>NW_022279643.1:732500-1430833 GCF_009193385.2 Nasonia vitripennis | reverse complement strand
CTATAATTATTTGTTATACTACCAGTAACAATAAAACGTCTTAATAAAAGGGATCATAGGTTTCTAACCCGAGCACTTAGTCGACAAAGTTCGAAATCCGCGATTTTCACCTCTTCGAGCGCCATCTAGATAAGGTTCCTCACCTTCGATTTTAACCAAACATGCTGTAATTATTTGCTATACTACCAGTAACAATATTCCGATTTAAAAAAAAGGGATAATAGGTTTCTATCCCGAGCACTTAGTCGACAATGTTCGAAATCCGCGATTTTCACCTCTTCGAGCGCCCTCTAGATAAGGTTCCTCACCTTCGATCATGACCAAACTTGCTGTAATTATTTGTTGTACTACAAGTAATAATAAACCATAGCAAATGAAGGGATAATAGGTATGTAAGCCGAGAACTTAGTCGACAAAGTTCGACATCAGAGATTTTCACCTCTTGGAGCGCCCTATAGATAAGGTTCCTCACCTTCGATCATGACCAAACTTGCTGTATTTATTTGTTATACTACCAGTAACAATAATCCGTCTAAAAAAAGGATACTAGGATTCTAACACGAGCACATAGTCGACAAAGTTCAAAATCCGCGATTTTCGCCTCTTCGAGCGCCCTCTAGATAAGGTTCCTCACCATCGATTTTAACCAAACTTGCTGTAATTATTTGTTATACTACCTCCGTCTTAAAAAAAGGGATAATAGATTTCTAACCCGAGCACATAGTCGACGAAGATCGAAATCCGCGATCTTCACCTCTTCGAGCGCCCTCTAGATAAGGTTCCTCACCATCGATCATGACCAAACTTGCTGTAATTATTTGTTGTACTACAAGTAATAATAAATCATCGCAATATAAGTGATAATAGGTGTGTAAGCCGAGAACTTAGTCGACAAAGTTCGAAATCCGCGATTTTCACCTCTTCGAGCGCCCTCTAGATAAGGTTCCTCACATTCGATCATGAACAAACTTGCTGTAATTATTTGTTATACTACCAGTAACAATAATCTGTCTTAAAAAAGGATAATAGGTTTCTAACCCGAGCACTTAGTCAACAAATTTCGTTTTCCGCGATTTTCACCACTTCGAGCGCCCTCTACTTAAGGTTCCGCACCTTCGATTTTAACCAAACTTGCTGTAATTATTTGTTATACTACTTCCTTCTTAATAAAAGGGATAATAGGTTTCTAACGCGAGCACTTAGTCGACAAATTTCATATTCCGTGTTTTTCACCTCTTCGAGCGCCCTCTAGACAAGGTTCCTCACCTTCGATCATGACCAAACTTGATGTAATTTTTTATTGTACGACAAGTAATAATAAACCATAGCAAATGAAGGTATAATAGGTATGTAAGCCGAGAACTTAGTCGACAAAGTTCGACATCAGCGATTTTCACATCTTCGAGCGCCCTCTAGATAAGGTTCCTCACCTTCGCTTTTAACCACACTTGCTATAATTATTTGTTATACTACCAGTAACAATAAAACGTCTTAATAAAAGGGATCATAGGTTTCTAACCCGAGCACTTAGTCGACAAAGTTCGAAATCCGCGATTTTCACCTCTTCGAGCGCCCTCTAGATAAGGTTCCTCACCTTCGATCAAGACCAAACTTGCTGTAATTATTTGTTGTAAAACAAGTAATAATAAACCATAGAAAAGAAGGGATAATAGGTGTGTAAGCCGAGAACTTAGTCGACAAAGTTCGACATCAGCGATTTTCACCTCTTGGAGCGCCCTATAGATAAGGTTCCTCACCTTCGATCATGACCAAACTTGCTGTATTTATTTGTTATACTACCAGTAACAATAATCCGTCTAAAAAAAGGATACTAGGATTCTAACACGAGCACATAGTCGACAAAGTTCAAAATCCGCGATTTTCGCCTCTTCGAGCGCCCTCTAGATAAGGTTCCTCACCATCGATTTTAACCAAACTTGCTGTAATTATTTGTTATACTACCTCCGTCTTAAAAAAAGGGATAATAGGTTTCTAACCCGAGCACATAGTCGACGAAGAACGAAATCCGCGATCTTCACCTCTTCGAGCGCCCTCTAGATAAGGTTCCTCACCATCGATCATGACCAAACTTGCTGTAATTATTTGTTGTACTACAAGTAATAATAAATCATCGCAATATAAGTGATAATAGGTGTGTAAGCCGAGAACTTAGTCGACAAAGTTCGAAATCCGCGATTTTCACCTCTTCGAGCGCCCTCTAGATAAGGTTCCTCACATTCGATCATGAACAAACTTGCTGTAATTATTTGTTATACTACCAGTAACAATAATCTGTCTTAAAAAAGGAATAATAGGTTTGTAAGCCGGGCACATAATCAACAAAGTTCGTATTTTTGCACCTCTTCGAGCGCCCTCTAGATAAGGTTGCTCAACTTCGATTTTAACCAAACTTGCTGTAATTATTTGTTATACTACCAATATCAATAATCCGTCTAAAAAAAGGATAATAGGTTTCCAACCCGAGCACTTAGTCAACAAATTTCGTTTTCCGCGATTTTCACCTCTTCGAGCGCCCTCTACTTAAGGTTCCGCACCTTCGATTTTAACCAAACTTGCAGTAATTATTTGTTATACTACTTCCGTCTTAATAAAAGGGATAATAGGTTTCTAACGCGAGCACTTAGTCGACAAATTTCATATTCCGTGTTTTTCACCTCTTCGAGCGCCCTCTAGACAAGGTTCCTCACCTTCGATCATGACCAAACTTGATGTAATTTTTTATTGTATTACAAGTAATAATAAACTATAGCAAATGAAGGGATAATAGGTATGTAAGCCGAGAACTTCGTCGACAAAGTTCGACATCAGCGATTTTCACATCTTCGAGCGCCCTCTAGATAAGGTTCCTCACCTTCGCTTTTAACCACACTTGCTATAATTATTTGTTATACTACCAGTAACAATAAAACGTCTTAATAAAAGGATCATAGGTTTCTAACCCGAGCACTTAGTCGACAAAGTTCGTATTCCGCGATTTTCACCTCTTCGAGCGCCCTCTACTTAAGGTTCCTCACCTTCGATTTTAACCAAACTTGCTGTAATTATTTGCTATACTACCAGTAACAATATTCCGACTTAAAAAAAACGGATAATAGGTTTCTAACCCGAGCACTTAGTCGACAAAGTTCGAAATCCGCGATTTTCACCTCTTCGAGCGCCATCTAGATAAGGTTCCTCACCTTCGATTTTAACCAAACATGCTGTAATTATTTGCTATACTACCAGTAACAATATTCCGATTTAAAAAAAAGGGATAATAGGTTTCTATCCCGAGCACTTAGTCGACAATGTTCGAAATCCGCGATTTTCACCTCTTCGAGCGCCCTCTAGATAAGGTTCCTCACCTTCGATCATGACCAAACTTGCTGTAATTATTTGTTATACTACTTCCGTCTTAATAAAAGGGATAATAGGTTTCTAACCCGAGCACTTAGTCGACAAATTTCATATTCCGCGATTTTCACCTCTTCGAGCGCCCTCTAGACAAGGTTCCTCACCTTCGATCATGACCAAACTTGCTGTAATTATTTGTTGTACTACAAGTCATAATAAACCATAGCAAATGAAGGGATAATAGGTATGTAAGCCGAGAACTTAGTCGACAAAGTTCGACATCAGAGATTTTCACCTCTTGGAGCGCCCTATAGATAAGGTTCCTCACCTTCGATCATGACAAACTTGCTGTAATTATTTGTTATACTACCTCCGTCTTAAAAAAAGGGATAATAGGTTTCTAACCCGAGCACATAGTCGACGAAGATCGGAATCCGCGATCTTCACCTCTTCGAGCGCCTCTAGATAAGGTTCCTCACCATCGATATGACCAAACTTGCTGTAATTATTGTTGTACTACAAGTAATAATAAATCATCGCAATATAAGTGATAATAGGTGTGTAAGCCGAGAACTTAGTCGACAAAGTTGAAATCCGCGATTTTCACCTCTTCGAGCGCCCTCTAGATAAGGTTCCTCACATTCGATCATGAACAAACTTGCTGTAATATTTGTTAACTACCAGTAACAATAATCTGTCTTAAAAAGGAATAATAGGTTTGTAAGCCGGGCATATAATCAACAAAGTTCGTATTGTGCACCTCTTCGAGCGCCCTCTAGATAAGGTTGCTCCACTTCGATTTTAAACAAACTTGCTGTAATTATTTGTTATACTACCAGTATCAATAATCCGTCTAAAAAAAGGTACTAGGTTTCTATCCGAGCACTTAGTCGACAAAGTTCGAAATCCAAGGATTTTCACCTCTTCTTCGAGCGCCCTCTAGATAAGGCGTTCTCACCATCGATTTTAACTCAACTTGCTGTATTTATTGGTTATCCTACCAGTAACAATTAACTACTTTTAACAAAGGGAACCTATTAGTTTCTATCCTGAGCACTTAGTCGACAAAGTTCGTATTCTGCGATTTTCACCTCTATTCGAGCGCTCCTCTAGATAAGTTTCTGACCTTCGATCATGACAAACTTGCTGTAAGTATTTGTTGAACTACAAGTAATAATAAACCATCGCAAAAAGAGGGATAATAGGTGTGTAAGCCGAGCACTTAATCGACAAAGTCTGAAATCCAAGTGATTTTCAACTCTTCGAGCTCCCTTTGTTAAGGTTCATCACATCTGATTATAACTAAATCTGCTGTAATTATTTGTTATACGACCTGTAAATAATAATCCGTCTTAAAAAGGATAATAGGTGTGTAAGCTGAGCACTTAATCGACAAAGTTCAAAATCAGTACTTCACCTCTTTCTAGCGCCCTATAGATAAGGTCTCACCTTCGGATCATGACTAAACATGCTGCAATTATTTGTTATACTACCAGTAACAATAATCTGTCTTAAAAGCACAATAGCCTGCCGGGCATACAATCAACAAAGTTCGTATTCCGGGCGATTTGTACCGTTTCGAGCGCCTCTAGATAAGGTTGCCTACATCTGATTATAACTAAACCTGCTGTAATTATTTGTTATACCACCAGTAACACGAGCACTTAGTCGACAAGGTTCAAAATCCGGGATTTTCACCTCTTCGAGCGCCCCTCTAGATAAGGTTCCTACATCTGATCATGAACAAACTTGCTTGCAATTATTTGTTATACTACCAGTAACAATAATCTGTCTTAAAAAAGGAATAATAGGTTTGTAAGCTGGGCACATAATCAACAAAGTTCGTATTTTTGCACTCTTCGAGCGCCCTCTCTAGATAAGGTTGCTCACCTTCGATTTTGTGAATCCAAACTTGCTGTAAACATTTGTTATACTACCAGAATCAATAATCCGTCTAAAAAAGGGATATGTTTCAAAACTGAGTACATAGTCGATACAAAGTTCGTATTCCATGATTTTTCACTCTTTCGAGCGCCCTCTACTTATATGCTCTTTCACCTTCTCGATCATGACCTCAAACTTGCTGTGGTAATTATTTGTTATACTCACTCAGTAACAATAAAACGTCTTAAAAAAGGGTTAATAGGTTTCATCCTGAGCACATAGTCGTCAAAGTTCGTATTCCAAGTGATTTCACCTCTTTCGAGCGCCTCTGTTAAGGTTCATCACATCTGATTATAAACTAAACTTGCTGTAATTATTTGTTATACGACCTGTAACAATAATCCGTCTTAAAAGGGATAATAGGTTTCATCCCGAGCACTTAGTCGACAAAGTTCGAACTAAGTGATTTTCACTTCGAGCGCCTCTAGATAAGGTTCTCACCTATCGATTTTAACTCAACTTTGCTGTATTTATTGCTATCCTACTCAGTAAATAATCCGTTTTAACAAAGGGAACTCTTATTATTTCTATCCTTATAATTTAGTCGACAGTTCGTATTCTGCGATTTTCACCGGCCTCGAGCGCCCTAGATAAGTTTTCTGACCTTCGATCAAGCACAAAACTTGCTGTAAGTATTGTTGAACTACAAGTACAATAAACCATCGCAAAAAGAGGATAATAGTGTAAGCGAGCACTTAATCGACAAAGTTCGAAAATCCAAGGATTTTCAACTCTTTCGAGCTCCTCTTGTTAAGGTTCATCACATCTGATTATAACCAAATCTGCTGTAATTATTTGTTATACGACCTGTAACAATAATCCGTCTTAAAAAGGGATAATAGGTGTGTAAGCCGAGCACTTAATCGACAAAGTTCAAAAATCAGCAATTTTCACCTCTTCTAGCGCCCTATAGATAAGGTTCTCACCTTCGATCATGACCAAAACATGCTGTAATTATTTCTATATACTACCAGTAAATAATAATCTGTCTTAAAAGGAATACAGGTTTGTAAGCCGGGCACATAATCAACAAAGTTCGTATTCCATGATTGTACTGCCTCTTCGAGCGTCTCTAGATAAGGCTGTTCACATCTGATTATAACTAAACCTGCTGTAATTATTTGTTATACTACCAGTAAATACGAGCACTTAGTCGACAAGGTTCAAAAATCCGATTTTCACCTCTTCAGCGCCCTCTAGATAAGGTCTTCGCCTTCGATCATGACCAAAACTTGCTGTAATTATTTTGTTGTACTCACAAGTAATACAAACATCGCAAAATAAGGGATAATAGGTTTGTAACTCCGGCACTTAGTCGACAAGTTTCAAATCCGCGTTTTTCACCTCTTCGAGCGCCCTCTAGATAAGGTCTCACCTTCGATCATGACCAAACTTGCTGTAATTATTTGTTATACTACCAGTAAATAATAAAACGTCTTAAAAAAGGGATAAAGGGTTTCTAAATCGAGCACTTAGTCGACAAAGTTCGAAATCCAAGCGATTTTCACCTATTCGAGCGCCCTCTAGATAAGGTTCCACACCTTCGATTTTAACCAAACTTGCTTGTAATTATTTGTTATACTATATCTGTCTTAAAGAAAGGGGATAATAGGTTTCCTAACCCGGAGCACATAGTCGACAAAGTTCGTATTCCGCGATTTACACCTGTTCGAGCGCCCTCTACTTAAGGTTCCTCACCTTCGATTTTAATCCAAACTTACAGTAATTATTTGCTATACTACCAGTAACAATAATCCGTCTTAAAATGGGATAAAAGGTTTGTAAGCCGAGCACTTAGCCAACAAAATGTCGTATTCCGCGTTTTTCACCTCTTTGAGCGCCCTCTACTTAAGGTTCCTACCTTCGATTTTAATCAAACTTGCAGGCATTTTTGTACTCACCAGTAACAATATTCCGTCTTAAAATAGGGATAACAGTTTTCAACCGAGCACATAGTCGACAAAGTTCGTATTCATGATTTTCACCTCTTCGAGCGCCCCTACTTAAGGTTCCTACCTTCGATCATGACCAAACTTGCTGTAATTATTTGCTGTGCTACAAGTACACAAAACATCGCAAAATAAGGAATAATAGGTTTGTAACCCGGGCACTTAGTCGATAAGTTTCAAATCCGCGTTTTTCACCTCTTCGAGCGCCCTAGATAAGGTCTTCACCTTCGATTTTAACCAAACTTGCTGTAATTATTTGTTATACTACCAGTAAATACAAAACGTCTTAAAAAAGGGATAAAGGGTTTCAACCGAGCACTTAGTCGACAAAGTTCGAAATCTGCGATTTTCACCTCTTCGAGCGCTCCCCTGTGATGCGTTCACACCTTCGATTTTAAATCAAACTTCTTGCTTGTAATTATTTGTTACACGTATCTCCGTCTTAAAAAAAGGGATAGGTTTTCTAACCTTGAGTACATAGTCGACGAAGATCGAAATCCGCAATTTTCGCCTCTTCGAGCGACTCTATAGATAAGGTTCCTCACCTTCGATTATAACTAAACCTGCTGTAATTATTGATATACGACCTGTATCAATAATCCGTCTTAAAAAGGGATGTACAGTTTCAACCTGAGCACTTAGTCGACAAGGTTCAAAATCCGGGATTTTCACCTCTTCGAGCGCCCTTCTTGTGATAAGGTTCCCACCTTCTCGATCATGACCAAACTTGCTGTAATTATTTGTTTATACTACCAGTAAATGGCCAAAACGTCTTAAAAGGGATAAAGGGTTTCTAACCGAGCACTTAGTCGACAAAGTTCGAACTGGGCGATTTTCAATCTATTCGAACGCCCTCTCTAGATAAGGTTCCACACCTTCGACGAATCCAAACTTGCTTGTAATTATTTCATATACTATATCTGTCTTAAAGAAAGGGATAATAGGTTTCTAACCCGAGCACATAGTCGACAAAGTTCGTATTCCGCGATTTACACCTCTTCGAGCGCTCTCCTTACTTAAGGTTCCTCACCTTCGATTTTAACCAAACTTGCTGCAATTATTTGCTATAATTACCAGTAACAATAATCCGTCTTACAATGGGATAAAGGTTTGTAAGCCGAGCACTTAGCCAACAAATGACCCGCGTTTTTCACCCTTTGAGCGCCCTCTCTACTTAAGGTTCCTCACCCTCGATTTTAATCAAACTTGCAGTAAGTATTTTGTACTACCAGTAACAATATTCCGTCTTAAAATAGGGATAACAGTTTTCTAACCCGAGCACATAGTCGACAAAGTTCGTATTCCGCGATTTTCACCTCTCCTTCGAGCGCCCTCACTTAAGGTTCCTCACCTTCGATTTTAAATCTCAAACTTGCTGTAATTATTTGTTATACTACCAGTAAATAATAAAACGTCTTGCAAGGGATATTAGGTTTCTAACTGAGCACTTAGTCGAGAAAGTTCGTATTCCGCGATTTTCACCCTCCTCGAGCGCCCTCTACTTAAGTTCCTCACCTACGATTTTAACCAAACTTGCAGTAAGTATTTTGTACTACCAGTAACAATATTCCGTCTTAAAATAGGGATAATAGTTTCTAACCTGAGCACATAGTCGACAAAGTTCGTGGTATTCCAAGTGATTTTCACCTTTCGAGCGCCCTCTATTTAAGGTTCCTCACCTTCGATTTTAACCAAACTTGCTGTAATTATTTTCTGGTTATACTACCAGTAACAATAATCCGTCTTAAAATGGGATAATAGGTGTGTAATCCGAGCACTTAGTCGACAAAGTTCGAAACTATGATTTTCACCTCTTTTGAGCGCCCTCTCATATATGTCTCACCTTCGGCTTTTTAACCATTAATTTGCTGTAATTATTTGTTATACTACCAGTAACAATAAACGTCTAAAAAAAGGATAAAGGGTTTCAACCGAGCACTTAGTCGACAGTTGAATCCAAGGATTTTCACTCTTCGAGCGCCCTCTAGATAAGGTTCCACACCTTCGATTTTAACCAAACTTGCTTGTAAATTATTTTATTATACTATCTCCGTCTTAAAAATGGGATAAGAGGTTTCTAACGCGAGCACTTAGTCGACAAATTTCATATTCCGTGATTTTCACTCCTTCGAGCGCCCTCTAGACAAGGTTCCTCACCTTCGGATCATGACCAAACTTGCTGTAATTATTTGTTGTACTACAAGTAATAATAAAACTATATATAAAATGAAGGGATAATAGGTAGCGTAAGCTGAGAACTACCGACAAAGCTCGACATCAGCGATTTTCACTCTTTTTAGAGCGCCCTATAGATAAGGTTCTCACCTCGATCATGACCAAACTTGCTGTATTTCTTTGTTATACTACCAGTAACAATAATCCGTCTAAAAAAGGATACTTTGTGATTCTAACACGAGCACATAGTCGACAGTTCAAATCCGCGATTTTCGCCTGTTCGAGCGCCCTCTAGATAAGTTTCTCACCTTCGATTTTAACCAAACTTGCTGTAATTATTTGTTAACTACCTCCGTCTTAAGAAAAGGGATAATAGGTTTCTAACCCGAGCACATAGTCGACGAAGATCGAAATCCGCGATCTTCACCTCTTCGAGCGACCTATAGATAAGGTTCCTCACCTTAGATTATAACCAAACCTGCTGTAATTATTGATATACGACCTGCATCAATAATCCGTCTTAAAAAAGGGATAATAGGTTTCTAACCCGAGCACTTAGTCGACAAGGTTCAAAATCCGGGATTTTCACCTCTTCGAGCGCCCTCTACTTAAGGTTCCTCACCTTCGATCATGACCAAACTTGCTGTAATTATTTGTTGAACTACAAGTAATAATAAACCATCGCAAAAAGAGGGATAATAGGTGTGTAAGCCGAGCACTTAATCGACAAAGTTCGAAATCCGCGATTTTCAACACTTCGAGCTCCCTCTTGTTAAGGTTCATCACATTCGATTATAACCAAACCTGCTGTAATTATTTGTTATACGACCTGTAACAATAATCCGCCTTAAAAGAGGGATAATAGGTGTGTAATCCGAGAACTTATTCGACAAAGTTCGAAATCCGCGATTTTCACCTCTTCGAGCGCCTTCTAGATAAGGTTCTCACCATCGATTTAACTCAACTTGCTGTATTTATTTGTTATCCTACCAGTAACAATAATCCGTTTTAACAAAGGGAACCTATTAGTTTATATCCCGAGCACTTAGTCGACAAAGTTCGTATTCTGCGATTTTCACCTATTCGAGCGCCCTCTAGATAAGTTTTCTGACCTTCGATCATGACAAAACTTGCTGTAAGTATTTGTTGAACTACAAGTAATAATAAACCATCGCAAAAAGCGGGATAATAGGTGTGTAAGCCGAGCACTTAATCGACAAAGTTCGAAATCCGCGATTTTCAACTCTTCGAGCTCCCTCTTGTTAAGGTTCATGACATTCGATTATAACCAAACCTGCTGTAATTATTTGTTATACGACCTGTAACAATAATCCGCCTTAAAAAAGGGATAATAGGTGTGTAATCCGAGAACTTAATCGACAAAGTTCTAAATCCGCGATTTTCACCTCTTCGAGCGCCCTCTAGATAAGGTTCCTCACCTTTGATTTTAACCAAACTTGCTGTAATTATTTGTTATACTACCAGTAACAATATTCCGACTTAAAAAAAAGGGATAATAGGTTTCTATCCCGAGCACATAGTCGACGAAGATCGAAATCCGCGATCTTCACCTCTTCGAGCGCCCTCTAGATAAGGTTCCTCACCATCGATCATGACCAAACTTGCTGTAATTATTTGTTGTACTACAAGTAATAATAAAGCATCGCAATATAAGTGATAATAGGTGTGTAAGCCGAGAACTTAGTCGACAAAGTACGAAATCCGCGATTTTTACCTCTTCGAGCTCCCTCTAGATGAGGTTCCTCACATTCGATCATGAACAAACTTGCTGTAATTATTTGTTATACTACCAGTAACAATAATCTGTCTTAAAAAAGGAATAATAGGTTTGTAAGCCGGGCACATAATCAACAAAGTTCGTATTTTTTGCACCTCTTCGAGCGCCCTCTAGATAAGGTTGCTCACCTTCGATTTTAACCAAACTTGCTGTAATTGTTTTTTGTACTACCAGTAACAATAATCCGTTTTAATAAAGGGCACCTATTAGTTTCTAAGTTCCCGAGCACTTAGTCGACAAAGTTCGTATTCTGCGATTTTCACCTATTCGAGCGCCCTCTAGATAATGTTGCTCACCTTCGATGATGACCAAACTTGCTGTAAGTATTTGTTGAACTACAAGTAATAATAAACCATCGCAAAATAAAGGATAATAGGTGTGTAAGCCGAGAACTTAGTCGACAAAGTTCGAAATCCGCGATTTGTACCTCTTCGAGCGCCCTCTAGATATGGTTGATCACCTTCGATTTTAACCAAACTTGCTGTAATTATTTGATATACTACCAGTAACAATAATCCGTCTAAAAAAAGGATACTAGGATTCTAACACGAGCACATAGTCGACAAAGTTCGAAATCCGCGATTTTCGACTCTTCGAGTGCCCTCTAGATAAGGTTCCTCACCATCGATCATGACCAAACTTGCTATAATTATTTGTTGTACTACAAGTAATAATAAACCATCGCAAAATAAGGGATAATAGGTGTGTAAGCGGAGAACTTAGTCGACAAAGTTCAAAATCCGCGATTTTCGCCTCTTGGAGCGCCCTCACGATAAGGCTCCTCACATTCGATTTTAACCAAACTTGCTTGTAATTATTTGTTATACTATCTCCGTCTTAAAAAAAGGGATAATAGGTTTCTAACCCGAGCACATAGTCGACGAAGATCGAAATCCGCGATCTTCACCTCTTCGAGCGCCCTCTAGATAAGGTTCCTCACCATCGATTTTAATCAAACTTGCAGTAAGTATTTTTTGTACTACCAGTAACAATATTCCGTCTTAAAAAAAGGGATAATAGGTTTCTAACCCGAGCACATAGTCGACAAAGTTCGAAATCCGCGATTTTCGCCTCTTCGAGCGCCCTCTAGATAAGGTTCCTCACCATCGATTTTAACCAAACTTGCTGTAATTATTTGTTATACTACCTCCGTCTTAAAAAAAGGGATAATAGGTTTCTAACCCGAGCACATAGTCGACGAAGATCGAAATCCGCGATCTTCACCTCTTCGAGCGCCCTCTAGATAAGGTTCCTCACCATCGATCATGACCAAATTAGCTGTAATTATTTGTTGTACTACAAGTAATAATAAATCATCGCAATATAAGTGATAATAGGTGTGTAAGCCGAGAACTTAGTCGACAAAGTTCGAAATCCGCGATTTTCACCTCTTCGAGCGCCCTCTAGATAAGGTTCCTCACATTCGATCATGAACAAACTTGCTGTAATTATTTGTTATACTACCAGTAACAATAATCTGTCTTAAAAAAGGAATAATAGGTTTGTAAGCCGGGCACATAATCAACAAAGTTCGTATTTTTTGCACCTCTTCGAGCGCCCTCTAGATAAGGTTGCTCACCTTCGATTTTAACCAAACTTGCTGTAAATATTTGTTATACTACCAGAATCAATAATCCGTCTAAAAAAGGGATAATAGGTTTCTAACCCGAGCACATAGTCGACAAAGTTCGTATTCCGCGATTTTCACCTCTTCGAGCGCCCTCTACTTAAGGTTCTTCACCTTCGATCATGACCAAACTTGCTGTAATTATTTGTTATACTACCAGTAACAATAAAACGTCTTAAAAAAAGGGATAATAGGTTTCTAACCCGAGCACATAGTCGACAAAGTTCGTATTCCGCGATTTTCACCTCTTCGAGCGCCCTCTTGTTAAGGTTCATCACATTCGATTATAACCAAACTTGCTGTAATTATTTGTTATACGACCTGTAACAATAATCCGTCTTAAAAAAGGGATAATAGGTTTCTATCCCGAGCACTTAGTCGACAAAGTTCGAAATCCGCGATTTTCACCTCTTCGAGCGCCCTCTAGATAAGGTTCTCACCATCGATTTTAACTCAACTTGCTGTATTTATTGGTTATCCTACCAGTAACAATAATCCGTTTTAACAAAGGGAACCTATTAGTTTCTATCCCGAGCACTTAGTCGACAAAGTTCGTATTCTGCGATTTTCACCTATTCGAGTGCCCTCTAGATAAGTTTTCTGACCTTCGATCATGACAAAACTTGCTGTAAGTATTTGTTGAACTACAAGTAATAATAAACCATCGCAAAAAGAGGGATAATAGGTGTGTAAGCCGAGCACTTAATCGACAAAGTTCGAAATCCGCGATTTTCAACACTTCGAGCTCCCTCTTGTTAAGGTTCATCACATTCGATTATAACCAAACCTGCTGTAATTATTTGTTATACGACCTGTAACAATAATCCGTTTTAAAAAAGGGATAATAGGTGTGTAATCCGTGAACTTATCGACAAAGTTCGAAATCCGCGATTTTCACCTCTTCGAGCGCCCTCTAGATAAGGTTCTCACCATCGATTTTAACTCAACTTGCTGTATTTATTTGTTATCCTACCAGTAACAAAAATCCGTTTTAACAAAGGGAACCTATTAGTTTCTATCCCGAGCACTTAGTCGACAAAGTTGGTATTCTGCGATTTTCACCTATTCGAGCGCCCTCTAGATAAGTTTTCTGACCTTCGATCATGACAAAACTTGCTGTAAGTATTTGTTGAACTACAAGTAATAATAAACCATCGCAAAAAGAGGGATAATAGGTGTGTAAGCCGAGCACTTAATCGACAAAGTTCGAAATCCGCGATTTTCAACACTTCGAGCTCCCTCTTGTTAAGGTTCATCACATTCGATTATAACCAAACCTGCTGTAATTATTTGTTATACGACCTGTAACAATAATCCGTTTTAAAAAAGGGATAATAGGTGTGTAATCCGTGAACTTATCGACAAAGTTCGAAATCCGCGATTTTCACCTCTTCGAGCGCCCTCTAGATAAGGTTCTCACCATCGATTTTAACTCAACTTGCTGTATTTATTTGTTATCCTACCAGTAACAAAAATCCGTTTTAACAAAGGGAACCTATTAGTTTCTATCCCGAGCACTTAGTCGACAAAGTTGGTATTCTGCGATTTTCACCTATTCGAGCGCCCTCTAGATAAGTTTTCTGACCTTCGATCATGACAAAACTTGCTGTAAGTATTTGTTGAACTACAAGTAATAATAAACCATCGCAAAAAGAGGGATAATAGGTGTGTAAGCCGAGCACTTAATCGACAAAGTTCGAAATCCGCGATTTTCAACTCTTCGAGCTCCCTCTTGTTAAGGTTCATCACATTCGATTATAACCAAATCTGCTGTAATTATTTGTTATACGACCTGTAACAATAATCCGTCTTAAAAAAGGGATAATAGGTGTGTAAGCCGAGCACTTAATCGACAAAGTTCAAAATCAGCGATTTTCACCTCTTCTAGCGCCCTATAGATAAGGTTCCTCACCTTCGATCATGACCAAACATGCTGTAATTATTTGTTATACTACCAGTAACAATATTCCGACTTAAAAAAAAGGGATAATAGGTTTCTATCCCGAGCACTTAGTCGACAATGTTCAAAATCCGCGATTTTCACCTCTTCGAGCGCCCTCTACATAAGGTTCCTCACCTTCGATCATGACCAAACTTGCTGTAATTATTTGTTATACTACTTCCGTCTTAATAAAAGGGATAATAGGTTTCTAACGCGAGCACTTAGTCGACAAATTTCATATTCCGTGATTTTCACCTCTTCGAGCGCCCTCTAGACAAGGTTCCTCACCTTCGATCATGACCAAACTTGCTGTAATTATTTGTTGTACTACAAGTAATAATAAACCATAGCAAATGAAGGGATAATAGGTATGTAAGCCGAGAACTTAGTCGACAAAGTTCGACATCAGCGATTTTCACCTCTTAGAGCGCCCTATAGATAAGGTTCCTCACCTTCGATCATGACCAAACTTGCTGTATTTATTTGTTATACTACCAGTAACAATAATCCGTCTAAAAAAAGGATACTAGGATACTAACACGAGCACATAGTCGACAAAGTTCAAAATCCGCGATTTTCGCCTCTTCGAGCGCCCTCTAGATAAGGTTCCTCACCATCGATTTTAACCAAACTTGCTGTAATTATTTGTTATACTACCTCCGTCTTAAGAAAAGGGATAATAGGTTTCTAACCCGAGCACATAGTCGACGAAGATCGAAATCCGCGATCTTCACCTCTTCGAGCGACCTATAGATAAGGTTCCTCACCTTAGATTATAACCAAACCTGCTGTAATTATTGATATACGACCTGTATCAATAATCCGTCTTAAAAAAGGGATAATAGGTTTCTAACCCGAGCACTTAGTCGACAAGGTTCAAAATCCGGGATTTTCACCTCTTCGAGCGCCCTCTACTTAAGGTTCCTCACCTTCGATCATGACCAAACTTGCTGTAATTATTTGTTGAACTACAAGTAATAATAAACCATCGCAAAAAGAGGGATAATAGGTGTGTAAGCCGAGCACTTAATCGACAAAGTTCGAAATCCGCGATTTTCAACACTTCGAGCTCCCTCTTGTTAAGGTTCATCACATTCGATTATAACCAAACCTGCTGTAATTATTTGTTATACGACCTGTAACAATAATCCGCCTTAAAAGAGGGATAATAGGTGTGTAATCCGAGAACTTATTCGACAAAGTTCGAAATCCGCGATTTTCACCTCTTCGAGCGCCTTCTAGATAAGGTTCTCACCATCGATTTTAACTCAACTTGCTGTATTTATTTGTTATCCTACCAGTAACAATAATCCGTTTTAACAAAGGGAACCTATTAGTTTATATCCCGAGCACTTAGTCGACAAAGTTCGTATTCTGCGATTTTCACCTATTCGAGCGCCCTCTAGATAAGTTTTCTGACCTTCGATCATGACAAAACTTGCTGTAAGTATTTGTTGAACTACAAGTAATAATAAACCATCGCAAAAAGGGGGATAATAGGTGTGTAAGCCGAGCACTTAATCGACAAAGTGCGAAATCCGCGATTTTCAACTCTTCGAGCTCCCTCTTGTTAAGGTTCATCACATTCGATTATAACCAAACCTGCTGTAATTATTTGTTATACGACCTGTAACAATAATCCGCCTTAAAAAAGGGATAATAGGTGTGTAATCCGAGAACTTAATCGACAAAGTTCTAAATCCGCGATTTTCACCTCTTCGAGCGCCCTCTAGATAAGGTTCCTCACCTTTGATTTTAACCAAACTTGCTGTAATTATTTGTTATACTACCAGTAACAATATTCCGACTTAAAAAAAAGGGATAATAGGTTTCTATCCCGAGCACTTAGTTGACAATGTTCAAAATCCGCGATTTTCACCTCTTCGAGCGCCCTCTACTTAAGGTTCCTCACCTTCGATCATGACCAAACTTGCTATAATTATTTGTTGTACTACAAGTAATAATAAACCATAGCAAATGAAGGGATAATAGGTATGTAAGCCGAGAACTTAGTCGACAAAGTTCGACATCAGCGATTTTCACCTCTTGGAGCGCCATATAGATAAGGTTCCTCACCTTCGTTCATGACCAAACTTGCTGTATTTATTTGTTATACTACCAGTAACAATAATCCGTCTAAAAAAAGGATACTAGGATTCTAACACGAGCACATAATCGACAAAGTTCAAAATCCGCGATTTTCACCTCTTCGAGCGCCCTCTAGATAAGGTTCCTCACCATCGATTTTAACCAAACTTGCTGTAATTATTTGTTATACTACCTCCGTCTTAAAAAAAGGGATAATAGGTTTCTAACCCGAGCACATAGTCGACGAAGATCGAAATCCGCGATCTTCACCTCTTCGAGCGCCCTCTAGATAAGGTTCCTCACCATCGATCATGACCAAACTTGCTGTAATTATTTGTTGTACTACAAGTAATAATAAAGCATCGCAATATAAGTGATAATAGGTGTGTAAGCCGAGAACTTAGTCGACAAAGTACGAAATCCGCGATTTTTACCTCTTCGAGCTCCTCTAGATGAGGTTCCTCACATTCGATCATGAACAAACTTGCTGTAATTATTTGTTATACTACCAGTAACAATAATCTGTCTTAAAAAAGGAATAATAGGTTTGTAAGCCGGGCACATAATCAACAAAGTTCGTATTTTTTGCACCTCTTCGAGCGCCCTCTAGATAAGGTTGCTCACCTTCGATTTTAACCAAACTTGCTGTAATTGTTTTTTGTACTACCAGTAACAATAATCCGTTTTAATAAAGGGCACCTATTAGTTTCTAAGTTCCCGAGCACTTAGTCGACAAAGTTCGTATTCTGCGATTTTCACCTATTCGAGCGCCCTCTAGATAATGTTGCTCACCTTCGATGATGACCAAACTTGCTGTAAGTATTTGTTGAACTACAAGTAATAATAAACCATCGCAAAATAAAGGATAATAGGTGTGTAAGCCGAGAACTTAGTCGACAAAGTTCGAAATCCGCGATTTGTACCTCTTCGAGCGCCCTCTAGATATGGTTGATCACCTTCGATTTTAACCAAACTTGCTGTAATTATTTGATATACTACCAGTAACAATAATCCGTCTAAAAAAAGGATACTAGGATTCTAACACGAGCACATAGTCGACAAAGTTCGAAATCCGCGATTTTCGACTCTTCGAGTGCCCTCTAGATAAGGTTCCTCACCATCGATCATGACCAAACTTGCTATAATTATTTGTTGTACTACAAGTAATAATAAACCATCGCAAAATAAGGGATAATAGGTGTGTAAGCGGAGAACTTAGTCGACAAAGTTCAATATCCGCGATTTTCGCCTCTTGGAGCGCCCTCACGATAAGGTCCTCACATTCGATTTTAACCAAACTTGCTTGTAATTATTTGTTATACTATCTCCGTCTTAAAAAAAGGGATAATAGGTTTCTAACCCGAGCACATAGTCGACGAAGATCGAAATCCGCGATTTCACCTCTTCGAGCGCCCTCTAGATAAGGTTCCTCACCATCGATTTTAATCA
Organism: Nasonia vitripennis; assembly: GCF_009193385.2. NCBI lineage: Eukaryota > Metazoa > Arthropoda > Insecta > Hymenoptera > Pteromalidae > Nasonia > Nasonia vitripennis. The sequence continues at coordinate 1,412,507 of NW_022279643.1, read as the reverse complement.
AACTTGCAGTAAGTATTTTTTGTACTACCAGTAACAATATTCCGTCTTAAAAAAAGGGATAATAGGTTTCTAACCCGAGCACATAGTCGACAAAGTTCGAAATCCGCGATTTTCGCCTCTTCGAGCGCCCTCTAGATAAGGTTCCTCACTATCGATTTTAACCAAACTTGCTGTAATTATTTGTTATACTACCTCCGTCTTAAAAAAGGGATAATAGGTTTCTAACCCGAGCACATAGTCGACGAAGATCGAAATCCGCGATCTTCACCTCTTCGAGCGCCCTCTAGATAAGGTTCCTCACCATCGATCATGACCAAATTAGCTGTAATTATTTGTTGTACTACAAGTAATAATAAATCATCGCAATATAAGTGATAATAGGTGTGTAAGCCGAGAACTTAGTCGACAAAGTTCGAAATCCGCGATTTTCACCTCTTCGAGCGCCCTCTAGATAAGGTTCCTCACATTCGATCATGAACAAACTTGCTGTAATTATTTGTTATACTACCAGTAACAATAATCTGTCTTAAAAAAGGAATAATAGGTTTGTAAGCCGGGCACATAATCAACAAAGTTCGTATTTTTTGCACCTCTTCGAGCGCCCTCTAGATAAGGTTGCTCACCTTCGATTTTAACCAAACTTGCTGTAAATATTTGTTATACTACCAGAATCAATAATCCGTCTAAAAAAGGGATAATAGGTTTCTAACCCGAGCACATAGTCGACAAAGTTCGTATTCCGCGATTTTCACCTCTTCGAGCGCCCTCTACTTAAGGTTCTTCACCTTCGATCATGACCAAACTTGCTGTAATTATTTGTTATACTACCAGTAACAATAAAACGTCTTAAAAAAAGGGATAATAGGTTTCTATCCCGAGCACATAGTCGACAAAGTTCGTATTCCGCGATTTTCACCTCTTCGAGCGCCCTCTTGTTAAGGTTCATCACATTCGATTATAACCAAACTTGCTGTAATTATTTGTTATACGACCTGTAACAATAATCCGTCTTAAAAAAGGGATAATAGGTTTCTATCCCGAGCACTTAGTCGACAAAGTTCGAAATCCGCGATTTTCACCTCTTCGAGCGCCCTCTAGATAAGGTTCTCACCATCGATTTTAACTCAACTTGCTGTATTTATTGGTTATCCTACCAGTAACAATAATCCGTTTTAACAAAGGGAACCTATTAGTTTCTATCCCGAGCACTTAGTCGACAAAGTTCGTATTCTGCGATTTTCACCTATTCGAGCGCCCTCTAGATAAGTTTTCTGACCTTCGATCATGACAAAACTTGCTGTAAGTATTTGTTGAACTACAAGTAATAATAAACCATCGCAAAAAGAGGGATAATAGGTGTGTAAGCCGAGCACTTAATCGACAAAGTTCGAAATCCGCGATTTTCAACTCTTCGAGCTCCCTCTTGTTAAGGTTCATCACATTCGATTATAACCAAATCTGCTGTAATTATTTGTTATACGACCTGTAACAATAATCCGTCTTAAAAAAGGGATAATAGGTGTGTAAGCCGAGCACTTAATCGACAAAGTTCAAAATCAGCGATTTTCACCTCTTCTAGCGCCCTATAGATAAGGTTCCTCACCTTCGATCATGACCAAACATGCTGTAATTATTTGTTATACTACCAGTAACAATAATCTGTCTTAAAAAAGGAATAATAGGTTTGTAAGCCGGGCACATAATCAACAAAGTTCGTATTCCGCGATTTGTACCGTTTCGAGCGCCCTCTAGATAAGGTTGCTCACATTCGATTATAACTAAACCTGCTGTAATTATTTGTTATACTACCAGTAACACGAGCACTTAGTCGACAAGGTTCAAAATCCGGGATTTTCACCTCTTCGAGCGCCCTCTAGATAAGGTTCCTCACCTTCGATCATGACCAAACTTGCTGTAATTATTTGTTGTACTACAAGTAATAATAAAACATCGCAAAATAAGGGATAATAGGTTTGTAACCCGGGCACTTAGTCGACAAGTTCCAAAATCCGCGTTTTTCACCTCTTCGAGCGCCCTCTAGATAAGGTTCCTCACCTTCGATTATGACCAAACTTGCTGTAATTATTTGTTATACTACCAGTAACAATAAAACGTCTTAAAAAAGGGATAAAGGGTTTCTAACCGAGCACTTAGTCGACAAAGTTCGAAATCCGCGATTTTCACCTCTTCGAGCGCCCTCTAGATAAGGTTCCACACCTTCGATTTTAACCAAACTTGCTTGTAATTATTTGTTATACTATACTCGTCTTAAAAAAGGGATATAGGTTTCTAACCCGAGCACATAGTCGACAAAGTTCGTATCCGCGATTTTCACCTCTTCGAGCGCCCTCTAGTTAAGGTTCCTCACCTTCGATTTTAACCAAACTGCTGTAATTATTTGTATACACCTGTAACAATAATCCGTCTTAAAAAAGGGATAATAGGTTTCTAACCGAGCACTTAGTCGACAAAGTTCGAATCCGGGATTTTCACCTCTTCGAGCGCCCTCTAGATAAGGTTCCTCACCTTCGATCATGACCAAACTTGCTGTAATTATTTGTTATACTACCAGTAACAATAAAACGTCTTAAAAAAAGGGATAAAGGGTTTCTAACCGAGCACTTAGTCGACAAAGTTCGAAATCCGCGATTTTCACCTATTCGAGCGCCCTCTAGATAAGGTTCCACACCTTCGATTTTAACCAAACTTGCTTGTAATTATTTGTTATACTATATCTGTCTTAAAGAAAGGGATAATAGGTTTCTAACCCGAGCACATAGTCGACAAAGTTCGTATTCCGCGATTTACACCTCTTCGAGCGCCCTCTACTTAAGGTTCCTCACCTTCGATTTTAACCAAACTTGCTGCAATTATTTGCTATACTACCAGTAACAATAATCCGTCTTAAAATGGGATAAAAGGTTTGTAAGCCGAGCACTTAGCCGACAAATGTCGTATTCCGCGTTTTTCACCTCTTTGAGCGCCCTCTACTTAAGGTTCCTCACCTTCGATTTTAATCAAACTTGCAGTAAGTATTTTTGTACTACCAGTAACAATATTCCGTCTTAAAATAGGGATAACAGTTTTCTAACCCGAGCACATAGTCGACAAAGTTCGTATTCCGCGATTTTCACCTCTTCGAGCGCCCTCTACTTAAGGTTCCTTACCTTCGATTTTAACCAAACTTGCTGTAATTATTTGTTATACTACCAGTAACAATAAAACGTCTTAAAAAAGGGATAATAGGTTTCTAACCGAGCACTTAGTCGAGAAAGTTCGTATTCCGCGATTTTCACCTCCTCGAGCGCCCTCTACTTAAGGTTCCTCACCTACGATTTTAACCAAACTTGCAGTAAGTATTTTTTGTACTACCAGTAACAATATTCCGTCTTAAAATAGGGATAATAGTTTTCTAACCCGAGCACATAGTCGACAAAGTTCGTATTCCGCGATTTTCACCTCTTCGAGCGCCCTCTATTTAAGGTTCCTCACCTTCGATTTTAACCAAACTTGCTGTAATTATTTGTTATACTACCAGTAACAATAATCCGTCTTAAAATGGGATAATAGGTGTGTAATCCGAGCACTTAGTCGACAAAGTTCGAAATCCGCGATTTTCACCTCTTTGAGCGCCCTCTATATAAGGTTCCTCACCTTCGCTTTTAACCACACTTGCTGTAATTATTTGTTATACAACCTGTATCAATAATCCGGCTTAAAAAAGGGATAATAGGTTTCTAACCCGAGCACTTAGTCGACAAGGTTCAAAATCCGGGATTTTCACCTCTTCGAGCGCCCTCTAGATAAGGTTCCTCACCTTCGATCATGACCAAACTAGCTGTAATTATTTGTTGTACTACAAGTAATAATAAATCATCGCAATATAAGTGATAATAGGTGTGTAAGCCGAGAACTTAGTCGACAAAATTCGAAATCCGCGATTTTCACCTCTTCGAGCGCCCTCTAGATAAGGTTCCTCACATTCGATCATGAACAAACTTGCTGTAATTATTTGTTATACTACCAGTAACAATAATCTGTCTTAAAAAAGGAATAATAGGTTTGTAAGCCGGGCACATAATCAACAAAGTTCGTATTTTTTGCACCTCTTCGAGCGCCCTCTAGATAAGGTTGCTCACCTTCGATTTTAACCAAATTTGCTGTAAATATTTGTTATACTACCAGAATCAATAATCCGTCTAAAAAAGGGATAATAGGTTTCTAACCCGAGCACATAGTCGACAAAGTTCGTATTCCGCGATTTTCACCTCTTCGAGCGCCCTCTAGATAAGGTTCCTCACCTTCGATTTTAACCAAACTTGCTGTAATTATTTGTTATACTACCAGTAACAATAAAACGTCTTAAAAAAAGGGATAAAGGGTTTCTAACCGAGCACTTAGTCGACAAAGTTCGAAATCCGCGATTTTCACCTCTTCGAGCGCCCTCTAGATAAGGTTCCACACGTTCGATTTTAACCAAACTTGCTTGTAATTATTTGTTATACTATCTCCGTCTTAAAAAATGGGATAATAGTTTTCTAACCCGAGCACATAGTCGACAAAGTTCGTATTCCGCGATTTTCACCTCTTCGAGCGTCCTCTACTTAAGGTTCCTCACCTTCGATTTTAACCAAACTTGCTGTAATTATTTGTTATACTACCAGTAACAATAATCCGTCTTAAAATAGGGATAACAGTTTTCTAACCCGAGCACATAGTCGACAAAGTTCGTATTCCGCGATTTTCACCTCTTTGAGCGCCCTCTAGATAAGGTTCCTCACATTCGCTTTTAACCACACTTGCTGTAATTATTTGTTGTACAACCTGTATCAATAATCCGGCTTAAAAAAGGGATAATAGGTTTCTAACCCGAGCACTTAGTCGACAAGGTTCAAAATCCGCGTTTTTCACCTCTTCGAGCGCCCTCTAGATAAGGTTCCACACCTTCGATTTTAACCAAACTTGCTTGTAATTATTTGTTATACTATCTCCGTCTTAAAAAAAGGGATAATAGGTTTCTAACCCGAGCACATAGTCGACGAAGATCGAAATCCGCGATTTTCGCCTCTTCGAGCGCCCTCTAGATAAGGTTCCTCACCTTCGATTATAACCAAACCTGCTGTAATTATTGATATACGACCTGTATCAATAATCCGTCTTAAAAAAGGGATAATAGGTTTCTAACCCGAGCACTTACTCGACAAGGTTCAAAATCCGGGATTTTCACCTCTTCGAGCGCCCTCTAGATAAGGTTCCTCACATTCGATCATGAACAAACTTGCTGTAATTATTTGTTATACTACCAGTAACAATAATCTGTCTTAAAAAAGGAATAATAGGTTTGTAAGCCGGGCACATAATCAACAAAGTTCGTATTTTTTGCACCTCTTCGAGCGCCCTCTAGATAAGGTTGCTCACCTTCGATTTTAACCAAATTTGCTGTAAATATTTGTTATACTACCAGAATCAATAATCCGTCTAAAAAAGGGATAATAGGTTTCTAACCCGAGCACATAGTCGACAAAGTTCGTATTCCGCGATTTTCACCTCTTCGAGCGCCCTCTACTTAAGGTTCTTCACCTTCGATTTTAACCAAACTTGCTGCAATTATTTGCTATACTACCAGTAACAATAAAACGTCTTAAAAAAAGGGATAAAGGGTTTCTAACCGAGCACTTAGTCGACAAAGTTCGAAATCCGCGATTTTCACCTCTTCGAGCGCCCTCTAGATAAGGTTCCACACCTTCGATTTTAACCAAACTTGCTTGTAATTATTTGTTATACTATATCTGTCTTAAAGAAAGGGATAATAGGTTTCTAACCCGAGCACATAGTCGACAAAGTTCGTATTCCGCGATTTACACCTCTTCGAGCGCCCTCTACTTAAGGTTCCTCACCTTCGATTTTAACCAAACTTGCTGCAATTATTTGCTATACTACCAGTAACAATAATCCGTCTTAAAATGGGATAAAAGGTTTGTAAGCCGAGCACTTAGCCGACAAATGTCGTATTCCGCGTTTTTCACCTCTTTGAGCGCCCTCTACTTAAGGTTCCTCACCTTCGATTTTAATCAAACTTGCAGTAAGTATTTTTTGTACTACCAGTAACAATATTCCGTCTTAAAATAGGGATAACAGTTTTCTAACCCGAGCACATAGTCGACAAAGTTCGTATTCCGCGATTTTCACCTCTTCGAGCGCCCTCTACATAAGGTTCCTTACCTTCGATTTTAACCAAACTTGCTGTAATTATTTGTTATACTACCAGTAACAATAAAACGTCTTAAAAAAGGGATAATAGGTTTCTAACCGAGCACTTAGTCGAGAAAGTTCGTATTCCGCGATTTTCACCTCCTCGAGCGCCCTCTACTTAAGGTTCCTCACCTACGATTTTAACCAAACTTGCAGTAAGTATTTTTTGTACTACCAGTAACAATATTCCGTCTTAAAATAGGGATAATAGTTTTCTAACCCGAGCACATAGTCGACAAAGTTCGTATTCCGCGATTTTCACCTCTTCGAGCGCCCTCTAGATAAGGTTCCTCACCTTCGATTTTAACCAAACTTGCTGTAATTATTTGTTATACTACCAGTAACAATAATCCGTCTTAAAATAGGGATAACAGTTTTCTAACCCGAGCACATAGTCGACAAGGTTCAAATCCGCGTTTTTCACCTCTTCGAGCGCCCTCTAGATAAGGTTCCACACGTTCGATTTTAACCAAACTTGCTTGTAATTATTTGTTATACTATCTCCGTCTTAAAAAATGGGATAATAGTTTTCTAACCCGAGCACATAGTCGACAAAGTTCGTATTCCGCGATTTTCACCTCTTCGAGCGCCCTCTAATAAGGTTCCTCACCTTCGATTTTAACCAAACTTGCTGTAATTATTTGTTATACTACCAGTAACAATAATCCGTCTTAAAATAGGGATAACAGTTTTCTAACCCGAGCACATAGTCGACAAGGTTCAAAATCCGGGATTTTCACCTCTTCGAGCGCCCTCTAGATAAGGTTCCTCACATTCGATCATGAACAAACTTGCTGTAATTATTTGTTATACTACCAGTAACAATAATCTGTCTTAAAAAAGGATAATAGGTTTGTAACCGGCACATAATCAACAAAGTTCGTATTTTTTCACCTCTTCGAGCGCCCTCTAGATAAGGTTGCTCACCTTCGATTTTAACCAAATTTGCTGTAAATATTTGTTATACTACCAGAATCAATAATCCGTCTAAAAAAGGGATAATAGGTTTCTAACCCGAGCACATAGTCGACAAAGTTCGTATTCCGCGATTTTCACCTCTTCGAGCGCCCTCTAGATAAGGTTCCTCACTTCGATTTTAACCAACTTGCTGTAATTATTTGTTTACACCTGTATCAATAATCCGCTTAAAAAAGGGATAATAGTTTCTAACCGAGCACTTAGTCGACAAGTTCAAATCCGCGTTTTCACCTCTTCGAGCGCCCTCTAGATAAGGTTCCACCTTCGATTTTAACCAAACTTGCTGTAATTATTTGTTATACTATCTCCGTCTTAAAAAAGGGATAATAGTTTCTAACCCGAGCACATAGTCGACAAAGTTCGTATCCGCGATTTTCACCTCTTCGAGCGCCTCTAGATAAGGTTCCTCACCTTCGATTTTAACCAAACTTGCTGTAATTATTTGTTATACTACCAGTAACAATAAAACGTCTTAAAAAAGGGATAAAGGGTTTCTAACCGAGCACTTAGTCGACAAAGTTCGAAATCCGCGATTTTCACCTCTTCGAGCGCCCTCTAGATAAGGTTCCACACTTCGATTTTAACCAAACTTGCTTGTAATTATTTGTTATACTATCTCCGTCTTAAAAAAGGGATAATAGGTTTCTAACCCGAGCACATAGTCGACAAAGTTCGTATTCCGCGATTTTCACCTCTTCGAGCGTCCTCTACTTAAGGTTCCTCACCTTCGATTTTAACCAAACTTGCTGTAATTATTTGTTATACTACCAGTAACAATAATCCGTCTTAAAATAGGGATAACAGTTTTCTAACCCGAGCACATAGTCGACAAAGTTCGTATTCCGCGATTTTCACCTCTTTGAGCGCCCTCTAGATAAGGTTCCTCACATTCGCTTTTAACCACACTTGCTGTAATTATTTGTTGTACAACCTGTATCAATAATCCGGCTTAAAAAAGGGATAATAGGTTTCTAACCCGAGCACTTAGTCGACAAGGTTCAAAATCCGCGTTTTTCACCTCTTCGAGCGCCCTCTAGATAAGGTTCCACACCTTCGATTTTAACCAAACTTGCTTGTAATTATTTGTTATACTATCTCCGTCTTAAAAAAAGGGATAATAGGTTTCTAACCCGAGCACATAGTCGACGAAGATCGAAATCCGCGATTTTCGCCTCTTCGAGCGCCCTCTAGATAAGGTTCCTCACCTTCGATTATAACCAAACCTGCTGTAATTATTGATATACGACCTGTATCAATAATCCGTCTTAAAAAAGGGATAATAGGTTTCTAACCCGAGCACTTACTCGACAAGGTTCAAAATCCGGGATTTTCACCTCTTCGAGCGCCCTCTAGATAAGGTTCCTCACATTCGATCATGAACAAACTTGCTGTAATTATTTGTTATACTACCAGTAACAATAATCTGTCTTAAAAAAGGAATAATAGGTTTGTAAGCCGGGCACATAATCAACAAAGTTCGTATTTTTTGCACCTCTTCGAGCGCCCTCTAGATAAGGTTGCTCACCTTCGATTTTAACCAAATTTGCTGTAAATATTTGTTATACTACCAGAATCAATAATCCGTCTAAAAAAGGGATAATAGGTTTCTAACCCGAGCACATAGTCGACAAAGTTCGTATTCCGCGATTTTCACCTCTTCGAGCGCCCTCTACTTAAGGTTCTTCACCTTCGATTTTAACCAAACTTGCTGCAATTATTTGCTATACTACCAGTAACAATAAAACGTCTTAAAAAAAGGGATAAAGGGTTTCTAACCGAGCACTTAGTCGACAAAGTTCGAAATCCGCGATTTTCACCTCTTCGAGCGCCCTCTAGATAAGGTTCCACACCTTCGATTTTAACCAAACTTGCTTGTAATTATTTGTTATACTATATCTGTCTTAAAGAAAGGGATAATAGGTTTCTAACCCGAGCACATAGTCGACAAAGATCGTATTCCGCGATTTACACCTCTTCGAGCGCCCTCTACTTAAGGTTCCTCACCTTCGATTTTAACCAAACTTGCTGCAATTATTTGCTATACTACCAGTAACAATAATCCGTCTTAAAATGGGATAAAAGGTTTGTAAGCCGAGCACTTAGCCGACAAATGTCGTATTCCGCGTTTTTCACCTCTTTGAGCGCCCTCTACTTAAGGTTCCTCACCTTCGATTTTAATCAAACTTGCAGTAAGTATTTTTTGTACTACCAGTAACAATATTCCGTCTTAAAATAGGGATAACAGTTTTCTAACCCGAGCACATAGTCGACAAAGTTCGTATTCCGCGATTTTCACCTCTTCGAGCGCCCTCTACATAAGGTTCCTTACCTTCGATTTTAACCAAACTTGCTGTAATTATTTGTTATACTACCAGTAACAATAAAACGTCTTAAAAAAGGGATAATAGGTTTCTAACCGAGCACTTAGTCGAGAAAGTTCGTATTCCGCGATTTTCACCTCCTCGAGCGCCCTCTACTTAAGGTTCCTCACCTACGATTTTAACCAAACTTGCAGTAAGTATTTTTTGTACTACCAGTAACAATATTCCGTCTTAAAATAGGGATAATAGTTTTCTAACCCGAGCACATAGTCGACAAAGTTCGTATTCCGCGATTTTCACCTCTTCGAGCGCCCTCTAGATAAGGTTCCTCACCTTCGATTTTAACCAAACTTGCTGTAATTATTTGTTATACTACCAGTAACAATAATCCGTCTTAAAAAGGGATAATAGGTTTCTAACCCGAGCACATAGTCGACAAGGTTCAAAATCCGCGTTTTTCACCTCTTCGAGCGCCCTCTAGATAAGGTTCCACACGTTCGATTTTAACCAAACTTGCTTGTAATTATTTGTTATACTATCTCCGTCTTAAAAAAGGGATAATAGTTTCTAACCCGAGCACATAGTCGACAAAGTTCGTATTCCGCGATTTTCACCTCTTCGAGCGTCCTCTACTTAAGGTTCCTCACCTTCGATTTTAACCAAACTTGCTGTAATTATTTGTTATACTACCAGTAACAATAATCCGTCTTAAAATAGGGATAACAGTTTTCTAACCCGAGCACATAGTCGACAAGGTTCAAAATCCGCGATTTTCACCTCTTCGAGCGCCCTCTAGATAAGGTTCCTCACATTCGATCATGAACAAACTTGCTGTAATTATTTGTTATACTACCAGTAACAATAATCTGTCTTAAAAAAGGAATAATAGGTTTGTAAGCCGGGCACATAATCAACAAAGTTCGTATTTTTTGCACCTCTTCGAGCGCCCTCTAGATAAGGTTGCTCACCTTCGATTTTAACCAAATTTGCTGTAAATATTTGTTATACTACCAGAATCAATAATCCGTCTAAAAAAGGGATAATAGGTTTCTAACCCGAGCACATAGTCGACAAAGTTCGTATTCCGCGATTTTCACCTCTTTGAGCGCCCTCTAGATAAGGTTCCTCACTTCGATTTAACCAACTTGCTGTAATTATTTGTTTACACCTGTATCAATAATCCGCTTAAAAAAGGGATAATAGGTTTCTAACCCGAGCACTTAGTCGACAAGTTAAATCCGCGTTTTCACCTCTTCGAGCGCCCTCTAGATAAGGTTCCACACTTCGATTTTAACCAAACTTGCTTGTAATTATTTGTTATACTATCTCCGTCTTAAAAAAGGGATAATAGTTTCTAACCCGAGCACATAGTCGACAAAGTTCGTATTCCGCGATTTTCACCTCTTCGAGCGCCTCTAGATAAGGTTCCTCACCTTCGATTTTAACCAAACTTGCTGTAATTATTTGTTATACTACCAGTAACAATAAACGTCTTAAAAAAAGGGATAAAGGTTTCTAACCGAGCACTTAGTCGACAAAGTTCGAAATCCGCGATTTTCACCTCTTCGAGCGCCCTCTAGATAAGGTTCCACACTTCGATTTTAACCAAACTTGCTTGTAATTATTTGTTATACTATCTCCGTCTTAAAAAATGGGATAATAGTTTCTAACCCGAGCACATAGTCGACAAAGTTCGTATTCCGCGATTTTCACCTCTTCGAGCGCCTCTACTTAAGGTTCCTCACCTTCGATTTTAACCAAACTTGCTGTAATTATTTGTTATACTACCAGTAACAATAATCCGTCTTAAAATAGGGATAACAGTTTTCTAACCCGAGCACATAGTCGACAAAGTTCGTATTCCGCGATTTTCACCTCTTTGAGCGCCCTCTAGATAAGGTTCCTCACATTCGCTTTTAACCACACTTGCTGTAATTATTTGTTGTACAACCTGTATCAATAATCCGGCTTAAAAAAGGGATAATAGGTTTCTAACCCGAGCACTTAGTCGACAAGGTTCAAAATCCGCGTTTTTCACCTCTTCGAGCGCCCTCTAGATAAGGTTCCACACCTTCGATTTTAACCAAACTTGCTTGTAATTATTTGTTATACTATCTCCGTCTTAAAAAAAGGGATAATAGGTTTCTAACCCGAGCACATAGTCGACGAAGATCGAAATCCGCGATTTTCGCCTCTTCGAGCGCCCTCTAGATAAGGTTCCTCACCTTCGATTATAACCAAACCTGCTGTAATTATTGATATACGACCTGTATCAATAATCCGTCTTAAAAAAGGGATAATAGGTTTCTAACCCGAGCACTTACTCGACAAGGTTCAAAATCCGGGATTTTCACCTCTTCGAGCGCCCTCTAGATAAGGTTCCTCACATTCGATCATGAACAAACTTGCTGTAATTATTTGTTATACTACCAGTAACAATAATCTGTCTTAAAAAAGGAATAATAGGTTTGTAAGCCGGGCACATAATCAACAAAGTTCGTATTTTTTGCACCTTTCGAGCGCCCTCTAGATAAGGTTGCTCACCTTCGATTTTAACCAAATTGCTGTAAATATTTGTTATACTACCAGAATCAATAATCCGTCTAAAAAAGGGATAATAGGTTTCTAACCCGAGCACATAGTCGACAAAGTTCGTATTCCGCGATTTTCACCTCTTCGAGCGCCCTCTACTTAAGGTTCTTCACCTTCGATTTTAACCAAACTTGCTGTAATTATTTGTTATACTACCAGTAACAATAAAACGTCTTAAAAAAAGGGATAAAGGTTTCTAACCCGAGCACTTAGTCGACAAAGTTCGAAATCCGCGATTTTCACCTCTTCGAGCGCCCTCTAGATAAGGTTCCACACCTTCGATTTTAACCAAACTTGCTTGTAATTATTTGTTATACTATATCTGTCTTAAAGAAAGGGATAATAGGTTTCTAACCCGAGCACATAGTCGACAAAGTTCGTATTCCGCGATTTACACCTCTTCGAGCGCCCTCTACTTAAGGTTCCTCACCTTCGATTTTAACCAAACTTGCTGCAATTATTTGCTATACTACCAGTAACAATAATCCGTCTTAAAATGGGATAAAAGGTTTGTAAGCCGAGCACTTAGCCGACAAATGTCGTATTCCGCGTTTTTCACCTCTTTGAGCGCCCTCTACTTAAGGTTCCTCACCTTCGATTTTAATCAAACTTGCAGTAAGTATTTTTTGTACTACCAGTAACAATATTCCGTCTTAAAATAGGGATAACAGTTTTCTAACCCGAGCACATAGTCGACAAAGTTCGTATTCCGCGATTTTCACCTCTTCGAGCGCCCTCTACTTAAGGTTCCTCACCTTCGATTTTAACCAAACTTGCTGTAATTATTTGTTATACTACCAGTAACAATAAAACGTCTTAAAAAAGGGATAATAGGTTTCTAACCGAGCACTTAGTCGAGAAAGTTCGTATTCCGCGATTTTCACCTCCTCGAGCGCCCTCTACTTAAGGTTCCTCACCTACGATTTTAACCAAACTTGCAGTAAGTATTTTTTGTACTACCAGTAACAATATTCCGTCTTAAAATAGGGATAATAGTTTTCTAACCCGAGCACATAGTCGACAAAGTTCGTATTCCGCGATTTTCACCTCTTCGAGCGCCCTCTATTTAAGGTTCCTCACCTTCGATTTTAACCAAACTTGCTGTAATTATTTGTTATACTACCAGTAACAATAATCCGTCTTAAAATGGGATAATAGGTGTGTAATCCGAGCACTTAGTCGACAAAGTTCGAAATCCGCGATTTTCACCTCTTTGAGCGCCCTCTATATAAGGTTCCTCACCTTCGCTTTTAACCACACTTGCTGTAATTATTTGTTATACAACCTGTATCAATAATCCGGCTTAAAAAAGGGATAATAGGTTTCTAACCCGAGCACTTAGTCGACAAGGTTCAAAATCCGGGATTTTCACCTCTTCGAGCGCCCTCTAGATAAGGTTCCTCACCTTCGATCATGACCAAACTAGCTGTAATTATTTGTTGTACTACAAGTAATAATAAATCATCGCAATATAAGTGATAATAGGTGTGTAAGCCGAGAACTTAGTCGACAAAATTCGAAATCCGCGATTTTCACCTCTTCGAGCGCCCTCTAGATAAGGTTCCTCACATTCGATCATGAACAAACTTGCTGTAATTATTTGTTATACTACCAGTAACAATAATCTGTCTTAAAAAAGGAATAATAGGTTTGTAAGCCGGGCACATAATCAACAAAGTTCGTATTTTTTGCACCTCTTCGAGCGCCCTCTAGATAAGGTTGCTCACCTTCGATTTTAACCAAATTTGCTGTAAATATTTGTTATACTACCAGAATCAATAATCCGTCTAAAAAAGGGATAATAGGTTTCTAACCCGAGCACATAGTCGACAAAGTTCGTATTCCGCGATTTTCACCTCTTCGAGCGCCCTCTAGATAAGGTTCCTCACCTTCGATTTTAACCAAACTTGCTGTAATTATTTGTTATACTACCAGTAACAATAAAACGTCTTAAAAAAAGGGATAAAGGGTTTCTAACCGAGCACTTAGTCGACAAAGTTCGAAATCCGCGATTTTCACCTCTTCGAGCGCCCTCTAGATAAGGTTCCACACGTTCGATTTTAACCAAACTTGCTTGTAATTATTTGTTATACTATCTCCGTCTTAAAAAATGGGATAATAGTTTTCTAACCCGAGCACATAGTCGACAAAGTTCGTATTCCGCGATTTTCACCTCTTCGAGCGTCCTCTACTTAAGGTTCCTCACCTTCGATTTTAACCAAACTTGCTGTAATTATTTGTTATACTACCAGTAACAATAATCCGTCTTAAAATAGGGATAACAGTTTTCTAACCCGAGCACATAGTCGACAAAGTTCGTATTCCGCGATTTTCACCTCTTTGAGCGCCCTCTAGATAAGGTTCCTCACATTCGCTTTTAACCACACTTGCTGTAATTATTTGTTGTACAACCTGTATCAATAATCCGGCTTAAAAAAGGGATAATAGGTTTCTAACCCGAGCACTTAGTCGACAAGGTTCAAAATCCGCGTTTTTCACCTCTTCGAGCGCCCTCTAGATAAGGTTCCACACCTTCGATTTTAACCAAACTTGCTTGTAATTATTTGTTATACTATCTCCGTCTTAAAAAAAGGGATAATAGGTTTCTAACCCGAGCACATAGTCGACGAAGATCGAAATCCGCGATTTTCGCCTCTTCGAGCGACCTATAGATAAGGTTCCTCACCTTCGATTATAACCAAACCTGCTGTAATTATTGATATACGACCTGTATCAATAATCCGTCTTAAAAAAGGGATAATAGGTTTCTAACCCGAGCACTTAGTCGACAAGGTTCAAAATCCGGGATTTTCACCTCTTCGAGCGCCCTCTAGATAAGGTTCCTCACATTCGATCATGACCAAACTTGCTGTAATTATTTGTTATACTACCAGTAACAATAATCTGTCTTAAAAAAGGAATAATAGGTTTGTAAGCCGGCACATAATCAACAAAGTTCGTATTTTTTCACCTCTTCGAGCGCCCTCTAGATAAGGTTCTCACCTTCGATTTTAACCAAATTTGCTGTAAATATTTGTTATACTACCAGAATCAATAATCCGTCTAAAAAAGGGATAATAGGTTTCTAACCCGAGCACATAGTCGACAAAGTTCGTATTCCGCGATTTTCACCTCTTCGAGCGCCCTCTACTTAAGGTTCTCACCTTCGATTTTAACCAAACTTGCTGTAATTATTTGCTATACTACCAGTAACAATAAACGTCTTAAAAAAGGGATAAAGGTTTCTAACCGAGCACTTAGTCGACAAAGTTCGAAATCCGCGATTTTCACCTCTTCGAGCGCCCTCTAGATAAGGTTCCACACCTTCGATTTTAACCAAACTTGCTTGTAATTATTTGTTATACTATATCGTCTTAAAAAAGGGATAATAGGTTTCTAACCCGAGCACATAGTCGACAAAGTTCGTATTCCGCGATTTCACCTCTTCGAGCGCCCTCTACTTAAGGTTCCTCACCTTCGATTTTAACCAAACTTGCTGTAATTATTTGTTATACTACCAGTAACAATAATCCGTCTTAAAAAGGGATAATAGGTTTGTAACCGAGCACTTAGTCGACAAATTCGTATTCCGCGTTTTCACCTCTTTGAGCGCCCTCTACTTAAGGTTCCTCACCTTCGATTTTAACAAACTTGCAGTAAGTATTTTTTGTACTACCAGTAACAATATTCCGTCTTAAAATAGGGATAATAGTTTCTAACCCGAGCACATAGTCGACAAAGTTCGTATTCCGCGATTTTCACCTCTTCGAGCGCCCTCTACATAAGGTTCCTCACCTTCGATTTTAACCAAACTTGCTGTAATTATTTGTTATACTACCAGTAACAATAATCGTCTTAAAAAAGGGATAATAGGTTTCTAACCGAGCACTTAGTCGACAAAGTTCGTATCCGCGATTTTCACCTCTTCGAGCGCCCTCTATTAAGGTTCCTCACCTTCGATTTTAACCAAACTTGCTGTAATTATTTTTGTACTACCAGTAACAATATCCGTCTTAAAAAAGGGATAATAGTTTCTAACCCGAGCACATAGTCGACAAAGTTCGTATTCCGCGATTTTCACCTCTTCGAGCGCCCTCTAGATAAGGTTCCTCACCTTCGATTTTAACCAAACTTGCTGTAATTATTTGTTATACTACCAGTAACAATAATCCGTCTTAAAAAGGGATAAAGGTTTCTAACCGAGCACTAGTCGACAAGTTCAAATCCGCGATTTTCACCTCTTCGAGCGCCCTCTAGATAAGGTTCCCACCTTCGATTTTAACCAAACTTGCTGTAATTATTTGTTATACTATCTCCGTCTTAAAAAAGGGATAATAGGTTTCTAACCCGAGCACATAGTCGACAAAGTTCGTATTCCGCGATTTTCACCTCTTCGAGCGCCCTCTAATAAGGTTCCTCACCTTCGATTTTAACCAAACTTGCTGTAATTATTTGTTATACTACCAGTAACAATAATCCGTCTTAAAAAAGGGATAATAGGTTTCTAACCCGAGCACTTAGTCGACAAAGTTCGAAATCCGCGATTTTCACCTCTTCGAGCGCCCTCTAGATAAGGTTCCTCACCTTCGATCATAACCAAACTTGCTGTAATTATTTGTTATACTACCAGTAACAATAATCGTCTTAAAAAAGGGATAATAGGTTTGTAACCCGAGCACATAGTCGACAAAGTTCGTATCCGCGATTTTCACCTCTTCGAGCGCCCTCTAGATAAGGTTCCTCACCTTCGATTTTAACCAAACTTGCTGTAATTATTTGTTATACTACCAGTAACAATATCCGTCTTAAAAAAGGGATAATAGGTTTCTAACCCGAGCACATAGTCGACAAAGTTCGTATTCCGCGATTTTCACCTCTTCGAGCGCCCTCTAGATAAGGTTCCTCACCTTCGATTTTAACCAAACTTGCTGTAATTATTTGTTATACTACCAGTAACAATAATCCGTCTTAAAAAAGGGATAATAGGTTTCTAACCCGAGCACTTAGTCGACAAGTTCGAAATCCGCGATTTTCACCTCTTCGAGCGCCCTCTAGATAAGGTTCCTCACCTTCGATTTTAACCAAACTTGCTGTAATTATTTGTTATACTATCTCCGTCTTAAAAAAGGGATAATAGGTTTCTAACCCGAGCACATAGTCGACAAGTTCGAATCCGCGATTTTCACCTCTTCGAGCGCCCTCTAGATAAGGTTCCTCACCTTCGATTTTAACCAAACTTGCTGTAATTATTTGTTATACTACCAGTAACAATAATCGTCTTAAAAAAGGGATAATAGGTTTCTAACCGAGCACTTAGTCGACAAAGTTCGAAATCCGCGATTTTCACCTCTTCGAGCGCCCTCTAGATAAGGTTCCTCACCTTCGATTTAACCAAACTTGCTGTAATTATTTGTTATACTATCATCCGTCTTAAAAAAGGGATAATAGGTTTCTAACCCGAGCACATAGTCGACAAAGTTCGTATCCGCGATTTTCACCTCTTCGAGCGCCCTCTAATAAGGTTCCTCACCTTCGATTTAACCAAACTTGCTGTAATTATTTGTTATACTACCAGTAACAATAATCCGTCTTAAAAAAGGGATAATAGGTTTCTAACCCGAGCACTTAGTCGACAAAGTTCGTATTCCGCGATTTTCACCTCTTCGAGCGCCCTCTAGATAAGGTTCCTCACCTTCGATTTTAACCAAACTTGCTGTAATTATTTGTTATACACCTGTAACAATAATCCGTCTTAAAAAAGGGATAATAGGTTTCTAACCGAGCACTTAGTCGACAAAGTTCGAAATCCGCGATTTTCACCTCTTCGAGCGCCCTCTAGATAAGGTTCCCACCTTCGATTTTAACCAAACTTGCTGTAATTATTTGTTATACTATCTCCGTCTTAAAAAAGGGATAATAGGTTTCTAACCCGAGCACATAGTCGACAAAGTTCGAATCCGCGATTTTCACCTCTTCGAGCGCCCTCTAGATAAGGTTCCTCACCTTCGATTTAACCAAACTTGCTGTAATTATTTGTTATACTACCAGTAACAATAATCCGTCTTAAAAAAGGGATAATAGGTTTCTAACCCGAGCACTTAGTCGACAAAGTTCGAAATCCGCGATTTTCACCTCTTCGAGCGCCCTCTAGATAAGGTTCCTCACCTTCGATTTTAACCAAACTTGCTGTAATTATTTGTTATACTACCAGTAACAATAATCCGTCTTAAAAAAGGGATAATAGGTTTCTAACCCGAGCACATAGTCGACAAAGTTCGAATCCGCGATTTTCACCTCTTCGAGCGCCCTCTAGATAAGGTTCCTCACCTTCGATTTTAACCAAACTTGCTGTAATTATTTGTTATACTACCAGTAACAATAATCCGTCTTAAAAAAGGGATAATAGGTTTCTAACCCGAGCACATAGTCGACAAAGTTCGTATCCGCGATTTTCACCTCTTCGAGCGCCCTCTAGATAAGGTTCCTCACCTTCGATTTTAACCAAACTTGCTGTAATTATTTGTTATACTACCAGTAACAATAATCCGTCTTAAAAAAGGGATAATAGGTTTCTAACCCGAGCACTTAGTCGACAAAGTTCGAAATCCGCGATTTTCACCTCTTCGAGCGCCCTCTAGATAAGGTTCCTCACCTTCGATTTAACCAAACTTGCTGTAATTATTTGTTATACTACCAGTAACAATAATCGTCTTAAAAAAGGGATAATAGGTTTCTAACCCGAGCACTTAGTCGACAAAGTTCGAATCCGCGATTTTCACCTCTTCGAGCGCCCTCTAGATAAGGTTCCTCACCTTCGATTTTAACCAAACTTGCTGTAATTATTTGTTATACCAGTAACAATAATCCGTCTTAAAAAAGGGATAATAGGTTTCTAACCCGAGCACATAGTCGACAAAGTTCGAATTCCGCGATTTTCACCTCTTCGAGCGCCCTCTAGATAAGGTTCCTCACCTTCGATTTAACCAAACTTGCTGTAATTATTTGTTATACTACCAGTAACAATAACCGTCTTAAAAAAGGGATAATAGGTTTCTAACCGAGCACTTAGTCGACAAAGTTCGAAATCCGCGATTTTCACCTCTTCGAGCGCCCTCTAGATAAGGTTCCTCACCTTCGATTTTAACCAAACTTGCTGTAATTATTTGTTATACAGTAATAATCCGTCTTAAAAAAGGGATAATAGGTTTCTAACCCGAGCACATAGTCGACAAAGTTCGAATCCGCGATTTTCACCTCTTCGAGCGCCCTCTAGATAAGGTTCCTCACCTTCGATTTAACCAAACTTGCTGTAATTATTTGTTATACTACCAGTAACAATAATCCGTCTTAAAAAAGGGATAATAGGTTTCTAACCCGAGCACTTAGTCGACAAAGTTCGAAATCCGCGATTTTCACCTCTTCGAGCGCCCTCTAGATAAGGTTCCTCACCTTCGATTTTAACCAAACTTGCTGTAATTATTTGTTTACTACCGTATCAATAATCCGTCTTAAAAAAGGGATAATAGGTTTCTAACCCGAGCACTTAGTCGACAAAGTTCGAAATCCGCGATTTTCACCTCTTCGAGCGCCCTCTAGATAAGGTTCCTCACCTTCGATTTTAACCAAACTTGCTGTAATTATTTGTTATACTACGTACAATATCCGTCTTAAAAAAGGGATAATAGGTTTCTAACCCGAGCACATAGTCGACAAGTTCGAAATCCGCGATTTTCACCTCTTCGAGCGCCCTCTAGATAAGGTTCCTCACCTTCGATTATAACCAAACTTGCTGTAATTATTTGTTATACTACCAGTAACAATAATCCGTCTTAAAAAAGGGATAATAGGTTTCTAACCCGAGCACTTAGTCGACAAAGTTCGAAATCCGCGATTTTCACCTCTTCGAGCGCCCTCTAGATAAGGTTCCTCACCTTCGATTTAACCAAACTTGCTGTAATTATTTGTTATACTACCAGTAACAATAATCCGTCTTAAAAAAGGGATAATAGGTTTCTAACCCGAGCACATAGTCGACAAAGTTCGTATCCGCGATTTTCACCTCTTCGAGCGCCCTCTAGATAAGGTTCCTCACCTTCGATTTAACCAAACTTGCTGTAATTATTTGTTATACTACCAGTAACAATAATCCGTCTTAAAAAAGGGATAATAGGTTTCTAACCCGAGCACTTAGTCGACAAAGTTCGAAATCCGCGATTTTCACCTCTTCGAGCGCCCTCTAGATAAGGTTCCTCACCTTCGATTTTAACCAAACTTGCTGTAATTATTTGTTATACTACCAGTAACAATAACCGTCTTAAAAAAGGGATAATAGGTTTCTAACCCGAGCACATAGTCGACAAAGTTCGAATCCGCGATTTTCACCTCTTCGAGCGCCCTCTAGATAAGGTTCCTCACCTTCGATTTAACCAAACTTGCTGTAATTATTTGTTATACTACCGTACAATAATCCGTCTTAAAAAAGGGATAATAGGTTTCTAACCCGAGCACTTAGTCGACAAAGTTCGAAATCCGCGATTTTCACCTCTTCGAGCGCCCTCTAGATAAGGTTCCTCACCTTCGATTTAACCAAACTTGCTGTAATTATTTGTTATACTACCAGTAACAATAATCCGTCTTAAAAAAGGGATAATAGGTTTCTAACCGAGCACTTAGTCGACAAAGTTCGAAATCCGCGATTTTCACCTCTTCGAGCGCCCTCTAGATAAGGTTCCTCACCTTCGATTTTAACCAAACTTGCTGTAATTATTTGTTATACTACATAATCCGTCTTAAAAAAGGGATAATAGGTTTCTAACCCGAGCACATAGTCGACAAAGTTCGAATCCGCGATTTTCACCTCTTCGAGCGCCCTCTAGATAAGGTTCCTCACCTTCGATTTAACCAAACTTGCTGTAATTATTTGTTATACTACCAGTAACAATAATCCGTCTTAAAAAAGGGATAATAGGTTTCTAACCGAGCACTTAGTCGACAAAGTTCGAAATCCGCGATTTTCACCTCTTCGAGCGCCCTCTAGATAAGGTTCCTCACCTTCGATTTTAACCAAACTTGCTGTAATTATTTGTTATACTACCAGTAACAATAATCCGTCTTAAAAAAGGGATAATAGGTTTCTAACCCGAGCACTTAGTCGACAAAGTTCGAAATCCGCGATTTTCACCTCTTCGAGCGCCCTCTAGATAAGGTTCCTCACCTTCGATTTTAACCAAACTTGCTGTAATTATTTGTTATACTACCAGTAACAATAATCGTCTTAAAAAAGGGATAATAGGTTTCTAACCGAGCACTTAGTCGACAAAGTTCGAAATCCGCGATTTTCACCTCTTCGAGCGCCCTCTAGATAAGGTTCCTCACCTTCGATTTTAACCAAACTTGCTGTAATTATTTGTTATACTACAGTAACAATAATCCGTCTTAAAAAAGGGATAATAGGTTTCTAACCCGAGCACATAGTCGACAAAGTTCGAATTCCGCGATTTTCACCTCTTCGAGCGCCCTCTAGATAAGGTTCCTCACCTTCGATTTAACCAAACTTGCTGTAATTATTTGTTATACTACCAGTAACAATAATCCGTCTTAAAAAAGGGATAATAGGTTTCTAACCGAGCACTTAGTCGACAAAGTTCGAAATCCGCGATTTTCACCTCTTCGAGCGCCCTCTAGATAAGGTTCCTCACCTTCGATTTTAACCAAACTTGCTGTAATTATTTGTTATACTACCAGTAACAATAATCCGTCTTAAAAAAGGGATAATAGGTTTCTAACCCGAGCACATAGTCGACAAAGTTCGAATCCGCGATTTTCACCTCTTCGAGCGCCCTCTAGATAAGGTTCCTCACCTTCGATTTTAACCAAACTTGCTGTAATTATTTGTTATACTACCAGTAACAATAATCGTCTTAAAAAAGGGATAATAGGTTTCTAACCGAGCACTTAGTCGACAAAGTTCGAAATCCGCGATTTTCACCTCTTCGAGCGCCCTCTAGATAAGGTTCCTCACCTTCGATTTTAACCAAACTTGCTGTAATTATTTGTTATACTATCATCCGTCTTAAAAAAGGGATAATAGGTTTCTAACCCGAGCACATAGTCGACAAAGTTCGTATCCGCGATTTTCACCTCTTCGAGCGCCCTCTAGATAAGGTTCCTCACCTTCGATTTTAACCAAACTTGCTGTAATTATTTGTTATACTACCAGTAACAATAATCCGTCTTAAAAAAGGGATAATAGGTTTCTAACCCGAGCACTTAGTCGACAAAGTTCGAATCCGCGATTTTCACCTCTTCGAGCGCCCTCTAGATAAGGTTCCTCACCTTCGATTTAACCAAACTTGCTGTAATTATTTGTTATACTACCAGTAACAATAATCCGTCTTAAAAAAGGGATAATAGGTTTCTAACCCGAGCACTTAGTCGACAAAGTTCGAAATCCGCGATTTTCACCTCTTCGAGCGCCCTCTAGATAAGGTTCCTCACCTTCGATTTTAACCAAACTTGCTGTAATTATTTGTTATACTATCTCCGTCTTAAAAAAGGGATAATAGGTTTCTAACCCGAGCACATAGTCGACAAAGTTCGAAATCCGCGATTTTCACCTCTTCGAGCGCCCTCTAGATAAGGTTCCTCACCTTCGATTATAACCAAACTTGCTGTAATTATTTGTTATACACCGTATCAATAATCCGTCTTAAAAAAGGGATAATAGGTTTCTAACCCGAGCACTTAGTCGACAAGTTCAAATCCGCGATTTTCACCTCTTCGAGCGCCCTCTAGATAAGGTTCCTCACCTTCGATTTAACCAAACTTGCTGTAATTATTTGTTATACTACCAGTAACAATAATCGTCTTAAAAAAGGGATAATAGGTTTCTAACCGAGCACTTAGTCGACAAAGTTCGAATCCGCGATTTTCACCTCTTCGAGCGCCCTCTAGATAAGGTTCCTCACCTTCGATTTTAACCAAACTTGCTGTAATTATTTGTTATACTACCAGTAACAATAATCCGTCTTAAAAAAGGGATAATAGGTTTCTAACCGAGCACTTAGTCGACAAAGTTCGAAATCCGCGATTTTCACCTCTTCGAGCGCCCTCTAGATAAGGTTCCTCACCTTCGATTTAACCAAACTTGCTGTAATTATTTGTTATACAGTATCAATAACCGTCTTAAAAAAGGGATAATAGGTTTCTAACCGAGCACATAGTCGACAAAGTTCGAAATCCGCGATTTTCACCTCTTCGAGCGCCCTCTAGATAAGGTTCCTCACCTTCGATTATAACCAAACTTGCTGTAATTATTTGTTATACTACCAGTAACAATAATCCGTCTTAAAAAAGGGATAATAGGTTTCTAACCCGAGCACTTAGTCGACAAGTTCGAAATCCGCGATTTTCACCTCTTCGAGCGCCCTCTAGATAAGGTTCCTCACCTTCGATTATAACCAAACTTGCTGTAATTATTTGTTATACTACCAGTAACAATAATCCGTCTTAAAAAAGGGATAATAGGTTTCTAACCGAGCACTTAGTCGACAAAGTTCGAAATCCGCGATTTTCACCTCTTCGAGCGCCCTCTAGATAAGGTTCCTCACCTTCGATTTTAACCAAACTTGCTGTAATTATTTGTTATACTACGTAATAATCCGTCTTAAAAAAGGGATAATAGGTTTCTAACCCGAGCACATAGTCGACAAAGTTCGATCCGCGATTTTCACCTCTTCGAGCGCCCTCTAGATAAGGTTCCTCACCTTCGATTTTAACCAAACTTGCTGTAATTATTTGTTATACTACCAGTAACAATAATCCGTCTTAAAAAAGGGATAATAGGTTTCTAACCGAGCACTTAGTCGACAAAGTTCGAATCCGCGATTTTCACCTCTTCGAGCGCCCTCTAGATAAGGTTCCTCACCTTCGATTTAACCAAACTTGCTGTAATTATTTGTTATACTACCAGTAACAATAATCCGTCTTAAAAAAGGGATAATAGGTTTCTAACCCGAGCACTTAGTCGACAAAGTTCGAATCCGCGATTTTCACCTCTTCGAGCGCCCTCTAGATAAGGTTCCTCACCTTCGATTTTAACCAAACTTGCTGTAATTATTTGTTATACTACCAGTAACAATAATCCGTCTTAAAAAAGGGATAATAGGTTTCTAACCGAGCACTTAGTCGACAAAGTTCGAAATCCGCGATTTTCACCTCTTCGAGCGCCCTCTAGATAAGGTTCCTCACCTTCGATTTAACCAAACTTGCTGTAATTATTTGTTATACTACCAGTAACAATAATCCGTCTTAAAAAAGGGATAATAGGTTTCTAACCCGAGCACTTAGTCGACAAAGTTCGAAATCCGCGATTTTCACCTCTTCGAGCGCCCTCTAGATAAGGTTCCTCACCTTCGATTTAACCAAACTTGCTGTAATTATTTGTTATACTACCAGTAACAATAATCCGTCTTAAAAAAGGGATAATAGGTTTCTAACCCGAGCACTTAGTCGACAAAGTTCGAAATCCGCGATTTTCACCTCTTCGAGCGCCCTCTAGATAAGGTTCCTCACCTTCGATTTTAACCAAACTTGCTGTAATTATTTGTTATACTACCAGTACAATAATCCGTCTTAAAAAAGGGATAATAGGTTTCTAACCCGAGCACTTAGTCGACAAAGTTCGAAATCCGCGATTTTCACCTCTTCGAGCGCCCTCTAGATAAGGTTCCTCACCTTCGATTTTAACCAAACTTGCTGTAATTATTTGTTACTACCGTACAATAATCCGTCTTAAAAAAGGGATAATAGGTTTCTAACCCGAGCACATAGTCGACAAAGTTCGAATCCGCGATTTTCACCTCTTCGAGCGCCCTCTAGATAAGGTTCCTCACCTTCGATTTTAACCAAACTTGCTGTAATTATTTGTTATACTACCAGTAACAATAATCCGTCTTAAAAAAGGGATAATAGGTTTCTAACCCGAGCACTTAGTCGACAAAGTTCGTATCCGCGATTTTCACCTCTTCGAGCGCCCTCTAGATAAGGTTCCTCACCTTCGATTTTAACCAAACTTGCTGTAATTATTTGTTATACTACCAGTAACAATAATCGTCTTAAAAAAGGGATAATAGGTTTCTAACCGAGCACTTAGTCGACAAAGTTCGAAATCCGCGATTTTCACCTCTTCGAGCGCCCTCTAGATAAGGTTCCTCACCTTCGATTTTAACCAAACTTGCTGTAATTATTTGTTATACTATCTCCGTCTTAAAAAAGGGATAATAGGTTTCTAACCCGAGCACATAGTCGACAAAGTTCGAATCCGCGATTTTCACCTCTTCGAGCGCCCTCTAGATAAGGTTCCTCACCTTCGATTTAACCAAACTTGCTGTAATTATTTGTTATACACCGTACAATAATCCGTCTTAAAAAAGGGATAATAGGTTTCTAACCCGAGCACTTAGTCGACAAGTTCAAATCCGCGATTTTCACCTCTTCGAGCGCCCTCTAGATAAGGTTCCTCACCTTCGATTTAACCAAACTTGCTGTAATTATTTGTTATACTACCAGTAACAATAATCCGTCTTAAAAAAGGGATAATAGGTTTCTAACCCGAGCACTTAGTCGACAAAGTTCGAAATCCGCGATTTTCACCTCTTCGAGCGCCCTCTAGATAAGGTTCCTCACCTTCGATTTTAACCAAACTTGCTGTAATTATTTGTTATACTACCAGTAACAATAACCGTCTTAAAAAAGGGATAATAGGTTTCTAACCCGAGCACTTAGTCGACAAAGTTCGAAATCCGCGATTTTCACCTCTTCGAGCGCCCTCTAGATAAGGTTCCTCACCTTCGATTTTAACCAAACTTGCTGTAATTATTTGTTATACTACCAGTACAATAATCCGTCTTAAAAAAGGGATAATAGGTTTCTAACCCGAGCACATAGTCGACAAGTTCGAAATCCGCGATTTTCACCTCTTCGAGCGCCCTCTAGATAAGGTTCCTCACCTTCGATTATAACCAAACTTGCTGTAATTATTTGTTATACTACCAGTAACAATAATCCGTCTTAAAAAAGGGATAATAGGTTTCTAACCCGAGCACTTAGTCGACAAGTTCGAAATCCGCGATTTTCACCTCTTCGAGCGCCCTCTAGATAAGGTTCCTCACCTTCGATTTAACCAAACTTGCTGTAATTATTTGTTATACTACCAGTAACAATAACGTCTTAAAAAAGGGATAATAGGTTTCTAACCGAGCACTTAGTCGACAAAGTTCGAAATCCGCGATTTTCACCTCTTCGAGCGCCCTCTAGATAAGGTTCCTCACCTTCGATTTTAACCAAACTTGCTGTAATTATTTGTTATACTACATATTCCGTCTTAAAAAAGGGATAATAGGTTTCTAACCCGAGCACATAGTCGACAAAGTTCGTATTCCGCGATTTTCACCTCTTCGAGCGCCCTCTAGATAAGGTTCCTCACCTTCGATTTTAACCAAACTTGCTGTAATTATTTGTTATACTACCAGTAACAATAATCCGTCTTAAAAAAGGGATAATAGGTTTCTAACCGAGCACTTAGTCGACAAAGTTCGAATCCGCGATTTTCACCTCTTCGAGCGCCCTCTAGATAAGGTTCCTCACCTTCGATTTAACCAAACTTGCTGTAATTATTTGTTATACTACCAGTAACAATATCCGTCTTAAAAAAGGGATAATAGGTTTCTAACCCGAGCACTTAGTCGACAAAGTTCGAAATCCGCGATTTTCACCTCTTCGAGCGCCCTCTAGATAAGGTTCCTCACCTTCGATTTTAACCAAACTTGCTGTAATTATTTGTTATACTACCAGTAACAATAACCGTCTTAAAAAAGGGATAATAGGTTTCTAACCGAGCACTTAGTCGACAAAGTTCGAAATCCGCGATTTTCACCTCTTCGAGCGCCCTCTAGATAAGGTTCCTCACCTTCGATTTTAACCAAACTTGCTGTAATTATTTGTTATACTACCAGTAACAATAATCCGTCTTAAAAAAGGGATAATAGGTTTCTAACCCGAGCACTAGTCGACAAAGTTCGTATCCGCGATTTTCACCTCTTCGAGCGCCCTCTAGATAAGGTTCCTCACCTTCGATTTTAACCAAACTTGCTGTAATTATTTGTTATACTACCAGTAACAATAATCCGTCTTAAAAAAGGGATAATAGGTTTCTAACCGAGCACTTAGTCGACAAAGTTCGAAATCCGCGATTTTCACCTCTTCGAGCGCCCTCTAGATAAGGTTCCTCACCTTCGATTTAACCAAACTTGCTGTAATTATTTGTTATACACCGTATCAATAATCCGTCTTAAAAAAGGGATAATAGGTTTCTAACCCGAGCACTTAGTCGACAAGTTCAAATCCGCGATTTTCACCTCTTCGAGCGCCCTCTAGATAAGGTTCCTCACCTTCGATTATAACCAAACTTGCTGTAATTATTTGTTATACTACAATAATCCGTCTTAAAAAAGGGATAATAGGTTTCTAACCCGAGCACTTAGTCGACAAAGTTCGAAATCCGCGATTTTCACCTCTTCGAGCGCCCTCTAGATAAGGTTCCTCACCTTCGATTATAACCAAACTTGCTGTAATTATTTGTTATACTACCGTAACAATAATCGTCTTAAAAAAGGGATAATAGGTTTCTAACCGAGCACTTAGTCGACAAAGTTCGAATCCGCGATTTTCACCTCTTCGAGCGCCCTCTAGATAAGGTTCCTCACCTTCGATTTAACCAAACTTGCTGTAATTATTTGTTATACTACCAGTAACAATAATCCGTCTAAAAAAGGGATAATAGGTTTCTAACCCGAGCACATAGTCGACAAAGTTCGAATCCGCGATTTTCACCTCTTCGAGCGCCCTCTAGATAAGGTTCCTCACCTTCGATTTAACCAAACTTGCTGTAATTATTTGTTATACTACCAGTAACAATAACGTCTTAAAAAAGGGATAATAGGTTTCTAACCGAGCACTTAGTCGACAAAGTTCGAAATCCGCGATTTTCACCTCTTCGAGCGCCCTCTAGATAAGGTTCCTCACCTTCGATTTTAACCAAACTTGCTGTAATTATTTGTTATACTACATATTCCGTCTTAAAAAAGGGATAATAGGTTTCTAACCCGAGCACATAGTCGACAAAGTTCGTATCCGCGATTTTCACCTCTTCGAGCGCCCTCTATTAAGGTTCCTCACCTTCGATTTAACCAAACTTGCTGTAATTATTTGTTATACTACCAGTAACAATAATCCGTCTTAAAAAAGGGATAATAGGTTTCTAACCGAGCACTTAGTCGACAAAGTTCGAATCCGCGATTTTCACCTCTTCGAGCGCCCTCTAGATAAGGTTCCTCACCTTCGATTTTAACCAAACTTGCTGTAATTATTTGTTATACTACCAGTAACAATAATCCGTCTTAAAAAAGGGATAATAGGTTTCTAACCGAGCACTTAGTCGACAAGTTCAAATCCGCGATTTTCACCTCTTCGAGCGCCCTCTAGATAAGGTTCCTCACCTTCGATTTTAACCAAACTTGCTGTAATTATTTGTTATACTATCTCCGTCTTAAAAAAGGGATAATAGGTTTCTAACCGAGCACATAGTCGACAAGTTCGAAATCCGCGATTTTCACCTCTTCGAGCGCCCTCTAGATAAGGTTCCTCACCTTCGATTATAACCAAACTTGCTGTAATTATTGTTATACACCGTATCAATAATCCGTCTTAAAAAAGGGATAATAGGTTTCTAACCCGAGCACTTAGTCGACAAGTTCAAATCCGCGATTTTCACCTCTTCGAGCGCCCTCTAGATAAGGTTCCTCACCTTCGATCATGACCAAACTTGCTGTAATTATTTGTTATACTACCAGTAACAATAATCGTCTTAAAAAAGGGATAATAGGTTTGTAACCGAGCACTAGTCGACAAAGTTCGAATCCGCGATTTTCACCTCTTCGAGCGCCCTCTAGATAAGGTTCTCACCTTCGATTTTAACCAAACTTGCTGTAATTATTTGTTATACTACCAGTAACAATATCCGTCTAAAAAAGGGATAATAGGTTTCTAACCCGAGCACATAGTCGACAAAGTTCGATTCCGCGATTTTCACCTCTTCGAGCGCCCTCTAGATAAGGTTCCTCACCTTCGATTTAACCAAACTTGCTGTAATTATTTGTTATACTACCAGTAACAATAAACGTCTTAAAAAAGGGATAATAGGTTTCTAACCGAGCACTTAGTCGACAAAGTTCGAAATCCGCGATTTTCACCTCTTCGAGCGCCCTCTAGATAAGGTTCCTCACCTTCGATTTTAACCAAACTTGCTGTAATTATTTGTTATACAGTAAATAATCCGTCTTAAAAAAGGGATAATAGGTTTCTAACCCGAGCACTTAGTCGACAAGTTCGAAATCCGCGATTTTCACCTCTTCGAGCGCCCTCTAGATAAGGTTCCTCACCTTCGATTATAACCAAACTTGCTGTAATTATTTGTTATACAAGTAACAATAATCCGTCTTAAAAAAGGGATAATAGGTTTCTAACCGAGCACTTAGTCGACAAGTTCAAATCCGCGATTTTCACCTCTTCGAGCGCCCTCTAGATAAGGTTCCTCACCTTCGATTTAACCAAACTTGCTGTAATTATTTGTTATACTACCAGTAACAATAATCCGTCTTAAAAAAGGGATAATAGGTTTCTAACCCGAGCACATAGTCGACAAGTTCGAAATCCGCGATTTTCACCTCTTCGAGCGCCCTCTAGATAAGGTTCCTCACCTTCGATTTAACCAAACTTGCTGTAATTATTTGTTATACTACCAGTAACAATAACGTCTTAAAAAAGGGATAATAGGTTTCTAACCGAGCACTTAGTCGACAAGTTCGAAATCCGCGATTTTCACCTCTTCGAGCGCCCTCTAGATAAGGTTCCTCACCTTCGATTTTAACCAAACTTGCTGTAATTATTTGTTATACTACAATAATCCGTCTTAAAAAAGGGATAATAGGTTTCTAACCCGAGCACATAGTCGACAAAGTTCGAAATCCGCGATTTTCACCTCTTCGAGCGCCCTCTAGATAAGGTTCCTCACCTTCGATTTTAACCAAACTTGCTGTAATTATTTGTTATACTACCAGTAACAATAATCGTCTTAAAAAAGGGATAATAGGTTTCTAACCGAGCACTTAGTCGACAAAGTTCGAAATCCGCGATTTTCACCTCTTCGAGCGCCCTCTAGATAAGGTTCCTCACCTTCGATTTTAACCAAACTTGCTGTAATTATTTGTTATACTACCAGTAACAATAACGTCTTAAAAAAGGGATAATAGGTTTCTAACCGAGCACTTAGTCGACAAAGTTCGAATCCGCGATTTTCACCTCTTCGAGCGCCCTCTAGATAAGGTTCCTCACCTTCGATTTTAACCAAACTTGCTGTAATTATTTGTTATACTACCGTACAATAATCGTCTTAAAAAAGGGATAATAGGTTTCTAACCGAGCACTTAGTCGACAAAGTTCGAAATCCGCGATTTTCACCTCTTCGAGCGCCCTCTAGATAAGGTTCCTCACCTTCGATTATAACCAAACTTGCTGTAATTATTTGTTATACTACCAGTAACAATAATCCGTCTTAAAAAAGGGATAATAGGTTTCTAACCCGAGCACATAGTCGACAAGTTCAAATCCGCGATTTTCACCTCTTCGAGCGCCCTCTAGATAAGGTTCCTCACCTTCGATTTAACCAAACTTGCTGTAATTATTTGTTATACTACCAGTAACAATAATCGTCTTAAAAAAGGGATAATAGGTTTCTAACCGAGCACTTAGTCGACAAAGTTCGAATCCGCGATTTTCACCTCTTCGAGCGCCCTCTAGATAAGGTTCCTCACCTTCGATTTAACCAAACTTGCTGTAATTATTTGTTATACTACCAGTAACAATATCCGTCTTAAAAAAGGGATAATAGGTTTCTAACCCGAGCACATAGTCGACAAAGTTCGAATCCGCGATTTTCACCTCTTCGAGCGCCCTCTAGATAAGGTTCCTCACCTTCGATTATAACCAAACTTGCTGTAATTATTTGTTATACTACCAGTAACAATAATCCGTCTTAAAAAAGGGATAATAGGTTTCTAACCCGAGCACTTAGTCGACAAAGTTCGAATCCGCGATTTTCACCTCTTCGAGCGCCCTCTAGATAAGGTTCCTCACCTTCGATTTTAACCAAACTTGCTGTAATTATTTGTTTACTACCAGTAACAATAATCCGTCTTAAAAAAGGGATAATAGGTTTCTAACCCGAGCACTAGTCGACAAAGTTCGAATCCGCGATTTTCACCTCTTCGAGCGCCCTCTAGATAAGGTTCCTCACCTTCGATTTTAACCAAACTTGCTGTAATTATTTGTTATACCAGTAACAATATCCGTCTTAAAAAAAGGGATAATAGGTTTCTAACCCGAGCACTTAGTCGACAAAGTTCGAAATCCGCGATTTTCACCTCTTCGAGCGCCCTCTAGATAAGGTTCCTCACCTTCGATTTTAACCAAACTTGCTGTAATTATTTGTATACACCTGTATCAATAATCCGTCTTAAAAAAGGGATAATAGGTTTCTAACCCGAGCACTTAGTCGACAAGTTCAAATCCGCGATTTTCACCTCTTCGAGCGCCCTCTAGATAAGGTTCCTCACCTTCGATTTTAACCAAACTTGCTGTAATTATTTGTTGTACTACCAGTAATCAATAATCCGTCTTAAAAAAGGGATAATAGGTTTCTAACCCGAGCACTTAGTCGACAAAGTTCGAAATCCGCGATTTTCACCTCTTCGAGCGCCCTCTAGATAAGGTTCCTCACTTCGATTTAACCAAACTTGCTGTAATTATTTGTTATACTACCAGTACAATAATCGTCTTAAAAAAGGGATAATAGGTTTTAACCCGAGCACATAGTCGACAAGTTCAAATCCGCGATTTTCACCTCTTCGAGCGCCCTCTAGATAAGGTTCTCACCTTCGATTTTAACCAAACTTGCTGTAATTATTTGTTTACTACCAGTATCAATAATCCGGCTTAAAAAAGGGATAATAGGTTTCTAACCCGAGCACATAGTCGACAAAGTTCGTATTCCGCGATTTGTACCTCTTCGAGCGCCCTCTAGATAAGGTTCCTCACCTTCGATTTTAACCAAACTTGCTGTAATTATTTGTTATACTACCAGTAACAATAAAGCGTCTTAAAAAAAGGGATAAAAGGTTTCTAACCGAGCACTTAGTCGACAAAGTTCGAAATCCGCGATTTTCACCTCTTCGAGCGCCCTCTAGATAAGGTTCCTCACCTTCGATTTTAACCAAACTTGCTGTAATTATTTGTTTACTACCAGTATCAATAATCCGTCTTAAAAAAGGGATAATAGGTTTCTAACCCGAGCACTTAGTCGACAAAGTTCGTATTCCGCGATTTTCACCTCTTCGAGCGCCCTCTAGATAAGGTTCCTCACCTTCGATTTAACCAAACTTGCTGTAATTATTTGTTATACTACCAGTAACAATAATCCGTCTTAAAAAAGGGATAATAGGTTTCTAACCCGAGCACATAGTCGACAAAGTTCGAATCCGCGATTTTCACCTCTTCGAGCGCCCTCTAGATAAGGTTCCTCACCTTCGATTTTAACCAAACTTGCTGTAATTATTTGTTATACTACCAGTAACAATAATCGTCTTAAAAAAGGGATAATAGGTTTCTAACCGAGCACTTAGTCGACAAGTTCGAAATCCGCGATTTTCACCTCTTCGAGCGCCCTCTAGATAAGGTTCCACACCTTCGATTTTAACCAAACTTGCTGTAATTATTTGTTATACTATCTCCGTCTTAAAAAAAGGGATAATAGGTTTCTAACCGAGCACATAGTCGACAAGTTCGAAATCCGCGATTTTCACCTCTTCGAGCGCCCTCTAGATAAGGTTCCTCACCTTCGATTATAACCAAACTTGCTGTAATTATTTGTTATACACCGTATCAATAATCCGTCTTAAAAAAGGGATAATAGGTTTCTAACCGAGCACTTAGTCGACAAAGTTCGAATCCGCGATTTTCACCTCTTCGAGCGCCCTCTAGATAAGGTTCCTCACCTTCGATTTTAACCAAACTTGCTGTAATTATTTGTTATACTACCAGTAACAATAATCGTCTTAAAAAAGGATAATAGGTTTCTAACCGAGCACATAGTCGACAAAGTTCGTATTCCGCGATTTTCACCTCTTCGAGCGCCCTCTAGATAAGGTTCCTCACCTTCGATTTAACCAAACTTGCTGTAATTATTTGTTATACAGACAATATCCGTCTTAAAAAAGGGATAATAGGTTTCTAACCCGAGCACATAGTCGACAAGTTCGAATTCCGCGATTTTCACCTCTTCGAGCGCCCTCTAGATAAGGTTCCTCACCTTCGATTTAACCAAACTTGCTGTAATTATTTGTTATACTACCAGTAACAATAAAACGTCTTAAAAAAGGGATAAAGGGTTTCTAACCGAGCACTTAGTCGACAAAGTTCGAAATCCGCGATTTTCACCTCTTCGAGCGCCCTCTAGATAAGGTTCCCACCTTCGATTTTAACCAAACTTGCTTGTAATTATTTGTTATACCTATATCTGTCTTAAAAAAGGGATAATAGGTTTCTAACCCGAGCACATAGTCGACAAAGTTCGATTCCGCGATTTTCACCTCTTCGAGCGCCCTCTATAAGGTTCCTCACCTTCGATTTTAACCAAACTTGCTGCAATTATTTGCTATACTACCAGTACAATAATCCGTCTTAAAAGGGATAAAAGGTTTGTAACCGAGCACTTAGCGACAAATTCGTATCCGCGTTTTCACCTCTTGAGCGCCCTCTACTAAGGTTCCTCACCTTCGATTTTAATCAAACTTGCAGTAATATTTTGTTACTACAATATTCCGTCTTAAAATAGGGATAAAGTTTCTAACCCGAGCACATAGTCGACAAAGTTCGTATTCCGCGATTTTCACCTCTTCGAGCGCCCTCTACTAAGGTTCCTCACCTTCGATTTTAACCAAACTTGCTGTAATTATTTGTTATACTACCAGTAACAATAAAACGTCTTAAAAAAGGGATAATAGGTTTCTAACCGAGCACTTAGTCGAAAAGTTCGTATTCCGCGATTTTCACCTCTCGAGCGCCCTCTACTAAGGTTCCTCACCTACGATTTTAACCAAACTTGCGTAATATTTTTTGTACTACCAGTAACAATATCCGTCTTAAAAAGGGATAATAGTTTCTAACCCGAGCACATAGTCGACAAAGTTCGTATCCGCGATTTTCACCTCTTCGAGCGCCCTCTATTAAGGTTCCTCACCTTCGATTTAACCAAACTTGCTGTAATTATTTGTATACTACCAGTAACAATAATCCGTCTTAAAAAGGATAATAGGTTTTAACCGAGCACTAGTCGACAAGTCGAAATCCGCGATTTTCACCTCTTGAGCGCCCTCTAGATAAGGTTCCTCACCTTCGATTTAACCAAACTTGCTGTAATTATTTGTATACACCTGTATCAATAATCCGTCTTAAAAAAGGGATAATAGGTTTCTAACCCGAGCACTTAGTCGACAAGTTCAAAATCCGCGATTTTCACCTCTTCGAGCGCCCTCTAGATAAGGTTCCTCACCTTCGATAACCAAACTGCTGTAATTATTGTTATACTACCAGTAACAATAAAACCAAAAAGGATAATAGGTTCTAACCGAGCACTTAGTCGACAAAGTTCGAAATCCGCGATTTTCACCTCTTCGAGCGCCCTCTAGATAAGGTTCCTCACTTCGATCATGAACAAACTTGCTGTAATTATTTGTTATACTACCAGTAACAATAATCGTCTTAAAAAAGGGATAATAGGTTTGTAACCGAGCACTAGTCGACCAAAGTTCGTATTATTTTCACCTCTTCGAGCGCCCTCTAGATAAGGTTCCTCACCTTCGATTTTAACCAAATTTGCTGTAATTATTTGTTATACTACAGAATCAATAATCCGTCTAAAAAAGGGATAATAGGTTTCTAACCCGAGCACATAGTCGACAAAGTTCGTATTCCGCGATTTTCACCTCTTCGAGCGCCCTCTAGTTAAGGTTCCTCACCTTCGATTTTAACCAAACTTGCTGTAATTATTGTTATACTACAGTAACAATAAACTCTTAAAAAAAGGGATAATAGGTTCTAACCGAGCACTTAGTCGACAAAGTTCGAATCCGCGATTTTCACCTCTTCGAGCGCCCTTAGATAAGGTTCCTCACTTCGATTTAACCAAACTTGCTGTAATTATTTGTTATACAGTAACATACCGTCTAAAAAAGGGATAATAGGTTTCTAACCCGAGCACATAGTCGACAAAGTTCGTATTCCGCGATTTTCACCTCTTCGAGCGCCCTCTACTTAAGGTTCCTCACCTTCGATTTTAACCAACTTGCTGTAATTATTTGTTATACTACCAGTAACAATAATCCGTCTTAAAAAGGGATAAAGGTTTCTAACCGAGCACTTAGTCGACAAAGTTCGTAATCCGCGATTTTCACCTCTTCGAGCGCCCTCTAGATAAGGTTCCTCACCTTCGATTTTAACCAAACTTGCTGTAATTATTTGTTATACTACCAGTAACAATAATCCGTCTTAAAAAGGGATAATAGGTTTCTAACCCGAGCACTTAGTCGACAAAGTTCGAAATCCGCGATTTTCACCTCTTCGAGCGCCCTCTAGATAAGGTTCCACACCTTCGATTTTAACCAAACTTGCTTGTAATTATTTGTTATACTATCTCCGTCTTAAAAAAAGGGATAATAGGTTTCTAACCCGAGCACATAGTCGACAAGTTCGAAATCCGCGATTTTCGCCTCTTCGAGCGCCCTCTAGATAAGGTTCCTCACCTTCGATTATAACCAAACTTGCTGTAATTATTTGTTATACACCTGTATCATAATCCGTCTTAAAAAAGGGATAATAGGTTTCTAACCCGAGCACTTAGTCGACAAGGTTCAAAATCCGCGATTTTCACCTCTTCGAGCGCCCTCTAGATAAGGTTCCTCACTTCGATCATGAACCAAACTTGCTGTAATTATTTGTTATACTACCAGTAACAATAATCCGTCTTAAAAAAAGGGATAATAGGTTTGTAACCCGAGCACATAGTCGACAAAGTTCGTATTCCGCGATTTTCACCTCTTCGAGCGCCCTCTAGATAAGGTTCTCACCTTCGATTTTAACCAAACTTGCTGTAATATTTGTTATACTACCAGTAATCAATAATCCGTCTTAAAAAAGGGATAATAGGTTTCTAACCGAGCACTTAGTCGACAAAGTTCGAAATCCGCGATTTTCACCTCTTCGAGCGCCCTCTAGATAAGGTTCTCACCTTCGATTTTAACCAAACTTGCTGTAATTATTTGTTATACTACCATAACAATAAACGTCTTAAAAAAAGGGATAATAGGGTTTCTAACCGAGCACATAGTCGACAAAGTTCGAATCCGCGATTTTCACCTCTTCGAGCGCCCTCTAATAAGGTTCCTCACCTTCGATTTAACCAAACTTGCTTGTAATTATTTGTTACTACCGTATCAATAATCCGTCTTAAAAAAGGGATAATAGGTTTCTAACCCGAGCACATAGTCGACAAAGTTCGTAATATTCCGCGATTTTCACCTCTTCGAGCGCCTCTAGATAAGGTTCCTCACCTTCGATTTAACCAAACTGCTGTAATTATTTGTATACTACCTGTATCAATAATCCGTCTTAAAAAAGGATAATAGGTTTCTAACCGAGCACTTAGTCGACAAGTTCAAATCCGGATTTTCACCTCTTCGAGCGCCCTCTAGATAAGGTCCTCACCTCGATTTAACAAACTTGCTGTAATTATTTGTTACTACAGTAAAATATCCGTCTAAAATAAGGGATAAAGGTTTCTAACCCGAGCACATAGTCGACAAAGTTCGTATTCCGCGATTTTCACTCTTCGAGCGCCCTCTAATAAGGTTCCTCACCTTCGATTTAACCAAACTTGCTGTAATTATTTGTTATACACAGTATCAATAATCCGTCTAAAAAAGGGATAATAGGTTTCTAACCGAAGCACTTAGTCGACAAGTTCAAATCCGCGTTTTCACCTCTTCGAGCGCCCTCTAGATAAGGTTCCTCACCTTCGATTTAACCAAACTTGCTGTAATTATTTTTTACTACCAGTAACAATAATCCGTCTTAAAAAAGGGATAATAGGTTTCTAACCCGAGCACATAGTCGACAAAGTTCGAATCCGCGATTTTCACCTCTTCGAGCGCCCTCTAGATAAGGTTCCTCACCTTCGATTTTAACCAAACTTGCTGTAATTATTTGTATACTACCAGTAACCATAATCCGTCTTAAAAAAGGGATAATAGTTTCTAACCCGAGCACTAGTCGACAAAGTTCAAATCCGCGATTTTCACCTCTCGAGCGCCCTCTAGATAAGGCCTCACCTTCGATTTATAACCAAACCTTGTAATTATTTGTGTATACCAGTATCATATTCCGTCTAAAAAAGGGATAATAGGTTTCTAACCCGAGCACTTAGTCCGACAAAGTTCGAAAATCCGCGATTTTTCACCTCTTCGAGCGGCCCTCTGATTAAGGTTCCTCACCTTCGATTTTAACCAAACTTGCCTGTAATTATTTGTTGTACATACCAGTAATATAAAAATCCGTCTTAAAAAAAGGATAATAGGGTTTCTAACCCGGAGCACTTTAGTCGACAAGTTCGAAATCCGCGATTTTCACCTCTTCGAGCGCCCCTCTAATAAGGTTCCTCACCTTTCGATTTTAACCAAACTTGCTGTAATTATTTGTGTACTACCAGTAAAATATCCGTCTTAAAAAAAGGGATAATAGGTTTCTAAGCCGAGCACTTAGTCGACAAAGTTCGTATTTTTTCACCTCTTCGAGCGCCCTCTAGATAAGGTTCCTCACCTTCGATTTTAACCAAACTTGCTGTAATTATTTGTTATACTACCAGTAATCAATAATCCGTCTTAAAAAAGGGATAATAGGTTTCTAACCCGAGCACTTAGTCGACAAAGTTCGAAATCCGCGATTTTCACCTCTTCGAGCGCCCTCTAGATAAGGTTCCTCACCTTCGATTTTAACCAAACTTGCTGTAATTATTTGTTATACTACCAGTATCAATAATCGTCTTAAAAAGGGATAATAGGTTTCTAACCCGAGCACTTAGTCGACAAAGTTCGAAATCCGCGATTTTCACCTCTTCGAGCGCCCTCTAGATAAGGTTCCTCACCTTCGATTTTAACCAAACTTGCTGTAATTATTTGTTTATACTATCTCCGTCTTAAAAAAGGGATAATAGGTTTCTAACCCGAGCACATAGTCGACAAAGTTCGAAATCCGCGATTTTCACCTCTTCGAGCGCCCTCTAGATAAGGTTCCTCACCTTCGATTTTAACCAAACTTGCTGTAATTATTTGTTATACTACCAGTAACAATAAAACGTCTTAAAAAAAGGGATAAAGGTTTCTAACCGAGCACTTAGTCGACAAAGTTCGAAATCCGCGATTTTCACCTCTTCGAGCGCCCTCTAGATAAGGTTCCTCACCTTCGATTTTAACCAAACTTGCTGTAATTATTTGTTATACTATCTCCGTCTTAAAAAAAGGGATAATAGGTTTCTAACCCGAGCACATAGTCGACAAAGTTCGTAATCCGCGATTTTCACCTCTTCGAGCGCCCTCTAGATAAGGTTCCTCACCTTCGATTTTAACCAAACTTGCTGTAATTATTTGTATACTACCAGTAACAATAATCCGTCTTAAAAAAGGGATAATAGGTTTCTAACCCGAGCACATTAGTCGACAAAGTTCGTATTCCGCGATTTTCACCTCTTCGAGCGCCCTCTAGATAAGGTTCCTCACCTTCGATTTTAACCAAACTTGCTGTAATTATTTGTTGTATACTACCTAACAATAATCGGTCTTAAAAAAGGGATAATAGGTTTCTAACCCGAGCACTTAGTCGACAAAGTTCGAAATCCGCGATTTTCACCTCTTCGAGCGCCCTCTAGATAAGGTTCCTCACCTTCGATTTTAACCAAACTTGCTGTAATTATTTGTTATACATCTCCGTCTTAAAAAAAGGGATAATAGGTTTCTAACCCGAGCACATAGTCGACAAAGTTCGAAATCCGCGATTTTCACCTCTTCGAGCGCCCTCTAGATAAGGTTCCTCACCTTCGATTATAACCAAACTTGCTGTAATTATTTGTTATACTACCTGTATCAATAATCCGTCTTAAAAAAGGGATAATAGGTTTCTAACCCGAGCACTTAGTCGACAAAGTTCGAAATCCGCGATTTTCACCTCTTCGAGCGCCCTCTAGATAAGGTTCCTCACCTTCGATCATGAACAAACTTGCTGTAATTATTTGTTATACTACCAGTAACAATAATCCGTCTTAAAAAAAGGGATAATAGGTTTGTAAGCGAGCACATAGTCGACAAAGTTCGTATTTTTCACCTCTTCGAGCGCCCTCTAGATAAGGTTCCTCACCTTCGATTTTAACCAAACTTGCTGTAATTATTTGTTATACTACCAGTAATCAATAATCCGTCTAAAAAAAGGGATAATAGGTTTCTAACCCGAGCACATAGTCGACAAAGTTCGTATTCCGCGATTTTCACCTCTTCGAGCGCCCTCTACTTAAGGTTCCTCACCTTCGATTTTAACCAAACTTGCTGTAATTATTTTTGTATACTACCAGTAACAATAAAAGTCTTAAAAAAGGGATAATAGGGTTTCTAACCGAGCACTTAGTCGACAAAGTTCGAAATCCGCGATTTTCACCTCTTCGAGCGCCCTCTAGATAAGGTTCCTCACCTTCGATTTTAACCAAACTTGCTGTAATTATTTGTATACTTATATCTGTCTTAAAAAAGGGATAATAGGTTTCTAACCCGAGCACATAGTCGACAAAGTTCGTATTCCGCGATTTTCACCTCTTCGAGCGCCCTCTAGATAAGGTTCCTCACCTTCGATTTTAACCAAACTTGCTGTAATTATTTGTTATACTACCAGTAACAATAATCCGTCTTAAAAAGGGATAATAGGTTTGTAACCGAGCACTTAGTCGACAAAGTTCGAAATCCGCGATTTTCACCTCTTTGAGCGCCCTCTATATAAGGTTCCTCACCTTCGATTTTAACCAAACTTGCTGTAATTATTTGTTATACTACCAGTAACAATAATCCGTCTTAAAAATGGGATAATAGGTTTCTAACCCGAGCACTTAGTCGACAAAGTTCGAAATCCGCGATTTTCACCTCTTCGAGCGCCCTCTAGATAAGGTTCCTCACCTTCGATTTTAACCAAACTTGCTGTAATTATTTGTTATACTACAGTAACAATAATCCGTCTTAAAAAAGGGATAATAGGTTTCTAACCGAGCACTTAGTCGACAAAGTTCGTATTCCGCGATTTTCACCTCTTCGAGCGCCCTCTAGATAAGGTTCCTCACCTTCGATTTTAACCAAACTTGCTGTAATTATTTTTGTACTACCAGTAACAATATTCCGTCTTAAAATAGGGATAATAGTTTTCTAACCCGAGCACTTAGTCGACAAAGTTCGTATTCCGCGATTTTCACCTCTTCGAGCGCCCT
Source organism: Nasonia vitripennis (assembly GCF_009193385.2). Lineage (NCBI taxonomy): Eukaryota > Metazoa > Arthropoda > Insecta > Hymenoptera > Pteromalidae > Nasonia > Nasonia vitripennis. The sequence continues at coordinate 1,371,623 of NW_022279643.1, read as the reverse complement.
CTAGATAAGGTTCCTCACCTTCGATTTTAACCAAACTTGCTGTAATTATTTGTTATACTACCAGTAACAATAATCCGTCTTAAAAAAGGGATAATAGTTTTCTAACCCGAGCACTTAGTCGACAAAGTTCAAAATCCGCGATTTTCACCTCTTCGAGCGCCCTCTAGATAAGGTTCCTCACCTTCGATTTTAACCAAACTTGCTTGTAATTATTTGTTATACTATCTCCGTCTTAAAAAAGGGATAATAGGTTTCTAACCCGAGCACATAGTCGACAAAGTTCGTATTCCGCGATTTTCACCTCTTCGAGCGCCCTCTACTTAAGGTTCCTCACCTTCGATTTTAACCAAACTTGCTGTAATTATTTGTTATACTACCAGTAACAATAATCCGTCTTAAAATAGGGATAATAGGTTTCTAACCCGAGCACTTAGTCGACAAGGTTCAAAATCCGCGATTTTCACCTCTTCGAGCGCCCTCTAGATAAGGTTCCTCACCTTCGATCATTAACCAAACTTGCTGTAATTATTTGTTATACTACCAGTAACAATAATCCGTCTTAAAAAAAGGGATAATAGGTTTCTAAGCCGAGCACATAGTCGACAAAGTTCGTATTTTTCACCTCTCTCGAGCGCCCTCTAGATAAGGTTCCTCACCTTCGATTTTACCAAACTTGCTGTAATATTTGTTATACTACCAGTAATCAATAATCCGTCTAAAAAAGGGATAATAGGTTTCTAACCCGAGCACATAGTCGACAAAGTTCGTATTCCGCGATTTTCACCTCTTCGAGCGCCCTCTACTTAAGGTTCCTCACCTTCGATTTTAACCAAACTTGCTGTAATTATTTGTTATACTACCAGTAACAATAATCCGTCTTAAAAAAGGGATAATAGGTGTGTAATCCGAGCACTTAGTCGACAAATTTCGAAATCCGCGATTTTCACCTCTTCGAGCGCCCTCTAGATAAGGTTCCTCACCTTCGATTTTAACCAAACTTGCTTGTAATTATTTGTTATACTATCTCCGTCTTAAAAAAAGGGATAATAGGTTTCTAACCCGAGCACATAGTCGACAAAGTTCGTATTCCGCGATTTTCACCTCTTCGAGCGCCCTCTAGATAAGGTTCCTCACCTTCGATTTTAACCAAACTTGCTGTAATTATTTGTTATACTACCAGTAACAATAAAACGTCTTAAAAAAAGGGATAAAGGGTTTCTAACCGAGCACTTAGTCGACAAAGTTCGAAATCCGCGATTTTCACCTCTTCGAGCGCCCTCTAGATAAGGTTCCTCACCTTCGATTTTAACCAAACTTGCTGTAATTATTTGTTATACTAATCTCCGTCTTAAAAAAGGGATAATAGTTTTCTAAACCGAGCACATAGTCGACAAAGTTCGAATTCCGCGATTTTCACCTCTTCGAGCGTCCTCTACTTAAGGTTCCTCACCTTCGATTTTAACCAAACTTGCTGTAATTATTTGTATACTACCAGTAACAATAATCCGTCTTAAAAAAGGGATAATAGGTTTCTAACCCGAGCACTTAGTCGACAAAGTTCGTAATCCGCGATTTTCACCTCTTCGAGCGCCCTCTAGATAAGGTTCCTCACCTTCGATTTTAACCAAACTTGCTGTAATTATTTGTTATACTACCAGTATCAATAATCCGTCTTAAAAAAGGGATAATAGGTTTCTAACCCGAGCACTTAGTCGACAAGGTTCAAAATCCGCGTTTTTCACCTCTTCGAGCGCCCTCTAGATAAGGTTCCACACCTTCGATTTTAACCAAACTTGCTGTAATTATTTGTTATTTACTATCTCCGTCTAAAAAAAGGGATAATAGGTTTCTAACCCGAGCACATAGTCGACAAAGTTCGAAATCCGCGATTTTCACCTCTTCGAGCGCCCTCTAGATAAGGTTCCTCACCTTCGATATAACCAAACTTGCTGTAATTATTTGTTATACTACCAGTAACAATAATCCGTCTTAAAATAGGGATAATAGGTTTCTAACCCGAGCACTTAGTCGACAAGGTTCGAAATCCGCGATTTTCACCTCTTCGAGCGCCCTCTAGATAAGGTTCCTCACATTCGATCATGAACAAACTTGCTGTAATTATTTGTTATACTACCAGTAACAATAATCCGTCTTAAAAAAAGGAATAATAGGTTTGTAAGCCGAGCACATAGTCGACAAAGTTCGTATTTTTTCACCTTTTCGAGCGCCCTCTAGATAAGGTTCCTCACCTTCGATTTTAACCAAACTTGCTGTAATTATTTGTTATACTACCAGTAATCAATAATCCGTCTTAAAAAAGGATAATAGGTTTCTAACCCGAGCACATAGTCGACAAAGTTCGTATTCCGCGATTTTCACCTCTTCGAGCGCCCTCTACTTAAGGTTCCTCACCTTCGATTTTAACCAAACTTGCTGTAATTATTTGTTATACTACCAGTAACAATAAAACGTCTTAAAAAAAGGGATAATAGGTTTCTAACCCGAGCACTTAGTCGACAAAGTTCGAAATCCGCGATTTTCACCTCTTCGAGCGCCCTCTAGATAAGGTTCCTCACCTTCGATTTTAACCAAACTTGCTTGTAATTATTTGTTATACTATATCCGTCTTAAAAAAGGGATAATAGGTTTCTAACCCGAGCACATAGTCGACAAGGTTCAAAATCCGCGATTTTCACCTCTTCGAGCGCCCTCTATTTAAGGTTCCTCACCTTCGATTTTAACCAAACTTGCTGTAATTATTTGTTATACTACCAGTAACAATAATCCGTCTTAAAAAGGGATAATAGGTTTGTAAGCCGAGCACTTAGTCGACAAAGTTCGTATTCGCGATTTTCACCTCTTCGAGCGCCCTCTAGATAAGGTTCCTCACCTTCGATTTTAACCAAACTTGCTGTAATTATTTTTGTACTACCAGTAACAATATTCGTCTTAAAAAAGGGATAATAGGTTTCTAACCCGAGCACATAGTCGACAAAGTTCGTATTCCGCGATTTTCACCTCTTCGAGCGCCCTCTACTTAAGGTTCCTCACCTTCGATTTTAACCAAACTTGCTGTAATTATTTGTTATACTACCAGTAACAATAAAACGTCTTAAAAAAGGGATAATAGGTTTCTAACCCGAGCACTTAGACGACAATGTTCGAAATCCGCGATTTTCACCTCTTCGAGCGCCCTCTAGATAAGGTTCCTCACCTTCGATTTTAACCAAACTTGCTTTAAGTATTTTTTGTACTACCAGTAACAATATTCCGTCTCTTAAAAAAGGGATAATAGTTTTCTAACCCGAGCACATAGTCGACAAAGTTCGTATTCCGCGATTTTCACCTCTTCGAGCGCCCTCTAGATAAGGTTCCTCACCTTCGATTTTAACCAAACTTGCTGTAATTATTTGTTATACTACCAGTAACAATAATCCGTCTTAAAAGGGATAATAGGTTTCTAACCCGAGCACTTAGTCGACAAAGTTCGAAATCCGCGATTTTCACCTCTTTCGAGCGCCCTCTAGATAAGGTTCCTCACCTTCGATTTTAACCAAACTTGCTGTAATTATTTGTTATACTACCAGTATCAATAATCCGTCTTAAAAAAGGGATAATAGGTTTCTAACCCGAGCACTTAGTCGACAAGGTTCAAAATCCGCGATTTTCACCTCTTCGAGCGCCCTCTAGATAAGGTTCCTCACCTTCGATCATAACCAAACTTGCTGTAATTATTTGTTATACTACAAGTAATAATAAATCATCGCAAAAAAAGGGATAATAGGTGTGTAACCCGAGCACTTAGTCGACAAAAGTTCGAAATCCGCGATTTTCACCTCTTCGAGCGCCCTCTAGATAAGGTTCCTCACCTTCGATCATTGAACAAACTTGCTGTAATTATTTGTTATACTACCAGTAACAATAATCGTCTTAAAAGGGATAATAGGTTTGTAAGCCGAGCACTTAGTCGACAAAGTTCGTAATTTTTCACCTCTTCGAGCGCCCTCTAGATAAGGTTCCTCACCTTCGATTTAACCAAACTTGCTGTAAATATTTGTTATACTACCAGTAATCAATAATCCGTCTAAAAAAGGGATAATAGGTTTCTAACCCGAGCACATAGTCGACAAAGTTCGTATTCCGCGATTTTCACCTCTTCGAGCGCCCTCTAGATAAGGTTCCTCACCTTCGATTTTAACCAAACTTGCTGTAATTATTTGTTATACTACCAGTAACAATAAAACGTCTTAAAAAAAGGGATAATAGGTTTCTAACCGAGCACTTAGTCGACAAAGTTCGAAATCCGCGATTTTCACCTCTTCGAGCGCCCTCTAGATAAGGTTCCTCACCTTCGATTTTAACCAAACTTGCTTGTAATTATTTGTTATACTATCTCCGTCTTAAAAAATGGGATAATAGGTTTCTAACCCGAGCACATAGTCGACAAAGTTCGTATTCCGCGATTTTCACCTCTTCGAGCGTCCTCTACTTAAGGTTCCTCACCTTCGATTTTAACCAAACTTGCTGTAATTATTTGTTATACTACCAGTAACAATAATCCGTCTTAAAAAAGGGATAATAGGTGTGTAATCCGAGCACTTAGTCGACAAAGTTCGTAATCCGCGATTTTCACCTCTTCGAGCGCCCTCTAGATAAGGTTCCTCACCTTCGATTTTAACCAAACTTGCTGTAATTATTTGTTGTACTACCAGTAACAATAATCGGTCTTAAAAAAAGGGATAATAGGTTTCTAACCCGAGCACTTAGTCGACAAGGTTCAAAATCCGCGATTTTCACCTCTTCGAGCGCCCTCTAGATAAGGTTCCACACCTTCGATTTTAACCAAACTTGCTGTAATTATTTGTTATACTATCTCCGTCTTAAAAAAAGGGATAATAGGTTTCTAACCCGAGCACATAGTCGACAAGTTCGAAATCCGCGATTTTCACCTCTTCGAGCGCCCTCTAGATAAGGTTCCTCACCTTCGATTATAACCAAACTTGCTGTAATTATTGATATACTACCTGTATCAATAAATCCGTCTTAAAAAAGGGATAATAGGTTTCTAACCCGAGCACTTAGTCGACAAGGTTCAAAATCCGGATTTTCACCTCTTCGAGCGCCCTCTAGATAAGGTTCCTCACATTCGATTCATGAACAAACTTGCTGTAATTATTTGTTATACTACCAGTAACAATAATCTGTCTAAAAAAGGAATAATAGGTTGTAAGCCGGGCACATAGTCAACAAAGTTCGTATTTTTTCACCTCTTCGAGCGCCCTCTAGATAAGGTTCCTCACCTTCGATTTTAACCAAACTTGCTGTAATTATTTGTTATACTACCAGTATCAATAATCCGTCAAAAAAGGGATAATAGGTTTCTAACCCGAGCACATAGTCGACAAAGTTCGTATTCCGCGATTTTCACCTCTTCGAGCGCCCTCTACTTAAGGTTCCTCACCTTCGATTTTAACCAAACTTGCTGTAATTATTTGTTATACTACCAGTAACATAAACCGTCTTAAAAAAAAGGATAATAGGTTTCTAACCGAGCACTTAGTCGACAAAGTTCGAAATCCGCGATTTTCACCTCTTCGAGCGCCCTCTAGATAAGGTTCCTCACCTTCGATTTTAACCAAACTTGCTGTAATTATTTGTTATACTATATTCCGTCTTAAAAAAGGGATAATAGGTTTCTAACCCGAGCACATAGTCGACAAAGTTCGTATTCCGCGATTTTCACCTCTTCGAGCGCCCTCTAGATAAGGTTCCTCACCTTCGATTTTAACCAAACTTGCTGTAATTATTTGTTATACTACAGTAACAATAATCCGTCTTAAAAAAGGGATAATAGGTTTCTAACCGAGCACTTAGTCGACAAAGTTCGTAAATCCGCGATTTTCACCTCTTCGAGCGCCCTCTAGATAAGGTTCCTCACCTTCGATTTTAACCAAACTTGCTGTAATTATTTTTTGTACTACCAGTAACAATAATCCGTCTTAAAAAAGGGATAATAGGTTTCTAACCCGAGCACTTAGTCGACAAAGTTCGAAATCCGCGATTTTCACCTCTTCGAGCGCCCTCTAGATAAGGTTCCTCACCTTCGATTTTAACCAAACTTGCTGTAATTATTTGTTATACTACCAGTAACAATAATCCGTCTTAAAAAAGGGATAATAGGTTTCTAACCGAGCACTTAGTCGACAAAGTTCGAAATCCGCGATTTTCACCTCTTCGAGCGCCCTCTAGATAAGGTTCCTCACCTTCGATTTTAACCAAACTTGCTGTAATTATTTGTTATACTATCTCCGTCTTAAAAAAGGGATAATAGGTTTCTAACCCGAGCACATAGTCGACAAAGTTCGAATTCCGCGATTTTCACCTCTTCGAGCGCCCTCTAGATAAGGTTCCTCACCTTCGATTTTAACCAAACTTGCTGTAATTATTTGTTATACTACCAGTAACAATAATCCGTCTTAAAAAAAGGATAATAGGTTTCTAACCCGAGCACATAGTCGACAAATTTCGTATTCCGCGATTTTCACCTCTTTGAGCGCCCTCTACTTAAGGTTCCTCACCTTCGATTTTAATCAAACTTGCTGTAATTATTTGTATACTACCAGTAACAATATCCGTCTTAAAAAAGGGATAATAGGTTTCTAACCCGAGCACATAGTCGACAAAGTTCGTATTCCGCGATTTTCACCTCTTCGAGCGCCCTCTACTTAAGGTTCCTCACCTTCGATCATGACCAAACTTGCTGTAATTATTTGTTATACTACCAGTAACAATAAAACGTCTTAAAAAAAGGGATAATAGGTTTCTAACCCGAGCACATAGTCGACAAAGTTCGTATTCCGCGATTTTCACCTCTTCGAGCGCCCTCTCGATAAGGTTCCTCACCTTCGATTTTAACCAAACTTGCTGTAATTATTTGTTATACTACCAGTAACAATAATCCGTCTTAAAAAAGGATACTAGGTTTCTAACCGAGCACTTAGTCGACAAAGTTCGAAATCCGCGATTTTCACCTCTTCGAGCGCCCTCTAGATAAGGTTCCACACCTTCGATTTTAACCAAACTTGCTTGTAATTATTTGTTATACTATCTCCGTCTTAAAAAAGGGATAATAGGTTTCTAACCCGAGCACATAGTCGACAAAGTTCGGATTCCGCGATTTTCACCTCTTCGAGCGCCCTCTACTTAAGGTTCCTCACCTTCGATTATAACCAAACTTGCTGTAATTATTTTTGTACTACCAGTATCAATATTCCGTCTTAAAAAAAGGGATAATAGGTTTCTAACCCGAGCACATAGTCGACAAAGTTCGAAATCCGGGATTTTCACCTCTTCGAGCGCCCTCTAGATAAGGTTCCTCACCTTCGATCATGACCAAACTTGCTGTAATTATTTGTTATACTATCTCTAACAATAAAACGTCTTAAAAAAAGGGATAATAGGTTTCTAACCCGAGCACATAGTCGACGAAGATCGAAATCCGCGATTTTCGCCTCTTCGAGCGACCTATAGATAAGGTTCCTCACCTTCGATTATAACCAAACCTGCTGTAATTATTGATATACGACCTGTATCAATAATCCGTCTTAAAAAAGGGATAATAGGTTTCTAACCCGAGCACTTAGTCGACAAGGTTCAAATCCGGATTTTCACCTCTTCGAGCGCCCTCTAGATAAGGTTCCTCACCTTCGATCATGACCAAACTTGCTGTAATTATTTTTGTACTACCAGTAACAATATCCGTCTTAAAAAGGGATAATAGGTTTCTAACCCGAGCACATAGTCGACAAAGTTCGTATTCCGCGATTTTCACCTCTTCGAGCGCCCTCTACTTAAGGTTCCTCACCTTCGATTTTAACCAAACTTGCTTGTAATTATTTGTTATACTACCAGTAACAATAATCCGTCTTAAAAAAGGGATAATAGGTTTCTAATCCGAGCACTTAGTCGACAAAGTTCGAAATCCGCGATTTTCGCCTCTTCGAGCGACCTATAGATAAGGTTCCTCACCTTCGATTATAACCAAACCTGCTGTAATTATTGATATACGACCTGTATCAATAATCCGTCTTAAAAAAGGGATAATAGGTTTCTAACCCGAGCACTTAGTCGACAAGGTTCAAAATCCGGGATTTTCACCTCTTCGAGCGCCCTCTAGATAAGGTTCCTCACCTTCGATCATGACCAAACTTGCTGTAATTATTTGTTGTACTACAAGTAATAATAAACCATCGCAAAATAGGTTTCTAACCCGAGCACTTAGTCGACAAGTTCAAATCCGCGATTTTCACCTCTTCGAGCGCCCTCTAGATAAGGTTCCTCACCTTCGATTATACCAAACTTGCTGTAATTATTTGTTATACAGTAATAATAACCGCAAAAAAGGGATAATAGGTTTCTAACCGAGCACTTAGTCGACAAGGTTCAAAATCCGGGATTTTCACCTCTTCGAGCGCCCTCTAGATAAGGTTCCTCACCTTCGATTTTAACCAAACTTGCTGTAATTATTTGCTATACTACCAGTAACAATAATCCGTCTTAAAAAAGGGATAATAGGTTTCTAACCCGAGCACTTAGTCGACAAAGTTCGAAATCCGCGATTTTCACCTCTTCGAGCGCCCTCTAGATAAGGTTCCACACCTTCGATTTTAACCAAACTTGCTTGTAATTATTTGTTATACTATCTCCGTCTTAAAAAAAGGGATAATAGGTTTCTAACCGAGCACATAGTCGACGAAGATCGAAATCCGCGATTTTCGCCTCTTCGAGCGACCTATAGATAAGGTTCCTCACCTTCGATCATGACCAAACTTGCTGTAATTTTTTGTTGTACTACAAGTAATAATAATCTGTCTTAAAAAAGGAATAATAGGTTTGTAAGCCGGGCACATAATCAACAAAGTTCGTATTCCGCGATTTGTACCTCTTCGAGCGCCCTCTAGATAAGGTTTCTCACATTCGATTATAACTAAACCTGCTGTAATTATTTGTTATACTACCAGTAACACGAGCACATAGTCGACGAAGATCGAAATCCGCGATTTTCGCCTCTTCGAGCGACCTATAGATAAGGTTCCTCACCTTCGATTATAACCAAACCTGCTGTAATTATTGATATACGACCTGTATCAATAATCCGTCTTAAAAAAGGATAATAGGTTTCTAACCCGAGCACTTAGTCGACAAGGTTCAAAATCCGGGATTTTCACCTCTTCGAGCGCCCTCTAGATAAGGTTCCTCACCTTCGATCATGACCAAACTTGCTGTAATTATTTGTTGTACTACAAGTAATAATAAACCAACGCAAAATAAGGGATAATAGGTTTGTAACCCGGGCACTTAGTCGACAAGTTTCAAAATCCGCGTTTTTCACCTCTTCGAGCGCCCTCTAGATAAGGTTCCTCACCTTCGATTTTAACCAAACTTGCTGTAATTATTTGTTATACTACCAGTAACAATAAAACGTCTTAAAAAAAGGGATAAAGGGTTTCTAACCGAGCACTTAGTCGACAAAGTTCGAAATCCGCGATTTTCACCTCTTCGAGCGCCCTCTAGATAAGGTTCCACACCTTCGATTTAACCAAACTTGCTGTAATTATTTGTTATACTATCTCCGTCTTAAAAAAGGGATAATAGTTTCTAACCCGAGCACATAGTCGACAAATTTCGTATTCCGCGATTTTCACCTCTTCGAGCGTCCTCTACTTAAGGTTCCTCACCTTCGATTTTAACCAAACTTGCTGTAATTATTTGTTATACTACCAGTAACAATAAAACGTCTTAAAAAAGGGATAATAGGTTTCTAACCCGAGCACTTAGTCGACAAAGTTCGAAATCCGCGATTTTCACCTCTTCGAGCGCCCTCTAGATAAGGTTCCACACCTTCGATTTTAACCAAACTTGCTTGTAATTATTTGTTATACTATCTCCGTCTTAAAAAAAGGGATAATAGGTTTCTAACCCGAGCACATAGTCGACGAAGATCGAAATCCGCGATTTTCGCCTCTTCGAGCGACCTATAGATAAGGTTCCTCACCTTCGATTATAACCAAACCTGCTGTAATTATTGATATACGACCTGTATCAATAATCCGTCTTAAAAAAGGGATAATAGGTTTCTAACCCGAGCACTTAGTCGACAAGGTTCAAAATCCGGGATTTTCACCTCTTCGAGCGCCCTCTAGATAAGGTTCCTCACCTTCGATTTAACCAAACTTGCTGTAATTATTTGTTACTACCAGTAACAATCATCCGTCTTAAAAAAGGGATAATAGGTTTCTAACCCGAGCACTTAGTCGACAAAGTTCGAAATCCGCGATTTTCACCTCTTCGAGCGCCCTCTAGATAAGGTTCCTCACCTTCGATTTTAACCAAACTTGCTGTAATTATTTGTTATACTACCAGTAACAATAAAACGTCTTAAAAAAAGGGATAAAGGGTTTCTAACCGAGCACTTAGTCGACAAAGTTCGAAATCCGCGATTTTCACCTCTTCGAGCGCCCTCTAGATAAGGTTCCACACCTTCGATTTAAACCAAACTTGCTTGTAATTATTTGTTATACTACCAGTAACAATAAAACGTCTTAAAAAAAGGGATAATAGGTTTCTAACCCGAGCACTTAGTCGACAAAGTTTGAAATCCGCGATTTTCACCTCTTCGAGCGCCCTCTAGATAAGGTTCCACACCTTCGATTTTAACCAAACTTGCTTGTAATTATTTGTTATACTATCTCCGTCTTAAAAAAAGGGATAATAGGTTTCTAACCCGAGCACATAGTCGACGAAGATCGAAATCCGCGATTTTCGCCTCTTCGAGCGACCTATAGATAAGGTTCCTCACCTTCGATCATGACCAAACTTGCTGTAATTTTTTGTTGTACTACAAGTAATAATAAACCATCGCAAAATATGTTTCTAACCCGAGCACTTAGTCGACAAGGTTCAAAATCCGGGATTTTCACCTCTTCGAACGCCCTCTAGATAAGGTTCCTCACCTTCGATTTTAACCAAACTTGCTGTAATTATTTGTTATACTACCTGTATCAATAATCCGGCTTAAAAAAGGGATAATAGGTTTCTAAGCCGAGCACTTAGTCGACAAGGTTCAAAATCCGCGATTTTCACCTCTTTGAGCGCCCTCTAGATAAGGTTCCTCTCCTTCGCTTTTAACCACACTTGCTGTAATTATTTGTTATACAACCTGTATCAATAATCCGGCTTAAAAAAGGGATAATAGGTTTCTAAGCCGAGCACTTAGTCGACAAGGTTCAAAATCCGCGTTTTTCACCTCTTCGAGCGCCCTCTAGATAAGGTTCCTCACCTTCGATTTTAACCAAACTTGCTGTAATTATTTGTTATACTACCAGTAACAATAAAACGTCTTAAAAAAAGGGATAAAGGGTTTCTAACCGAGCACTTAGTCGACAAGGTTCAAAATCCGGGATTTTCACCTCTTCGAACGCCCTCTAGAAAAGGTTCCTCACTTTCGATCATGACCAAACTTGCTGTAATTTTTTGTTGTACTACCAGTAACAATAATCTGTCTTAAAAAAGGAATAATAGGTTTGTAAGCCGGGCACATAATCAACAAAGTTCGTATTCCGCGATTTGTACCTCTTCGAGCGCCCTCTAGATAAGGTTTCTCACATTCGATTATAACTAAACCTGCTGTAATTATTTGTTATACTACCAGTAACACGAGCACATAGTCGACGAAGATCGAAATCCGCGATTTTCGCCTCTTCGAGCGACCTATAGATAAGGTTCCTCACCTTCGATTATAACCAACCCTGCTGTAATTATTGATATACGACCTGTATCAATAATCCGTCTTAAAAAACGGATAATAGGTTTCTAACCCGAGCACTTAGTCGACAAGGTTCAAAATCCGGGATTTTCACCTCTTCGAGCGCCCTCTAGATAAGGTTCCTCACCTTCGATCATGACCAAACTTGCTGTAATTATTTGTTGTACTACAAGTAATAATAAACCAACGCAAAATAAGGGATAATAGGTTTGTAACCCGGGCACTTAGTCGACAAATTTCGTATTCCGCGATTTTCGCCTCTTCGAGCGACCTATAGATAAGGTTCCTCACCTTCGATTATAACCAACCCTGCTGTAATTATTGATATACGACCTGTATCAATAATCCGTCTTAAAAAACGGATAATAGGTTTCTAACCCGAGCACTTAGTCGACAAGGTTCAAAATCCGGGATTTTCACCTCTTCGAGCGCCCTCTAGATAAGGTTCCTCACCTTCGATCATGACCAAACTTGCTGTAATTATTTGTTGTACTACAAGTAATAATAAACCAACGCAAAATAAGGGATAATAGGTTTGTAACCCGGGCACTTAGTCGACAAATTTCGTATTCCGCGATTTTCACCTCCTCGAGCGCCCTCTACTTAAGGTTCCTCACCTTCGATCATGACCAAACTTGCTGTAATTATTTGTTGTACTACAAGTAATAATATACCATAGCAAATGAAGGGATAATAGGTATGTAAGCCGAGAACTTAGTCGACAAAGTTCGACATCAGCGATTTCCACCTTTTGGAGCGCCCTATAGATAAGGTTCCTCACCTTCGATCATGACCAAACTTGCTGTATTTATTTGTTATACTACCAGTAACAATAATCCGTCTAAAAAAAGGATACTAGGATTCTAACCCGAGCACATAGTCGACAAAGTTCGTATTCCGCGATTTTCGCCTATTGGAGCGCCCTCACGATAAGGTTCCTCACATTCGATTTTAACCAAACTTGCTTGTAATTATTTGTTATACTATCTCCGTCTTAAAAAAAGGGATAATAGGTTTCTAACCCGAGCACATAGTCGACAAATTTCGTATTCCGCGATTTTCACCTCTTTGAGCGCCCTCTACTTAAGGTTCCTCACCTTCGATTTTAATCAAACTTGCAGTAAGTATTTTTTGTACTACCAGTAACAATATTCCGTCTTAAAAAAAGGGATAATAGGTTTCTAACCCGAGCACATAGTCGACAAAGTTCGTATTCCGCGATTTTCACCTCTTCGAGCGCCCTCTACTTAAGGTTCCTCACCTTCGATCATGACCAAACTTGCTGTAATTATTTGTTATACTACCAGTAACAATAAAACGTCTTGAAAAAAGGGATAATAGGTTTCTAACCCGAGCACATAGTCGACAAAGTTCGTATTCCGCGATTTTCACCTCTTCGAGCGCCCTCTACTTAAGGTTCCTCACCTTCGATTTTAACCAAACTTGCTGCAATTATTTGCTATACTACCAGTAACAATAATCCGTCTTAAAATGGGATAAAAGGTTTGTAAGCCGAGCACTTAGTCGACAAAGTTCGAAATCCGCGATTTTCACCTCTTCGAGCGCCCTCTAGATAAGGTTCCACACCTTCGATTTTAACCAAACTTGCTTGTAATTATTTGTTATACTATCTCCGTCTTAAAAAAAGGGATAATAGGTTTCTAACCCGAGCACATAGTCGACAAATTTCGTATTCCGCGATTTTCACCTCTTTGAGCGCCCTCTACTTAAGGTTCCTCACCTTCTATTTTAATCAAACTTGCAGTAAGTATTTTTTGTACTACCAGTATCAATATTCCGTCTTAAAAAAAGGGATAATAGGTTTCTAACCCGAGCACATAGTCGACAAAGTTCGTATTCCGCGATTTTCACCTCTTCGAGCGCCCTCTACTTAAGGTTCCTCACCTTCGATCATGACCAAACTTGCTGTAATTATTTGTTATACTACCAGTAACAATAAAACGTCTTAAAAAAGGGATAATAGGTTTCTAACCCGAGCACTTAGTCGACAAGGTTCAAAATCCGGTATTTTCACCTCTTCGAGCGCCCTCTAGATAAGGTTCCTCACCTTCGATCATGACCAAACTTGCTGTAATTATTTTTTGTACTACCAGTAACAATATTCCGTCTTAAAATAGGGATAATAGTTTTCTAACCCGAGCACATAGTCGACAAAGTTCGTATTCCGCGATTTTCACCTCTTCGAGCGCCCTCTACTTAAGGTTCCTCACCTTCGATTTTAACCAAACTTGCTTGTAATTATTTGTTATACTACCAGTAACAATAATCCGTCTTAAAAAAGGGATAATAGGTGTGTAATCCGAGCACTTAGTCGACAAAGTTCGAAATCCGCGATTTTCGCCTCTTTGAGCGACCTATAGATAAGGTTCCTCACCTTCGATTATAACCAAACCTGCTGTAATTATTGATATACGACCTGTATCAATAATCCGTCTTAAAAAAGGGATAATAGGTTTCTAACCCGAGCACTTAGTCGACAAGGTTAAAATCCGGGATTTTCACCTCTTCAAGCGCCCTCTAGAAAAGGTTCCTCACCTTCGATCATGACCAAACTTGCTGTAATTGTTTGTTGTACTACAAGTAATAATAAACCATCGCAAAATAGGTTTCTAACCCGAGCACTTAGTCGACAAGGTTCAAAATCCGGGATTTTCACCTCTTCGAGCGCCCTCTAGATAAGGTTCCTCACCTTCGATCATGACCAAACTTGCTGTAATTATTTGTTGTACTACAAGTAATAATAAACCATCGCAAAATAAGGGATAATAGGTTTGTAACCCGAGTGCTTAGTCGACAAGGTTCAAAATCCGCGATTTTCACCTCTTCGAACGCCCTCTAGATAAGGTTCCTCACCTTCGATTTTAACCAAACTTGCTGTAATTATTTGCTATACTACCAGTAACAATAATCCGTCTTAAAAAAGGGATAATAGGTTTCTAACCCGAGCACTTAGTCGACAAAGTTCGAAATCCGCGATTTTCACCTCCTCGAGCGCCCTCTAGATAAGGTACCACACCTTCGATTTTAACCAAACTTGCTTGTAATTATTTGTTATACTATATCTGTCTTAAAGAAAGGGATAATAGGTTTCTAACCCGAGCACATAGTCGACAAAGTTCGTATTCCGCGATTTTCACCTCTTTGAGCGCCCTCTACTTAAGGTTCCTCACCTTCGATTTTAATCAAACTTGCAGTAAGTAATTTGTACTACCAGTAACAATATTCTGTCTTAAAATAGGGATAACAGTTTTCTAACCCGAGTACATAATCGACAAAGTTCGTATTCCGCGATTTTCACCTCTTCGAGCGCCCTCTACTTAAGGTTCCTCACCTTCGATTTTAACCAAACTTGCTGTAATTATTTGTTATACTACCAGTAACAATAAAACGTCTTAAAAAAAGGGATAATAGGTTTCTAACCCGAGCACATAGTCGACGAAGATCGAAATCCGCGATTTTAGCCTCTTCGAGCGACCTATAGATAAGGTTCCTCACCTTCGATTATAACCAAACCTGCTGTAATTATTGATATACGACCTGTATCAATAATCCGTCTTAAAAAAGGGATAATAGGTTTCTAACCCGAGCACTTAGTCGACAAGGTTCAAAATCCGGTATTTTCACCTCTTCGAGCGCCCTCTAGATAAGGTTCCTCACCTTCGATCATGACCAAACTTGCTGTAATTATTTTTTGTACTACCAGTAACAATATTCCGTCTTAAAATAGGGATAATAGTTTTCTAACCCGAGCACATAGTCGACAAAGTTCGTATTCCGCGATTTTCACCTCTTCGAGCGCCCTCTACTTAAGGTTCCTCACCTTCGATTTTAACCAAACTTGCTGTAATTATTTGCTATACTACCAGTAACAATAATCCGTCTTAAAAAAGGGATAATAGGTTTCTAACCCGAGCACTTAGTCGACAAAGTTCGAAATCCGCGATTTTCGCCTCTTTGAGCGACCTATAGATAAGGTTCCTCACCTTTGATTATAACCAAACCTGCTGTAATTATTGATATACGACCTGTATCAATAATCCGTCTTAAAAAAGGGATAATAGGTTTCTAACCCGAGCACTTAGTCGACAAGGTTCAAAATCCGGGATTTTCACCTCTTCAAGCGCCCTCTAGAAAAGGTTCCTCACCTTCGATCATGACCAAACTTGCTGTAATTGTTTGTTGTACTACAAGTAATAATAAACCATCGCAAAATAAGGGATAATAGGTTTGTAACCCGAGTGCTTAGTCGACAAGGTTCAAAATCCGCGATTTTCACCTCTTCGAACGCCCTCTAGATAAGGTTCCTCACCTTCGATTTTAACCAAACTTGCTGTAATTATTTGCTATACTACCAGTAACAATAATCCGTCTTAAAAAAGGGATAATAGGTTTCTAACCCGAGCACTTCGTCGACAAAGTTCGAAATCCGCGATTTTCACCTCCTCGAGCGCCCTCTAGATAAGGTACCACACCTTCGATTTTAACCAAACTTGCTTGTAATTATTTGTTATACTATATCTGTCTTAAAGAAAGGGATAATAGGTTTCTAACCCGAGCACATAGTCGACAAAGTTCGTATTCCGCGATTTACACTTCTTCGAGCGCCCTCTACTTAAGGTTCCTCACCTTCGATTTTAACCAAACTTGCTGCAATTATTTGCTATACTACCAGTAACAATAATCCGTCCTAAAATGGGATAAAAGGTTTGTAAGCCGAGCACTTAGCCGACAAATTTCGTATTCCGCGATTTTCACCTCTTTGAGCGCCCTCTACTTAAGGTTCCTCACCTTCGATTTTAATCAAACTTGCAGTAAGTAATTTGTACTACCAGTAACAATATTCCGTCTTAAAATAGGGATAACAGTTTTCTAACCCGAGTACATAATCGACAAAGTTCGTATTCCGCGATTTTCACCTCTTCGAGCGCCCTCTACTTAAGGATCCTCACCTTCGATTTTAACCAAACTTGCAGTAAGTATTTTTTGTACTACCAGTAATAATATTCCGTCTTAAAATAGGGATAATAGTTTTCTAACCCGAGCACATAGTCGACAAAGTTCGTATTCCGCGATTTTCACCTCTTTGAGCGCCCTCTACTTAAGGTTCCTCACCTTCGATTTTAACCAAACTTGCTGTAATTATTTGTTATACTACCAGTAACAATAATCCGTCTTAAAAAAGGGATAATAGGTGTGTAATCCGAGCACTTAGTCGACAAAGTTCGAAATCCGCGATTTACACTTCTTCGAGCGCCCTCTACTTAAGGTTCCTCACCTTCGATTTTAACCAAACTTGCTGCAATTATTTGCTATACTACCAGTAACAATAATCCGTCCTAAAATGGGATAAAAGGTTTGTAAGCCGAGCACTTAGCCGACAAATTTCGTATTCCGCGATTTTCACCTCTTTGAGCGCCCTCTACTTAAGGTTCCTCACCTTCGATTTTAATCAAACTTGCAGTAAGTAATTTGTACTACCAGTAACAATATTCCGTCTTAAAATAGGGATAACAGTTTTCTAACCCGAGTACATAATTGACAAAGTTCGTATTCCGCGATTTTCACCTCTTCGAGCGCCCTCTACTTAAGGTTCCTCACCTTCGATTTTAACCAAACTTGCTGTAATTATTTGTTATACTACCAGTAACAATAAAACGTCTTAAAAAAAGGGATAATAGGTTTCTAACCCGAGCACTTAGTCGAGAAAGTTCGTATTCCGCGATTTTCACCTCCTCGAGCGCCCTCTACTTAAGGTTCCTCACCTTCGATTTTAACCAAACTTGCAGTAAGTATTTTTTGTACTACCAGTAATAATATTCCGTCTTAAAATAGGGATAATAGTTTTCTAACCCGAGCACATAGTCGACAAAGTTCGTATTCCGCGATTTTCACCTCTTTGAGCGCCCTCTACTTAAGGTTCCTCACCTTCGATTTTAACCAAACTTGCTGTAATTATTTGTTATACTACCAGTAACAATAATCCGTCTTAAAAAAGGGATAATAGGTGTGTAATCCGAGCACTTAGTCGACAAAGTTCGAAATCCGCGATTTTCACCTCTTTGAGCGCCCTCTAGATAAGGTTCCTCACCTTCGCTTTTAACCACACTTGCTGTAATTATTTGTTATACAACCTGTTACAATAATCCCGGTGGACATACAGATCGTGCCTAGAATCGAACGCCCCCCGTACGGGCTTGCCTTATAAGGGGGGCGGTACTAAACAGATCATGCAAAACCAAAACCAAGCCTCGGACAAAACGTTAGAGAAAACACTGGAGTTGGAGAAGAAGGAGACGGGAATGTTTGTGAGACCGTCGATGATCGCAAGCACTTCCTCTAGTAACAACAGTCGGGTTAACTCACCGTAAAGTCACCGTCAAGACTATAAATAACTTGCAGCTCCACATCGTCGATCACGACGGTCATTTAGTTAATTTTTGTGGTGAAGTCATAACAATTAGATTACACATCAAATCAGTCTGAGCATTATGGGTATTGTGTACAATACTAATGTTGGTAAAGGTTATAATAGTAACGTGCTATGCCGTCGAGCGATCAGTCGTCGACGAGTGCTCAAAGCGCTAACACGTCAAAACATACAGTTTCTAAAAAGTCTAGGTTTAAGAGTTGTCCTTGGAAAAAAATAAGTTGTGTAATATTTTACTGCTTTCAGCGAAATGGAAGAGGTGCTAAGCATACAGTCACCTGTCGTATTTGACGAATCTGTTGCGCATTACGAGATTCATGCGCATCAGCCCTATACTTTATCGAATTTCAATAACAGCGATGAAATTCGCATTGGTATACAACATCAAGATCTATGTGTGCTACCTTCGCGCAGATCATTACATATATGTGGAAAATTGCAAAAGCCAGATGGCACTGCTATCGAGGGCACGCGATTTGTAAACAACGCCATATGTCATCTATTTGAGGAAATTCGTTACGAGCTCAACGCCATAGAGATTGATCGATGCAAGAATGTGGGCTTGACAAGTCTCATGAAAGGATTCGTTTCATTTAACCCTAGTCAGAGCTCAGCGATTGAAAATGCAGGCTGGCTCGACATTGCAGAGACTCAACGGCTTGACGATAATGGCTACTTTGACATATCAATTCCACTTAGTATGATTCTGGGTTTTGCCGAAGATTATCGCAAAATTGTTGTGAATGCCAAACACGAGCTTATTCTCACAAGATCAAATTCTGATGTGAATTCTATTGTGCAGACGCAAGTAGCCGTGGCTGGTCAAAATGTTTACGAGGATTACCAAGTTGAAAAACGGATCCAAGTTACAAGGATTCAGAAAGCCTGTGAACGAATTTGTCGTCAAGGAACTTGCCATAGTTCCACTTAATGCTCAACTCAAGACATTGGTATTTTTTTTCAAGCCGCCCACACCTTGGCGTAGTCTCACAGCCAAGTACAAGTCTGAAAATCTCTGGCTGGAACGTAATTATCACGGATTATCATGGAGTTCGGGGGATCTGGCCTACGAGGAGCTAGAAAATGTCTTGAAAACTGTTCTACATAACGCGAGTGTTGTGTACGTCAAAGGAGCCGAGAAGAAGCAATGGCTCGAGAAGTTCAATTTTCACGTAGTTGATATGGGTGAAATGGGCTTTCCCTCGTTACAAAGGGTGAAATATGATATTTTGGAGCCACTGTGCCCACACCATAACTTAGCGTTCAAGGCAAACTGCGCACACAGAAATGTATTGTTGCTGAAAAAGTTTTATCACGACAATACGCCATCTTTTGAGAGATCTCTCAGAGAATTTTATCACACAGAGAACCTATCATTTATGACTCTGAGAGATATTGCATATTTACCACGAGAATTCCTCATAACATTTGCTGCCAATAGTATCGAGCTAGCTTGGGATAAGCTGCCAGAGCACCTAAAGCAGGACTCAGAGATTTTGGAGTGTCTACGCTGTCGAGAGCACAATTCAATTGAGAGTGAAGTTCCACCTTTAAAAAGAGATTGTGTGCAGTGTAAACTAAATGCTCAAAATGAATAGCAACATGAAGAAGGAGGTGCGTTTTCAAGAAAATCCAACAGTTCATTTAATGTGTACATGGGTGTATGCATATAAAAGGCACGTCGTGGAGAGTGGGAGCAAGCAGCCCGAGATCGAGAGCATTTTAAATTAAGGATTGAAAGAACGGACAAAATTATTGTACCAGTACTTATGAAAAAACTTGAGATGTTGTCTATAAAATAAATGTATTTATTTTAATTGTGACTACTATTTTATAAACCTGTACCTAATCCCTCTACATGCTGTAAAATAAGCAAAAGAAAAATATATAAATATAGAGAGCGTATTATACTTCTTGAATCATTTACGTTTTAGATACAATAGTATATTATGATACAAGTAGCATAAATAACCCATTACGGTACGGTGTGTATTAGCATCCGAGCGTAGCGAGGGAGCTAAAACGCCGCGCCGTATAAGACTATTTATGCTACGAATATCGTACGCTATTTTATAGCACTTTAGGCCTATACGTGTCCTAAACAGTCCATTTGTCCACCGCGAAAAAACAATGCTGGGTAACCCGATACTGCAGCGACTGTGAGCTACCGCTTACCGGGCTGACGTTTGGCAAGAAAAAACACATGCAAGCTGATCCCATGCTCCCAGAAAATTCTGTAATGCGTAGTCTCTGAGCTTGAGCGGATCCCTCGTAAGCTACCCGGAGTATACCGAAATATGCTGCCCCTGGAGCCTGCAACAGCAGCTGACTCCCGGTGTCAGATGCACACCTTGAGCAGCCTCCTGGAGTCAGCAGGAAGTATGCCGTCCAAAGCCACCCTGCAGCTAACCGCTGACGCAATCACCCCCGTCGCACGGCTCTCGTCACACTTTGCAGTCGAGCTTATTATGCCGTCGATGCGTACAGATAAAGGTGCTCACGTCTAACTTGATCCATGCGGCTAGCTACTGCTGGTATGCATTGCGTAGATGCTGTCTGACCTGTGATGCAGCATGTGAGAGAGAGAGAGAGAGCGCTCCCAATATTACGCACAATACAGTTTGCAGTATTGGGGTACGTGCTCGAGAGAGAGAGAGAGAGAGAGAGAGAGAGAGAGAGAGAGAGAGAGAGAGAGAGAGAGAGAGAGAGAGAGAGAGAGAGAGAGAAAGAGAGAGATATATATGCCTATAATACGCAGCAATTATTGATGCAGTGAGAATAAAGAGCATAAAGAAAGAATAACAGGTGTAATGTGATCCGCGAGTCGACAAAAATATGCGACGAGTTGCACGTCGGCCGGTGACGTCAGCCTGACTAGAATATTCCACGCATTGACTCGACCTTGAGCGCGGACTCCTGGAGCACTGGAGTTTACCGTCCGGAGCCCCAACGAGTCTCCCGGGTACCCTGCAGTGACCTTCTTTATCGATTCTCACCTGCACAGGTGAGTGGCTTCACCTGCACAGGGCGGTGGTAGGCCTAGCGATGACGTCAAAAGCTTCTAGAACATTCCATGAGGGCGGGGCCTATTCTCACCTGCACAGGTGTGCTGAGGGTGGCGTGGTGGGGGGTCCCATATCCGCGTTGTTATACTACTAAAATACCTCAATAGTACCGAACGTAATATTGAATGGACAAAATATAATTATGCTTCAATGCTGGCGAACAAAATTTATTGATAGCTTAAACTATTTTCACATGAAATTAAGTGCTTTACCACAAACCTTTTCTCTACCACCAGCTAGCAAAAAAGGATATTTTCCTCATCTATTCAATACTTTAGAAAATCAAAATTATGTTGGGGCTTTACCGGAAGCATCGTTCTACGCACCTAATGCCATGTCGACGTCTGAGAGGGAAAAGTTTATTGCATGGTATGAGGAGAACCGAAATACTTATGGGTTTGATTTTCAATGTGAAATACTCGATTATTGCCGTATGGATGTAGAAATTTTAAGACTTGCATGCATGGCTTTTCAGAAAATTTTCATTAAGTGCGGGAATACTTGTCCGTTTACAGAGGCAACGACCATAGCTTCTGCATGCTCCATTGTGTATAAAAAAAATTTCTTACGCGAAAAAACTATCGGTATCATTCCAGCAGGTGGATATCGACGCGCTGATAATCATTCGCAAAAGTCAATACAGTGGCTGTTACAGTGTGAACGTGAGATTGGTCGGGAAATCATACACGCGGGTAGAACACGTGAATTTATGCTTCCAGAAGGGTTTCTTGTAGATGGCTATTTATTTACCTCCGGAAAATGATAATGCTAAAGGTATTGTCTTTGAATATCAAGGATGTTACACACACGGTTGCCCTATTTGCTTTAATAAACGACAAGATAAAATAATGTCATACTTTTCGGAAAATTCAAAAAATAAAAGCCCTGGGTTACGAAGTTCGATAGATATGGGAATGCAATTTTGATCGGATAAAAGCAGAGAATCGCGAAATCTACGAATATGTAACACAGCATCCTCTTATGAGTCGTATAACGTTGAATCCACGCGATGCTTTTTTTGGAGGTAGAATGGAGAATATAGTTACTGAGTACGCGATCGGAAATAACGAAAAAATTCAATATACAGATATATGCTCTCTTTATCCGTACGTGTGTAAAAGAGGTCGATTTCCGAATTAACGCAGGGGAATAACAATAATCTCAACAATATTGAGGGATTAGTTAAATGTAATATCTTACCACTGCGCGACCTGCACATTCCACTCTTACCAATTAAAATGGACGGACGTCTTCTTTTTGCTCTTTGCCGCTCATGCTGCGAAGAAATGCAGCAGTGTGACTGCAATCACGAAGACCCAATAATGCGTGAATTCACGGGCACCTGGGTTGCTGATGAGTTGCGTAAAGCTGTTGAACTCGGTTACAGTATTACGAAAATTTATATTATTTGGCAATATGAGATGACAGAGTATAATCAAATTGATGGTAGCGGAGATCTTTTTGCCAAATACGTAAATAATTTCTTAAAAATCAAGCAAGAGGCTAGCGGATGGCCCTCCTGGTGTACTGACGAAGCAACTAAATTACAATACATTGAACAGTATAGACTCGATGAGGGTATAACTTTGGATAAAAATAATATCGAAAAAAATTCAGGGTTACGAGCTGTTGCTAATCTCTGCTTAAATTCGTTTTGGGGTAAGTTTGGACAACGGAGTAATTTGAAACAAACTGAAGTTGTAAAATCGCGTGAATCTGTTTTAAAACTTCATACTTGTCCGGAAAGAGATGTTAATGATATACTAGCAATTAATGATGAGATACTGTACGTGAATTGGCAATACAAGGATGAGGCTGTCACTCCTGCCCCGCATACGAGTGTCGTGATGGCGGCTTACACCACTGCTCAAGCACGTTTAGAACTATATAATTACTTGAGAAGATTAGGTGATCGTGTTCTTTATTATGACACAGATTCTTGTATATTTCTTTCGCATGACGATGCTCAGGATGAGTATAAACCTTTTATTGGCTCCAAACTAGGTGATATGACAGATGAACTTTGTGGTTATGGTGAGAATACGTATATAAGTAATTTTGTTTCGGGAGGACCAAAGTTTTACGCTTACACAGCTGTAACACCCAACAAAGATAATAAAATTGAATGTTGTAAAGTAAAAGGTATCTCATTAAACTTCTCAAACGGTGTAAAAATTAATTTTGATAGCATTAAGAATTTGATTAACGATGCCTTTGCAAAGGAAGATCACGAATCTGAAAAAATGAATGATGAATGTAGTAAAATATGCTTAAAATTCAAAGCTATCAGAAGAACTGTATTGAAAAAACGACGATACCTTACGTCACGTAAGTCTCTACCTTTTGGATATAAGAATAATTAACTTTTTGGATACATTTATTGTATATAAAAAATAAACAAAAATTTTTATAAAAAATTTCCTTATTTTCCATTTAAAAGATCCCTAACACGTTTTTATATCCTCAGTATAGCTTCTGTCATCGAAGAGAACGCTTCTTATGGAAATTTAGCTCATTTTAACGCATAATTCAGCTTACTAGCGGTGTTATTTAGCCTGTTGGACACGATTATCAGCTTAAACAGCGTTAATAATAGCTTGTGATTCAGCACACGTAAAATTAGCTTATTTTTACGTGTGCCGCGCCGCGCCGCCGCCGCCGCCGTCGCCGTCGTCACCGACCGTCCGCTTATATGTAGCAGTGATTTTTGCTAGTACGTATCTAAAATGGATACGCGATTTAAACACCCGTTTACCTGTATTGTAAGTGGCCCTACGGGATGTGGTAAAACAGTCTTTGTCAAACGGTTTCTTAAACATCTACCACTTATGTGTAATGCAACTTTCAATCGTATACTTCTCTATTACGCAGAATGGCAATCTACGTACGAAACAGACTTTATACCAGGAGGTAGTATATACAGCAAAAAGAAAATTGTTGAATTTCACGAGGGATTACCTCAGCCTTCAGACTATTCAAACGATAATGATAGGAAAAAATTATTGATTATTGATGATTTGATTAGAGAAGCTTCGAACAATGTTATTCTCGATTTATTTACAAAGGGTAGTCATCACAAAAATTTAAGCGTAATTTTTATTACACAAAATCTTTTTCACAAAGGAGCTGGACAGCGTGATATTTCATTGAACGCTAATTATCTCGTTATTTTTAAAAATCCACGAGATCGTTCGCAAATTCAGTATCTTGCACGTCAAGTATATCCTGAAGATCCAAAATTTTTGCAAGAAGCATATCTTGACAGTACATCAGCTGCTCATGGATATCTTCTGCTAGATTTAAAACAGTCCACTAGCGAAGAATTTCGCTTCAGAACCTGTATTTTTCCCGATGATAGGTTGCGCTACGTGTATGTACCGAAAAACAAGTTTGAATAAAAGTAGAACATAGTATAGCTGAAGCATCAGTCTGAGGAGAACGATGGCGGGGAAAGCATCAAAGCAGAAAAACAAGGAGAAAGTTAGAAGAAGAAGAATAGGTAGAAGACAGCATGATGGTGGTGGTGCTACTGCTGATGCTGTTGCTGCAGATGCTGACAATACAGAGTGCTAGGCTGTCTACCTAAACATTTTACAAAAAAGTGTGTAGCAATACAGAATGCTCTTTGCCACGCTGACGGACAGCAACGTTTAGCCTTAATTCGCTCAGCAGACAAAAAACTCATCAAAAGTATATGTGAGTGTGCGTTAAATGTGTTACGAGGTGTTGTAAAAATTAAAAATTCTCACAAATCAAAGTTAAAGAAACATAAAAACATTTTGCGTAAATTATTGAATAAGACCAGTGGTAATAATAATAATAATGATAAAGAGTGGAAGAAAAAGAGACGGGTGATTATTCAAGACGGTGGTGCTTTTTTACCTATGTTACTTGCACCTATAATTGGCGCACTAGTGTCAAAGTTTTTCGGTATTTCTAAAAGTTAAGTATGGAGCATACACGTAAAATGATTATCTTACCGAAGGAAGCATATGATCGTGTAATGAAAAATCAACAACAACAACCACAACAACAACATCAGCCAGATGAATCAAGTAATGGTTTGGAACAACCGAGTGTGCAGACAAAAAGGCGATAACTTATCACGTCTCGATGCTGAGATGCATGATCTACTTTTTTCAAAAAGTATTACAGATGAAAGAGAAAAATGTCAAAAGTATTTACAAATTTTAAGAAGATATCTTCATTTTAAAACTTTAGAACGTCAAAAACTTTTATCCGATGGTAATACTACTGCTGCTGCTGCTGGTGTAGAGATTGAAAATGAGGACACATTAAATCCTTTGTCTGATGAGGTAATTTTGACAAGTATACCTAAGGGTTATGTGAGGAAAGCTCGTTTATTGCTTAAACATTGGAAATCAACTGTACCTCATCGTATCAAATGGGATAATTCGGGTACAGTCAGCATCGACGGTAAAGTTATACCTCAGTCAAATATTATAGATTTGGTGGAGGATGCTGTTCGGAGCAAGGCAACAGATGAAGAACCTACTGGAAGATTTCAACTTGCTAATTTTATAGCATCGTCTGACACTCCGTCTAAATTCATAAGTAATCCGATTGTATTGTCAATTAGTGAAAATTTCAAAAGTGCTTTGAACAAAATACCCTAAGTAAAAGAGATAGTTCGGAGAGCGTTCAGACTTTGGAGCAAGGTGCAAGACTTGCTGCTTCAAAACGTTACAGCGAACGTTAGAACAAAAAAAAAATCCTTATCACGAAAATCAGGCGATAAGTGGCTAAGCTATAATATTTAAGAATGTCCTATGAAAATCAATATTTTGACACTAAACACGAGGCTGGCTACGCTGGTGCACGTAACCTCATTCGTGTTAATAAGCAAAAAAATAAGAATAACGTTAATATTTGGTTAAGCAATCAGGATGCATACACGCTTCATCGTCCTATTAGGAGAAAATTTCCTAGACTCATGTACAATGTCGGTAATGTGGATGATTGTTGGGAGATGGATTTGTGTGACATGCAGACTCTCAAAACTTACAACAATAACTTTGCATATCTTCTTGTCGTAATAGATATTCTTAGTAAATACGCTTGGGTCGAGCCGCTTTATAACAAAAGTTTCAAGAGCGTCGTAAGTGCTTTTGATAAAATCCTAAAAAGAGCTAATGGTCGCTCACCTGTACTTGTACAAACAGATAAAGGTAAAGAGTTTGTTGGTTCGGAATTTCAAAAATATTTAAAACAACATGATATAAATTTTCGAGTTGCCCGTAATCCTGACGTTAATGCAGCAGTTGTGGAACGTCTTAATCGAACCCTCAAAGAAAGAATGTTTAGGTATTTCACAGATACAAATACACACAGATATATTGATGTTATTCAAAATATTGTTTATGCCTACAATCACACACTGCACAGTGGTATAAAAATGATTCCTGCCAAAGTGAATATGTGAAACGCCGATGAGGCTATACAAAATTTACAGAAAAGAGCACTAAGTCAGCGTAAACAGTCTAGAGTAGGTATATATAGAGTGGGTGAGCACGTTCGCATCAGTCGAGCAAAAGGTACCTTCGACAAAGGATACGAGAACTACAGCGAAGAGATCTTTAGAATACATAGAGTTTCACGTCGACAGAATCTTTATACCTACGAACTCGTTGATCTAGATTGAGAAATAATTGATGGATTTTTTTATCCAGAAGAACTCGTACGTGTCGGTGATGATCGTGTAGCAAAAAATAAGGAATTCAAAATTGAACGAGTAATTAAGACTAAAGGTCGAGGAGTAAATAAGAAATTATTTGTGAAGTGGATCGGGTATCCAGATAAATTTAACTCGTGGATTAAAGCAAACGATATCGTAGAAATCTGAAACATGTCTAGCGAAGAATTTTATCTGGTACTACCAAGCAACAGTAGTATGAAATATTTTCCAGATAACACTACTTCTTGCTTTAACACTCAACTAGCTCATGAAGTCCGGCTATCTGGGAACTGGGCTGTTGCACTAACGGAAATACATATACCATGCCCTATGGTGCATATTCAAAAAGATGAATGCGAAATAATATTTACCAAAACTAGTAGTAGCGGTAGTACAACAACAACAACAACAACAGCTAACAATAACGATGAGAAGCAGAAGCATAAGAAAAAGCAGAAGAAAAGAAGTGCTACAGAACACACGCATAAATTTGTAAATTTAGAGTACAGCGATACTTCTTTTCCACCTGATGTCTACGGCAGTCTAAAAGATCTAGCGGAGGCTATAAATAATGTACCTGAACTTCACGGATATCTACTTATAGCGCCAGCATAAAAGAAAAGAGGCTACTACAATCTACGAAAAATCTGCGAATGTAAGGAAGCTCATTACTATAGTTTTAGCGAAAAAGTTAAACGTATATTTGGCTTTGAGAATGAGAAGTATAGGCTAGAAGATTTTATAACCTTGAAACCACAGTCACCAGAGTCACGATATACAACAATCACAGGGAACAGAACTGCTTGTTTAGCAAGAGCTATATCAGATCAATTTTTTGTCTACTCTGATATTTGCATTCCATACACAGTCGGTGATATTCAAGCATCACTTTTACGTATAGTGGTATTGGATAATTCCAAGTATAAACTGGGTGTAACTATGGTCAAACAATTTGCACCTCCTAATTACATACCACTGCTGAACAACACGTTTCAAAATGTTACAATAGATATAAGAGATCAGCATGGTAATCATATACCATTCGAGTACGGGGCGTTGACAGTTACACTTCATTTTAAACGCTGTCAGTAGAGCATGAAAAACAAAAATGAATTACTACGTCGAATATTAATCCGATCAAATTGGTGCTGGGCTAGGTAGAGAAGGTGTACAACGAGTGTTTGCAGGATCAAGCTATCAGCGAGGACACGGTGGTATAGGCCATTTCTTGAGTGGTTTATTTCGAAGAGTCTTACCATATCTCACTAGTGGTGCCAAAGCTGTAGGTAAAGAAGCTATAAAAGCAGGAATAAATGTATTAGATGATGTGGGTAATCACGGTCTCAGTTTTAAACAAGCTGTGAATACGCGTGCACGAGAGTCTGGTCGAAATCTTAAACATAAGGCCGCAGATAAAATAGCTGAAATGATGAAGGGGTCTGGATATAAGCGACGTGGTAAGAAGCGAAAACGTCAGTCGCGTGAGAGTCGTATAACTGGACGCAGTAGCACCAGCGGTAGTGTGAAGAAAAGACGTGTCAGTAAGAGTAAAGTTAGAAGCTCGAAAAAAAAGAAAGTAAATAGAAAGAAGAGGAAACGCAGTGTCTCTGATATTTTTGGATAAACAACATCAACATTATGACTTTTCTCCATTCAAACTCATGAAATCCGAATTAGATTTATTTACTTTACCACCAACGCAAACGTTAGTAGAAAATTCACAATTCATACATTACAAGCCCGTTTCATCTCTTACCGACGATGGACCATTGGAATTTGTCGTTCCAGGAGGAAGTGATTATCTTGATCTTGCGCATACAATGCTCAGTATACGCCTGCAGATATTACCTAATGCTGAAATTGCGGCTAATGAGAGTGCAACAGAGTACTCTAAGGTAGCACCAGTGAATAATCTTTTACACTCATTCTTTAATCAGATAGATGTTCTTTAATCAAAAACTAGTATCGCCGCCAAATAATGCATATCCATACCGCGCATACATCGAAACACTGCTAAATTATTGAGCGCCTACAATGAATTCTCATCTTACATCAACACTCTCGTATTTAGATACTCCTGGTAATATGGAGACACCACCCAACACCCCAGTCACTGATCCAACAGCAAATAAGGGAAACGTTTATCGTCACTATTTTTCAATTAATGGCCAAACTGTTGATCTAATTAGACATTTACATTGCGATGTTTTTAATCAAAATAAGTTTTTGCTAAATGGTGTTGAACTACGCTTACGATTAGTGAGAAGTAAGGATGCTTTTTGCTTGATGGATGCGTTTGATAACGACAAATTTAATGTACATATTAAAGAAGCATCACTGATTGTACGTCGTGTTAAAGTGAGTCCAGGGATTATGTTAGCACATGCGAACACTCTCCCAAAAGTCACGGCTAAATATCCAATAAATCGTGTAGAAGTAAAAGCATTTACATTGCACCGTGGTGTTCATGGCGATACACTTGACAATGTTATCCTAGGCCAGATTCCTAAAAGAATAATCATCGGTTTCGTAGATAATAGAGCATTTAATGGGAATAGAAAGTTCAATCCTTTTAATTTTCAACATTTCAACATAAACTATCTTTCACTTTATGTGGATGGAGTACAGATTCCCAGCAAACCGCTACAGCCACGATTTACGGGGAGTAATCCAATATTCGTAGGATGTTATCACACATGATTCTTTGGTACGGGAATACACTTTCTGAATGAATCACTGACGGTTACACGAACAGATTACAATAAGGGCTATTGCTTTTTTGCTTTTGATCTAACACCTGATTTATCTGCAAACTCATCATTTCATTGGAATCTTATCGAGCATGGTAGTGTTCGAGTAGAAGACAAATTTGAACACGCTCTAGCAGCAACAATTAACTGCATAATTTATGCCGAATATGACAATGTCTTGGAAATAGATTCAAGTCGACAAATCATAACGGATTTCAATGCTTAGGAAGAGATGGTGGGGATAGAAAGAGAAACAACAGCAGCGCCTTCTACATCGTTAACGGTCAGAGAACAAGATACACTATGCTCAGTTCTCTTTGAACGTTTATACAGTTCACTAGTGCTACTTTACCTTCTGCTGCTGCTGATGCTAATCGCTCTTAAACTGTCATGGATTACATTATTAACGTTCAAGGTCTGAGAGATCTTAACAACAAATTTATTTCTAAAGAAGTAGCTATACTTGGTCTAAAAAAATAGAGCTATTGGACACTGGATCGTAAAGGCCCTCCCACAATTTCACAGAATTGTCTATTGGAATAAAAAGGTCTAACGAATACATCTCTAATCAGTTTCATGGTGTCCGCTGGCATGAAGGTGACATTAGTATGGAACAATTGCAATTTCATTTACAACAAGTGGCAAAAGTGGCTATACGTATTTTTACTCGTGGACACGATAATTGGAGATATTTGGAAACTGTCATGTCTCGTGAAGTTGTGAATGTGGAAGAAATGTACGCGCCGACTTTTCAAGAATTAAAAAAGAATTATCCGGATAGATTTATGTGTTTAAATCACAGTATCCAAGATATAAACAACACTCGTGATTGTGCTGTCAACCAGGCATATTTATTGAGAAAGTGGTTGCACTCTATTGCCGAGGATATAACCCAAGATTCAGCGCAAAAATTTAGCGACGCTTTATACTGTAAACTTCATTCTCGTGTTAGAACAGCAACATCTATTTATAGTGGACGTAGAAGCGACGTAGTTGATCATAGCTAAAACAATGAATACACGACAACTGCTAAGGGCCCTCAAACCATCAGCTGCCAAGACAGTTGGTGTATACGCTGCAGATAGAATCCCTAATGTTATGGAACATCCTACGGCTATTATCGAAAACACAGATGATCACACCAAACGAGGAACATATTGGATTGCTATTTATATAGATGCAAATGGTTACGGAACGTACTTTGACAGTTATGGATTACCACCAATCTCACAACATCATGTTAAAAGACTCAAAAGAAATTGTAAACGATATCAGTGGAATAAGCAAAAATTACAAAGCATCGATTCGCAAGTGTGTGGTCAATACTGCATTATGTTTCTTTATCATATGGTTAATATACCGAATTACGCACGTTTTGTAATAAGTTTTCACGAGATTCCAAAGAAACGATGCGTTAGTGGATGCGTTTTATAAAAAACTTTTAAGAAATAAAAAAGTACGCCTACGTTCAAGAAATGTTAAGAGATTCGGAACTGAGCGTTCTCTTGGTTCAGGATTTTGCAATCAAACATGTACTTCGAGAATATCTGCGAATTATTGAAACAATTGTCAAATATCATTGAGTAAAAATATGAATAAATTACAATCTTAAATATCTAATATGTTCTCATTTACAATACCTTACTTGCTTCTACATTCCTGTTATCTGAAATACTGTAATATAAGAACTTTATCAATATAACCGTTGACACCCAGAGTCATTTATGTTTTACTTTTACATCCTGTTTCATCATGCTCTCACTGTAAGTAGAAACCGATGAAAGTGCTCGTAGTCATTTGCCATGGTTCAATCAAGCGACATTGTCCAACCTCGTTTGCAGAATATCCTGCCAAACATGCTGCTGTCTACAACCTACGCAGTTAATAAGTCGAATTCGAAAAGGATTTCTCTTGGATTGGAGTGTCATCAGGGTAGCTTCCGTCCTGTAGTTAAGCTTTCTACAGCTATAGGGAGTTTCAAATCCATAAAATTCGATGTGGCCAGCTGGAAAGTTTTTAAGAATTACTTCGATCTTATCAATACCTATTTCCAAGATGCGTACAGATTCCAAAGTGAGTACGGGCGACCTACAAAGATATACATGGAAAACCACGATCTGATGTTTACAACTTCATACAACACAAAGTCTATACTGATTGAGGAAAGACCTGTTGGAACACCTCTCTTTCCAAATCTTTTACTAGATGAAGAAGACGAGGACGAAGTAAATAGCGCTTCCGCTGCTTTCGCTGAAAGTGCTACATGTGGTAGTGATGCTACTCCTGTTGGCGGGAGATATCAACCTCCAAGGGCGAAGAAACAAAAAACGTCCCACATTCAACCTGCTATTAGCATGCAGAAAGTTACTTTCGATGGATTGAGGATTGTCTTACCATGTGTCGACGAACGTCTCGAGAAACTTGAAGCCTGCGTTACTAGGGTAAATGAAATCATGGTTTATATTAAAGAATTTTTAATTGAATATATTAAAAACGTTACAGAAAACTTGTTTGAAAATGCCAAATCTACTATGACGAAAACCTACGAGGTATTTCAACAATATTATACTTTATACAGCGATAATATTAAAATTAATGTTGGTGATAAGTTTGTAAACGATATTGATGAATCATTGGTTAATATAATTATTTGTGAAATTGCTGCCTTTAAATTGTTTGATATCTATAGGGATATATATACCACTATCGTCAAATCATAACAATTCATCATGTTATTCCTCGTTATTACGCTTTGTACATATACACTTTTTACTTCAAATAAAACTGAAAAGATGCTTAATCTAGTTGTAGATTTTTCTTATTCCTATAATCTGTGTAAAAATATGTCATAATAAAAAGGTAACATTACGTATATAATATGAAAATACAATAGGTGATTAATTCGATACAATGATTAAGAAATGTGATTACTAAATCACTTTGTTAGTATGCCGTGTGCAAATATAATTTTACTTTGTATCTGGCGAAATTGGATTTTGTATGATATTTTTTTTTTCAATTGTGATTTTGCTACATATCATCGATAGTCGAGTCGAGCTTAGTATTGTAGATTATTTATTTAAGATTATTTTAAATTTTTTTGTCCTAAACGATGTGTGCGAATGAAGCAATTAATTAAATAACTAATTTTTGTTAGTATTATATCTGTGTTTATAAGAATGGGAGCTAAGAATAATCTGGTCTTATCTTATACGAAAATCAAGAAGCTTGAGAATTTTTTAGGATGAATTGTTGTTTCTGCGTAGAGATTGTTCACTAGTTGTGCAGAAAAAGATATCAATATTTTCTGCTGCATAATTGTAAAGTTTTGCTTGGAGAACATAAGTGTTCTGCCGTCAGTAGTGCATAAATATGCTTAATTATTATAATTGTACTGATAAAGTCGTAGAAATGAACAACCAAATATATGCTCATAATGTTTAGGCTATTAATAGTCTTTTTTTTTGTATTTTTGTGCTCATATAAGTATATTGAGCTTTGATTTTGAGCAACAGCCAATAAATTCCTTTTCTTTCTTTCATACCATCCGATAATGGTTGAAATCGATACGAGTATTCGTGCTCCTATATTCTCCTGATCTCTGTGGTGTAAGAATTGTTTGTTAGTTTTGTAAATTTTAAGTTCTGTCGTCTCGATTATCGAATTATGTTAATTAATTTCTTGTTTTATAAATAAGGTTTCGAGTACTGTGTATCAAGCGTTTATAAAGGATGAATTTAGCAATTGTAAAATAATTCTGCTTATGTGCACGCATATACTTAAACTAATTATCATAAGCTTAATATATAACGGTGAATTTACGCAGTGTGTAATGAGTACATGTTTGTTCATATAAGCATATACAGTAAAGAGAAAAATATATATATATATATTGTAAATCAATTTTTATCCAATTTATGATTATTTGTTGGTTCTTGAGTTATGCCAATCTCATGTTTCTTGTTATGTTTAACTATTCGTTTTATTTTATTTTAATTTCTGTAAGCATTGTTTCGTTTAAAGTTATTTGTGAGACATGAGCATTGACATTTTCCTTGTATTGCTAATATAAAGTTTTTTTGATATAAATGATTAATGAATCCATATAGTGATTATGAGAAAAATGTAAAAGGTAAACTGTGAATAATTGTCAATGAGTTACTTTGTAGAGTGATGGCTTTTGACTTTCGCAGAGAATGTTCTTATCATATACGCAACTTTCAATGAATTTATTATTTGCCCGTGTACGACAATTCTTGATATTTTCATGAACAATTTTCAAAATATTTTATTGCGCGAAACTCATTGTAAGATGCTCAAGGCATAAGTTGCTCAAGACCAGGGACTAGGCGCTTTAGTTGCGCTGGTGCTTAAGTTGCGCTTCGGCTAGTTGAAAATGGGGGCGTCTGTAATAATTTCTGTGTCAAGTTTGTATTGCGTCACTGCTTGGCCCAGAATTTGCGTTGCAACCTGAAGTGTGTCCCGTTTGTAGTAATAGTCAAAGGATTTAGACATGTTCGAAACTACACTAGTTAGTTTATTTATTTTGTCATTTATCTCCTGAAATTCTGTTTCAACCAGTTCTGTTTGCTGTGCTAACAGCTTTGCTGTCTTACGTGTGTCGTTGGATGACAAATCAATTATATTTTCCATATCTTTTTGAGCTTCTTCATCCATTGTGCCGAACAAAAATCTGCTCACTTGGCCGATAAATGGCAGGATGGACCTGCGTTGTCTCGACGCTTTTGATAAGTCAAGGCCAACCAGCAGTTCTATAACTTTTTCGGACTACTAGTTTGTCTCTTGGATCTGTCCAATATAGCTTTTAATTAGTTAATTATGCGGACAGACTGATGAAGTTTTGTCGCACAGAGATTGTATGGTCTTGCATTGTTTTAGTAGCCGATTGCCTGTTTC
Source organism: Nasonia vitripennis (assembly GCF_009193385.2). Classification (NCBI taxonomy): domain Eukaryota; kingdom Metazoa; phylum Arthropoda; class Insecta; order Hymenoptera; family Pteromalidae; genus Nasonia; species Nasonia vitripennis. Next base: position 1,336,924 of record NW_022279643.1, on the reverse strand, counting down.
GAAGTAGGATTCTAAATTCACCTTTTGAATAATTTTCCAATCTATGTTAGACGGCGACATATAGGCTATTTTTTCTGATAGCAATCCAGGATTATTTTGTAGCATTAGCACGTTTGGCTGTATATATCCTATCTTATCTGCTTCTACGTGTATCCCAATTCTGCAAATTGAAAACAGAATTGAGTACGCGAGCGAGACTATAGATGAGTGTAAATTTACTAATCTTATTCTATTCTATTGTATTGATAATCCCGCTTTTTCGGTTCGAAATATGCTAGATTTGTGTCATGAAGAAAAATTATAATGACGTCAGATTGTAGAATGTTATTTTAAATTTTGGACAAGGATTTAATATGTTCTTTTAAAAGAATATGCGTTATGCATACACGAATTTCGTTACTCATTCCTCGCGTGGGTAAAAGTAAAAAAATATAATAATAATAATTATAATAATAATAATAATAGTTGTTTATTTATTTGCTTAATGAAGTATAAGTTTATGAGCTCGTTTACTGAAGAAGTTTTAGAAGTAATTTTTGTTGTTGTTCGTATGTCAAATTAAATATGCTTTGCATTGGTTCGTTGAATATTTTTACGCTGAATTGCGTGTTGTATTTGTCTTGAGTAATTTTAGTGATATAATGTGCTACTTGTAACACACAATTGTAACTTCGATACATTTTGTACGTATAACTTATATAAGGTAGGTTTCAACATTGAGAACAAGAATTGCATAGCAAAGCCAGATTGCATATGCGTGGTTAGTTTAAGAAGTGTTTGAGGTTTATTTAAGGGCATTTCGTGACCCACGAAAGTGGATATGATACAGTTATATAAAGAAATTTTCTCACCACAAATAGAGGCGATAGTATGTCTATGTATTGTTGCAGTACAGTTTGTGTCCTTATAAAAAATAACCGTATTGCATGTAAAATTAATTGAACGTTTCGCAGCTGAACAGTCAAATGACAATATAATCAATGAGGATGATTACATAGATAATACATGTCATCAACACACGAACTAATCATGCTTCTAGATCATTGCAGAGGTTGATGACATGAGATTGTCTTTGCATTAATTAATTTAAAAAAGGAATGGTTGGTTAAAGGTGCTTTTGTGGCAAGTTTAATTACTTTATTATTACACTGCTCGTAGCACACAATTGTGGCTTTGATGCATTTAATCGCATCGGTTCTGTGAGCGAGGTTTCAACAATGAAAAATGAAAAAAGACAAAAGAAAAATCATAACTTTATACATAGGTCTAAATTCGTTTAGAGTAAAGTGTAACAGAATACACATAACAACAAAAGAAAATCAGATTTGCGCGCCTATGTAAAATATTGCATAGTGCGAGTATATAATATAGTAGGCGAGGCTATAATATCATTATTACGAAGGTTTGACAAAATATATTTGTATTCACGTATCTATATACGATGCAAAAATTCACCTAAGTGTTAAGCTATCTAAATGAAGGAAAATATTTTACAATTTCTGAGGTAAAGCTTGTTTTAGTCAAGTTAGCATATAAAAGGTTCGCGCGCTGCGTTAAGCATGAGAGACTCGCTGTGCGCGTATTCTTGCCGCGATAAGCGCATAACACAGCAACGTATGCTACTCGTTTATTTCGACGAAAATATTTCCAAATGTATCTTAATTTCTATTGTAGGAATTCGAGTGAGTGTCAGAGCATCTAAAACAAGGAGAATATTTTACAATTTCTGAGGCAAATCATGTTTTAGCCAAGTTGGAATATAAAAAGTTCACGCGCTACGTTAAGCATACTGCATGAAAGACTTGCTGTATGCGTATTCTCGTCGTGATATTTGACAAGAATATTTTCAAATACTTTTAACCTTCATTGTAGAAATTTGAATGATTATTATCAGAGTGTCTTAAACATGGAGAATATCTCATAATTTCTGAAGTAAAGCGTGTTTTAGTCATGTTAGAAATATAAAAAGTTCACGCGCCGCGTTAAGTGTACTGTATGAGAGACTCGACGCGCGTATACTCATGCCGCGATAAGCGCATAAAATAACGACGTGCACTACTCGTACTATCTGGAGAAAAATGCTTTGAATGATACCTTGATTTTTACTGTAGAAATTCGGATAAATACTAGGGTATTTTAAACAATAAGGATATCCTATTATTTTTAATTCTAGATATCCTTATCTAACCGCGCCTTGGTGCTTTACGTTCATTGTTACGAAGTTTTGTCAAAAAAATTTTCATATTCGTATGTTTATTCCTATCGTAAAAATTCAAGCAGATGTCAGGCTAACTGAGACAAGATAAATCTTTCGTGCTTTCTAGCGCGGAATATGCATTAGCTAGGTTAGAATACAAAATTCTACGCGCCGCGCTTGACGCATCGCACTTGGGAGGTTCGGTGCGCGCATGCTCATGCCACGATGAGCGTTTAGTATGGCGGTGCATACTGTACGATTATTGTTACGAAATTTTGATGAGAATTGTTTTTATTTATATCTTTGTTTTTGCCGTAGAAGTTCAAGAAAATATCTGTCTATCTAAAACTAGGGAAATGTATTAAAATTTCTGACGTAAAATATGCTCCAGCTAAGTTATAATAAAAAAAAAAAAAAATGTTCGCGCCGTGTTTAACATATTGCATGAGTTCGCGCTGCAATAAGCACATAATGTAGTTGTACGTATTATACATCTGTTATTCTAAAAATGGTATAAAAACTACCCGTGCTTGCGTCTTTATTTCTATTGTAGATATTTAGACTAATATCGGGCTATTTAAAAAAGAAACTTTTTATGATTTTGAATACTAAACATATTTAATCAAAATTAGATTGTAATTTATTAAATGTGGCGTACAGCATGAATCAAGTAAAAGCGTTTGAAACACATGTATTTTTGAGCTGCAGAATGTTGCACATACGCATGTTTAACTATAAATATTCTTTGAAACATATACAAAACTGTTCATAAGGGAATTAAGTCCTCTGCATTAGCTGAAATTGTATTGCTTGTGTATAGATTGTGTCTGGTCTTACGCGCCCAATGACCACGAAAATGTGAAATTAAATTATCGATTCTTTCTAAAATGTATAGGCATAGTCGTCACTGGCATGAATGAGTGTCGCTGTTTTATCAGCTTGTCGGAATGTATGTTTACACGTGTTTCTGTCTCGAGCGGCGTTGCCAAGCAGGCTTTGAGTGAACGTAGGGCTTGTGTATGGGGGAGCAGGGAGAGTGGTAAGCTGTGCTCGGTACAGCGGTTCTCCTTTGCGCCGTTTATGAATGAGATGACCGCGCGGGTGAGGAGAACAAGGAAATCTCGGCTGCTAAGACGCTGCGCCTTCGACTACGCGCATAACTCTCTTGCCCCTTGAAACGTGGAGTAGTGTCTCCAGATTTTAACAATGTACTCCGTGCCGACTCTAATAAACTCGCCGTTCGACCTGGCATGTCGTTGGCAAAGTGGGCGACGGCTTCTTTGACAGGCTATGAAGTCTACGCAAAGGAGATGTTGTTTAGGAGCCTGGATTGTACGCATTTTGGGGTGATAGTCCACGAGCGTCTGATAGATCGGCTGCAATGTCGATTCTGTGATGCGGTAAGTAATAATTTTATGTTCGTCTGCTTCCTTGTCTGTATGGGTGGATTATCTGCTTGTATGGACGAGATCGTGTTGGTACAATTTGCGTGTGAGCGTATGTAAATTGCTGATTTGTAAGTGATTATAATTTGCTAAAAATGTATGTGCAACGTGAGATGCGAGTGTTTTTGTGTGAATGAATGTAAATGTTAGCCTCGGTGCATGTTGACTGTGCGGTTTGTGTAAGCTGACATGGATGTTAGTTTAAGAAAAAGTGTAGAAGCATGTTTTATTGTGCGTATGAGTGATGAGTGTGTGTGCATTTCCGCGTAAATTTGTGTGAATATAAGAGTGATTGTGGATATGTATTCTTGTTAGTGAGCATGAGTGAAGGTATAGCGTGTGTTGTATTTGTTTAAGATATGAGTGAGCGTGAATGCTTGATGCGTAACTGCGTTAATGCGTGTCAATTTTGAAAGTGTGTATATAAACATGTGCGTATTTATTTATTTGTATATTGTATTGATTTTGGGAATTGGAAGGCGGGCGGTGGCCGTTACCTTTTGGGGGAGCGCGGTGAGACCCGCTTCCCTGTTATATTCGCAAATGATGGATATGCAAGTACACCTTTTGTATTATCACATTTTTTTTTAATGTATTAATTTAATTTTGTATTGTTGCAGCTCGGGACACGCGTAGTGATGTGGCCCGCAATGGAAAGGACCGATGATGAGGAGATTGATCCGGAGTTTTTCGGTGATGTGTTTATCACAGGACGCGAAAGCGTGGAGTATAAAGGGAAGTGCGTCAAGATATATAAATATAGGTGCCCGTGGGGAAAGGTTAGTACTCATACGCTTGACTTAACCCTCTTTTTCCTAAAATATTTTATTGCATAATGCTTATAATTTGTTTGTTTGTTGCAGCCGTATTCAGTGATTGTTTATACTGGGCCACGACGTCCAGCCTATCTGCCCTCCAGCGTGATGCACCCAGGCACGGAGGAGAGGCCCAGCGTAATATCCCTGCGGTGCGACGTGCAAGAAGGGAGCACGTCGTACCAGAAGATGCTACAATGCCGGTGTCATGGCAACTGCATGCTATTTGAAGTTGTAACAAGCGCTACAGATTGAATTCAATAATATAATATGATGTATTTTTATAACAATAATATTTTGCGTTCTTATTTGCGAATACCTTTCCATTTCCTATATTCCTATATGTTTAAAAAAATTAAAAAAAACTGTTGATTTCTTTTGTTGTATGTAGCTTCATTTAAAACTATTATTTAATATCAGAATGTTTTTTTTTGCTTTACGTATGGTTCTACTGAGTCTTATTATTCTTATTCTTTTGTGTTTGATGGATAAAGAGTTGTTTTAAGTCAAGCATATATATAAAAAATTAATGTTTCTCTCTCTCTCTCTCTTTGCCTCTATGATATCTAAAATACAGAGTGAGAAGTGAAATTTTAGATTAATGTTTTTGAAATTGACTGGTATATAGTAGTAATTAAATTCAAAATTTTAAATCGATTATTGCCTTTTTTTCTCCAGTTAACGTGCCGTGGAAAAATAATTTGCAGTATACAGGGTGAGAGAGGAAGAAAAACCTAAAATTTACATGAGCGTGAAATGAATTATATGATGTAGAGTTTGACACACTTCCGCGCTAGAGAATAAATATCAATCAACCATTTATATATCATTAGATATATGAATGAATTAAGTTGCGTGAAGGTAAAGAAAAATGAACTGACGCTTTGTAAGTGTATTCGTTAAACGATAAAAATTGTTAATTGACATAGAGCACACTATTTTTAAGTTTGGTTGAATGAAGTAAGAAAGAAATTGTCGAGCACAATCGATATAATTTTAGGAAAATCTGCGCTAAAATTCAGCTTGCGCGAGTCTCTGAGAAATCAATCTTAACGTAAATGAGATTTTGAATACGTAGGTTGTGCAAGTAGATGTGCAGTGTGAGGAGATTCGGTGCGCGCTGCAGAGGAATGCTCAGTTCCTCCCATTGCCGGCATAAAACGGCATAAGTACAGAACAATCTTTAATGAGAGGATAAAGATAAAATATTTTTTTTTTTATGTTTACGCGCTATAAATTTAGATATATGAGGTATTCATTCACTCATTACATGTTCGCTGATAAGTTTGCAAAGTTTTAATGAATTCTATATAATCAATTTTGAAAAACCCGGCAATTATTTCAACAGAGAAGAAATGTTTATTATATGCTTCGAGCCTTTGCTGAAGTTCAACTGAGCATTTAATTTTTAATATTTAACAGCGTATACAAATTTTGTCGAATTCTGAATGGTTGATCATTACTGGGTAGTGCTGATCCCTTGGCGCCCAATATATAATAATTTTGCATGAGTTATGTCAGGTGAATGTTACACACTGATGTTACGAAGCAATAAATTAGAATCTAATTCAAAATTTTAATACTAAACTTTTACAAAAAATTACTCAAATTTTTATTTTATATCCTATATCTAGTAAAGCGATGGTACAATCGACAACGATTGAGATTGAACGCGTAACAATTCTCGAAACATAGCGCTCGGTATGACGTTACGAAATACAAAGGTAAATTAATAGTAAGATTATGAAAGTAACGAAATGACTCGACTTTTTACAAATTTAACTGCTTCTCATCTTCGCTCTTCTGCTGACGAGCTGTCCAGGAGTTTGACCAACTTGACGATGGGGCGGCGTAGAGTAGTAGTTGTAGTCTTCATCGTAACCACACGGATTAAGTTGTCTTTCCCATGGAAGACTTTCTCCACTCTACCTAGTGGCCAACAGTTGGAGATGTTGTTTCACGGCGTATGAGTACCATGTCTCCGACTTTGATTGAAGGTTGTTTGTTTTTCTATTTGGATCTTCGTTGTAGTTGGTGTAAGAACTCGTGTGACCAATGGTGTCAAAACCTCTGGACTAGTTGAGTGGTTCTCCTCCATCTCTGCAATGGGCCAACCATTTCGTCGTTGATATCTGGCTCTGTAATTAATAGTAACGATTCGCCAATTAAGAAATAAGCGGGAGTTAAGACAAACAGTTCTGCGGCATAGTCTGTTAATGGAATAATCGGACGTAAATTGAGGCAAGCTTCAACTTGACAGAGAATAGTGGACAATTCTTCAAAAGTGAGAATTGTATCTCTGACAACACGTTTAAATGACGTTTGACCGATTTAACGGCTACTTCCTATATTCCTCCAAAGTGAGGAGCTCCAAGGGGGTTAAAAGACCAAGTTGTGCCGAGTTTATTCAAAGCTGATTGGATTACTCGAGAATGATCTGAACCTTTTTCATACATTCTCCTTAATTCGGTGTCTGCGCTAACAAAATTTGTCTCTTGATCACTCTGTAATTTGACACAAGGGCCTCTTCTGCCGACGAACCTTTTAAGTGCAGCAAGAAATGATTCGGTGTCATATGACGAGACTGTTTCAAGATAAACTGCTTTGGTGCTCAAGCAAACGAATACCACAAAATAACCCTTGAACAATTTAAACCCCCGATTTTTGGATGTACGCAGTAAGTATGGTCCTGCGTAGTCTATTCCTGAGTTTGCGAATGCTCAAGCGAAGACGTAACCGCTGGGGAGTAAGTCACTACGCAAAAAGGCACTGCGTGGATCGGCTCCTGGGTTCTTAAAGCCTCGGTGCCGATTTACGCGGTTATGAAATTGAGATGAAAAAGATCGCGGTAGTCCAATCAGCATTCTCCACACTAAGGATTGACGCGTATGCTTTCTAGTCGTGGTTGGCGCGCGAGGAGTGCTGACACGGAGCTCAGAGCACTCGCTCCAATTTTCGGCGCTCGGTAGTGCAATATCGCAAACAGATGCAGTATACGTCGTCTGTATGAGTGCACGAATGCAGTCGCACAGGCGATATATATATATATTTTTTAAGAGTATAAACGTGGGACATTACAACAGCGTCGTTCTAGGATCATACACTATTCCTAACTTTGTACCCGAACAAAACACTCGCTTACTCTAGATAGCCAGATACAACAAGATAACTTAAGATAGCCAGGTAACCCGAGATAACCAAGATAGCCCTAACAAATCTAGATAATCTTCGGTTTCGCGCTACGACCGGAATAGATACCACGCAACTTAGACAATTAAGCAACCTCAAAACCGCAATCTCTAAACTATGCGACTCTCACACATTCCCAGGCTCGAAACGCAACCTACACACTCACGCACTCACGATTTCCACGCATCCACTACGATTAATTTTGCAACCAGGTGTAAATACTGCAGACGCAACCTGATTGCTTTAAAAACGCAGTCTTCGCCCTCGTCCGACGGCTTACGGCGAGGCCCGTATAATTTTCCTATTTCTCACAATTTAGCACTATTAATTAGATATTACAAATGAAAGATAGCCGACACGAATTTTGAATAGTTTGCGGATACAACCACAAAAGCAAGGTAAACACGCACTAGATTTTAGTGCAAATTAACCGGTCAAAAATAACCGATGCTACCAAGACGTGGAGCGACGCACTCGCGAGGGAAGCCAATTAAAAGAACTCGGAATGACATTAACCTTCCGCTCTTAGGAGAAGTAGCTCGAAGACGATGACAAGGAAACCACACTAGACACTAGATGGTACCGAAATAGCCAGGTGAAAAGCTGCATCCGCTCGGGCTCAGTCAGGGCAGGAGAGTGACTTTAGCTCTCGGCGTTCGCCGCTGAGGTCCACTACCTCGCTTAAACCGCTGCGCTGGCGTTTGATCATTAGTCAGTGCTACGTGGACCTGCTGTCTCCCTCGCTCTTCATGCTCACGGTCTCGCGCTCTGTTCTCGGTTTCTGGGCGACGCGTGTGCGTTACTACTTAGCTCCCGCAACCTAATGGAGTGAGAGTAGAAAATACTTTTGGGTGTGTTATAAGTTTGAATCGAGTGTTTTTAGAAAATGTCCGTAGGGATGTGAGTGTGTTTTTTTATGTGGCGTAGGCAGAGCAAGCTCTGCACAAGTAGCCCTCCGATACCGGATCCCCACAGGTACTATCGTTGAACAATACTTCCGTGGGGCCCGTTAACTAGCCTTTATTTGGCTTCTCCCTTGAAGTTTGACATCCGTACATCCCCATCCACCAAGGTGATAAGGTGTTCAGGATCAAACTCGTCTTCTTCATTCTGCATCGTCCAGCCGTCTGCTTCCTGCCGCATCGTCCAGTCATGTACTTCGAGCAGCATCAAGCGGCCATCCTCTGGACAGATTCAACCCTGACACCTACGTTCCTCTGCATCAGGTAAGGGAGTCTGGGCTCAACTCAGTTACCTACGTTTCTCAGCATCGGTCTGAGGAGCACTTAGAGGTATTCAACCCTAGCTCCTACGTTCCTCTGCATCAAGCAGGGGAGTAAGAGCTCAACTGTATGACCTACGTTTCTCTGCATCAATCCGAGGAGCGTTTTGTATCAATTACCTAGTGACCTTTGTCTAGCAATAGTTTTACTCAGCTGTTTCGCCATGTCCTTCCCTTTTATTCTCTTCGTCATTTCTAACAGACATAAGATGTATAAGTCCACAAAGACATCGGGGCGTGCCTGTATAGCTTGTTTCAATGCAATATTGGCTATCTAGGCCTGGAGCCTTGTTGTTCCCAATTCTTTTGCATGCAGCCAGTAATTCCTCGGTGGTGATTGGTGGAATGGTTTTATCATTCGCCTCCGCTTCAGGAATAGCTGTTACTTCCAGTTAATGAGGAAACAGTGTGGTCACAATACAATCCAGCAATTCCGGGCTTTTAGAAGGGGGGATATAACCTCCCGTTATCTTCTTCATTATCACTTCGTACGGTCGCCCCCAGGGGTCCAGTTCAACCTCGTCCTGTAACTTTTTTAGGCACCGTCGATTATTCTCTCGGATTTTCCTCTTAATTATCCGTTTAGCATTCTTTATTTCTTTATTTAGGGCGTCTACTATTTCTCTACCACGACCAGTCTTGTAGTATTTCTTCCTAGCCCGCTGTTCCCGTCTTCTGGTTCGATAACACTCTTTGCGGGCCGCGTCGATTTCTTTATCCCATCAATATACTGGCGGTCTTCTTTTGTTGGAAGTTCTTTTTAGCATCATTGCGTCGCAGGTTTAGTTTCTAAAGTAAGCAGGAATTTCTCCTTATCATAATCCTTCGTTTTCCAGCCGACTCTTTTTGTCGTTGCCCTTCCGTCGGGTCACTGTTTGATATTCTTATCTCCATTATTATCGATTGGTGGTGACTGTTGGTGTAATGATCGCTCACCATCTACGATCTAACTGAGCCAATCAGGCAGCTGCTGACAAACGTGAGATCTATAATGGACCCTGCGTTTCCTCTTTGAAATGTGTAAGAAAATCCCTGGTTAACCAAGACCAAGTCAAGGAGGGCAAATCCTTTCAATAGCGCTTGTCCTCTTTCGTTCGTCCTTTGGCTGCCCCACTCTACTGCCCAGGCGTTGAAATCGCCTGCTATCAGTACCGGTTTTCTTTCTACAGCATCCTGTACTATTTGGTCCAACAGTTGTCTGAATTGTTCTATTGACATGTTGGGTGATGCATAGCAGCTGTAAATGTGTACGACTGCGACCACGATGGTTTGTCCAGGTCTCTGTATTATTTACAGACGATTTCTATGTCGATTCCTGACTCGCGGACATACTGGCTTAGTAGGACCTGTGCAGTCGCGCAGTGATTCATATTCAACTGCACTATTTTTATTTTCTTTGTCTGTCAGTGCCTTCTACTGCAGCTCGAGAAATTGGGCATGCATAGCTATCAACTGCGTGGTCACTCTTCCTCCCTGTGCCCCCTTTGCAGAGTACACAGTTGTGTTGGTTCTTACACTCCTTTGCTTTGTGTCCATCTTTTTCACATTTAAAGCGAAACTTACTTCTGCCTTTAGTTACTGTGCACTTTCTACCGATATTGCCAAAACCTAGATATTTATAACACCTAAGTGGCCCGTTGTTGACCCATCCTATTCTGACCTTCTGTAGCTTAGTGATCTTAGCCGCTATCTAAGCTAATACCCGTATCACTGTAATCTGCGTGTCACTATACGTCTTTCGTAGAGACTTCTATGATTTTCTCCTTGCCAATTTCCTTCTGTAGTGCTTCTAGTACTTCCTTTTTTGAGGTAAGCATGTCCAGAACTCTCACTTCAATGGTTTTTTTTCTTGGAGTGCTTTTATTGTGGCGCCTTTACTAGTACAGCTTTAACTGCTTCTTGGAAGTCCAAGGTTTTGAGTTCTTTTGTGCGTTTGAGCTCTATCAGAAGATCGCCTTCAACTGTGATACGAGTTAGACGGTCTGTAGGAGGAAAAAACGAGAAGTTTTTCTACGTTATTTGTTGGTAGCCCTGAAAAGGGCTGATTGTTTTAATCGAAGGGTAGTTTTAACGTTTTCTCTTTATTGGGGGCGCAGGCAACTCGTGCGCCTGGATGATTTTTAGCTTAGTGCCCGGGGAAACAAGGAGCACCCGCCTCTTGGCCTGGTTGATGATACGCGGGTCCCTCTGCGGCGTGTTGTTCGATCGCGGCTTTTTAAAACGAGCAATTCGAGGTGTCTCCGTTAAAGGTGCTCGAGCGGGAGGCACGATGATATTGGGCCGGGTTTGCGTACGCGTTATCCCTATCGGCTCTGGTTCCTCGTTGGGGGAAGCGCACAAGGTTATGCACCCCGTGTCGACGTCCGGGATCGTCTTAAAGACTTCCTCAGGCGTCGGTAGCGGAGATGTTGGCCTTGGCACCTCAAAACCAATAATTTCGGGTGGTAGCTCGACCGAAGGCGAGGCCTTGACGGGATCTACCACCACGACCTTGCTGCGGACTTGTACGGTAGGCGAGTCTTCGTCGGGCGATGTTACGGGCACGAAGACGAGTGTGCGATCACGGGTAATCTCGTGTTAAGTGACGGAGTCGTAAGGTCTTTAATTTGCTTGTGCACATTGTGTCTGTCTCGGACATACTCCATCAGTTAATTGATTCTGCTGCCAAGGCGATCCAAGTGCGCACTCCTTTGCGTTATGCATGCAGCTCTTTTATCTGTGTCTGCATCAACCTCTATTTCCATATCACCTGCGTCTCTACATGCAGCAGTGGTCAGGTGATAAACCTTTGCGGCTTCTAGGTGAGTTTGCCCCCCCCCCCGCCCCCAAATCCATGGGGCCAGCGTCGACCACCGGGGCTTTCATCCGATCGGAATTGACGGCGGGACTGGGCACTTTGGCTTGACCCGCTTGGGGTAGTATGTTATTCACTCACTATCTATGTCTGATTTATCTTCGGGGTTTCTTCCCTTAGCCTGTTTGGTCCACGGAGCATATGTTATTTTTGCTCTACCCTTCGGCCGATTGAGGAGACCTCGACGCGCCGATGAACTTTCCCCTATCCGCCACCTAGGGGACGCGCCACATATGGGGTATCGGCATCCTCGCGCGGGTGTGTGTGTGTGTGTATGTGTAATGTCCCATGTTTATATATATTTTGGCATTCGTGTATATGTATAACGCCTGTGCGACTGCATTCGTGCACTCATACAGACGACGTATACTAAACTGATTGCGACAGTACAAAACTGATCTCCGAACACAGAAGCAAGTGCTTTGACCTACGAGTCAGCACTTCTTACGCGCGTATTACTGACTTAATTTTCCTTGCACGTCAGATGTTGATTGGTCGATTGTTGCCGCGTTTCATTTAATTTCACAACTCTTTGAATCGTCACCAATTAAAAAGCCAGAAAACTATCCACGCAGCGCCTTTTGTACAAGTAAGCTATTATCGTGCGGCTGTACCTGGTTAGCGAGTACGAGTGCTGTCTCTCTGTACGCATCGCTTATATAGTGTGTGCTAACCACTCAAACTCTATATGCAGGATATGGTAAACTCCTTGTTTTCTGACGTTAATGGTAACAGAAGATCGTATAACTTGCCACGAGAAATCGTGTAGATTAGAACAGTCAACATCTGCCACTCTAAGAAGGAACTACGTTATCTAAAGTGCGAGATAACGACTATAATTGTAAGTCGCCTTAGTAACAAAATTAAAATATCTAAATAACAACCTAGTAAATAAATAATATAATAAACTAAGTGAACAACATAAAAAGTCAAACTAAACGCTGTAACATCCAATCCGTCTTTGAAGTGAAGTGCTCTGGTCCGAACCCAATAAACATAACAATACAAATGATCCCCAATTGTGTATTTATTTCATAGTAATTATAAATATCAAAATCACCTTCAAATCCCTAATACACAACCAACAACATGGCATCAGTAAGGTGAGGGCTACAAGACATCAGAGTATCCACCCAAATATACAACGGAGATTTTTGAAAAACAATATTTTGCGTGTTTTTCAATCATCCCATTATTACAAACAATTCAGCTATAATGCATTTCAAAGGGAATAAAATTAACTACTTTTCCTTGCTTGGTCCTCGGGATCGACCGCTTTGTTCGGCAGATATGAAAAAAGGTGATTTTTTTCAAATTCATATTTCTTAAACTAAACATCATAACCTCACGAAAAAAATCATGTCGATGGGTCACGTGCCAAACCATATTCCATTAAAATTTTAAGTGATTTGGTTACTTATTTTTTCAATAATAAATCTTATTGCACTTGAGATTTTAGGAAGAAGTAGATATTTTATTTGTTTTGAATCAGTTTATTGTACAGCTTTCAAACCCCTACGGTTCTTAAGATATCAAGGTTTCAATTTTTTTTGAAAATTTGTTGATTTCTTATATTTCTAAAACAAATGCTTTAAAATTTTATTTGGTGATTTACAATAAAAAATCTGCTGCTAAAATTTTAAACGATTTCGTCAAGCGGTTCTTAAGTACAGATCTAAAACGTAAAAACCGATTTTTCTCAAAATTTTTGCTTCCTCTTATAGGACAGTCATTGTGGCAGCCCATGTGTTTATTAATGTAGAAACAGAAAATATGAAATAAAAGTTGATTGATTCTTTAGTCGCAGCTGTATTAATTAACAAAAAATAAATACATAGAGTTAGAATCAACAGAACGCACGTATGCCTTATGTTATAACAGACGTAATAGAAAACATTTTACTGAAGAGAAATATTCTTAGATTTGACGGCAGAAAACTTAATTTAAATTTAAACTTTTTTTTTTCAATATGATAAAATAAACATTTGTGCGTATTATACTATAATCTAATAAATTCAAAAAGTAAACATTTAGCCATCGAAAAATTGTATGATCAATAGATTTAATTATATTTGTATGTATTATACTATAGTCTAATAAATTCAAAAAGTAGACATTTAGCCAGCGAAAAATCGTATGATCAATAGATTTAATTATATTTGTATGTATTATACTATAGTCTAATAAATTCAAAAAGTAAACATTTAGCCATCGAAAAATCGTATGATCAATATTTGTATGTATTATACTATAATATAATAAATTCGAGAAATCTTCAAAAAATTCTGATAGAATTTCAACGTATTTTTTTATTTAATCTAAGTACTTTTTCTTCAATAAATTTTTTTCTAAAGTCTATCATTCTCAAGTAAAAAATTCTGGAAATTTTTCACGATTTTCCCGTGTTAGCTGCCATTTTATGTGCTTTTACCTTTTTTTTCAAAATTTAAACTGTGACACTGAAGTTTAAGTCTCGAGGACACGATTTCTTCGCTCTAAACATTAAATCTTAAATGATTTCAATGTGCAAAATCGACATGAATAAAGATTTTTTTTAAACCATGTTTTATTGCTTGTGGTTTGGTAGGGGTGGTTTCTAGGGGTTAAGCAGGTTAGGGATAGGTATTTAGGTGATTAGCTGGCTTCTGGTGTGTGGCTTAATTATTTTGAGAAAAAACAAAGCCATTTAACTCGCTGTTCCCAGGGTTAGGCTAGTTAGCCTGCTTGTGGTTTGGTAGGGGTGGTTTCTAGGGGTTAAGCGGGTTAGGGGTAGGTATTTAGGTTTGTTGATAAGGGTTGGATCAATAAACAACAACTTGAGGTTTAATTATTGTTTTTCTATATTGTAAAAGGCTTGAGAGCCTAGTCGGCGGCACGTCTGCTCACATCGGAATCTTACAGGCAAGAAGAGAGTGTATAGTACAGTACAGCATAGTCTGGCTCTACACACGGAATATGATATTATATGTAATAGGCGCTTAGAGTATAGTGCGAGACATGCGCGGTTCGTCAGCTCTCGCGTGAGCTCGTCTCAATGCACAAAATCGCAGTTGACCAATAGATGGCGCGACGTGTACCATTTTGGTACTAATAATCAAGATTATAATACTTACTATATTACAACAAGGTTATTAGCTGGCTTATGGCGTGTGGCTTAATTATTTTAAGAAAAAATAAAGAAAAAATAAGAAAAAATAAAGCGTTCCCTGGGATAGATGAGTTAGACTGCTTGTGGTTTGGTAGGGGTGGCTTCTGGGGGTCGCATAGGTTTAGGGGAAGGTGATACAATAATTTCCGCACCTGTAGCTTAAACTTGATGCTTTTTTAAAGAGTTTAAAAAAAATCATGGCTCTACGATTAAAAATGACGCGTGGCTCGAATTTTGTCCATTTTCTCCCACTGTGCGGCGCTTCGGACTTTAACTTTTACGCGTAACTTCTGTCGGGACTTACAATATTTTCGGTCGTTCAAAAATTTAGAATATGTTTGATCGTGCAAAGACTTAGAATATTTTTGATCATATCGGACTTTGAATACTGACGTTGTCGATTGTCGTTCCTGAGGAAAATTATAATTGCTTTACAATACATGCGTTAGTTGCGAGCGAGCGTTAAACAAAATCTTGTTGCTTTGAATAAACTTGATTGAGAATTTAACCGCAAGTGCACATTTAAATCCTTAAACTCCTAATTCCTGTCGTGCCCATTTATACTCGAGATCTATTCGCTTTGAAAGCTGAGCCGACGCCCAACTGAGAGGATGTGCTGGTAGCAGAGCAGGTCAGAAGCAGAACAAAACACAAGATAAGTGAAATACACACGCATAGGCCGCGCGCTTCACTAAATATTCTATTTCTCTCTTTCTCCTATCACAATTCGTTGCACGAAAAGTCGATCGCATCTTCCAAAAGTCTAACATACTATTAGTCCGTGATACGATCGTAACGATAGGTGTGATGTCCTACTTAACTGACTACTAAGGGAAGATTAATTTGCATTATAAATCTTAGTGTTGGATTTAGACTAAAAATGCATAAAAGCCAATGGCGGTTTCAAAAGACTTTCCGGCGGCTACTGGAGGCTGTTCTTTCTTAGATCGCGAAGGTAGTCAGGCATCGATGGCGCTAAGACTTTGCGTTTTAAAGCTTTGTCGTCATCTGTGCTTATAAAGCAAATCAACCCGTAGAGTTACAGTCCGGTGACAACTCTCATAAGTTTAGGACATAACAATATTATATATTATGTATCAAAAACCACCGGAATATTATACTGTATATTAAAACAATATTTTATTTATTAGACCTATAACTTTAGTTAGAGGAAGCTACGCGCCAATAAATTGGCAGCGGTTTTTTGTTTTTGTAATTATAGCTTTATTGAAATCTTTGAAAAGGTTTATATAGCGTTACAGTGGTTTATAGTGTTACAAAATAGATATTTATAATAAGTAAATACATAAATAGCTATATTAAATAAATAAAGAAAAAAAAAGAAAAATAGTAACATTGAAATGATTACAATTGGAGATTACAGGCTTTTAGAAAATCGAATATTTGTTTGCAAGCTTTGACATCAGGAGTGCTAATTATCATGTCGATGTGTCGTGGAATTTGATATTTTTGTTTCAGAAGCTTTCAATTAATTTAAGCCTTTGCTCATCGTATTGGTGGCATTGCCAAAGAACATGGTTTGAATCTTCAACCTCTCCACATGAACATTTAGAGTCATTTATTATATTGATGCGGGCTATTCGACATCTATTAATTGCGATTACTAAATCACGAGACAGTTTTCTATCGCTATACCACAGCTTTTCAGTATTGCTCATAAACGTATTACAGTATTTGGTACCTTTACTGTTACTATCGTCGTTTATTTGCTCTACGGTTTGCGTCTTCATTTCATATTATCTTTTAGGTCGCATATAAGGAATTTTTTTATATTCGGTAAACTTGGTGTGCATTGCTGCTTTCGATAGTATATCAACTTCCTCGTTTCCACAGATTCCTATATGCGATGGTATCCAAACTACTTCAACTTGAGGATTATTAACAGCATTACCGTTTAATATATTGTGCTTACTTTTATTGTTGTAAATATGAGCGTTAGTTGTAATTTTTGATTTTGTAGATTGTAAGGATAGCAAAACACTCATAGAATCCGTGAAAATTAGGAACTTTTTATCTTTAATGATCATAGCTATATTAAACGCGTCATTAAGCGCGATGCATTCAGCTGTAAAGACAGACGTTTTCTTGTTAAATGATTTTTGTATGTAGATATTTAAGTCTGGGCAGATACATGCTGATCCAACATGTCCCTTCCGTCTGTATATATAGCGTGTGCATTTTTTGGAGCTTATGAGATCTCTTAACATTTTGTTTGGATCTTTACATCTCCTGAGATCTCTATCGAATTTGTAGATACGATTGATAGAAGTTATTGAAGTTTTTTATTCTTGTTTGTACGTAGTATATTTTTCATCGCACATAATGTCCTGTAGATACTCGCTGGCGCTAGTTATACATTTATAAAAGACGCTATTATCCTTGCGGGGATATTTGGCCGCAGTTACGATATGGTTTTTGATTATTTGTGCAGTGAGCGATCCTTCATTGGACAATATTTTAGAGAAAGAGCAGTCTTCTAAATATTTAGCACGAAATTGAATATAATCTCTGCTATCATTACATTAGTAAGTGCAGATTTACGATACGCTAGTGTGCACCGGACAGCTTGGTATTGAATTTGTTCTATTTTTTAAGCTAAATTATTACTAGTCGGAAAATATATAAAACTGCTATAGTCTAAGATAGATCTAATATAGCTATTAAAGAAGATAATTAGAGTCTCGGGGTCTGAACCCCAGGTTATCCCAAAGAGAAATTTGATGATGTTTAGGGCTCTGGCATTTATGTAGAGATGATCAATGTGGGTGGAAAAAGTGTGTCCATAGTCAAAAATTATGCCTAAAAATCTATGACAATTATGCTATTACCCAAAAAACTACGGAACCTACTATCTCATCCACAATATCGGACATTACATACATCTATACACCGTCACTAACAAGTATTTACACCGGCCTAGACTCAAAAAAGTACAAAGTCCACTGCCTAGACCTAAGTGGATAAATATTGTATTTTACTTTTTCTTAAGTGTTTTACATTAATACATGTCTGAAAACTCTGTTTGTGGTGTTATACCTGCAATAATTTATGTTTAACTGTATGTCTAAATTTTTCATAGGATTAGCTTGCTCAGAGAATGACGTCATTCTCGTATTTTTCAGGTTAGAAAGAAATGTAACTACGGTGTCATTTTTTGTTCGAATCCCTGATAAGTGAGATGATGGAAAATTACTTTATTTTAAGATTTGAGAAACAATTAATGCTCTTTTTGAATAAAATAGCGTCATTTATCAGTAAATAACGTTATTAAATAACGATATTAAATAACGCCATTTTTTATTCCGATTTGTGACAAGCCTAATAACGTAATTTCATGACTTAATTTTTTTCAACAGGGTTATCTCCACCTCGTCGCGTATGCTCAGACATATAATGCACGAGCGCGGCACATCATTTACTGCTTTTCTATTAGATTTTGATTCTCATGGAAGCTTGAGTAATCTTTTTTTTTTTTAACCGTTATCTGAGCTACTAAACTTTTGCAATTTACATCTTTAAAATTGATTTCTTAATTATTATGTTAATTTGTAAGCACATGGAAAAACATTTTTATCAGCAAACACTTAATATTTTTTTCTTTTTTTTTGATTTGGATAAATTTCTATATATGAAATTAGAATTGTAAACAAAGATACAAATATACAACTTAAGTGGAAACGTTTCTCTAATGTTATTAGTCATGCGGTAAAATTGAATAAATAAATAACTTTATTAAAAAAACTGATTAAAACTCGTAATTAATAACATTTTTATAAAAGGTTTTTTTTTACATTTCTATAAATATGATTTGCGATATGCTCTCTCCCTCTCTCTCTCTCTCTCTCTCTCTCTCTCTCTCTCTCTTTCTTCTTTGTCTTATTCTTCTTCGTCTCCCTCCATCTTTCATTTTCTGACACTTTTTCTCTTTGTAGTCAACGCATCGTCTTGAGATTTACAAAGAAGTGAAGGACTCAAATTTCTTTTTATTTTTAAGACTACAAAGCTGTCTATGAAAAAATAATTTTTAGAAACTGCTGTGTTCTTCTTAAATTTTATACAGTACAGATACCTCCACATAATTTAATAACATATGAAATAGTATGCGCTACTCTGAAAGCTTTTCTTATTTTTCAAAACGGACTTGGTCGATTTTGGATTCATCTGTGCAACCAAAATTGTAAATACTATCAAAAACAAATATTCATCAAATCAAGAATAAATCTGGTAATTTAGTTGTATACTTCTATTAGGATTATAAGCAACAGGTAAGATTTCAAATGCAGAATCTATTCTGCTTAATCATATGTAAAGTGTGAATTAAACATTTATCAAATAGATGTATAGATATAGTGGTAAGCTATTAATACAAAAACTTATTAGAAGAATATTTTTGTCAATATATTGTAAAAAAAGTATTATTGCTAATCCGTAAAATATGGATAAAGGTGAGTACATCAACAAAATACATTGTTAAAAACAATCGTTTTATATTTTTTGCAATTACATTATATCATCATAATAAAGTTAATCATGCAGCAGAACGAATTTTTACAATGATTGGGTTCGCCACACACCCATGTGCGTGTGTGTATGCGTGTGCGTGCGTGCGTGTATCTGTGTATGTCATCAATTAATCAATATGTGTAATTGTGTATAGACAAAATCGAATCTAAAACGTAATTTATACGGAAACACGAATTGTTACTGATTGCTGACATATGCATAATAATTCTATTGATTTCAGAGGAAAAATATTTTAATTTGCTTTATATAGGGTATTTAATAAAATATTATTTGTATCAATAATATGAAAGAGAGTATATTAAAATTATTTTGTTTAAAATGTCCGAATTATTCGTTATACATTTATTATAATTAACGTCGACATTCTTTTACACATAAAAATTTGGCTTCTAAAACAATGATATTTTATCAACAAAGTAATGACGTGTAGAAAACATCAAGATTTTTCAGTGAAAACAAATTATTTTACCCTAAACTATAAGTAGACCTGTCACTGTTCTACAATAGAGTCAATATAGTGCATCGAAGTATACCGTTAATACGTAGCATTGTAAATATTAAAATAAAAAAAAAAACAATAATCATACCGAATATAATAATAATTTTCATATGTACTAATCACAGCACTAAATGTTAGATCTTTTCAATGTTACATATTACAAAATCTATTTTGTATAATGGTTACCTTATAATGGTTATTGCAAAATCCCGTGTGAGATTCCAGGTGAGATTTAGTGCTCAACTTTTATACAAATAATTTTTTTACGGGTTTTGAACCTTTCATTGTCTTAGTCTAAATTTTTTTCCAAGTGTAATTGTTTCAAAAATAGTCACTAATTGACTAAAAAAGGTTACAAACATGAGAAAAAAATTAATAACGTGAGATTTTGACACGTGATTCCATTCACCTGATCATTACTTGCATCTATGATATGTTATTAGAACTATGTTTATCCGCAGCAATTTCTTAGTCCTCTTTTGTTCGTTTTCTGCATTTCAATCTTATTTAATACTTCATATAAATCTAAAGCAAATATATAAGCAGGTATACATATATTATATTATACATTATATTAAGAGGGTCAACCTTGGTTGAATCCTGCAAAAAAAACAACAAAATATTCGTCCGTTAAACATTTCTTTTTTTAACGTGAATTACAAAACATCTACGGAAAATATTTACACTATACGCTATTTCTACCAAATATATATGTATATATATATATATATATATATATATATATATATATATATATATATATATATATATATATATTTACACCCAGGCTTAAAATGTACCTTAAACATGCTCCCTCAGACCTAATGAAAGACATTTCTAAAAAATATTAAATAAATATTGTTATCCATACGTTGTATACGTAGCTAATAAACTTAATTCATATTTTTTACACTGTACTTGTTGCTAACAATATTTAATTAATATTTTTTAGAAATGTCTTTTATTAGGTTTGAGAGAGAGCCACCAGGAATTTATCGCACTGGGCCGTGAGATGCTTCTCCCAGGTTAACTTTTTATCCAGAACAATGCCGAGGTACTTAGCTGAGTCCATTACCTGTAGGGCGACTCCAGAGAGTTTGGGCGCTCTGTAGGCATCTAACTTGTACTTGTGGGAGAAGATCACCATTTCAACTTTATCCGGGTTAACCGAAAGTCCCGTCGAGCAGCACCATCTCTCCACTTTCCTTAATGCAAGCTGCATGGCGTCCATGGCTTCGCCAATTTCACTTACTTTTATCAGTATCAGGAAATCGTCCGCGTAGGCTTAAGCATAGCAGCCCCACCCATTCAGCACTTCCAGTAGCCCATTTGCCACCAGGCACCAAATGGTGGGCGACACCACCCGGTGGCGGACCCGGCCGTCAGGTTCTGAGGTAGAGAGGAGGGCGCGGATCCAGAGCTGGGACACGTAGCATCCCTTGCTCCAGGAGCCCTTGCCTTCGTCTCCCGTTTTCGCCTCTGGGCCTCTTTCCTTCGTTGTGCTCCCGAAATTTTCGGTTGCAACTTCAGAGATCGAAGCCCGTCGTTTACTAGATCTGCCTGAGGGTACTTTGAGCCCTTCCGGCGAGATCCGTGTCGGATACACCAGCAGTGCGCGTATTCGCCCCTGATGGCTGTTGTTGCAGGTCCTCCCCCATGCTGACCTGCCCACCCTGGTTCTCCAGAGCTTCCACCCGCTACGATCTCTGTTGGGTTCAGCGAAGAGTCCCCAGCAGTTGAGGCCCCAGCGGGGTCACTATTCACGTTTTTACTGGTGCTAGCTGCCCCAGTAATCCATCGGGTCAGAGTATTATAGGCAGTGTTGCCCTTGATACTCTTCCCCTCCGGTTTCGCGGTGGGGTGCTCCCCTCCAGCTGACTAGGCGGTGCCGCCCTGTAGCCTTCAGCTTCACTCCCCCTTCCTCCCTCATCTAAATTTGTTGTGTAAGGTTCCATAAAAAGTCCCACGAGTAGCTAGGGAAGTAAAGGTCCGCCACCACAGAGCCCCGCATGTGGCAGTAAGGCTAGATACTCGGAGATTTCGCCAGGTTTCCCCGAGGCATCAATTGCGACCGACTCGTACCCCAGCGGCCAACTAGTCCCCTCAGCACGATGGCTCACACCTTGGGATTAGTGGTTGGATGAAATACCCATTGTGCCTCCTCCAGAACGCAATGGGGGGCTGCCCTTAGCCTTCGGCCAGTCCATAGGTCGCCCTCGGGAACTCCGAGTCCCGACCTCGGTCAGGGGAGAGGCCTGACAGCAGTGCCCGTTTTACGAGGATCCTGTATACTACTCTTGAGCCCGAGAGGCGGTATCCCGCATCAGCCCAATTTTGCAGCCACGCCAGGACGACCCGAGATCAGGACTTCACGCTCCCGTCACCGGAGCCGAAGCGACCACGAAGACTCGCAGGACGAGCTCCCACACCAGGCCCTAAAAAGCGGGCACTCGACAAGGTGGCAACCCCCGGTGGAGGAACAATCGAATATAGTCTCCCATGAATTACAGGCTGTTCAATTGTTGCTGATGAATGATTCATGATATGTTTAAATAAGATTATTCAATTTACGTCAAATTCTGAAATTATATATATATAATGACTTCAAATTATGGCTGGTATAATATATATATATATATATATATATATATATATATATATATATATATATATATATATATATATATATATATATATATATATATATATATATATATATATATATATATATACACACACACACACATATATATGGGACGTTTCACGTCAACCGGACCATCAGTGCACCCAAAATTTGGGTTAACCTAACAAGACGTTTGAGGTCTCAAAATGATCGTCCGGTCAAGGGCTTTTGAAAAAGTTCTGGCCTTTTCAAAAATCCAATGTGGCGCATAAAATATGGAGCCTGAAACCCACGTTTTCATAGCACATTCAACAAAAACCATAGTAAAAATGTTCTAATTTGTGAAATATCCCACCAAAAAGCATGTACAACTCATGATAGGACATATTATTGACAATGCTGACGGAATTCCAAAATCAAAAATGGCGGAATCAAAATGGTGGACATTATACAACCACCAAAACTATTTTACCGCAATGAACGATTTTAAATCAGTTTAAAGTATCGGTATGGGAGTTTAAGGGGCCGCTGAATCTTATTTTAACCTCGAAATTTCAAAATTCAATATGGCCAATATAAACTGGCGGATATTTGTCATAACCCACCCGCAGGCTCTCTCGCGAAAAGCCCCTGCTAACGCGAAACCCGCCGAACACGCCACGCACGCTGCAGCGCTTATCACCGCGGCGCGCCGCTAGGCGGCTGCGCATTACCCACAAGTGAAGTAGCGTCGCGGAGGGCACATAAGGAGGCCGGGTCCAGCGCTGTACCTCGCCCCTCTTCCAACAGCCTAATGCTGCAAGTACACGGCTCGTGTCCAATGACAATTTGTGCAAAGACTTCAGTTGAGAACATTATGGATGAGCACAATATTGATCAAGTCATCTTCAGCACGTGGAAATCAACCGATAGATACACTTTGATAAAACAATGCCTAACATCGCAAGAATTTATTGAAACTTTATGTTCTAGCCTAGAAAAGTTGATACCTCATCACTTCATCGCTAAGGAACAATCAAAGTTTATTTCTGGGAAGAAAAATAATCTTTCAGATGAAGAGGTTCTTGCTCAATTGGATTTTGCTGAGAACTATGCTTTTACAGCCCAAGATGCTACACAGGCATTTCATTTTAATAATGATCAAAGTACGATTTTTTCTGCTGTTGTTTATTATAAATCTGAAGGCAAGCTAAAGCATTTTAGTACAGTATCTATGTCCGACTGTTCTACTCATGATGCCACTGCAGTATACATAATGCAGCAAAAGCTTATACCTGAAACTCGCAAGGTTTGTCCCACAGTAAAAAGGTAATATCTGCTACTGACGGTGCTAAACAGCATTTTAAAAATCGTTATCAAATGAGTAGTTTAATGAGTCATAAGAGAGATTTTGGCGTTGATGCTGAATTTTGCAACAGCACACGGAAAAGGTAGTTGCGATGGAGTTGGAGCGATAGTAAAAAGAGAAGCTACAAGAGCGAGCTTGCAAGCTGCAAAAAATAAAGCAATTCTAGATGTTAAAGCTCTTTATTCATGGGCTAATGGGCGATCATTCAATATAAAATTTTTCTTATACACCAAAAAAGATCACGAACAAACTCGTCAATTCCTAACAAAGAGATTTAAAAACTGTCCACCTGTCACAAACATACAAATGGGGCATGGATTTATCCCAGAAAATAATGAAACGTTGAAAGTCATGCATTACTCAAATGCCAATGAACCTAGGAACAGAGTAATTTATGATATCGGCGAAAGCCATTTATCACCAGTAAAAACTCCACGAACGAGGAGCCAGAATTGATAAGAGTGCACAAAATGTCATTAAAGATTGATTCATTTGGCTAAATTATATACGTTTTTCATCCACGCAGGCATATACATATACACAGAACAATAGAAAAATGTAAGTGCAAAAACCGCAGACAGATAATTCTAAATCTAATAGACCGGAAAAATATAAGATTAATGTGCACAAATACTGATTCCGATAATACATTTATAACCATTTACCTCACAAACACCCATATCGATACTTTAAATTGATCTAAAATCATTTGTTGCGGTAAAATTGGTTTAGTGGCGGTATAATGTCCGCCATTTTGGATCCACCATTTAAAATTTTGAAATTTCGAGGTCAAGCTAGGATTCAATGACCCCGAAAACCCCCATATCGAAACTTTAAACTGATCTAAAATCATTTGTTGCGGTAAAATGGGTTTGGTGGAGGTATAATGTCCACCATTTTGATTCCGCCATTTTTGATTTTGGAATTCCGTCAGCATTGTCAATAATATGTCCTATCATGAGTTGTACATGCTTTTTGGTGGGATATTTCACAAATTAGAACATTTTTACTATGGTTTTTGTTGAATGTGCTATGAAAACGTGGGTTTCAGGCTCCATATTTTATGCGCCACATTGGATTTTTGAAAAGGCCAGAACTTTTTCAAAAGCCCTTGACCGGACGATCATTTTGAGACCTCAAACGTCTTGTTAGGTTAACCCAAATTTTGGGTGCACTGATGGTCCGGTTGACGTGAAACGTCCCATATATATGTGTGTGTGTGTGTATATATATATATATATATATATATATATATATATATATATTATACCAGCTTCCTGCACAGCCCTCCCGCAAAATAAGACAAATTTTTGTTATTTTCCATGTGATTTGAATAAGGTGAAAGCCCCCCCTCCCACAATATAACGTAAAAATCGTTCATTTTTATGTTATTTTTGAAACACACTGAATACGTACCTTAAAGAGTATAAAATCGTTCATCTCCATACCGCAGAGAGTTTAGATTACTGTTCGTTAGAGCAAAAAGTGCAAATTTTTTAACCATTATAACTAAAAAACTAAAATATAGAAATTCTTAACGAAATCATGTTGATGAATCATGATAAGAACTACTTTCTGTATAAATATTGTGATATTCTACTTATTCATTCCTAAGAAAATTCACTTACTAAAAAAACTGTATTGACGAGCGTGATAACTTAATAAAAAGGCATGAATCAAGTTTGAAACTTGGCTACTGAGAGCCAGCTGAGATTAGTGGACAATTCTAGTAGAATGAAGGCAAATGTCGTGCACCCGGAATTTTTGTCTGGTTTATTCTAGTTAGAACGAAGCTATGGTGACAACCTGGAAGTCTTATTAAGGTTGATGTGGTAGCAGGCTTTATTAAGACGTTCAATGACTCGGTTTAGGCCCTTGAATCGTAATTAGGCTACAGCAGCTTCATTCCCTACTGAAAAAAATCAGATGACAATCAACTGATAATCAGCTGATAATCAGCTGATAATCATGCCAAAACGTCAGCTGATTTCGGTCCGGTGATTTCGGCTCAGTATTTTGAATAAAGCTGATAGTTATAAATATGCGTTTATGTGAGATAAAATGTTGATGATAATCAGGTGATAATCATTCAAAATTTGTAACCTCTAATATATTTATTATAAGTTGTTTAAAATAAGTAAAATTTATAAATTTCAAATAATGAGGGCCAGTACTGGTGTAAATATTATTTTTTGGGAAAACATAATTTTAACTTTAGTTTTATATCTTAATCCATATAGCAAAAAAACATTTACTTGACATTTTTATATTTAGAGATTTCACTACGTTTATTAGCCTTTTTCTTGCCAAGATTTTCACTTTTGGAAAAAGTATTTTTTTTTTTTAGAGATTTCACATCTTTTACAAAGCATATTCTTCTTGCTATTGCACTTCATTAAATCTTGATCTATTCGATAGACAACAAGCTACTATTGGTTCAGACATTGATCGCATCGCGTATATAATCGTATAGCAATATATGCATATATACTTATAGCATTACATGCATATTATAATCACGTGTCGCTGAGTAGCAGACGAATGTCGGTAAAGTAGATTAACTACTGTAAACACTGGTGTATAATACCAAATATACTCACCGAAAGTCACGTGACCGGAGGAGACGAAAAATATCAGGAGAGCATGGAAACTCTGAACGAAATGAAATATACCGAGCAAATTTTCAACTTGCAATATCAAGTTAATAAC
Organism: Nasonia vitripennis; assembly: GCF_009193385.2. Lineage (NCBI taxonomy): Eukaryota > Metazoa > Arthropoda > Insecta > Hymenoptera > Pteromalidae > Nasonia > Nasonia vitripennis. Next base: position 1,310,270 of record NW_022279643.1, on the reverse strand, counting down.
TTAATATTCTTGAATGAACCTTTTATATATGAAAAATTAGGATAATATATTTAAGTAGATACCAACAGATTGCGCATACGCGCAATAATAATGATTTCAATGCAATCGAGATTTTTTTTAAGGTTAGGAACACCTAATTTCAAAGTATATAGGGTCGCGCCGTCGACAAATCGTACTTCCTAGTTTTTCTTGCCAAAGCGGCGCTATCGCGCCCCTTGATCGGTCCGTGTGACATTGAACACAATTCAGATTTACAATGAAATTCTACCATGAGATACTGGACGATTCTGCTTTTTCAGGCAGGCTAAAAGAAGCGTTATCGATGCACTGATTATAATAAGCACAGTTCACAACAATGAGCAAATTGGCTTTTTCAGATTTGGAAGATGGTTGAGCACTCATGTTCGTCTCGGGCGCCTCCGGTGCCCGAGACTCCCACTCGTGCTCAATCATCATCCTCGCTTGAAAAAGCCAACATTCACCCCTAGTTGTGGAATGTACTATAACATGCTGGACATAAGCGGGCGAGTGGAAAAAAAAATTCAGTTATCGTGTAACACAGCAAAGCGTGTATTTTCAGTATTTGATCTATTTCTCGGAATCAAATCAATGAGATTACTTAAAATCACTTAAAATATACATAATATTAAAATTCTTTATTTTAGAAAACGATATTTTCTGTAAACATCCCTGTATTTTGTTAAAATATTCTGCAACAATTAATTTTTTAATATCGATTGTAATCTTTGCTTATAAACACATGGATTCATCTTGGAAATTTTAACTTTTGAATAATTTGTTTTTGCAAGCATTAACAATAAACATTAGCAAAGTAGCGTACGTACGTATGTATGCACGTACAAACACAATTACCTCTTATTTAAAACAGAAAAATATAATTTTTTTTATACACTAATAGTACAAGTTTAGATGTATAAAAATGCTAAATGAAAATTTTCGGATGTGAAAGATCAGATGATGCTGAGGATAATCATGATAAGGACTATTCGAACCATATAATATGGGTGGTTCTCTGTGAAATTGAAGATGAAAATTTTAATTTTTGCCCAAACTGTATATATATGTTCTATATGTTGTACGTGACTCCCCAAAAAAAATTTCATCGCGATTCCTTCATTTGGCTTCTAGCTGGTCAAAGTCGAGGTTTCAAGCAATTTTGGCATTTTTTGTCTATTTTTAATGATTTGTAGCTCATAAGGGATGCATTTTTAACTAAAACTACCTAGATACTTTTTTTGTGAAATTTTCTGAAATTTCAAATAAAAATACTTTTAAAGCCCTATATATGTGTTAAGGCTACCTTATTTACATTTTAAATCTTAAAATATGAATGTTCGATCCGGACTCCGACAACCTCAATACAGTAAAAAGATACCTTTTTATGGTAAAAATGTAGCTGTAAAGTTTCAGAATAGGCCTGACCTACTACTAGAAGTTATGTAGAAAACAAACATGATATAATGGCTAATAAGTGGTTTTACATGCAAATTGGAGACTTATAACCTAGTACATTTCATGTCACCCGATACGTATATACGATGCTCGTCCTTGTAGACGATGTCCCGTTGATCAGGGAGGGCACCTAGACATCATCTACAAGAAGTTACGATTTTTTTTGATACATTTAATTCATACACAATGCTCTTTAATTCTCCAAAATTGAAGGTATAGTATAGTACTCGCAATAGTTTAATTTTGCGAAAAAAAGGTATGAGAGATTACTTCTGACTTTTTATCAATTTCAGAATGTTGTAGAACGTTTTTTAAGTCATAAGGTATGAGTAATTAACATTCTTACTAATTTTATCAAATTAGCCATTTATAAGCCAATGAATTTGATAAATTCGTGTCGACATAAGGTACATTTTTACCCAAGAATACAATCTAGGGGCTATCTGGAGTGAGTGCGAAGTAGAGAAGGTCGTCGAGAATTGGTGCTTGGGCATCGACGAAGAAGAGATGGATGATGCCCTCGAGAGTATGCAGTTGAAGCCAGACGGCAAGCGATTAGATCGCGTATCTAGGCTAAACCGATGGCTCCTCGGAGAGTATACCGAGTCAGATTTTAGACAGAGCCTAGACACCTCGACAATAATGGCGAGAGTGAAGAGGGAGGAATTGCGAAAGTCATTCATTGACGCAACAGCCGAGCAAATATCGACACGCTCGATTTATACGGGCGATTATGACGCCGAACAGCCACACCCTCTGAAGCTGTTACAACAAGAGATCGCGGCCAACGAAGTCATGGTGACGCCGGCGATCGAGATGAACTACGGTTAACGGCGCAAGGATTAGGCCAAACGTCAGGGTCTAACCTACAACTGCTAAACGCGATGACAATGCGAGACATTCGCAGAAATGCCAGTCACTGAGGAGAGTGAACAGGCACAAACGCCAGCGTCGACGCCGGAAGACCAAGCCAGGTTAACGGCGCAGGAGGCGCAAGGACGAGACCAGAATGGAATAGGCATAACAGAGGTGCCGACAGGGAATCTGCTTACGACAGTAACCACGACGACGACGACAACGACGACAAGAACAACGCCGACAACTACGGCGAGCGAAGGTAAAGGCGAATACGTCTGGCAAAACGGAAAGTTTCGCAGTGTGAAGGTCATTGCACCATGCGCAGTCATGGGCGCAGCGGCAGTGACTAGCGGTTTAGACGCCAGTTCCCAGCAAAACGCTGCAACAATGAGCAATCGACCGCTCAACCGATACCAAAATTTGATAGCTCAGAATGACATGCTCAGTCAGTCGATAGCTGAGAATACCGCAACAATGAGGGCGCTGATGTGCAAAATGGAGGCCATGATGTCACAATGGCCGACTAACATAGCGTCCAGTACAAGGGTGGAGCCACCAGCAAGCGAGGGCAATCCACAGAGCTCACGCAGAGCCGGTCATGTGAATTTCCAGGATACGTATAGTATCAATCACATGAAACACAGCAGCTTCCGCGAAGACGCGGACGCAGTGGCTAGTAGTACTTCCAACACTTGGATCCCGGCGAATCCTCTCTATTCGCAACCTCCAGTAGTTGCTAGGGGAGGGGGGGGGGGGGGGGAAGGAATGCGAATGCGACGAACGCGCATACGCAAGCGCTGAACGAGAGTAGCAACTACGATGTGTCGCGAAGACAGAGCAACAGACCCATCGGTCCTGCGGTGAACAAATGGGGGATTAAGTTCACCGGGGCCTCGTCACAGAGCGTCGAGAACTTCTTGCAACGCATGGAAGGACGCAGAATGCTAGATGACCTGTCCGATGCGCAGATGTTAGCGTCATTACAAGTATTGACGGGTAATGCGTACGAGTGGTTACAGACCCGGCTCTCCGGACGATTTCTGCGAGTGCATCAAGCGATGATGGGCAGACGCAAGGCTACCAGCAGAAATTACTGAGCGAAGTGATTTCGCGGACGCAAGGGCCTGGCGAACGCGTGCGGGTGTACGTGAATAACCTGCAAGGTATAATGCGGAGGATGGTGCCCCGACCAGACGCTAGCCAGCAACTGGATCGGATCTATCACAATATGCTGCCTAGTCTCAAACGCGGGCTCTAGCGGAAAGATTTCTCTACCGTGGAGCAGTTGCTCGAAGCAGCAGTCGAATTCGAGGCCGCACTAGCATGCGAAGCCTCGTATCGAGCACCTCCGAAGCCTGGTGTAGCAATCGTCCCCGAATACGCATTTAAGGGCGAAACGCCGAAGACTGGCGGTAAAACGCCGGTGGCAGCTATGAGGTTTGCGGAGCAAACCGACACCCTGCCCTTATTGGTTGACGCCATAGGTAAGCTGTTCGACACGAAGCTTGCAGCAATGGCGCAACCGGCGAAACACGCCAACGCGGGAGGAGGCAACAAGAAGTCAGCCCCTCAGCGAGGACGCTCCGGACCTAGGAAAGAGAGAGGCAAGTCTCCTAGTCCGAAGCGCAAAAGCCAGAGGTCTAGCGAGAATGCCGGTCAATCGGACCAAAGAGAGCAAAAGAAGCCAATAGAGTGCTTCAAATGCCGTGGAAAAGGTCACATTGCCCGAGAATGTCCCTTGGGTAAGGGAAACGGCAAAAAGGAGGAGTAGGCGAGGTTACTGCTCCTCTTGAACCGTCACGCGAGGAGTCTTACCGAGAGGAGAGACACGTGACGGAGGGCGTAGCCGATACCTCGCGCGGAACCTCAGGGGATTTTGATCGTATGGTCGCACTGTTGTCCAGCGAGTCTCGCCAGCCGACGATATCTCCAAACGAAGACAAGTCGCGCTGGTGGGTACAAGTAGGCATCGGAGGGTTCAGAGTAAGAGCTCTCTACGACCCAGGTGCCGCTATGACCGTGATGGGGTCGTTAGGACTTCAGATCGCTAGCGCCTGCGGTCGACCTTTGCGACAACGCGATGGCCGTCAAGCACAGTTTGCCAATTGTCAGACGTCACCGATCGTGGGATTTGTGGACTTATCATTCGACGTTGCGGGTGTACAACGCGACGTAACGGTGGCGATCATGCCCGAAGCGACCAACGAATGTCTAGTTGGGATGAATTTCGGACGCCTGTTCGGCGCAGTCCACGATCCAAATGAAAACGTCCTGTATCTGAAGAAGGAGCGAAAGATTGTCCAACTTCAGGTGGCTGCAATGGCTACAGCAGGGGCGATAGATATCGCCGTGGTTGGACTCGCAACTTGCATAATCCCACCGGACGCTTAGCCAGATGGGCACTAGAAATGCAGGGCCACGTCTACACTGTGGAACATAGGAAAGGGCTGGTAATCCCGTACCAGACGCGTTGTCGCGTATGTACGAAGAGGACGCAGTACAAGTCGAGGCAGTCGGATGGGCAAGCGAGACCCAGGACGAATGGTACTGCGAAAAGGTCCGTGAGATACAGCTGCATTCGAGCAAAGATTCGCTGTATAAGATGTACGGCGGGCAGCTGTACTACTTCTGCCCGGATGAGAAATTGCCAGCGTCTATGAATGACGATACGGCATGGAAAGTCATCGTGCCAAAAGAAGAGCGAGCAGAAATCTTGCGAGAATGTCACGACGAGCCATCAGTTGGTCACCAGGAGCGTGAGAAAACTTGTGCGCGCGTCGTAATGTACTATTACTGGCTCGGTATGTATACCGACGTCGCTGAGTATGTTCGACGATGCTTCGTTTGTCAGCAATGCAAAGTCTAGCAGCGCCCGCCAAGCGGCCTGATGAGGAAACGAGATTACTCGGCCATGGCAAATCATAGCGGGAGATGTCTTGGGGCCGAAATCAAAGACCGCTCGAGGAAACGAATATATTCTCATATTCGAAGACTTGTTTACCCACTGGATAGAATGCATTCCGATTAAGCGGGCGAACGCAAAGACAATCCTGCTGCATCTCCGAGAGCAGCTTACCACTCCCAGGCGAACCCGGTAGAGAGGGTGAATCGCACCATAAATAACATGGTGCGTGCGCTCATCGAGGAAAGCCATAACACATGGGACGAGCGATTGAGCGACATCGCCTTTGGATATAATACCGTACCCCATTCATCGAGAGGTGTGAATCCGGCTAGCCTAATGTACGGGACTCAACCGAGGAAACCTTCCACGGCAAGGCGCGAGCAGGACGCCGCCGCAGAAGAAGAATTGCAGCGACGCGCGATCGATGCATGACACGATCGCATGTGGGATTTAAAACAGCTGCGCGAGCAAGCGTCACAGAGGACGCAAGATGCGCAAGATCGCCAGAAGCGCTACTATGACGCCAAGCGTAAACCGGTGTCATACAAAGTCGGAGACTTAGTTAGTGATGAGGCAAAATCACATGTTGTCTTCTGGAGCAGAGCAACGCTCCGCGAAGTTAGCGCCACCATATATTGGGCCGTATAAAATAGTAGATATACGCGGCACCAATACCTATCGACTTGTCGATGAGGTGTGTGCGCAAGTAGACCTTGCACCAGCTGCGCAGCTGAAGCCTTTCTTTTCGTCAGCGACGGACGAAGAATAGCAGAAGAGCGAAGGAGATGGCGACGCTCAACCTCCGAGGGATGCGAGCGCAGACGCGGGTACTAGCAAAGTACCAGCGCAAAGCGAGCGATACTCTGTCTGCGGCCGTCCGAAGCGAAAGGAAAAGACGCGCGTGACCGAAATAAACCCTGCGATCAAGAAGAGAGGTCGTCCAGGAAAAAAGGTGTACACGGCTAGGCGTGTGAGACCTACGCCAGAGATTCCAAGAGCGGAGATCGACACCGAGAAGAGGAGGCCTGGTCGTCCGAAGGGTTCGCGCAACCGCGGGCATGCAACGACAACTACTAACCTGTCGACGTCACCGCGGAAAACGCGCGCACAAAGGACTGCGGACCTAAAGTAGGAATTTTATATAGGGAGGAGCGGCCACATGTGGTCATCAGGGAGGTGGGCGAGGGAGAAGATCCGTGGAGTGCTTTCCCTCCCGATGACGAGGTGGAAGCGTACCTCGCTCCGGAGACGGATGGAGAGGAATAGGGGGCGTTGGCGATGACCCGCCAAAATCCACCTCCGCTGGCTACCGGCGTGGGCGAAACCACCGCGACGGGTCTACGCCGCCCACGTGCGCCAGACCCAGCGTCGTCGCGGGTCGGGCGACCCGTAGCTAACGACAGCTGGCAGAGGCGCGACGCCAGCGCGAAGAGGCCGAGCGCGAGATAGCCAGGGCAGAGGCAGCCCTCGCCGAAGACCGAGCCCGCGCACGCCGGTTCCAGGCGTCTGGACGGGCTAGCGCGGCGGAAGCAGAGCGGCGCCCTTGCGCGAAGAGTGCGGTACGCGTAACGACATCGGGAGCCGCAGACAGGACGTCACAGAAGTCCTGCTACGTCTGCGGACACCCCAATGTCGCAAGAAGCAACAAATGCCCAAATGTACGGCTGCATAAGGCCAAATAAAAGCCTAGACCCGAATATAACCATGAGAGCGTAGTTTTCTTTTATTACCCCAGTACCCCCAGATCCATTATCGCGCTGCGTGATGTGACGATTCATCGCGGACGTACGAAGATAAAATCGACATCGGATCGGTAGATCGATTCTAGGGAGGGGTTGTAACGAGTTGAGCACCACAGCCAACTCGTAGCGGTATGAGTACCGCTGCGCCGCGACGAAATCGCGTAGAGTCGCGTGCGCGATAATAAACACGTGCGAATTCGGCAATAGGCGCGAAAGAGATAGAGAGGGCGAGCGCACGGGTGAACCCTTCAGGAGCGCGCTCAGATAGCTCTCGGCCTTCGCTAAACATACACGCGACTACGCTAAGCTTTCCAAGGTCTCGCGGTAGTGTTAGTGCTGTGCTGTGTCAGCGACTTCGAGAGGATTTTTGCGTGTGTGAGTGTGACGCGGAGTCCGGTGACCCCAGCCTGAGCATAGCGGTCCAGGGTGGTTACGGAGTCTTGCGTCCTTTCCAGGACTACGAGCGTCTTCGACGAAAGAGAGAAGGTTTGTGTGGCGCGTAGTGCATGAGAGAGAGAGTGCCTGGTGTGTGGATATCGCCCATGCGAGGGTGATCCGGCGCGCGCGACCTTCACGTCGATACACGCGTGCGAGCGCGAATGTTCTAGCGTCGCGGCGAGTCGCAAAGTTGTTGGCGACTCGCGTATTATAATTTATCATTGTAACTTCACGTTTATTTCGCGACTGACAAATATAACCCTAGTCTTTTTATTTAACGTGAGTCGTCGTCATTTCTGAACCTCGTTCGCTTATTTCCGATCCTTGTTCCTTCCTGCGAATACCGCCGCCTCCGCGGGCGTTATTTAAGAGTATTTATGTAACGCTGTTGAGTAGCCGAGCACGCGCCGGCAGGCGCGCAGACCTAGCAAACAGAAACAGCTGAAACAGCTGCATGCAACGGTGGTGTTTCGCGGGCAGAGAGAAATCCTGCTGCATCGAGGGAACGCGATTCAGTCGTTCGACGAATTAGCTGATCGAATTCACACCCCGTTACAATATATATATATATATATATATATATATATATATATATATATATATATATATATATATATATATATATATATATATATATATATATATATATATATATATATATATATATATATATATATATATATATATATATATATATATATATATGGGACGTTCCACGTCAAACGTAACAAAGCTCTGCCCAAAATTCCTTCTGATTTAAAAATTTTTAAAAATATGGAAAATTTAGCATTTTTTATGTATTTTCAATTAGTGAGGGGCGTTTTTTTAAATTTTGTTCCCAGAACGAAACTGCATCCGAAACGAAACGGTCTTCCTTTGCCTGTGGAGGGATGTGGCGGCGGGACAGGGCTTCGGGAAAGCTGTTGAAGGTGCTAGGGCAAATGCTAGCGGCGCACGATGAGTCGGTGCGGATGGTGCTGGCGCTGAGTCCCCTTGAGTGGAAGGATCTGCCTCGGGCGATGATTGCGCGGCTTGCGCGGGTGCTAGACGTGGCTGTGCTCGGCGCGCGGGTGCTAGACGTGGCTGCGCGGCTGCTGGAAGTGCCGGCGCTTCTGGAATGTCGGCTACCTCCAGGTAGGCTGGCTTGAGCGACAACGTGGAGATGGTTTTGGCAACGCCGTTGATGTCGATGACATATGCCTGCTCGCTCAGCCGGCAAAGCACCCTGTGTGGCCCCGTATAGGGCGGTTGCAGTGTCGTCCGAACCGTGTCTACCCTTCTGAACACGTAAGCGGTAAATGGTGTTCAAGGTGGAAGGTGTCTGGCGCCTGGGACAGCGCGGAGTCTGTTTATCAAGGCTCGTAGATTTACTGTAACAAAGAAGTCGCCCGGGACGCGGAGCGTGGTGCCAAAGAGCATTTCTCCGTCTGTGTCGTTGCGCTGGTCTTGAGCGAGAGTCGTGAGGTCCATGCATGATGGCATCTTGATTGCCTTAACCCTGGTGAAGGCCTCTGCAGCGGTGTTATCGAGGACTTTGACGTACGCTAGAGAGATCTAATATTGCAGCAAATAGTCGAGCTGTCTGTATTGGCGAGGCGACGCTTTCTCTGGTGGCTGCTGAGCTGCGAGTGACAGCGGCTTGTGCTTTGTCAGTAGCGTAAACGGGTGCTCCTCGAAGATATTGCTAAAATGTTTGACCGAACCGAAGGTTGCGAGAAGCTCCCTATAACAGGTGCTGTAACGCCTCTCGGTGTCCGAAAGCTTTCTGGAGAAGAAGCCTAGAGGTTTCCAGAAGTCGTCGTGATCGTGTTTCTTCAGGGCTGCACCGATGGCGACATCGGAAGCGTCCGTAAAAAAGCCGAAGAGAAGCGTCGCTGCGCAGAAAAGTTGTCATCGTTGCGTCAGCGAGCACTTTCTTCGTGGCAATAAAGGCATCTAGGGCTTCTTTGGTCCAGATGAAATGTGAGGGTTTCTTCCGCTGCGCTAAGAGTTTCAGCATGTCGTTGATAGGCACGAGCAAGCCTGCAGCTCCAGGGATATAGCGCCTGTAGTAGTTTACAAGGCCGAGAAAGCGCCGAAGTTGTGACGTGTCTGCTGGTTGTGGGAACGCCTGGATGGCCTCGACTTTGCCTGCGGGTGGTTTGTAGCCATCTGCGAAGATAACGTATCCGAGATAGGTTACTTCGCTCTTGGTCAGCGTACACTTATCCTGGTTGATGCGGATGTGTGCCTCTTGAAGAATCGCGAAAAGTGTTTTGAGGTGCTTTAGATGTTATTCTCTCCCGTAGGAGGTTACAATTGTATCGTCTAAATACGCCCGAGCAAAAGGCAGGTCTCGTAGAAGGTGATCCATTGCCCTTTGAAGCGACTGCGCAGCGTTACGAAGGCCCATGAAGGACTTCATAAAGGACCTTCTTTAGGTCTATGACTGAGAAGATATCGCCGCGAAGTTCAAGCAACAAATCCTCGATGACTGGCAGAGGATATCTGTCCGGTACAGTACGGCTATTGAGTTGCCTGTAATCGCCAGTGATACGATAAGAACCGTCGGCCTTTTTGACTAGCCGTAACGGACTTGCCCAGAAACTATCTGAGATGCGCACGATGCCCATCTCGATTAAAATCTTGAACTTGGCTCGTACTGCTTCGACGCGCTCGCCGTGAAGTTGTCGTGCTCGCGCTGCCGCGGGTGGCCCAGTTGTGACGATATGATGAAGGGCAGAGAGATCGGGTAGAGCGATGGTCGTACTTCCTGACGTGGCTAGATCCTGATAATCTTTTAGCAGGTCAGCAAAAACGTCCTCCGCAACGTCAGCAGAGATGTTAACTGCGACCGAGTCGACTTGCGTTGGCAGGACGGCGCTGGCTGCATGATGGATATGGTCTGCGTCGATAAGCTTCTTCTACTGAAGGTTAACCGCTAAGCCGAAATGCGCTAAAAAGTCCGATGATGGGGTTGCTGACATCTGCGACGATAAATTTCCACGCCGGGGGTTTTGAAAGCGCTAGATCCAGAGACATTGCATGCGTGCCATAGGTTTTAATGGTCGACGCGTTGGCTACGCTGAGCGTGAGCGAGCCGCGAACTCTCTGCTCCTTGAAATACGAGCGAGGTACAAGGGAGACTGCCGAGCCGATGTCGATGAGGAAACGGAATCTGGATTCCCGGTCGTACACGTGCAAACACTGCTCTGACGGTGCGCCAACCACTTCTGCTTGCGAGTGCGGAGGCGCGTCTAGTTTAGTCTGCCCAGCGCTAACCGCCACACATATTGTTAGAATTGAAATCATTTCAAAACTATTCAACAGTGCTAAGTGTAATACAAGTATAAAATTTGTATATGTGTGAACAAGTACGAGTAAATAACGTCATTATTCTGTTGATTTATCTTGGACCATAATAACACCAAAAAGTTTGAGGTGGTTTATCGGAGAAGAACAAACCAGAAATTTTCGGAAATGAATTACCATCTAATAGACAAGTCTTAGAATGTTTTTTATATCATCATTATTAAAAAAAAAGACGCTCTTAGAAACGAAGATTTGTGTTTATAACTAAATTATGCTTTTCTGGGATACTGTTCTTATAAAAACTAAAAACAAGCAGCACATAACAGAAAAAATGGTTAAATTGTCCAACGAGTATAGAGCAAAAGAGCATAGATATAAATATCGCAAAGGTCATAATCAACGTAGAAAACAAAATAAATTTGAGAAGAAGATTATTCGATATAGCGCATGAACAAGCTATGCATTTTCTTGAAACTGAAGAAGACAGAAAATTCTTACTTGCTCAGCGTAAGACCAGTATTATAGACAATTTAGATACTTTCATTCTCCCACCGGGGGTTGCCATCTTGTCGAGTGCCAGCTTTTTAGGGCCTGGTGCGGGGGCTCACGGTCGCTTCGGCTCCAGTGACGGAAGCGTGACGTCCCAAACTCGGGTCGTCCTGGCGTGGCGGCAAATTGGGCTGATGCGGGATACCGCCTCTCGGGCTCAATAGTAGCCTCCCTGGCAGGATCCCCGTAAAACGGGCACTGCTGTCGGGCATCTCCCCTGACCGAGGTCGAGCCTCGGGGTTCACCGAGGGCGACCTATGGACTATGCGGGGGCTAAGGGCAGCCCATCATTGCTTTCGGGAGAAGGCGCAATGGGTATTTCATCCAATCCTTAATCCCAAGGTGTGAGCCATCGTGCTGAGGGGACTAGTTGGCCGCTGGGGTACTAGTCGGTCGCAAAGGATTCCTCGGAGGAACCTGACAAAATCTTCGAGTATCTAGCCTTACTGCCACATGCGAGGCTCTGTGATGGCGAACCTTTATTTACCTAGCTACTCGGGGGACTTTTATGGAACCTTTTTCAAAAAATTTAAATAAGGGAGGAGGGGGAAGTGAAGCTGAAGGCTACAGGGCGGCACCGCCTAGTCAGCCAGAGGTGTAGCACTCCACTGCGAAACCGGAGGGTAGAGTGTGAAGGGCAACACTGCCTACAACACGCTGACCCGATGGATTGCTGGGGCAGCTAGCACCAGTAAAAACCTAAATAATGACTCCGCTGAGGCCTCAACTGTTGAGGACTCTCCGCAGAACCCAACAAAGGTCGCAGCGGGTGGAAGCTTTGGGGAACCTTCAGGGATCCTGCCAGGGCCATCAGGGGCGAATACGCGCACTGCTGATGTATCCGACACGGATCTCGCCGGAAGGGCTCACAGAACCCTCAGGCAGATCTAGTAAATGACGGGCTTCGATCTCTGAAGTTGCGACCGAAAATTTCGGGAGCACAATGAAGGAAAGAGGCCCAGAGGCGAAAACGGGAGACGAAGGCAAGGGCTCCTGGAGCAAGGGATGCTACGTGTCCCAGCTCTGGATCCGCGCCCTCCTCTCTACCTCAGAACCTGACGGCCGGGTCCGCGGGCGGGGACGGGAGGGCTCCAGGCGTTTAATGACGCAAGGACGCTTACTTGACTCCGCCGGCGAATCAGGCCGCCAGAAAACGGTCTAACGTGGAGCCTGAAATAATAACTGCCAGGATAGTGGATTATCTCACGAGTTGATGCTGCAAGGTGCCTGTTGGCGAGCGAAATCTGGGACTGGGTTGAGAGGGAGCATACTAAAGAATGGCAAGGAACTTGAAAGAGACAAGCCAAAGCGGTAATGGGACAGGACACCAATGTCGGCTGGACCAAGTGCATCGCAGGAGGCAGCAGAAATAACTCCCGACTCTTAACACAGATAGTGACCAGGCACATCTGCTTAAGGTATCACAGTCTAAAGATGGGGAAGGAGGCTACGGGTGTATGCAGGTGGTGCGAGGGGGCGGAAGAAACGCCAACCCATGTGCTGACTGTTTGCCCAAAATTTGCGCAGCTTAGACATCAGTGCTTGGGGGAGCTCTTTTCTACGTGCGAGAAGATTTGGGCACTCGACGCGGGAGCCATACTGACCTTCTGGAGAAGGGCAGGCTTACCTGCGTAGGGGATGTCATGACGAAGGGTGGTACAATGGGTTTGCAGCCTAAGTGCCAGGGATCTCGGAGGTCTCCCTTCATAGTAATAATAATAATAATAATAATAATAATAATAATAATAATAATAATAGGTACTTTCATTAGATCATCTAAAAGCTTGTCAAGTGACTCAGATGACAGAGCACGTAAGACGCCCGAAAAAACTGAAAATGGTAAATATTTTGTTTTTATCGATTTCTTTCGATTTTTTAATCATTCTTGAGGGGCTGCTGATGGAACAGTCGAGTGATGCTGCTGCTACGTCGAAGAGGCGCTGCGGTATAGAGGTAACATTCTGATTTGAACAATAATTATAATAATACCGCGTAATTTAGAAAAAAATCACTCTTTGCTACCTTTATTCTTATCCAAAATTAAGAGAAACTTGTGTGAAACAAAGTATTTAGTGTATATTTTCAATGTAGCATTGAAATAGCATTATACGAGCTAAATGAGCGGCCGTCTTGAATTCATATGGAATCGCCTTATTTGCAAATATCGTAATTTTAATGCCACGTCGAAAACACGCACGTGATTCCATGTTTCACACGACTTTTTCTGAAGTACGCAGTCTTGTTGTACTTAGCGTTGAAATTGGGATTTTTCCACCTGACCACAGCGCCACTTAGACAAAGCGCTGGCATTGTTCGACTGCTCGTCCGGAAAGTATGTAAGGGATGGTCAGGCCTTGCTGAAAGGTCTTAGCTTACCTAACCTTAAAAATTTTTTAGATCATAAATAATAATAAATATAATTGTTTATAACATCAAAACACAATGTTCCGCAGTTGCTATCATAATAATTTATATTAACTAAGCCTTATATTTGCATAATACGTATAATTTTTGCAAAGAATGTAAACTACGGCATGAGGTGAAGGCAAAAATTTAAACTGAGAATCAGTAAGATGACCGTCACTTTCGTATACAATATTTAATCAAATAAAATTGTTAAGTTATTAAATCAACAAAAACTTTGTGTTCTCCGGTAACCAACATAATAACAAACAATTATCAATTTGATTTTTAATGGTATGAAGTATATCTTAGGCAAACAATGGCTAACAATGGCAAACTACGGCTCGAGGTGGGGTCACAATATCGTTACGCTGGCTCCGACGTCCCCTTAAGAGGGTACAAAAGTTATGAATCGACTACAAAATTATTAACATTTTTGTAACGTTTAGGTGCTAAGCCAACCACATCAAATTAGAACAACTATATACTTGATAATGAAAACATTAACGATGTTCTGGGTGCGCTTAATTTTGATAAAGATAACGAAGATGACTCCGATTATAAATATAAAGACTCCAATTGTAGACTAGCAAAAAAGGCTAAGTTAATATCTGCAAATATAACAGCCAGCTTAGATCGTGCAAAAATTAGCGATCGCATGGCAGCACGTGTGATTGCAGCAATTGCACAAGATTACAGCATTTTACTTGATGATGTATTTTTGAGTTCTGAATGGTAAACTTATACCAGATCCAGATGATTTAAACAAAATAATTGACTGCTTACCTGTCTTGGTGTCGGGCAAAGACGTGAATGCAATTCTTGGTTATGCGAAATTGAAAAGTGGTACTGGAGAAGCACAAGCAGAAGCAGTTGTCGAATTATTAACAGAATGGGATCTCTTAGATGAAGTAGTGGCATGTGCTTTGATACTACTGCTTCAAATACGGGATCAACAAATGGAGCTTGTACATTAATTAAAGAAAAATTAGGCAAACGCCTTTTACATTTCACATGTCGTCACCATATTCTAGAAATACTTTTAAGAGCTGCTTATAAGTATAACATGGGTACAACATCAGGACCGGACGATCTTTTAGTCAAAAAATTTAAAAATAATTGGGTTAATATCAATACAGCTGATTATTTACGAGAAGTGGATGAGCCTGAAGTTTTGAAAGCCTTGAAAAACAAAGATGAATTAATAAAATTTACAAAACAGATGCTAAAGGTAAGAACAAACCAGTAATGAATAAAAATAATAATTTTAATGTCGATATTTACAATATTACTGATTTAAAAAAACTTCTACTAATATCACAATATATGAATATTAAATATGATCTTAACTAATTTTTTTTTTTACAGAATCAAATGTACATGTCTAGAGGAGATAATAAGGAGATAATAAGCAACTTGTTTTATTATTTCTTGGTGAAACACCTTACAGTAAAGCAAGTTTTCGGTCTCCGGGTGCAGTTGATCATGCTAGGTAGATGGCTAAGGCCATTTCTGACACAAAAGGAAATCAATGGTTTGCAAGATATGTGTATTTTCATTGTAACTATTAGTTAAGTCGCAAATTCGATCTTTCATTCATTTATCCTTACTTACTTGCATTTAACTGCTTGAGCTGATTGCTGCTGCTGTGCTGTAGTCAGGCTTATACAGGATGGGTGTATTCGAATAAAGGACACTTGTAGTTGGCTGTTTCTCACGATTTATTCAAGGCAAAGTTTTTTATAAAGACCGAAATCGCGGCTAAAGACGGGTAGCACTTTGGTAGCGACGGATAGGAGCGTCGTCTAAAGATTCCAGGTTGAGTGTACAAACACAACTGATCGCGCAGAGTATACAGAGTATATTCATCAACTTCGCTGTTCTACATATTATTCTGACTCATCGATTTTGAGTTTTCGTCTTCGCAATATTGCTTAACTGCAATACGTCGTAGGTCGTAACATCTCTCCAACAAGCTGGTTGCCTATTGGTACAATAGCAACTTAATTAGATAACAGATCAACAAACAATTTGAATTATTAAGTTATCAGCAACATTCTTTAATCTTCATAAAATTCTAGAATATTCTAACTAAATTTTGAAGTACTTGTTTTTACTAGTATCACTATTACTATTATTGTCTGATTTATTGTAAACTTATATGAATACTCTAGAATTTTATTTACATTCTTATTATTAAATCTACTACTCTTAGTAGTTACATCTAACCTAAATTAAAATTAATTTCAGTTTGTTACAAATTATAAATGAAGTTTATATTATACATTAATTTATTACCTACGACCCTCGCAATATAAATATATCAAACATTAGTATAAATATGTTTACGTAGAATAACAGTAAAGGGTTTGAATATTTACAGCTACACATTCTAAAATGACTTCAACGAGAATAATGATATTTCGATTCTGGTTTAGATTCTACTTTTAATTCAACTTTTGATTCTATTGGTTGATTTATATAGATTTTTGAATTAGGTGGATGTATAGGAATGGTGAGGATATTTATTTCTTCAGACTAATTAGATTTTGCACCACTATTTCTTGTAGCTGATATCTTGAGAATTTGTCGTTGGTGTCTGTTTATTATCGTTGTTTATTATTATATCGTTTCTTCTCATTACGATTAGTAAATGTGTAAAAGAGCTGAATATAGCTCCAAGTAGATAAAGCGTCTATCCGTACATTGCATGTAATGTATATCCTCGTAGTATAATATCAATTGTCAATTTGGAGATATGGATAATAATGAATATCATTATTATTGCTGAGCTGATTGATCCAAATCTGACCAGTTTGTCCATAAATCGATTCCATGTGCTTTCAGCGATGTTCATCAATGAATTTTCGGTTAATTGGTTGGATATTAGGCCTCCTTGAACTGTTTCTTCACCTTGCATTCCTCTGGCTATCGTGTTGAGTAAGAATGCTCTTTCCATCGAAAACATATGTGTTGCTGTAGTTTCTAAAGATCTTCTTGTGAATATATTCCGCTGGTTGCCAGTGAATTCAATTTTTCCGACTGCCATGCAATTTTGGTTGACGGTTTCAAAGTCTTGATGATGTTATTACTTTTTCTTGGCGCAGGCATGAGATTTATCCAGTTATCGCCAATTTTAAAATATTGAGGTACGATAGAGTTGCAGTTTATCTGTGTACCTTTCTTTAACAGTATATGGGTTTTTGGCGTGAGAAACCTTGTTTTGTTTCCTCATGAGACTGTCAGTTGTGCATAGCAGTAGTCAGTATGCTGAATTTTTACTTCTACTGGCGTACACTTAATTATATGTATCGCCTCACCTGCTAGTCTGGCAATATACTTAGGTTTTTGCATTATATTGTAGGCAAATTCATCGGGTGAAACGAATGCGAGAGAGAGAGGGAATTCTGAATAACTTTTCTAATTCATAGTATTAAAATTTAAATTAGGCCAAAGTTAAATTTTAATACTACTAATATGGAGAGGAAAAATAAAACTTTTCTAATTCACATTCTTCATTTAGCATATTTAAGTAAAAACTTTTAAACGGACCCCTAAAATGTTTTTCTACGTATACAAATTTTGAGTTTACATATGTAAAAAGATCAAAATTAACTATCGGCCTTTTGTTAAGCATATCTTCTTGAAATAATAATTGATTTTCAATTTCTCCGCAAATGAACAATTATGGATGTTCTGTTTTATATAAAATCCTACCGCAAATATTTATCTTTTCTCTACTAGTCAACGCGAACGATATTTCATAATTACTTATTATATAAACTGTCTCGTGATTTTGTGAGATTATTTTTGTCGATACTCCTCCATATAATATATCATACTTATTTTTAAAACACCTATCAGTATTTATTACTGACCAAAATGTATGGCTAGCTTGTATATTAATACAATACTGCTCCGAGAATGTACATACTGTCCCTGAACTTAATCTTATTTTATCATTATCTAAGCTTACATCTGCATATTCTTCTAAAAGTGTTATTTTTATAAGTCCCTGTACTAAAACATCACTCCATGAACCAAAACTATCCGAATATGCTGCCCCTGTGCATTTCTGTTCTTCAATACTTCCCGCCAATTCCATTCCTGTTGATTTGGTTCAGTTTACTTTCAAATTAGCTATAGTGTGAAAATTGTCATATTTGAATATTCCTGTTTCATGGATTAATTTGCAATTTTCATAGCTTATATCATAAATATATTCTTGTACGCCTTGCTCTACCGCACCTATATGGCAGAACATTTTGCAATGATATATCGTACGCTTAATTTCTGTCTCACATTGTATTTCTCTTACTTTTCTAAATTCTGCCAGTTGTAGTAGTTGTATGTTGGCGTTGGTCGTGTTTACATCTTCTTGATGGAAATCGCACTCCCCCGAATCAAGTAGAGAGTACGTGGTGATGATTGGATCAGATGCCAATCGAATCCTACTATAGCTTGACTTGTTTTAAGAATTGCAAAAATTAAAATAATTTCAGGAATCATTGTGTCCAAGTTTCCTAGAAAGAAAAATATTTTAAAATGATGTATGGCAACGGCTTAATTTATTTACATGAACTGTTTTTGGTTTCCCATTGTAATTTATAGTTACGTTACTATTTTCATTTAATTTTATTATTTCATATGGCCCCAGGTTATGATTCTTTTCGAATTTACCTGGTTTTGGTTCTTTGATTAGCCATACTTTTTCGCCAAATTTAGTTCTATTGGATTTACGTACCGATCATAATATTCTTTTGACTTCATTTTTTAGTTAATCAAATTTTCTCTAGCAATCACTGTAATTTCTTGTAATTTCGCTACTAAATTTTCCAAATAACCATTAAAAGTAGGCAATTGTTCGTTTTTCTTTAATGGTTCGCTAGATGGAAATCTAGCTGGATAACCAAATACTAGTTCATGCGGTGTCAATTTATGACTAGTGTGAACACTAGTATTATAATTAAATTGAGCGAATTCAAGTAATTCGTCCCACTCCATTTTCTTTGAAGAAAAGTTCTTTAGATATTCGCATAGCGGATGATGTGCTCTTTCTAACGAGCCGTTAGACTGAAGTAAAAATGCCGTGGTTTCTACTTTCTTAAATTTAAATCTTCGAGCTATTTGTTTTATTAACTTGCTTGTAAAATTCGCTCCTCTATCCGTGAGTACAAATTTAGGTGATCCGAAAATGCATATGAATTTTTTTATTAGAGCATCTGCTACTGATTCCGCCGTTTGATCAGGCAAAGATACAATTACTATAAATTTTGTTAATTGATCTTGTATAGATAAAATATATTTATTGTTATTTTTAGTTACATTTACCGGTCCAACTATGTCCATAGAAATTTTATTGAATGTTTTTAATGGCGTATCAGTGATAATCATACGTTGTTTAGTTTTTATTCTTTTCAGCTTATTTCTTTGACATTCCTCGCATTTTTGTATCCTTTTCTGAATGTCTACTTTTAAATTTTCCCAATAATATTTATCCTTAATTCTATTATACGTTCTATTAACGCTAGAGTGTCCCCCTATTTTAGTCGCGTGTAACATTTCAAATATTCTATCTCTTTTATCTATGTCTATATAAATTATATTATTTACCTTCATATTTGTCTCGTTGAAAATATCTTTTAAGATTTCTTTGATTTAATCCCAACTAATATTTGTTATTTTTATATCTTTCAATATACTAAATATTGCATAATTCTTTTGCAAAGATGTAGTACTTAATAATTTAAATAAATTAATCAGATTTGTTTTAACCGTTATTGCTGATTCTGCTGTATTTAAACATAATACAACAATTTTGTTACTTCCCTTGTTTATTATCTTAATTTCATTACTATCTAGACTTTTATCCCAATAAATATTTTTATTTTTTAATAAATTCGCTGTATTTTCATCTAGTGATTCACTATTATTATTAATTAAATGTATTACATTATATTTTCGGAATTGAATTGCGTTTTTAGAGTATATTACATTTTTCTGTATGCTCTCTTGCTTCTCCACGTCACACGCAATTCTGTTCTTTGGGCCTTTAATTTTTCTTCGTTTACGATTTTTTATCTTCAACTTTTTCTTACTGATTTTCGTCTTTTGTTTATTTACAATTTTAATTTTATCTTCGTTGGTCAATTGTTGGCGAATTTTATTCTATTCTCGCTTTTTCTGCGCTCTAGTTATAACACATATTCCAGCTTCTGCCACTAGATTTTGTGATAAGGCATCTGCATACGTATTTTTCTTTTCAGTCTTATATATGATTTGATATTCATAGTCTAGTAATTTCAACCTCCGTCTTTGTACTCTTTCATTATCATCTGCTGATTTTAACCATACCAATGGCTTGTGATCCGTTACAATCGCAAATTTATTACCATAGATATAACTTTTGAAAGTTTTTATGGCATACATAATCGCCAAAGCCTCTTTCTCATACGTCGCATACTACATTTTAGCTGGTTGCAATACTCTAGATGCATAAGCTATAGGTCTGTCTTTGCCTATTTCGCCTTGAGAAATGACACATCCTAGAGCATATTGACTTGCGTCACTTGTTATTATAAAGGGCTTGTCAAATTGCAGATATTGTAAGACTGGTGCAGAACATAACATCATTACCAGTTTATCAAAAGCTTTTTGTTGTTCTTCTTTCCAAATGAATGGTCTATCTTTTTGTAATAATACTGTTAATGGTTTTGTAATATCAGCTAGATTTTTTATCTTTTATAATAATTAGCAAATCCTCAAAATTGTCTCACTCCTTTTACAGTTTTAGGTATAGGAAAATTTTTGACGGCCTCTATTTTCTTCTCATCCGGCCTTATTCCAGCTTCGCTAATTATATGCCCTAAAAAACAAACTTTTGTTTTACCAAATTCACATTTTTCTGGTTCCAATTTTAATCCTGCCGCTATTAATGCTTCTGCTATTAAATTAAATCTTTCATCCAATTCTTCTGTTGAATCTCCAAAAATAATAATGTCGTCAATATAATTGTAGCATATATTATTAATGTATTTGGCTAGGAGTGTATTTATCACTCGCTGAAATGTCCTAGCAGAGTTCTTGAGACCGAACGGAAAAACAAGAAATTCAAATCTCCCCAATGGCTGTACACTAAACGCAGTTTTCTCTATATCTGAAGGTCTCATTTTTACTTGATGAAATCCTGATTTTAAGTCTAAAACATCGAAATATTTCTTGTTTCCTATGAGATCTAAAATTTCGTTAATATTTGAAAGTAAATAAGGGTCCGCTATAATGACCTCATTTAGTGCCCTGTAGTCAATCACTAACCTGTATCACTTCTCTCCCGTTACAAGTCCTTTCTTTGGCACGACTAATGCCGGTGCATTGAATGGGCTTTTTGTATTTCGGATTGCTTTATTTATGAATAATTTCTTTGTTTAACTGATGGCAATTTCTTTTTTTTGTGATCTAATGGAAACTGCTTTACATAAATAGGTTTATCTGTTATTAAATTTATTTCATGTTGTTCTACGTTATACGTTCCTAATTCATCTCCTTCGATCCAGAACACATCTGGATATTTATTTGTGATTCGTTCAATTCTTTCTTGATTCCTTTTACCACCATTTTTCATCTGTAATTTCTTTCCTAATACTTCCTGCCTATTAGGCTTCTTTAGTTTGCCTTGTTTAGTTTACTCAAATTCATCGATTGCTTCTATATTTAAAATTAAACTCTCCTCTATGCCCAGTTCGTCTACTCATAGAGCTCCTTCAGGAATATAGTCAATATCGAATGATATATATTGATATTCTTTTCCATCAAACATCAATTTTTTTTAGCCTTTTGACAATTCTTCTTCAGTTTCTTTCATTGTTATTAATATATCCTTGAAATTACATTCTTTTGCTTTTGCACTGATTTCTTGGAAGTTTTGCTCCTTTTGCAATCCTACGTTAAAGTTATATATAAAATTTTCAATATTCTCATTATCGGTTTCCAAAAATTCATTAAAATTTTCTGGCTTGTTTTTCACTTCGTTATTTTCGTTTATTATTTCCGCCTGAGTATCATTACTGACTTCATATTCTTTAGTTATTGTATTCAGGACTGTTTTCACATCATCATAAAAAGTATTTTCTATCGCTATTTCATTTTTTTTCGAAATCTTTTGTATTGTCGAAATTTTCTGTTTCTTGCTCCATGCTCTCACTTACACTGATTTGTTTATTACTTTGATGAGTTATATTTTCTTTACATTCATTTTCAGCTTTACTCTCGCTCTACTTATTTTCATTTACGTCTTTATGTATATCATTTTCATCTATGATTTCTTTAAAAATTCTATTGAGAAATTTCTTTTGATCGTTATTTATTCCCACTCTTGCATTCTGATCCTTGTTTCGTACTTGCTCCATATACGTGTATATCTTCTTAATTGGTCCACTTTGTAGTTTTAATTTTATGTCATTTATCTCTAAATATCCTTCATCTAAGCGTAATTTACTTTCTCTGAGTAATTTAATTCCTAAAATGCCATCGTAGGAATGTCGAATTCCTCTGGTGCGACATGAAAATCAAAATATTTATTATTTATTGGTAGTTTAACTATTCCTAGAGTTTTTATCTGCTTGCTTGTTATTTCTGTCAACAATAATTTTTTATATTGTGATTGCGCCTCCGGAGAAATTTGATCTAATTTAATTATATTTATTTGTGCACCACTATCAACGAATAGGCTACATGATTTTATTGTGTATGGATTTGCAATCTTAATATATTCTAATCGATCATCTAACTTGATGTGATACACTTCTAGTTTCTTGATATCCGTAATATTCGCTTCGTTCTCGCATTTCTCCGACTTCTCTGTTTTTAGAACATTTTTTTATGTGTATCTCTTTTTTTTATTAAATTTGCTGTGTCAGTATTTGTTTCGAGTGCATTAGTCGTATTACACCTCGTCCACTCGCCCCGAGAAGGCTTTAGTTGTTTCCCACACGATTAATTTGCTGATTCTGCAATTTAAAGCATTCCTCCGTCATATGGTTCGTATTTTTGCAATAGCTAGAAAATTTATTTGCCCTTGATTCCAATGCCTTGATTTCCTGGCAATTTTCCACTGTGTGTCAATCTTCTTTACAATGACTGCAATTTTTCCGCTCTTGAGCCATATTCTCTAGATTCTTTAATTTTCTGCACTCTTGTATTGGATGTCCTCTTATTTTACAATACTCGCAGCTTATTTGTTTGCAATTAGGATTACTTGTACTTTTGTTCTGATTATTAAAATTCTTGCTTTTTCTATAGTTATTATTATAGTTGTTATAATTTTGATTTTGATACGAGGCATTGGCATTATTCGTAGCTTGTTGCTGAGCCATGAATTTGGGGAAATATTTTCTCGAATGACCTTTTTCGTTGCAAATCTGGCATTGGATATCCTGTTGACATGCTTTCGCTCTATTCTGTGCTACTAATATTTTAGCTTCTTCACACTGTTCAGCTTCATGATCATTTTTATTGCAAATTGCACACATTAGAAATTTTCTATCCATCAATATTGGACAGTATTTAAATACATGTCCCCGTTGATTAAATCTGTTGCACGTTACATCTGGGCAATCTTTTATTGTATGAGTTGTGCCATTGCAGAATTCACACATT
Organism: Nasonia vitripennis; assembly: GCF_009193385.2. Lineage (NCBI taxonomy): Eukaryota > Metazoa > Arthropoda > Insecta > Hymenoptera > Pteromalidae > Nasonia > Nasonia vitripennis. The sequence continues at coordinate 1,286,957 of NW_022279643.1, read as the reverse complement.
CGCTTTGTTTTCCTTGATTTTTACAATTATTAGGATCATGTCCGCTTTCTTTGCATTTCCAAAACAGCTCGTATTCTATTATAAATGGGCATTGAGTTACGTTATGACCCATTACTTGGCAATATTGACAATGATTGCCTTTAATTCTATTCATTTTGTATTATTCTATTAGTATTTTATTCTATTCATGTTCTATTGCTTTTTGTATATCATCACCTAAATTCCTTGTTGTTCCTAATTCGAGACGTATTTCCTGCCGTAATCCTTCTACGAATGCTAATAGAGTTTAAGCGTCTATTTTAGTTTCAAAATTTTGTTTTTCTTCCTCTGTATATGCTGATACTTCCTTGCTGTGTTTTACTTGCAATACCAGTTCTTGCAACCTATTAGCAAAACTGAGTACCGTCTCGTCTGGATTTTGTAAACTTTCTGTTATTTTTCCATAAAGAGTTGCCATTTTATCAGTTGACGGATAAATCTGTCGCACACCTTGGATAAAATCTTGAATATTATTAATTTGTGCATTTAACATAGCCCTATATATGTCGCCTTTTAGTTTCATTTTTAGTATCGGAATTAAATGTGCTTGATCGGTCTCCGATAACATGTTTTTACATGTTTTAATTTTTCTACGTATTCATTAACCGACATACACTTTCCGTCAAATTCTGGTATTAGATTCGCTACATATTTACATATAGCGATAACCGCAACTGCTGTGGTGCTTGTTGTTGTTATTGTTTTCGTTGTTGATTACCTGACCCACCAACCACCATGGTGCTATCTAATATACTGTCCAAATTAAAATTGAAGTTGAATTTACTCTGTGAATTATTTCGGTTGCCGATTAGGCTTGGTTGTTCGTTAAAGCCTTCGATGGCTATCAACGATATGTCCTGTTTCAAACTATTATCGAATCTTCAATCTTGTGCTTTACTAATCGCTGTCAACGGTGTTACTGCTGCTACTTTTTGTTCTTTTTTAGATATTTCGGTTGATTCGTGTTTATTAGGTGTAGTTGGTATATTAATGGTTAATTGGGCTTTGTTGAGCCTTGAAATCTCCTTTTTTATTGCCCCCGTGAAATTCTCTTAGTTCGTCTGCACTGAATTTATTTCTAGGTCTATTTTTTCTATATTTTTGGCTATTGTATCATTTAATTTTTCAGTGTTGCTTACTGCTTCTTCGTCTCTTGCTTGTGCAGTTGTATTATTTTCTGGCGATGACCTAATTATTTTCTTACTCCTCGAAAATGGCGTTTAATTGTAGGGTATAATTATCTGATTCTGTAATGTCGGATTATTTCGAACAACGCTCCTTGTTAATTTTTGCTCTGGTGGATTTTTCTGATTGTCACTCATTTGGTGCTCTCATTTTAGTTATATTTTCATTTATTATGAAATTTTATTCAGCCTAAATTTTGGGTTTTTAAATCGCGCCCAAATAACTCAATGTAATTTTGCTGTTCTACTTCAGCTACAATACGCGACCTACTTTTCGCCTTTTTGCAAACTCGAGAAGTTTTGGTCAGTTCATTCGCTACGGCTTTACGCGTGGTACAGTAATTTGACTCATCTCTACTATACGAGTCTTATTTGAACGGTTTTAGGCTTTAAACTGATTTTTCATGATTATATAATTATATAATCTTTCATTGCATTTATATATGCTTTATGTTCTTATTAGAACCACTTTTATTATCACTTATTTTTTAGTATAAGACACTGATATATTTATCTGTTAGCAAAATTTTTACTTTTCTTTTACAAACGTCTAGCGTTCGATTCGTACCAGAACCAATGTTAAGTCGCAAATTCGATCTTTCATTCATTTATCCTTATCTACTTGCAATTAACTGAATCGCTGCTGCTGTGCAATTGCAGCTGTAGCTCCAAGGCATGGTTTGCAACTTCTACAATGTTTAACAAAACAAAACCATTTTAAAATAGGTCTTAGGCAACACATTTTGGATAAGCTAGAAAACGAATTTATGGTATATAAGCGAAGAATTGATTGCACTAGCCTTTTTTGATGAAAATGTGAAAATCGAATAACAATAAAATGGCAAAGGCATTTCATTCAAGAGAAAAAACTATTGCGAATATCGAAAAAAAAGTGATTTTAGAAGATATACAAACTTTAAAAACCGCAACTTTGGACCAATTTGTAACACAAAAGGACAAAAAGCTTTTCTGAAAAATTAAAATTAAGTGTGAAATGCTCACTTTCTTTCGCATTTTTGATATTAAAAACAAGTAAGGTTGGTTATTATAAAGTAAATCAATAGATACCCTTCCCACTAGAATGCAGTGTATAATAAGATATAGCAAACACAACAAATTCAATAATTAATTAAATAAATAAGATTAAGGAACGACAACGTAAGGCCAAGTAAATATAAAAATATAATTAAACTCCAAGTAAAATCAGTAAGGGAAATCAATAATAATAGTAAATTTACGTAGAACAATCAGGATAAATAAAACACCAATACGCACGCACACATTGCGGCTCTACAGAGGAGGCATAAGACGAAGCGGAGCATACCGATATGCACGCACAAATTAGGCACGCATACATCACGACTACTCGGCGGGAACACAGCAGACGCAAGTAGAAAACACGTAGCTTCCTCCAAATAAATGTATAGGTCCAATAAATAAAATTTTGTTTTAATATATCTATATATCTTCTTGCTAATGTATGAGGCGGTTTTCAATACATAATTTAATATAAGTTTTGGATAGTGCATTGTCCAAAAGTTTGCAGACCCCTGTTTTTTTATTATAGAATATGAACACTGTCGTCAATTTTTTTCACAGAAATTCACGCATGTGTTCCTAACCAACCTAACCATCAAAACAACAGGCTATTCATTAGATAGGTCACTCGCGCAATTTTCGAAAAAACGATTTTTAATTTTTAAATTTTAGCAGCAGACAGCTTTTTTGATAGTGGATCACAAATAAAATTTGAAGCATTTGACTACATTGTTTTAGAGATATAAGAAATGAAAAAATTTTCAAAATAAAAAAAAAATTGAAACCTTGATATCTTACGAACCATAGGGGTTTGAAAGCTGTGCAATGAACTTAGCCAATACACGTAACATATCTACTTTTTCTCGAAATCTCAAGTGCAATAAGGCCTTTTTGTGTCCTAATCGAGGCACAATAAAACTCATTTTTTTCAGTTTTTGATTTATTACTGAAAAAATAAGTAGTCGAATCACTTGAAATTTTAATGGGATATATTTTGAAACGTGACCAATCGATATAATTTTTTTTTCGCGAGGTTGTGATGTTTAGTTTCAGAGATATGAATTTTTTTAAAAAATCACCTTTTTCATTTTATCTGACGAACAAAGCAGTCGATCCCAAGCACCAAACAAGGAAAAGTAGGTAATTTTATTCTCTTTTAAATGCATTATAGCTGAATTGTTTGTAACAATGGGATGATTGAAAAAAACGCAAAATAGCGTTTTTCAAAAATCAAAAAATATAGTTAAGAAAATAAAAAATAACTGTTTTTCCCAAATTCAGAATCCAAAAATATGGGACGTTTCACGTCAACTGGACCATCAGTGCACCCAAAATTTGGGTTAACCTAACAAGACGTTTGAGGTCTCAAAATGATCGTCTGGTCAAGGGCTTTTGAAAAAGTTCTGGCCTTTTCAAAAATCCAATGTTGCCCATAAAATATGGAGCCTGAAACCCACGTTTTCATAGCACATTCAACAAAAACAATAGTAAAAATGTTCTAATTTGTGAAATATCCCACCAAAAAGCATGTACAACTCATGATAGGACATATTATTGACAATGCTGACGGAATTCCAAAATCAAAAATGGCGGAATCAAAATGGTGGACATTATACCTCCACCAAACCCATTTTACCGCAACAAATGATTTTTGATCAGTCAAAATATCGATATGGGGGTTTTCGGGGTCATTGAATCTTAGCTTGACCTCGAAATTTCAAAATTTAAAATGGTGGATCCAAAATGGCGGACATTTTACCGTCACTAAACCAATTTTACCGCAACAAATGATTTTAGATCACTTTAAAGTATCGATATGAGGGTTTTCGGGTCATTGAATCTTAGCTTGACCTCGAAATTTCAAAATTTAAAATGGTGGATCCAAAATGGCGGACATTATACCGCCACTAAACCAATTTTACCGCAACAAATGATTTTAGATCAATTTAAAGTATCGATATGGGGGTTTGTGAGGTAAATGGTTATAAATGTATTATCGAAATCAGTATTTATGGACATGAATCTTATATTTTTCCGGTCTATTAGATATAGAATTATCTGTCTGCGGTTTTTGCACTTACATTTTTTTATTGTTCTGTGTATATGTATATGCCTGCGTGGATGAAAAAAAAAAAAATATAATTTAGCCAAATGAATCAATGTTTAATGACATTTTGTGCACTCTTATCAATTCTGGCTCCTCTTTCGTGGAGTTTTTACTGGTAATAAATGGCTTTCGCCGATATCATAAATTACTCTGTTCCTAGGTTCATTGGCATTTAAGTAATGCATGACTTTCAACGTTTCATTATTTTCTGGGATAAATCCATGCCCCATTTGTATGTTTGTGACAAGTGGACAGTTTTTAAATCTCTTTGTTAGGAATTGACGAGTTTGTTCGTGATCTTTTTTGGTGTATAAGAAAAATTTTATATTGAATGATCGCCCATTAGCCCATGAATAAAGAGCTTTAACATCTAGAATTGCTTTATTTTTTGCAGCTTGCAAGCTCGCTCTTGTAGCTTCTCTTTTTACTATCGCTCCAACTCCATCGCAACTACCTTTTCCGTGTGCTGTTGCAAAATTCAGCATCAACGCCAAAATCTCTCTTATGACTCATTAAACTACTCATTTGATAACGATTTTTAAAATGCTGTTTAGCACCATCAGTAGCATATATTACCTTTTTACTGTGGGACAAACCTTGCGAGTTTCAGGTATAAGCTTTTGCTGCATTATGTATACTGCAGTGGCATCATGAGTAGTACAGTAGGACATAGATACTTTACTAAAATGCTTTAGCTTGCCTTCAGATTTATAATAAACAACAGCAGGAAAAATCGTACTTTGATTATTATTAAAATGAAATGCCTGTGCAGCATCTTGGGCTGTAAAAGCATAGTTCTCAGCAAAATCCAATTGAGCAAGAACCTCTTCATCTGAAAGATTATTTTTCTTCCCAGAAATAAACTTTTATTGTTCCTTAGCGATGAAGTGATGAGGTATCAACTTTTCTAGGCTAGAACATAAAGTTTCAATAAATTCTTGCGATGTTAGGCATTGTTTTATCAAAGTGTATCTATCGGTTGATTGCCACGTGCTGAAGATGACTTGATCAATATTGTGCTCATCCATAATGTTCTCAACGTAATTAGAAAACTTTTGAATGTCCGGACAAAATTTGCATTCATTCAAATAACAACTTGGTTTGGGATCCTCACATACAACGAAATTCAAACAATCTTTATAATTCTTCAGAATATTGTTTGAGATTTTTTCTATATTTACTGCGTCAATCATCGCCTTGAAATTTTGGTGTATCGTACATACTCATACATTGTGTGTACCAGAGGATCCTGCAAAGAAACAACATTTTGGTCTCAGTTCCGCAAACTTGGTAAGCCCAATCGGATGTTCAGGAAACTGTTCTTTAAATTGATTATGAAGGTTCTTAATATCAGTAAGTAATAATCTTTTCTGCACTTTTATTTTTTCACCATATAAATAAATACTGACGGTATCTTTTTTATTTGGCATAATTCTGCTGTTAAGATCATTTTCGTAAAAATCTTCAACTTTCTGAGTAGTTTATGCAGGTAATGTTTTTCCACGTTTTGCAACAGGAGAAGCCAAAACTCCATCTGATTCTCTTAACTGTTTTGCTTTACGAGCCATTCTGTGAGACACACCAAATTGGTTCATAATTTTACGTATTGCCCAGTGTTCGGGAAAAATAGTAAGAATACTGACACGTAATGGATCGTTCTCCGGCAGGGATTGGAATTTGTTTTTAAGTCCAGTTAAAATATCTGTAAGATCATCTTGCATAGGTGCATCCGTGTTTGAAACCGAAGGTGAGTCAGTCTCTGATTCAAAATCAACACTCATACTGACGTTTGGAGATGACAAATCATGTAGTTTGTAAAAGGATTTTCTACATGTATCACAAATCAGTGAAGATGTTGGATAATCAGGATAGACATCTTGAAATTCTTTGGAGATCTTCCTAAGATATTTGCTGTGTCCTGTATTAATATCAAATGGATTAACGCATCTATCGATACGATATTTTTTCGCAGGAGAAGACATTGTTGTAGGATATGAGAAAGCACAACCAAAACAAAAAAAAATGTTAGAAATAACAAAATTACGGCTAGTACAGTTGAACAAGGAGTTGCCGATAAAGTAAGACTTACTTAACAACTGCCTTAAAAAGGATGTTGAAGAAGAAGTCGCCAATGTATCTATTAATGTACCTATTAACTATCCTAAAAAGGACTGTTGGAGAAAAAGTCGCCTATGAATAAAGCCGCTGATGGACTTGCTCACCAACTATCCTGAAAAAGACTGTTGGAGAAAAAGTCGCCGATGAAGAAAGCATTCCTTGAAGAAAATATTCCTTTCTATGGGTTGCTAAACGTGGGAAGAGGTTGGGGTGTAGGTAAAAAAGAGGGATGAAATAAATCACTTGAAAGCAATAAATTCCGTTGCCACGAAACAGTTTTATTTGCTGAAGTCTTTACACAAGTTGTCATTGAACACGAGCCGTGTATTTGCAGCATTAGGCTGTTGGAAGAGGGGCGAGGTACAGCGCTGGACCCAGCCTCCTTATGTGCCCTCCGCGACGCTACTTCACTTGTGGGTAATGCACAGCCGCCTAGCGGCGCGCCGAGGTACTAGCGCCGCGGTGATAAGCGCTGCAGCGTGCGTGGCGTGTTCGGCGGGTTGCGCGTTAGCAGGGGCTTTCGCGAGAGAGCCTGCGAGTGGGTTATGACAAATATCCGCCAGTTTATATTGGCCAGTTGAATTTTGAAATTTCGAGGTTAAAATAAGATTCAGCGGCCCCTTAAACTCCCATACCGATACTTTAAACTGATTTAAAATCGTTCATTGCGGTAAAATAGTTTTGGTGGTTGTATAATGTCCGCCATTTTGTATAAAGGTTAAAATAAGGTGCTGTGGCCCCAAAACCCCTCATATCGATCCTTTAAAGTGATCTAAAATCATTTGTTGCGGTAAAATTGGTTTGGTGGTGGTATAATGTCCGCCATTTTGGATCCACCATTTCGAATTTTGAAATGTCGAGGTTAAAATAAGAATCAGTGACCCTGAAAACCCCCATATCGATATTTTAAACTGATCAAAAATCATTTGTTGCGGTAAAATGGGTATGGTGGAGGTATAATGTCCACCATTTTGATTCCGCCATTTTTGATTTTGGAATTCCGTCAGCATTGTCAATAATATGTCCTATCATGAGTTCTACATGCTTTTTAGTGGGATATTTCACAAATTAGAACATTTTTACTATTGTTTTTGTTGAATGTGCTATGAAAACGTGGGTTTCAGGCTCCATATTTTATGGGCAACATTGGATTTTTGAAAAGGCCAGAACTTTTTCAAAAAGCCCTTGACCAGACGATCATTTTGAGACCTCAAACGTCTTGTTAGGTTAACCCAAACTTTGGGTGCACTGATGGTCCAGTTGACGTGAAACGTCCCATATGCATGTCAAATTTTATTGATATTGACGGAGTAGTTCTAGAAATATTACATTATACATACACACACATACACACTCACTCACACATCCATACGGACATTTTCTAAAAACACTTGATTTAAACTTCTAACACACCAAAAAGTATTTTCTAGAAGTTTTGAAGAAACTCAAAATTTTACTATTACAAAGCTTCCTCTAGGAGGAAGCAAAATAAGAAGCCTACTGTACATCATGGACCGCGCATAGCCGAAAGCGATGCTCGTGCAAGTAAGTGGAAACCCACGGAGCGCGCAACACTATCGGCAAATGACACATAAGTCACGCGCGCTGTAAGCTCGAGGAGCCGCCAAAGAGGACACCGCGCAAGTCGGCTCAAAATGCATAGAAGAAGCTTCTATGAACCTGCTGATAAGGAAGGTAAATCAGAGGCGAGTTTGACAGGAGAACAGCACAAGGGGACTCGATGTACTAGAGGAGAGTTTAGAACATAACATAAGCTACGATTAACGAAAGCAGATGCAAGAACATGTAATTCAAGAGATGACTACAAAAAGAATTTAGAAATGATTAAGAGTATGCAAGTTGTAAATGATCGCTCAGAACGAGCGATCGCTTCCATATCTGAATATAATCTTATTTTATCGAAAGATGATTTGTCAAAATAAAATATTCTGAAAGTTATTTCTTATTTCAGGCAAACTTCTACGAATTGTACAAAACAAACTTTAAAAAAATCTTTATTTCGGCATATTTTTAATAATAAATAATTATAATTCTTGAATATAATAGTTATAAAAATATAAATTTTTAAACATTTTTAATCGAAATAAGGAGTTAATTAGAAAATACAATTAGAAAATACATGATTGCGCAATACAAACATGCCTATACAAACGTTTCATGAATTGAAAAAATCACTGTTACTTTATTGAAAATCTTCCGCTAAACTCATTTGTTTCCTATACATAATATAATTAAAGTAAATTCATTTTGCTTAACTAATTAAACTAAGAAAAAAATTTGTAGAAGTATTTAAAAAAATTGAATTTATCAATCGCATTAGCAACATTGAAGTTTACGCAAACATGTATTATTTATAAAAAAATCGTTATAAAATAAAATTTTGAACATATGTGTTTGTATTTCTTATTTGAACGTTATTTGTAAATATTGATCGATTTTTAAGTTTCGAACTTCATTTTAATTGTCAAGAGTTATTTAATATGGCAGTTATTTTTGTAAATATTGAATAAAGTAAATTAAAAAATATTATTTTTGAGTTTAAAATAATTTTTTATAGCTGCAACCGTAATTTGAAGGATTAGGTTGCAGTTTATTATTATTAATAAACCAGGTAGAAAGGGAAAAAGTCCTTGGCTTGATTTTACTTCTACTTGTATGGAATTTTCTTGCTTACGTCCTCTACTAGAAAAACTTATATGGACTTAATTACCTACCTTTCGAAGAAAAATTTTTATTTTCAAGTAGCATTTATACTGTTTTATTATTAGAATTTCATCAAAATCCCGAAAAAATTCGTTCCTCAAAGAGTTGAATAATATTTTATGAGTTAAGCAGCCAAATTGAAATATATCTACTCCCTTAAAACGGCTCCAAAATGCAGTGATTTTGACGTTTTTTGGCAGTCAATAATTAAGAGAGTTTTAATTTTTCCAACTGAAAAAATTGTATCATCGCCTTGAGTTAGAATAATTTTTTCTGGTTTTCGATGCCGAGTTTCCTATCGCTTCTCGGAATCGAGGCGCCTAATCTCTCTCAGTTCCTATGGGGGAGGACATTTCTCATTTTAATATTAATTTGTCTTTTTATTTAAATTTTGTTTGTTTGTTTCTATTTGTTTGTGTTTTTATAAAGTGATTTTTTTTGCTAAAAGTCAGCATTTCACAGTTGCTTGGACAGAAATTGCGGCAAATTTATTACGCAATAAAAAAACAGTGCACACAACATTTTAATTAACCACTTAATATAACAGAAAGTACTTCATGTAACATACAATCTAATTCGCAGGATAGTCAAATGTTAAAAGAAGTACAAATCATTATAGGGAATAAAATATCTATGACATCAAAATTTGCCTTCGAAGCAGTCAACCGTCTTCTGCAAGATTTATATGATGTTAAAATAATATTTGGTGGTAAAATCTTGCTTGTCTCAGAAGATTTTAGGCAAACATTACCGGTTGTCCAACATGGTAATCGTATTGAATTTATTGGAAATTCAGTTATATGCAGTTACTTATAGTCGAATTTTATACGTATGATAATGCGAATAATTTTAAACAATGTCTATTAAATGTAGGTGACGGGAAACGTTCAAATTTGTGTGAAATAGAAAATGAATTGCTTGAAATCCCTGATGATATAATGATAAAAAATAATAATATTATTGTAGAAGTATTCGAAGATAAAATAAAAATAAATGACGAAAGTTTGAAAGATAAAGTTATATTGGCTCTTACAAACAATAATGTTTAAGACATCAACAATAGAATTCTAGATATTACGGAAGAGCCGACTGTTAAATATCTGAGCATTGATACTGCAGAAGATGCTGATGGAGAAAATTTTGATGTTATGTTACCAACAAAATTTCTTAATTTAATTACTCCTAATGGACTTCCACCACATACATTACAGTTAAAAGTCGGTGCCATTGTAATTGTTTTAAGAAACTTAAATTCAAATGATGGGCTTTGTAATGGAACAAGGTTGTTAACGAAAAAACTAATGAAATATTAAATTCAGGCTGAAATTTTAAATGAAAACAATACAAAAATAATTAATATTAATACAACGAATAAATCTATCGCCATCTGGAGAAGAAATATTGTTTAATATGGGCCGAAAACCATTCCCCCATACGTTTAGGTTTTGCCCTGACAATAAATAAATCACAAGGCCAAACAAACAAACAAGTTAGTATTTATTTACCAACGCCAGTTTTTAGCCATTGCCAATTATACCTTGCTCTATTAAGAGCTAAGAGTAGAAAAACATTAAAAATTTTATTGCTTAATCATGCAAAAATAGAAGGAGATGAATTAAAAAAAAAACTATACTGAAATCAATTTATATGATGTAAATCATAACAGACAATTTTTTAAAACAGCTGCAGTATTGAAATGAATGCATTCGCTGAAAATTATAGTAGAACATTTCATAAAACGGCTGCAGAATTTTAATAAATAGATGCTCTGAAACTTTTAAAAGGAAATTCTGTGAAATAGCTGCAGCATTTTGAAATAAATGCATGTGCTAAAAATCATAATAGAAAACTTCATAAATTGACTGCAGCATTTTAAGAAATAGATGCGCTGACACACTTAAAAGGAAATTTTGTGAAACGGCTGCAGCATTGCGCATGCGTGACAATGTGTATAAGTATCGTGAAAATTGGTTTCAGTGCTCAGTCTGCTCTGATCTTTAGGAGCGGTAATATCTGTAAATCATAGATATTTAAAACGATAAAAGTTTTTAGAATTTTCTAATGTAACTTTTTGAAGTGAATACTTCTATAGGCTCGCCGGGTACACATTTTACTGGGGAGTGAATCGACGAGCGACGACCGTCACGGCGCGGGCGACACGACAGAGCGATCATCACAACAGCAGCGGCAGCACTCTCCCGCCATCACGCACTCTTCGCCGCGCATGTTAGCATGCTCGCACAGCTCAGCTCTTTCCTTACATATCAGCCGCACTTATTTACACAAGCTGCAAGCGGCTATCGGGTTTTCTCAGATTTCGGACGCGCTAATATAGCGGTACCTTTTCATGGTACTTAAATTTTTTTGCGTCAACTAGGCGACGTGACTTTTTTAATATGCGCAAAACGTTTGCAGGTAAACATTATTGACTTATTGCGCTCGTGCAAAAATACACTCTTTAAATCTCGGACTACGCACGTTGTGTCATAAAATATCGTACGTTACTATTATTCTTATTATATTTTCTTTATTCGTATTATATTTTGCCTATCCTAAATTTACTAGTTGATCAATGATCACTTCACCTAAGATTTTTTAACTCTTTGTCAAAGTTGCGATTAAGTTGGAAAAATAAGAAAATGGCGGCGATTTACGCATCAAAATCACTAAATCAAAATTATAAAAATTTATCAAAAAAGTCACAATTAAATGCATCCTTCTAGATTAGTACATTGCACTCAACGAAGACGCATCTGAATTTGGGTCGAAGACTAATTCATTTCAGTTTTGCCACGAAGACTATAGTATATATATGTTGAACTATTGCGTCGAAGACTATAAAGTACATTTGCAGTCCCGCTGCGAAGACTAGTACATTTCTCACTCCGTATACGTTTGATTCTCTGGCAACGAAACTATGTAAAACTTTCCAAAATTTTACACCATCTATTTAAGTATTCACTTCTATCTGCTGTCCCCGAGACAGCCACATTTTTTCACTAGAAATATTTTAGTATCAGAAGTAAATAAAAAGTTTGGAAGGCTGTACCGGATATATTTATTTAAATATTTTCCTCTTATTTATCAATGATGTCTGTGCGTGCGCAACAGAATGAATAATTAGTGTAAAAAATTGATCTTAGTGTTTAGTCTACTCTGACCATTGGGTTTTCGGGTCTAAGTGTTACAAAGACATTAAAAAGCAACAAGTCTCGTAGCCAGAGACTGCGAACCACACGTTTACACGATCTTTAGAAAATATACAGTATATAAACGCGCGTAAACTAAAATAAACAAGACAACAAAGGACACACGCTACTAAGTAGTAGATATCGTTGTAATAGTAAAGGTGACGCTGGAAAATCAAGAACTCTGCCAAAACGGAGACGCAGGTGTAAAAATTATGAGAGTTCATCACCGCAGCCTTGCACTGGTCTGAAGGAATATTGAAGGATATGGTCACATGCGACCGATGCTTGTACATATTTTACGAAAATAATGTGCAGTGATTTTTGCAAAACTTTCTACACAGATCTTTGTGGAGATACCTGCTAAGATTTTCGCACAAATATCTTCATAGACACCCGCAAGGAATTCAAACGTTCGAAATGTAAAATACAGTATGTATCAAAGGGGCAAACGTAGCAGATTTTTCCCGCGGGTGAGTTTACTGCCCAAAGGAAGAAATCAATTTTTGTTCTATGTTGCATATAATTTTTTTTTCTAAAAATAGGGCCAACATGTTTTTTAATATTTTGTATTGTTTTTTTTTTTAATTTTACTTTTGTCCCGCGAACACTTTCACCCCGCGATATTTACTATTGCTTCACGAATTTTACTTTAACTCCGTAAATTTTCCTTTACCCCAAAAATGAAGTTTGCGTGAAAATTATGCTGCATTCTTCTTAACGGTGTCCCCTTGCTCGGTCTTAGAAGCGGTAGAACTTTTTGACTCTTTATCAAGAGAATTGCTAAGAGTCGGTCATAGCTTTTTCTTCGGGTAACCCACAGCACAGATGTCACAGGTGAGAATTTACGTATCCTCGATTTGCAGATAGCAAAAACCGTTGCACGTTGCATGATGGTGTTTACAGATCTCACACATTCTGGGCTTCTCATCTGTATGAACTGGTAACAGAAACCTTGTACTGCTGCATACTTAACACACTTTTATCTTTAAAAGAAAGAATATTGAGAACCAAAGATATTATTTGGCATGTGATCTGCTTTTTTCAGAATTTTTAAAATTTTCATAATCCATGCCTGAAAGTAGCGTTCGGCGCCTTCGACTCCGACTCGTGCTGAACACCTCACCCACGCTTGACATAGCTTATTTTCTCCCCTTGTCGAACAATGTACTATTTTTTAACCCAAAGATGTTCTTTAAATTGGTTTTTTACAAAAAGATTAAATGCATTTAACTAACTAAGTAGATATTGTCACACGTGAAGACTCACACGTATATAGCATAGCTAGTATAGCGCAATCGAGCATGAGTCGCCAAATACATGCATGGCAACAGCTCGGACTCACCCCGAAGCTCGATTCTCCCGACTCAGCGCGACTTCCCTTCCATGATTTCAGACGACTGCGCAAGTAGGAATCACACCATCCAGGGAGACTATAAAAGGGGGTGCATTCAGGCATTCAGCCTCATTTCTACCACCCACTAGACAGGTAGTTTTGACTTGGAGACGACAGATAGGATCATATAGTTAGAGACGCACATTCTCCGAGGTCACTTTAAACACGCATTTCTCTCTTCCATCAATCATTGTGAATTGCGACTAATAACTAGACTAATAAATAAATAGACACATTCACCGATAATCTCTCGTGTTCATTCATCACCCCGGTATTTTCACAGCAACCGTAAGCTTAACACCTCACGGAGAACAAACCATGGTTCCTTACACGTAACAATATTACTTTACTCTTTATTTCACTCTAAAGCTCGCAAATTGACCATATAAAATACGTGCTTTATATGAGTCAAGATAAAAGTACCGGTCATGAAACACTTTAAGACTTTTAATTGGACACCCGTGACGTGTATCGACACATAACAACGTTAAAACGTAAAGAAAAAAAAGTTAATACAAGATACTATTATAATGCCTATAAATAAAAAATGTATGCAGTAATATTTATTAAAGTGTTATAAATGTAGCTCAAATAGAGACATATCAAACATCAAACAACTGGACAAACTATGTAACGTTGTTTCATCAAATGGATAGCTCGAGCATAAACTTATCATAAGAATTATAAGAACTTTCAATGGTTATGAATTAACATTTATTGAAGCAAACCTTAATCTTAAACCTATCGCCCATTGATTGACACCATATTTGTTTTTTATTCAAGTATGTATTATAATCTCAATTCGAAATTAACTTGGAAATCCTAAAATAGTCTTTTATCACTAGTTTACTTACTTTAGTTCTTAACAAAACCAATAATACATAATTTATTTATAATGTAAAATTTATTTGCTAAAAGGCATTATTATTGAATAGGTCAGTGTGAAGATCGATATAATTATTAACATAAACAAGTTAATTAAGTAAAAAGTGAACGCACTGAGCCTGAACATATATTGAATACAATGCTCCTAATCAAATACAAGCGTATAGATTATAAATAGATTCTTAAATCTAACTTACAACAATGGAAAAAACTGCACAAACAACGCAGAATTGTAGTAACTATAAGTATAATGTATCAGATAATAAGTCAAATACTGCTACTCAAGGAGTAACGAGTTCAATGTCTCATGATTTCCAGGTTTGTCTTGTATTTATATTATTTTATGATAATTATATTGGTCATCATAAACTTAATTTTTTAGAAACTTACATCAAAAACAACGAAACAGCCACTAGAACTACCATATTCCTTGTGTTCGGAAATACAATCTGCGTATGCAGAAAATCAAAATTTTGAAAAAAAAATGCTTCCAAATCCACATTTAGAAGCTAATTGGTTTGATTTGCAAATTCAAAGAGCTTCTGATCAAATGCAAACTATTAAACAAATAAAATCAATTGAAAATCCCACAACAACCGAAATTATGAACGTTCAGGATGTTACGTATCAATATCACAATTTTATAAAAGACAATAGTCAAACGTCAATTTCTCATCAATGTTATGATAAAAAACCAGATAAGTTTTTGTCAGAAATAGATTTACCCAGCAACTCGATGGAAATATCTAAAGAGTTACAAATTTACGCTGATAACTCGTACGTTCCTTACAATCAAAATAGAGTGAGCGCATTTCAGGAAAAATATGAAAATAATGGTACTAATATTAATATACATTCTAAAAGTGATATAGAGATTGCAAAATGTAGTACCAAAATAGGCAAAGCTGTATCACACCCACATTTGTTATATCGGGATCAAACTAATAATACTAATAAAAGTTTAACTGTAATCAATTATCAAAATAAAACTTTTGTCACTGATGTAACAACTAATAATGACAAATGTAAAATGTTTATGAAAGAAATGCAAATAGAAAGAATTCATAAAAAAAATTTTACTAGTGAAAATATAGATTTGTGCACGCCAGAATCAAGCTTAGAAATCTCAACATCAGTGAAACAGATGTCATTAGATGAAAGATTAGAGCTTGAAAAAGCAAAGAAAACATTGCCAGAAAACTGCGAGGATAATTGCGAGACTATTTCAACTAAAAGTCAAAAGGATTCATATATAAAACAAACGAATAAAATAATACAAAATTGCGGACAAGATGAACAAAAATCTTTTTTTGTTACTGATACAAGTGAATTTGCCAAAAAGGCTCAACAAACAGATATTACGAAAGAAAGAACACTATACAATAAATTTGCAAACTTCAAAAATTATGATAAAATAAAACTGAATGCTGATCAATTCAAAGTGCACCAACAAGATGCTGATTCAGATTATGAGAAAACTGAACAATGTTCTTCAGTTATAGATTCCGGTCGAGGTTCTGTTGCATGCTCAAGTGAGAAAAAATGTTCAGCAGAAGAATTTGATTGTCTAAAAGGTATGGCATTTTAACATGAAATATAACCTAAAAAATATTTTAAATTATAAGTGATATAAAATCTGTTTTTTATTTAATTCTATTTTACGGTAGTTAGACATTTCACTTAAGGTTTGCCCGGTTGAAGAAGCCCTATTCATTTACGGGGACACACCACTCTTAAACTCTAGAAAAAATATTCACGAGGGAAAATTACAAAATTAAAGTAAATAATTTAAAATTTTTTTTAGTAATACGTGGTAATAAAACTCAAATTTACCGCGCTAAAACATGAATTAACCCTACTTACCCATTGTGGGACTCGGTGCAATGATGTGTGAATTTTTTCACTGCCCGTAATATTCCAAGTAACGAGTGGATCTTTAGAACTAAAATTTCAGAAGGACACTTTGTACACTTTTAGTTTTAGTATGAATACAGGGATTCAGATTCAAATGTTTAGAAAATCTTTTAAAAACAAAAAGGTTGCATAATAAGCAGAAAAAAAGGAAAAGATCCAGTATTTTTATCGCCAATACATGTCAAACTGTCCGTAGGATTCCAAGTGAACGAGTGGTTCTTTTAAGCTAAACTGTTCAAAGGACAGTTTGTACACTTGTAGTTTTAGTATGAACGCAGGGATTTTAATATGAATGAGTAGAAAATGTTTGGCGATAAAAATACTGGATTTTTCCTTTTTTACCGCTCATTATGCAACCTTTTTCTTTTTAAAACATTTCAATAAAAATCCCTGCATTTATACCAAAACTACAAGTGTACAAAATGTCCTCCTGAAAATTTCAGCCCACAAGAATCACTTGTTCTCTAGGAATCCAACAAACAGTAAAAAATTCACAAAACACTGCACCAATAGGTAAGTAGAGGTAATCCATGTTTTAGAACGGTAAATTTGAGGATTTTATTACCAGGTATCACTAATAAAAATATTAAATTATTTACTTTAATTTTGTAATTTTTCCTTGTAAATCTTTTTTTCAGGGTTAAAAAGTGTTCTGTCCTTAAATATTAAAAAAACCACTGCCAATTCATTGGCACGTAGTTAACTCTAAGTAGATTCATAGGTACAATAAATTTCTTAAAATATTTGTTAAGTGATTTTTGAATAGATTTTCTGTAAACGCGTCAAAATCATACGTAAAAGTTTGGTTTAGTATGAACTAGGAGGGTTACACCCCCCTGCTCGTTTCTCTCACCAACCTCGACTTTTAAATTGGGTAGTAATTTATAAGTTGAATATATTTCTATTGCAGTTCCAATTATAATTGTATACGGTATTCAAAAATCTTTTATGCTTAAACTATACTAGATACTAAATCCAGGCTGCAATCACTGGAGAGGGAGAGAGAGAGAGAGAGAGAGAGAGAGAGAGAGAGAGAGAGAGAGAGAGAGAGAGAGAGAGAGAGAGATAATAGAATCAAAATTTTGGAATTAATTTTTTTTATTTAGAGAGAATTGAAAGCAGTTAGTCGACCTTTGAATGACGTCATTTCTATCGAAGATGATTTAAAAGTACTAGACGATTTAGATGACGATTTACACCAAGAAACATTAACGAAATTCCGTACATCGATCATGACATAAACGAAAATCTCAACATCCAGACAACATAACCTATGAAGACAGGCTTCACAACTACAAGCTATGGCCAAAAGAATCAAGCCACAGACCCTAAATTTTAGCAGAAGTGGGTTTTGTTACAACTGCTAGAAAGACGAAGTGTACTGTTTCTGCTGCAACTGCGAACTATCTCAACTTCAACTAGGGGAAGATTTGTGAGGCAGGCACGCGATCTTCGCACCTGACTGCACTTATCTCAGAAACCGAAAAGGAGAAAAATTTATAAATGCAAACAAGAACTAAGGTATCTTTAAGTAAAATTAAATTTCTCCCAACAATAATTATAAAAAGCAACAATCAGAAGTAAAAATTATATTTTCATTCCCTACGGATTGTAAGCTATGTTTTTCCAGGCAAGTTAGAATCCTTTTTCTACCATGTTCACATTTAGCAACTTGTGCTCAAGGCTCTTTTTTATCAACCAAATGTTTCATTTGCAAGGAAATGATAGAATTGATGGCTTGCGTTAGCCTCCCTAAAAATACAGACGAGGAGTAGAGAAAGGAATCTGAATAAGCAAAATTAATAATTGACATACGCAAATTTCTAAATTACATATTATACTTCTTTGAAATAAGCAAACAAAAAGAATGTAAGTACTAATGGCATAATTAGGTTAAGGAATTATAATGCAATAATTATTATTAGATTAGAATCTCGACATCGCCACCATTTGAGTATTCGTTGACACATACAACGATCAGTAGAATTAGATAAATATTATATTTTATTCAAGGGTCATTATTAT
This sequence comes from Nasonia vitripennis, assembly GCF_009193385.2. Taxonomy (NCBI): domain Eukaryota; kingdom Metazoa; phylum Arthropoda; class Insecta; order Hymenoptera; family Pteromalidae; genus Nasonia; species Nasonia vitripennis. The sequence continues at coordinate 1,268,339 of NW_022279643.1, read as the reverse complement.
TTTTACTATAGAAATACTCTATTAATTGATAGTTATTCAAAGAGAAACGTAGGATAAACAACAACAAAAAAATCAAACCTATATATAATTCTATATACAATTGATTGCTTTATAAATTATTATGTCAAAAAGCTTGTTACTAACACTTTAAGCCAATAATTATATGTCATTGCATGTTAGATTATAGAAGTCAAAATATATGTATTGAAAAGAAATTAAAGAAATGAAAAAAATGCGTTCATAAAAATTACAGTAAGGAAATTATTATTGATTCTGAACTATAATTATAATTATTATATTATCACTATGTAAACGTCTATTCTATTAACGGACGAACAAATACCAGTATTCCAATTAAGTATTTTAAAATTAGTTTAAGAGCTCGTTAAATCAAACAGAAAAGAGAAAATCAAAGTATGAAAAAGTTATAACTAACTATAAGATATTATTGTATTAAACACAAAAGAAAAAAATTTAATATAGCAAATTATTAAATAAAATAAAGTATGAACAGCAGAAAAGTACAAAACAAAAATAATCAAATACCACAAAATAATATTATATTAGAATTAATCATAAATATTTAATAATGAATTGTATTTACCTAATAATAATTAAAATGATAAGAAAAAAAGGGGGAAAAACTTGAACTTTATTGTATATGTACGTCTATAAATTAATTATAAAACTATATCATTATAAAACAAAATCAGGAAACTTACCTTGTAAGCGTCAGAGGCTTACCTCAATACGCTCATCCCAGGGGGAAGGAGTAAAATGCTCACTTTTATTATATATCACAAACATTTTACAAGAATAAATTTGACCAAAGATAAATAGACAAAAAATAAAAACTCTGAATTAAAAGTAAAATCAATATTATAGAGATAACACCTTATCCATAGGAATTTAGGGAGATTAGGCGCTTCGATCCCGAGAAGCAATAAGAGAAAAATTAAGAACCAAGCATTATAAAGAGTTATCAAACCCAAAACGACAATACGAAAAATATAATTAAATTCAAAAACACATGAAGATTTATTGAAATTAAATAATAATGTTGTAAGCGCTCGCGAATATAGGCAAACCCGTACAATTAAAGTCACAATGTAAAATTAGTGAACGTGCAATGCATCCCTCACGATCCAAATAGTACAAACAATTTATCGACTACAAGAAGGAATACTTCCTACCAAAAATGTTAATAATACAACAACGAAGTAACGATAAGAATGACGTTCACGAATGGAAAGAGGAGACAGAAAAGAGAAGAAGCCGCAAAGTCAAGATAAGGAGTTCACGCATAGATTCGCAGAAGGCAATATCTCCATTACATCTACACGCAGTAGAGTATATGTCATATTACGAGAATGAGAAAGAGAAAGACCACAAAGAAGCTGAGGATATATAAGACCTGGGGTGCAAGTCGAATGACGCTAAATTTTTAAAGTTACTTGGATCGTGCGGAAGCTCTGCCCGTTTTCCTATCGACTCTCGTACTTTTCCTTTCTCTTGAAATTATTCGAGCAGCACTTACAAATAAAATACATCAATTTGTTTCTTGTATAGTCGAATTGCGATTACAAACGCTCTTCGTTCTTTCTCTGTTTTAAATAATTATAATACTCGTGTGTGTAACGAACTATCTTGTGAACCTAATAAACAAATCAAAGTCAATTAAGCAATTTTAAATGTGCACGTGAGTGAAATTATTTTGCGAGTATCCCAGCCCATTGCGTTGATCCAGTCCGAGGCCCCGTCGTACTATATAACTGAGAGGATGAGAAAGTAGCAGAGCCGTTCGAACCCGACAATAAAAGAAAAGGTAAGTGTTTTTCAATACAGTAATAGGCCTCAAGGGTTCCTCTTTCTTATTGACGTGACGGCAAAGGGTCACGATCTAACAAATAATTAGTCCGCGCGTTAACTTGTCGTTCCAAAAGTGTTCTCGGATAGTTACCTCTTGCTGTTCCTCAGAATCGCGGAGATAGCTAAGCACCGTCGGCGCTTATATTCTCTATATCGAGAGTAATTGTCACCTTCCGTGCTCCGATATTCTAAATAACCGCAAAACGATACTGTCCGATGAAAATTGCCGCATCTATGACATAACAGTAAGCTAGTCGAGTTATTTTGGAGCCTTTTTCACCTAATTGCTTGCGTTCTCAGCACCTAAAAAGAAAAATGAGTAAATAAACAAGTTTCGTGTTTTCTGTGCTCCAATCTGTTGTGCTGTGGTGATCGCGCTGATATCAGCTGATCTATTTCTTTGCCTCCGTGAGCCTCGTGTCGCCGCCTTCACTGCTGCCGTTCCGGAGTCATCTTCGGCGTCTTGTGGCTGCACCTCGGAGTCGTGACTGGAGCCCGAACGTGCCCTCCTGGAGAGGTGGTGCTACCGGTGGTCTCTGCAAGACTTTCCGGTACATTCGGGGTGAACTGAATCAGGCACTTGTGCATCGGCTGGCTGGCTGAGTGGTCCGTCATCTTAGGGTCTCTCTCTCTCTCTCTCTCTCTCTCTCTCTCTCTCTCTCTGGCGCTGGTACGGAAGAGTCTTCCCAACGGCTCCTAAGCGTCAGGCAAAAAAACTGCAATCTTTTTGCAATTTTAAGAGCCGGGAAGGATTTCCGCAAAAAGTTGTGCTACATAACCTCAATCATCCAGAGACGTGCTTTACTATCGTTGTGCTCCGCCAATCTCCGACTCAGTGATCCGCATCGTACCTGCAAGGCACAAGCTCAGTATTTTTAATCAGTACAGTGTTGTGAGTGGAGTGAAATCGTGCAGTGCGGTGTTTATAGACTACGAGAGCAGCTATAGCTATAGCTATATTTCTATCTCTATCTATTCGTCACAGCGTTGCCAGTCGTTGTCGTTGCTAAGCCGGAACTTTATTTTTCTGACACCAGTGGGCAGCACTCTCCGAGCCAGCGAACTGCAGTATAGTACAGCAGCTCCACCACCAGGTGGCCCCGACACGGCGTACGCAAACACGCACCCAAAAGAGCGTCCTGAAGGCTCTTATACAGAGACTACTCTGGCCACCGCACACCACGGCGCTCTTCACCTTATTTCCTGCACCACTTGTCGACTGAGCCGAATTACCTCCCGTGGATAAAGTCGATTGCGTCATTTGTTTTAAACACTATGTTGAAACCTGAGGGAGATGACGAACAACTGTTGGTGCATACATCGTGCAAGACTTGCACTGATATCATTGCTTTGCGTAATCCGCGCAAATGCGACAAATGTGGCTGGTACTACCATCCTAAGTGTACGCCTATTCAGGCAATTAAGGAAGGTGGCAAGACTATACAAGTCTGCATGAACTGCTTGGTAGCTGCTAATAAAACTCCACGCAGCACCTCTACCTCTTCTCCATCTTCACGAAGCAGCAGCCCTCTGCTCCAACAACAAACACGCTACAGTAAACCGGTTTCTGCACCAGCATCGCGCTCTTCTAGTCCTTCACGTAAAGAAGATCCCGTGCTCAACAAAATACTGGACAAGCTAAATAAACTTGACAACATAGAGAAGCAGCAGAATGCAATGCATAACCAGCTTTCTGAGAGCAAGAGTTTTCTGGAGAAGAGAATGACAGCCATTGAGAAGTCCCTGGAGCCGCTGAAGGAGATATCGGCGCTGATTAACCGTGTAACGGTGGTGGAAGGGGATGTGGCTGCTTTGAGGGCTGAGCAGGAGGAGATTAAAGCTAAGCTTGAACAACTGCTGGCGAGTGGTGCTGGCTCTTCTTCTTCGTCTCCATCGAATGCTCCGGCTCTATTTACCGAGACAATCCAACAGCTCCGTGAAGCCAACACGAGAATCCAGGCGCAATTGGATGGCGTTGTGTCGTCCCAGGCAAAGCTCTCTGCAGAATTGGTCATAACCGGCCTGACCTTTTCGGAGACGACATCCTTAAGGCACCTTGCCTATGCAGCTCTTCGGTCATTGGACGCTGAGCTAACGAGAGAGACATTATCTCTGTGCGACCCCTGGGAAGGGTGAGAGTAGCCCGCAATGACACTGCGGACGCTTCTGATGCAAGCCCTGGAGCAGTCAGGTTGCCGCTCTCAGTCTCACTATCCAGGGCGCTCATGCACTCGCTCATCTCTGCTAAAATCAAGATTCGGAAGCTACATACTACGCAGCTGTCTAGCGAATTGCTGCATAAGGCCCGCGTTGCACTACCGCTTCCGGATTCATTCAACAACGTCAACGAATGGTTGCCGTCTGATGTCCTTCGGCTCCGCAAACCTGTGAGGGAGGCTGCAAGAGAGCACGGCTGCACCACGTTTGTGAGGGATGGTCGAATAAACATCAAGCTAAAGAAGGAGGATCGTGCTGTGAAGATTGCGTCGGATGAAGATCTGAAGAAGTTTTAGGCTCGATTACAGCCAACTGAAGTACACACCCCTCATTCCACGTAGATCACCATCATCTGAATCGTTCACCACATCTTCAATCACTCCTAAGGTAACTCTGTCTGAGGGTCTAAGAGTCTGCCATTTCAATGCGAACTCTCTTACGGGTCACATTGAGATGGTCAGGCTCTTCTTGTCCACTCGTCCCCTCTTTCACGTGATAGCTGTGACGGAAACCTGGCTTGACGAGAAGGTAACTTCTATCCCTTCACTGGAAAACTATACGCTCTACAGACGTGACAGAAACAGGAACGGGGGAGGTGTGGCCCTCTATATACATCACTCACTGACTGCAAACGTATTATCATCCTCTGATGGAGCTTGGTCGGGCAAGCCAGGCAAACCGGAGTACCTTTTCTGTGAGGTCTCCGCGAAGGGAGTTTCAGCCATCTTTGTGAGAGTCGTGTATCGTCCACCACATGCCCCGTTTATTCAGGATAATAACTTCATTGAACAGCTGACTACTTTTATGCACAACTATTCCACAAAGGTCATTATGGGTGATTTCAACGCTGACCAACTCTCCTCATCCGAAGATGCCAAGTTCATCAAGGCCTATATTGAGGAAAACTCCTTATTCTCGGTCCCTTATGGTGCCACGTACCATAAACAGGATTCCGACACCTGGCTTGACCTCTGCTTAATTGATGAGCAGAATCGCCTGCTATCACACTACAAGACTGATACTCCTTTCACCAACGGACATGACCTAATCACTGCCACTCTCGACGTACAGATCTCACGCTACGTACCTAAAGCATACTCTTACAGAAACTACAAGGGAATCTGTGCCGAGAAGCTAAGGGCCTTCCTTGGCATATGCGACTGGTCATCTCTCGCTACGTCATCACTCGACGAATGCATCACCCTTCTTAACGCTAACTTAACGAACGCCATAAATCATCTCGCCCCATCACGGACTGTTACTCCAAGACGTAAACATCACCCGTGGTTTACCACGGCTCTTCGTGACCTCTTGACTGAACGGGACAGAATTTACAGAAGGTTTCGCAGAACTCGTCTACCTTGTGATCGATATTATTATAGAGTAGCAAGGGACGACGCTCACAGACAGGTTGAGAAGGCCAGGCTGAATTATTATTATTCACGCCTGTCAACCCTAACTGATGTCGCTGAGATTTTGAGAGAGCTTGAGAACCTTTGAATCACCACCTCTAAAGCACCATCACCTTCTCGCTTCTCTACAGATGACCTCAACAAACACTTTAGTTCCATCTCAAATGATCCACTGGCTCCTGCAGTTGAGGTTTTTCTGCGTACCCTCGAGAGTCTAGACTTCCCTGAGCATTTCAACTTCAAGGTTATTACAGAATCGGACGTTTTGGCTGCTGTGTCGCACTTCCACACCCAGGCCAGAGGCAACGATGGCATCCCACAGGTTGTAATTTCAAAGGCACTACCCGTACTCGCTCCTTTACTATATCGGATTTTCAACCTGTCCTTAAGCGAGTCACGTTTCCCCTCTGCCTGGAAGATGTCGCTGGTACGAGCACTGAACAAGGCCAGTTCACCAACAGCCCTGACTGACTACCATCCAATTTCTCTCCTCTGTTTTTGATCAAAGGCGCTGGAGTGGCTGGTGCACAGGCAAGTCTCGGAATATCTTGAATCAAGACTACTCATTGACAACCTACAAACAGGCTTCCGCACCGGTCACAGTATACAGTCTGGCTTAATTAAGCTGACTGATGATGTCAGGCTTGGCATAAACAAAAAGAAAGTCACGCTTCTGTTTCTATTTGATTTCAGCAAGGCGTTTGATACGGTGTGTCACGTCAGGCTCCTGAGAAAGCTATCCTCTTTCGGCTTCTCCAAGCAGATCATCCGCTGGCTTGCATCTTACCTTAGGGGAAGAAAGTAGGCCGTTATTGGTGACAACGACGAGCTCTCCACCTTCCGGCCCCTGAACATCGGTGTCCCGCAGGAATCGGTTCTAGGTCCCCTGCTGTTCGCGTTGTACATCAATGACATTGGTTTTTGCCTGGATTCAGATGTGTCCCATCTAATCTATGCGGATGACTTGCAAATATACAGCCAATGCCACCTTGAGGAGCTCGATTCTCGTTCTGACAAGATGAGAGCTAATGCCGAAAGGATAATGGGCTGGGCTGCACAAAATCACCTTAAACTTAATGTCCTGAAAACTAAGGCAATTGTCCTGGGCTCCCCCTACTGCATTAATGCTTTACCAACTGTTGCTAATACCTACATCAACATAGGGGGAGCCCGGGTCGACTATGAATCATCCGTGCGAAATTTGGAGTTGGTGCTTGACTCCAAACTAACGTGGAAAGAGCACGTTACACAACTATGCAAACGTGCTCACTCATTAATGTATAGGCTTTACTTTTTCAGGAAAATTACCAATCTCAGGTTGCGTAAACATCTCGTGCAAGCACTCCTATTTCCAATCATCGACTACTGCTCATTGGTATACTGTGACCTGACCCAAGAACTTGACACAAAACTCCAGAGACTCGTAAACACGGGAATTCGATACATCTATGGTGTAAGGAGGGACGAGCACATCACCCCCTACAGGCGTGAACTGCAATGGCTTACAACTACCGGAAGTAGAAAGTACTTTGCAGCCTGTTTTCTACGAAAACTGTTTAACACAGCTGTGCCTTTCTACATCTTGGCCTTTTTTGACTTTCACGTCGCGCACAGGCCTGTGAGGGGGGAGGTGACGCCTCTGGACATCCCGACTTTCAAGACGGAGACGCTGAAAGGTTCATTCCATATCTCATACCTCATGCCTCATACCTCTGGAACTCGCTACCATCACGCCTTCGCAACACTACATCCATGTCATACTTCAAACAATTAGCTAAACACACTTACACTCCTCCACTCTATATATATCATCTCTCTCTCACACACACACACAAATTATAACTGGTTTTACTTTATACTGTTATTTTTGAATTGTACAACACAATGTACAGAAATAAAACTTATTTAATATAATCTAATCTAATCTCTCTCTCTCTCTCTCTCTCTCTCTTTCTCTCTCTCTCTCCCTCTCTCTCTCTCTCTCTCTCTCTCTATACGGGAATCCGATACATCTATGGTGTAAAGAGGGACGAGCACATCTCCCCTTACAGGCGTGAGTTGCAATGGCTCACCACCGCCGGACGTAGGAAGTACTTCATGGCCTGTTTTCTTAGAAAAATTTTCAACACCTCAATACCAGCTTATCTACTAGCCTATTTTGACTTCCACGTCGCACTCAGGCCTGTCAGGGGCGAGGTGACTCCACTGGACATCCCGTCCTTCAAGACGGAGACGCTGAGGAATTCATTTTTCATCAGCGCCTCCTACCTCTGGAACAGCCTTCCATCTCAACTTCGCGACACACTATCCATATCACACTTCAAACAAGCAGCCAAAAATTATTTCTTTAATTTGGAAAACACATAAACATCGCACAAACATACATACATTCTCTTTCATCTCATGTCATCTCTCAACATCACACACACCTTATACTATATACCCTTACACAAATTTTATTTATTCCTTTATCATAATACACTATATTTGTTATATGTACAACAAAATGTACAAAAATAAAGAGCAATTAATCTAATCTAATCTAATCTCTCTCTCTCTCTCTCTCAGCCACCGCACTCAGTCTGGCCTAATTAAGCTAACTGATGATGTCAGGGTCGGGATAAACAAAAAGAACGTGACACTTCTCCTCCTCTTTGACTTTAGCAAGGCGTTTGACACTGTATGTCACGTCCGGCTCCTGAGAAAGCTATCCACCTTCGGCTTGTCTAAGCAGGTCGTCCGCTGGTTTTCCTCCTATCTCACTAGGAGAGAGCAGGCCGTCGTTGGTGACAATAACGAGCGTTCCTCTCCGCGGCGTCTTAACATCGGCATCCCGCAGGGCTCCGTCTTAGGTCCCTTGCTGTTCGCATTGTACATCAACGACATCGGTTTCTGCCTTGATTCCGATGCTTCCCATCTTATGTATGCGGATGACTTGCAAATTTGTAGTCAATGCCACCTTGAAGAGCTCGATTCTTTATCCAGGTAGTGAGGGCGTGGAGCTCTTTGACAAGACCCTGCATGTCCGCCGCTGCTACTGAAGAGGCAGCGGCAGAAGAGAACCCCGAGTCAGGAGGGGAAGCTACACTTTGAGTCTCAATAGTGAAGGGACGCAGTAGGTCAGATGATGCATCGTTCCTGAGTTGCTTGCAGCACTTGAGTAACCTGCCCTGGCTGTCGACACCAATTCTGCCAGAGCAGGAGGAGTGGTAGAGTTTGGAGCATCCAGCACAAAAAACTTCCTCTGAAACATCTACTTTGCAGTAAGGGCAGACTCTATTATCTGCCATTTCACCCGATGCTACACTCACAGACAACCACAGCAACACACGGAGTCAGGACAGCACAGCACCAAACAGCAAACAGCAGCAGCGATAACCAGCTCCGGAAAAGCTTCCTCGGTAACGCGCGTGGGCTCCAAGATCGAAGCCCGGTGCACCACGGCTGGAGCACCTCGGGAACAGCAAAGCGGACAACAGCAACACCACGGACACCAGGAACCCCCGGCACCGCTCCAATCCTCAACCACAACAGCAGCACAATTTCGAGCGTGGCCAAGAGTGAGGGATCAAACGCAGCTCGATACGAGTCACCACGAGTTCAAACGGCCCGTCGAGGTAATTCGTCGTAATTGGGTCGTTATGGACGTAGAGGACCATGATTTTGTAATAATTGTGTAGGGCGATGGATGATCTTGGCTAGGTACATGGCTTTATCGACCGGCTGATTTGAACCATAGGGGTTTGCAAGGTGCGCAATGAACTTAGTCAAAATACATAAAATATCCACTTTTTCCCAAAATCTCAAGTGCAATAAGGCCTTTTTACGTCCGTAATCGAGGCACAAAAAAAACTCATTTTTTCCAGTTTTCTTATTATTAAAAAAATAAGTGGTCAAATCACTTGAAATGTTAATGGGATATAATTTGAAACATGACCCATCAATATGATTTTTTTTCGTAAGGTTGATGTTTAGTTTTATAGATATAAATTTAAAAAAAAATCACCTTTTTCATTCTATCTGCTGAACAAAGCGGTCGATTCCAAGGGACAAACAAGGAAAAGTTGGTAATTTTATTCTCTTTTAAATGCATTTTAGTTGAATTGTTTGTCACAATTGGATGTTAAAAAAAAACGCAAAATAGTGTTTTTCAAAAATCAAAAAATGGTCATAAAAAACTGTTTTTCCCGAATTCAGAATACAAAAATATATGCATGTCAAATTTTATTGATATCGATGAAGTAGTTCCAGAAATATTACGGTATACATACACACACACACACACACGCACGCACACACGAATAGAGCGACACTTTTCCCCTCACTGCCCGCTGACTCAGATAGCATGCGTGAAAAAGCACGCTCAACCAGTAGACGATCGTCTTAAGTATTTTCCCCACTATCACCACCACCACTACTACTATTTTTGCGCAAATATGCACTATCGTGCTCGAGACAGGCTCTATCTAGAGGGTTTCTGCCGGTCTCACCACGTACCAGTCTCTTCTTAAGATGAGTACTAGGTCCGAGAAATTAATATCCTGGTATATGCATCTCGCAAAGCACTCAGTTGATTAAAGTATCTAATAGATATTAGATTAGATGGCTCTGAGTTTACTCTTTGTGGTTCTGCTATTTTATATGTCCGAGCTTAAACTGTTTTAGTACTACTACTTGTTTTTTAGCAGTTACTCTTTTTATTGTCTTTACGATAATCTAAAAATGCCATATTATTCCGATTAGCTGATTTCTCCCTCTTTTCGCCGTAGTTCTTCTTTTCCTCCTTTTCGTCGTCGTAGTCTTCGTCACTACCGCTTCCACTAGATACTAGTTGTATCGGTACTGATAATGTCGGGTTAGAAGCAGCCAGCAGAGAATTGTTATTGCTACTGCTGTTAGAAACTTCTAGTGTTGCCGTTGCTACATCAATATAAAGTTTCTAATTGCCTTTAAATTCAGAAGAACGTGTGTCTTCCGTAGTACGCGAACACTATGATCGAATCCACGAAAAGGCGGCCTCTCTTTACTTCTGACAGCTTCTTACAGTAAGTCTACAATATTAATATCAATATCTACCATAATAGTGCCGAGTTTATTCCATGCAATGCTACCAGATCGATGTGAGCTATTTATTAGATTTCGCGCATTTTCACGAAGGCTTGGTGGCATACTATTGATAATATGTAGATCAGATATTATTCCACCATTAACAGGAGCGTCTATGGCTCAGTTGGTTAAGGCGTACGCCTTAGCCGTCCGAAACACGTTCGCTCAAGGGGTCGTGGGTTCAATTCCCGGTGAAGTCACTTGGATTTTTTCTGAGTTACTTTCAGCGGCAAAAGTACCCAAGACTCCGGCTGTTTCGAGGCAGGTTTTTTCGCGGAATTTTTCTTCGGTGTAGTTCCGGCTTTTCCCTGTCTCACAGGCGTAAGCCTGGGCGAATGCGAAACAGTGGTAGGGACCAAAGGTAAGGCAGGAATTAAGGTATCCTACCCGATGCATTAGGCAGGGAGCGCCGGCCTTACCGTTGTGGACATGGTCTAATACGGGAACTTCTCCGGGGAAAGCTACACTGAGAGACGGGCCCGATGCCCTCTCGAGGGCAGAGCTGGCTTAAGCAGTGTCTGAAAATATGGCCCTCATCGGAGAAGTCTCTTAGGGTGGAAAAATATACGTATGGGATATAGGGAAGTAAAAAAAGAGATAGGATTGGGCACTACTTCCACACAGAGGTGGCGGAAGGCCCCCGGCAGCTGGGCCGAAAGGCTGCGCCGGTAATGGAAAGATAAAAAGATTATTCCGTCATTACCATTTATAGTAATCGAGTGTGGTAATGTGATGATGCTTTATCGGCAGTCGGTAACGATGATTCATTAACGGCTTGATCGTCCTCGCTACTTTTTTTGTAGTATAGAACCTTTGCAAGGCCACCTTTGTCCAGTCGTAATACTTCGAAGCCCGGTGACTGAACTGTGATTAGACGGTAGCCATTACTATCCACACCACACTTATCACTGACAGCTGTCTTTGACAGTGGTAGTGGTGCGGCTGCTATTATTGATAGACATTGGCGTTTTTGTTGTTGCTAGTGCTGTCTCATACGCTCGATATACTCTTAAAGTACTAAAATTATTTTTCTAGCACGTTCCATGTTGATAAAACAGGCTTTACTACTACTGACACAAGGTATCGAGCTTTACTTAAAAGTCTCTTGCGACCTTCTATTGTATGTCCCGGAGCTATGATTTTGTGCAGTAATAGTGCGTGTTTACGCAACTTGCTCTCATAATGTCTGCTCAGTGGTATGTACTCATGCAGAACATTCAGTACACACTCGACCAGGCTTATCACAAATTTTAGACAGGCTTGACGCAGTAAAGCAGCGCGTTGCACCGTGTCAATATGACAGCACAGCACTTTCAATATATACAGATACTTTTGTCTAATGGGATAACGATGGCACTGCTGTTGTCCTGATGTTATCTGTGCTGATGCTTCGGCCATTGCCGATTTTGCATGATTTATCAAACACAAACGACTTGCACATTGTTGGTGATGAAGTTGCTTTTAATCTGTTTCAGCGGCACATATACATACTGATGCCGATCGAACAAGAAAATGCACGTGTGATAACGAACATTTTCCGGTGTATCCTGTGTAACATGGCAAACCCGAGGTGAGGGAAAAACTCAATCTGGATCATTTCTTGCTCATGTACTTTTGACATTTACTGGTAATCTTCATCAATACCTTAATTTACCTGAGCGCCAGGTGAATGAATTCCTAGTTAGCTAGATAGAGCATGTAATCGCAGATGGAAATCTGCTAAATTGAATCACTCGGTATTCATGTTTTCTTATTTTTTTTTTAAGTAGCATTTGGAACTCTTAAGTTCATCGCCTTATCTACGCAAGCCTTCCACGCTGCCCTATCTTGTGACAACCCCACCCAAGATGCACCCAAGATGCACCCATTCGATCGACACCCACCCGTCCTATTTCTACTAGATCCGCTTTTACGTTGTCCTCCCATCTGCGTCTAGGTCTACCTAGAGGTCACGTTACCTTCAGCCTGCCCTTTATGACACGCGCTGCCGTACGGTTGTCTCCCATTCTCGCTACAGGCCCTGCCCACCCCAATCTGCGTGATTTTATTATTCCGTTAATATTTGGTGATGCGTACAGATTGTGTAACTCATTATTGTATATTCTCCCCCATTCCCCGGTTTGCTCGTCTTTCTTCGGCCCGTATATTTTTCGCAAAACTTTATTTTCAAATACCCTGAAACGGTTGTCCGTCTGCTTAGTGATTAGTCACGGCGCAGAAGCAAGCATTACCCGAATGAAGTCTCTTATTTATTTCGACATTAATCTTGTTTCTATCATTTCGTTGCACCCTACGAATAGTATGAGATTTCATTTTCACGCAAAAAAGAGCTTTACATTTCAAATTTTGCCACGAAGACTAACATATTTCATTTTATTTGCCACAATGACTATTGCGTTCCGGAGGCAACATGTTAAAACAGTGAATTAATGTTACGTGTTAACAGTAAATTCATCAGAGTTTTAAAAATAAAGTTGAGGTATGTCTATAGAATTTTTCTCTTTAACAATAAAAAAAAAATATATATATATTATTTGACTTACACTAGAAGTTCAGATATGGATCTGATGAAGGTGAACAAAATTTGATAAACACCTTTAGAGGTTGCAATTTTGAAATCGATAAACCATGCAGAGATTTAACAAAAAGAGATTTCTATTTTTTTTTCTTCATAAGTCCTTTTCTCTACCTGAGCCATAAGCAGACTTGAAATTTAACGTAGTCTCTCTCAATGCATATTGAATGGTGTTATTTCCCTTAAACCTGTCCTAAAATTAATAATTCAGAAAACGAAAGATTTGCAAACAGAAGTAAGTTTAATTTTCATTCGCCAAATCCTGGTGATTCAATGCACTCTTGCATAGAACGGTATTGATCCAAGAAAGATGTTTACACGCAATTCACGCAAGGAAAATGGTGCCGATTGATTCAAATATCAAAAGTAAAACAACCCTATATTGTTAAAGAAATCACGCAAGATAAAATGTTAAATTTTGACGAATTTTCAAAATTTTTTTAGTGGAAAAAAATTAAAATTTCATGTGTAAGAAACATTTATGTAGACAATATCAGAGGCCACATAAATTTAAGCGTAAAGTACAATTTTACGCAAGATTAAGATACGCTTCAGATATTGAAAAAAAATGTTGGATGTAAAGCCATAAAGCGCTACTAATTGTCTAAAGCTTACGGAGAAAAAATTTCTTTAAGCGAAAAGAAAGCGAAGAACTAGGCAATGATTGCAAGAAAGCTTATACCTTCTTAATTCCACGATTTTTATCACGGAATTATATAAAAACAAACAAATTATTATTTTAAATTATTTTTTATTATTAATTTTAACCCTATTTTAATTTTATCAAGTGGCGCGGTAGCGCCACGAAGGCGAGTTTGAGAAGCCTGCGGCGACCGCGACACTATTTACTTCTATATTGGGTTCTCGAATTTTCAATTCAATATTAACAAATATTTACATCATTGTATCTGGATTTTTTTGGCGTATAATCATATTTGTATGCTTCAACTATGATTTCTAATCGAAATATTGGCAAGATAGCAGCTTTTTTTACAATAAACGAGCATGTCTCAACAAAAATGCTCAAATTCGTTTTTCGGAATTTTCTTCAGCCCGACAATGTTAAGACCGTGAAGTTAGCCGCGCATATTGCTTTCCCACATTATACAGAACAGACCAGCATGTACAGACCAGCAGGACTACGGGTGTGACGGGTGCGATTGTGCGATTTCCTTTTTTTTAATATATAATTTTTTTTATTTACGAATTAAAGTTTCCAATCACAAGTGTAGTATGGCATCTTCTCAGATGTATAATTTATATACGACTGATGAGGCAATGGAGGAGTTAGAGGATCGTGATCCAACCACGTAAGTATTTTAAGGTTATTTTATAACCATTGTTGTCGGTATTGTTGAATATATGTAAATAATTTTCTAATAATAATATTTGCAGAATCATTGTGGGATACTTTGATGCTATTATGGCTCCTGGCCCAGCTGGCCCAAAGCAAGATATTTTATTTAAATTTATTTTGTCAAATGGCAAAAAAAGAATTCCAATCCTCATATGGGATGAGCTTCTGATTACAAAGTATTGCAAAGAGATCTGTTCCAATAGAGTATGTATAATTTTTTATATTTCATTAGAAAAATCAATATTAGCCATTTATTAAAATATCTCAGTTATACATTTTTTGTTTGTATAGGTAGTTGATATAAATGGTGGTTACTGCCGAGCAGTTAATAGAAACCTGAAAGATGATTTAGTTCCATATGAGATAATTATAAAAGAAAACACTCAATTGTCTTTCTTGGGATTTCACTCGTTATCAGGTTTAAAGAAAAAAAGTCAACTTTTGATACCATACATACCCTTGGTGGATTAATTGGTAACTATTAATTTTTTTTATTGACGACTTCATTTCTATTTCAATATTATACATATACTTATGTATTTCATTTATTTATTTTTAAGAAATTTCTGGTTATATACGTACAAAATTCTACTTAAATCACAACCGAAGTGGACAGATGACTTATGGCTTAGGAGCGATTACAGATGGGGTTAAGAAGATAACAATTCAAGTGAAGCAGTTTGTGGAGAGTCAATTGGAAATGGGTGATTATGTGACTGTGACAGGAACTGTGCAAGGACAAGGTTTGTCTATATCTTTTTATCTTTAAAATTTAATTTGGTTTAATAACATTCATTTTTTTGCAGATACCCTTGTCACAGTTTTTTGTAACAGTATGAATGATATAACATATCATCCGGATACAAAAGTATTATCAGCAGAAGAATTGAAGCGTGGTTGTAGACCAGTTAAAAGAATCCGTACACTTGAATAGGCATGTTGATTTTTTTACATTTTCTATCTTTTTACGTACAGTTGGTTTCACTTTTTTTGACTATTCACAAATATTGCGATAATTAAAAGTACTTAGTTCATAAAGCTTCATAAAACTTAACAATATTCAATGTTGATTACGTGATAAATGAAAGTCCATTAAAATACCAAGAGATTAAGCATTAAGCTATAATTACAAAACTTTGATATAACTAATATAGTATTTGACCATTTAAGATTTCCTTGTGTTCAACAAGATATGTGATTATTGATACAAATAATAATGCAGTATTCGACTATTTAAGATAGTACAAGATTACGTCTAATAAGATATGTGATAATTGTATAATTAAAAGTGCAAAACTTTTAAGAGTATAATTAAGTAAAAGTTAAATAGAACAGATATTATAGTTAGAACAAAGTTACGTGAAATTGTTTTTTAAGAATTTATGACTAAGTATAATAGTTAGAACGTTACATGAAAATTTGTTTCTAATATATGACTAAGTATATAAGTAATACGGTACGAGATACTTTAGTTATTTATTGTATTTGAAACTTTTAATTGACAAGTTTCAATTCATGATATTTATTATTAAGCTTTCGTTTCTTATAAATAAGAAATAAATAAAAAGTAGCAAACTAGCTAATAAATTATTTTTTGTAACCATGTTTTGTATTAAAAATTCATTTTGAATGAAGACTGTAATAAAACTTTGAAAATTTAATAAAATTTTTGTACAAAAATAACTTTTTTTATTGTGGGTATGTGGCTGAATAATTAGAGTATGTATACTTCCAATGCATTAGTTTATATTTAAATAAATATACTTTTTACAGGAAAAAATATAAAAAATATTTTATTACTTATATCGCTTTAATGAGGTACAAACAAAGATGGAGGATTTGACATTGCAATAATTGTACACATATGGTCCATAATATGTTTACACAATTTTTTTTTACAGTGAATTTTGTTTTACAATAATTACATGTAAACTCATTTTTATCATGGGTATGCATGTGCTTTTTTAAAGCATCTTTCCTTGCAAAAGTCTTATCACAAATGTAACAATCGTAGTTATGTACTTTAGTATGTGTAAATATATGGTTTATTAGGTGTTGTTTTTGTACAAAACTCTTGTCGCAATCACTACACTTATATATTTTTAAATTTTCATGAGCATTTTCATGGACTTTTAATTGCCAATGTGTACTAAAACTTTTCTTGCACGATAAGCACTTATAATCTTTTACATTGCTATGTGTCTTCAGATGTACATTTAGATTTCCTTTTTGTGAAAAACTCTTCTTGCATATATTACATATATGTGGTTTATTCTGTGTGTGTATGTGTTCGTGTATTTTTAGAGTACTATTATTCTTAAAAATTTTTTTACAATCATTGCATTTATGCAAAGATTTTTTAATCATTTCTTTAGCTGCCATTCTTCAAATTTTAATTATCCAAATATTATTACCTATGTATATAAGTTACACCTACAAAATAAAATTTAAAGATAATTTCATTGTTTATTTAATGCATTTATTATTATATTTACTGTTATGGATATTGCTATGGAAAATTATAGTTTATGTACCTTTACACATACTATCAAAATCTTTGTAAAAACTTTAATAAATCCTTACACGTTTTTAGAACAATCATTTGATATATATATAATTATATTCTTTTCTTTCGAAAATTACGAAAACTACGGAAGGTTGTGGGAAAGCAATATTCGCACCGCGCCGACTGTATTCAAAGAAACTTGTGGGAAAGCAATATTCTGTGACGTCATGCAATGCGCCGATGCGCATCTTCATTGTATGCACTTTGATGTTCATAGATTTTATCAGAATTTGAAATCTGTTGGACTTCGTGTCAAAATTTAAAATCTGTTAGTCTTCGTAGCAAAAATGTAAAATCCCATAGTCTTCGCGGCAACTATTGAAATTTAATGCTCTTTGTGGCAAAGACGTGAACTCTTATGGTTTTCGGAAATAAAATCTGGCTTTTAGCGGGGAATTTGGGATCTGATGTTTTTCGTAGGGGGCGACGATTTATGGTCGTACCCGCATATATGAATTCGCTAACCTTTTTAAAAGTAAAATTTCCAACTCTGAGATTTCACTCCCCTCTGCAGATGCCTAGTTTATCTAAAATCATGTACTTTGTTTTCGATTTGCTCACTTCTGAGAGCCGCATTTATGAGAATTTCCGCGTTTCTTGCCACCGTTCCACATAACACCCAGTATGTCCGAGTCATCTGCATATCCTAGAATCTGCGTTTTTTCGTTAAGTGTTTCACCTAGCTCGCTAGTCTGCATTTTTCTAACAATATACTCCAGCGTTAAGTTAAAAAGTACCGTAGAGAGCCCGTCACCTTGTTTAAGACCGTCGCGTATTAAACGATTCGGATACATTACCGCCTACTCGGACCTTTCCCGTGCTTCCGTTTAAACATATTTAATTTATTCTTACGAGTTTTTTTGTCACATCGAGAAGTACTAAAATTTGATACAATTTGCTTCACTTCATAGAGTTGTACGCTTTTTTAAAATCTATAAATAGCTGGTGTATGGCTTCGCAAAATTCCTACTTTTTATCTAACAACTGTCTTATGGTAAACATTTGATCGCTCGTCCACCTGTTGCGCCGGAATCCGCAATAATAATATCCTACTATATCTTCTGCGAATAAAGTGAGTCTAGCTTATATTACGTTTGACAGAACTTTGTAGCACGTTGCTAAAAATGTAATACCCCTATAGTTATTGTAGTCTGTCTTATCTCCTTTTTTTTAAATCGGTATAATGATAGATTCCTTCCAATTTCCGGGTATTGTTTCATTTTTCTAGATGGCACATACTAGTTTATAGATTATAAAAGTTAATTCGACGCCTTATTTGAGTAACTCAGCTCGTATAGAATCATTTCCTGCGGCTTTGTTGTTTTTTAGTTTTTTAATCGCGGGCTCTACTTCTTGGTAGCTCGGTTCCTCCATGTGAAGTTCAGCAATGTGAATTTAGTCTTCTAATTTTTCGCTATTTTCGTGCATGTTTAATAATTTATCGAAATAATTTTTCCACAGCGACAGTAACTCGCTGTCATTTGTTACGAGGTCCCCATTTTCGTCCTTCGTCAATTGCGCTCTACTCCTAAAACCCTTTCTGATGGCGTTAATTACTCTGTACATTTCAAGGGGGTTATTTTCCGTACCCACTTCTTAATTTTGTAGATCGCGCTCGCCTGTTTCCTAACGTTAGAATACTTTTCTACTGTCGTTTCTATTGTGCAAGCTATCTAATCTAGCCTTTTTGCGCTTTTCGAACCAGAGTTCGCACTCTTCGTCAAACCATGGTTTGCTCTTCGGCTTTTGTTTTTTACCCTGTACTTTGTTCGCAACCTCTTTCAGCGTTTTTTCGATGTCCCCCCCCCCCCCCATAAGCTATTCGGTTCATCATTCCCCTCCGGCGATGTGTTTGCTTCTTCAAGTGCCTGAAACCTGTTATTAATTTTTATCTAGTACTTAATTTGCTTTGTTCTATCTCGTAGTTTTTCAATATTGAAGCTCTCTACCTTGTTTGTTCGCTTACTATTTTGATTCGCTACTAATCCAGCACTTAATTTCGCTACTACTAGGAAGTGATCCCAGTCGCTATTTGCCCCTCCATTAGCCCTTAGGGCAAGAACTTTAGTATGACATCTTTTTCAAATGAGAAAATGATCAATTTGGTTCTGTGTGGCCCCGTCTGGCAATATCCACGTTGCTTTGTGTATATCCTTGTGCTTGAAACACGTAGTTTTAATAACAAGATCTTTTGCCGACGCAAAATTTATGATTCTAATACCGTTATAATTGCTGGCTTCATGCGACTTTCCTTCCCTATAGTAGGTCTAAACATTTCCTCCCTACCTATTTTAGCATTGAAATCGCCTAATACTATTCTTGTGTCGTAAGACGCGAACTGGTCGATTACTTGCTCTGAAGTTTCGTGATGGAGTTCCTTAGCTTCTTCTTCTTTATCCTCCGTGAGACAGTGTACATTAATAAATACATATCTATACCATTCACCTTCGATAATGATGTACGAGAGCTTATCATTCACGGATTTGAAACCGTTCCCGGCGCGACGGACCAAGCGCCATTTTACAAAGAGCAGCTGCGTTTGCTTAAGATATCATCGGCGTTTAAAGCGACCGTAATTAAAACAACCTATGACAAGGCTAAGACCTTTTCCGATTGCAGGGAAATTTTAGGGAATACGCACGCTTGCAGCTGTGTATCGATCCCGGAATTTTCCGCTATTTTTCAAAATGCCGAAATTTTATGATGTTAAAAGCGAAATATTAATTTAGAATTTTTTACATGAGGCTATAAACTATGCATTTTCGAATTGCATAAGTTCGCTTTTAGTAAAATGCTGATTGTTACGATCTACACGCGTTCACGTGGCAAATTATAGTAAAGATGATCAACTGCTCTTGCTAACACCGGCAAGTAGCGCTTGTTCTTCACGCTGACTACCACAATTCTAATTTTCCCTTTTAGAGGAAACCAAACATTCACTCAGGATTTACTATAACGTAGGTCCGCCGTATCGTTCAAGGTCGGCTGACATAGAGAGCATCATCCGACCTCTCAGCTTACCCGCCTTGTAACAGGCTTTTCATCCTGAGAAAAACCTTGAAGTAAATAAATATACTACTATTATAACATCTAAACACGCCTAGTTTGACAAAGTTTCATCCTGCAGCAAGTCTCAAGTACAACAACTCCAGCACTACTAATGAGTTTTATAGCCTTCTCTTTTAGTTAATTGTCATTGCACTGTCTGATTTCATCCTACATTTTCTGCAGAGACGTTGTGCGAACATCACCACAAATAGCATACATATGCATGCAAACAAGCGATGGAGGTAGGCAGAGATTATCCGTATTTTGAATGGTTCAAATAAAGCGTTTAAAAGTGGTTTCAGAAGTGAGCGAGACTCGACCAGCCGCTTGAGGCACCGACACAGTATTAACATTAACTGTCAGTGTATTATCAATCTCGAGACCCCAAGATATTTCAACTGCTTTTAGTTCTCGTTCTAATCTGTATTAAATCTACACCACGCCCTGTCTTAACTACTCTGAGTTTATAGTTATGCTGACTAAGTCATTCGACGTTGTGTTCTTGCACACATACTTGTAAAGATCATGCATAGCGAGTCCTATCCACTCTGTAATACCCTACACCAGGTTCGCTGTGTACTATATTTTAAAACTTAAAAAAACTGAAGTCTTTTGACTTTATTATAGCAAATACGCACGCTTCTTTCGCTACGACACTCCTCTCGCCGGTACTCTGGGCCACGGCTGAGCGCCGCTAGCCAGCAGCGGTAACAGCAGGAGCTACGGCAGAGCAGCAAGCGCACATATCTGAATATACAGTAGTAGAAGTAATGACACAGTGTCAACTTAGCGCGTACACCCTTTGGAGACTACATGTATAAATCGCACTCAGTCACTCCTGTTACGTACATCAATATTTGACAAAAAAAAAATTTTTCACCGTGTGTAAAACTGATGAGAGGTTTTTAAAGTGACTTCATAATTGTCCAAATACAAGTATGAAACATTGAATTATCTTGTAGTTTCATCGAATATTGGCTTAGATTGACACGAAGAGGGACACTTGACTTCAAGAATCTTTACGATGCAATCATTTTCAATAATTACTCCATCAGGACTGACGCAGAACCATGGTTGTAAAGACATAACGAATACTCATACCAACTTCACTACTGCTTCAAATTGTTTAATATATTCATTGATGGCTCCTTTTTCATGCTTTAAGCCATACTCAAGAGATGCTGTGCTTTTCTTTGGATCGTTGAGAAAATCCATTATTAGTGAACTACAGTTATTTTTTGGGTTTTAATAAAGTGCGCTTTAGAACTAGCACTAATTCTTAAATTTCAAAACACTCTTTACAGGTACTTTCATCCTAGGTTTTAATGGAAATTTTAGTAATTTTTTCTTTACTTAAATTAATTTTATCTTCGTAGAAATTCTTTAGTTTTTCATCAGTAAGATCTGTACCAGCTAAATATATGACACGGCTACTTGATAAATTAATTAATGATTCAGACTGTGAAAACTGACTTTTGATGATCACAAACAAGATGATATCTTTAATTATATTTTGTATGAATAGTTTGTTTCTATTCATACTTTGGATCTGTAAAATTTTAGAGATTTAGTCCGATTATAGTTTTCCAATTTTACCTATCAATTAATTGAATTCATTTGTATTCTTAGGTTAGGAATTTTCAACTCTGTTTATCCTACGAAAAAGATTTTATTGATTGAACAATAACGATGGTTATAAACTTTCAATAATTATATTTTAATTATTCATTAAAGACAGTAACATTCTTCTCAATAAACAATAATAACCAAATAATTATTTTTACATTAAAAATACGCTAGTTTTGCCCAGTTTCAGGTCAGTAAAAGCGCGTAAAATACACGTTTTTACAGAGCAGTTTGTTCGGAATTTTCAGACCAGTATGGTGAGTTTTTGTTCAAAACTGGCCGGAAAGTCAAGCACATTTCTACCAGGGACTTTGCACTTATTGTTAGGGCACATTGTATCTAATAGCACACACACTGCGTCGGAGAAGCACACCTGTTATATATTCTATATTCAGTCTATTATATGTCTATAAAAATTATCATCATTATTATTTTTTTTTTTTTAGGTCAAGATGCTGAGTGGATTGACATAGTCGAGTCAGAGTTAAGTAATATCTTGGGACCGAATAATATACCAACAATAAATCACTCAAATTTCTCTGATAGTGTTTCATCGGTAACCCCACCATTACCCCCAGTGACACCACCAAAAAATTCTAGGGTTGCACAAAATAAATTTGGTAATAGGTAGGTAACTTTAATTTTGTTTTGTACGTGAGAAAGCTTTATGATAATTATTTTTAGATATAGTGTTTAATTATATTAAAAGTATAATTTAATGTACTTTTAGCAAAATAAAGCTTTCTAGAAAATTTCCATATGGATGTATGTGCGTATTTCCATATGTGTATGTGTTTCTTATGAACGTGCGGCCCTTTGACAGCAAGTCCTTGCCGGCACCATGGATAGATAATATATCAGCAAGGCTTTTTAATGAAGTGAGACAGCTTCACCTTTGAAATTTGACATTTCTATACAGTCCTCTGGATTGTCGATTGGGGAAGTCTAGACTCCACCCAAATACCTACGCTCCCAGCATCTGCCTAAGAAGCGCTTTAAATTTCTCAACCCTAGCACCTACGTTTAACGTCATGTATGGAAATGTAAGCTCAACTCTGTCACATGCGTTCCTCCGTATCAGCCCAAAGAGCCTTTCATACCTAGACCTTATATCTTTTTACTTTCTCTTCCTTTTTTTAACCTTTTTGATGATAGCTGCTGTATGATTGTTTACTGCACGCCATTCATGCCTCGACGTCAGCAAAGTAGTTATAAGTGAATTAGTGACACTTTGGTCTAAGGAAAACCTTATAGTATTTCTCACAGTCAGAAACCTGCATATACGAATACAGAATGTATTACTTATTTGTATGCTACAAAAATACAATATCAATATTATTAATAGCATACCCTATAGCAGGTATATGTTTTTTGTACACTGTGCCGTCGGGGAGCAGCGTGACCCTATTATACTTTGAATTTGTTTTTTAACCTGAATGCGTTTTATTGTCTGCAATGATTCCTTGCCTGATATGTCTTCGATACTTATGTTTAAGTAATATATCTTGAAGATTTGGATGAGAACTTTCTAATGATCATAATATTTTGCTTCAAAAATTTCTCGTTTAACAAAATAATTATGATTGAAAATTAATTTGAGATAATTTCTTAAAATTTTGACCATGCAATTCTAATCTTTTTAAGTACAATATTACAAGAATATGTCATGGGATAATAGGTTACATAAAATTATCTTTAGCAATATACTATACTACTCCGTGAATGTCTCTAGAACATATGATTTACGTGCAACTCTAATTTTAAAAGAGTGAGAGAGGTGTCTACGAAGCGTCGCTGCCTTTTGCGAAACAAATCGCAATTGCAGAGAGCCGAACGCACGGAGTAAGCATCTATCTACACAAAGATTCTGAGGAAAAAGGACTAGATTTTTCAATCTAGAAGTTGTCTAGTTGTCTTTATCTAGTTTTTCTTGTATCGTTTACAAACGTGCATCAGTGTTTCTTTATGAGGACAGAGGCACACGCCGCAGCAGAGTACGTCCGGCCTTGTGTAAACATAAACATAGCCTAAAACAGTGGTGTTTCGGAGCTGCGTGGTGCGCACAAACTCTCGCGAATCTGTCTATTGTACGCAATTACGCATGATTGTGCTTTTATCAGAGAACCTTCGCGCTACCGCTAGTGTACTTCTCGACAAAATTGATGTGTCTAATACCTGGGCGCTAAACACCTGCCAAGACTTGACGCAAGCACTCGCGTGGATCATCACAAACACAACGTGTGAATCCTGAGAGTAAACAGCAGCGTGCTCTACATCAGCGAACATCTTGTGACCCTTAATTCATATCGGTGGACTGGAAACTGGGCACCGACCAATCGCTTCAGGACATGCAGAACTGCCACAACAGAGAAGAGCGAGATCGATACCGCGATCCACGGAAAATCTATGAGCTTATCTTTAACTTTACGAGCTCTCACCGCTCGAGCTCGACGACGACCCCATCCCTGCAATACCGGCCTCCACACCTATAGCCTCCTCAACGGCAACTATATGCTCTCTCCAAGACCTTATACCCTTGTTTCTTTGAAATGAGTCGACAATGAACGACAAGGACAATGAAAGACTTCTTCTTCCGTTACAGCGGTTTCAGTTAGCCCTTACATATTAGTGCAGCAGGGTTCGCCACAATTGGCGAACGTCGCAGCGACGACTGCCGGAGCTGCTCCAAAGACCGGCAAATGACACTTGGCGCTCAAGACCATCAAGTCGAAAACGGCGCGATAGACAACGAGAGCACGAGAACGAGTTTGCGACGGAACGTCTGATCAAGTTTGAGGACGAGGAGGAGGCGATAGACGTCAACGAGGAGTCGACATGGCCCCCATGGATCGGCAGTGTCGGAAGTTCGACCAACCTCAAGCTTAGCATATCCGTGACATCCGGCCACAAATTTAAGCCTACCGCTGATGTCAGCCAGCATCATCAAGACCCTCACACCCTAGATGATTTAGGTTGCTTAATAGCAACAGCAGAAGGTTCTCAAAGAGAAGATACGCAAGATAATAAGGCTCTCGAGAAGTTGTAGTAATTCTGAACTTTAAAGAAACGCATTAAACGGGTATGAAAACGGTTAAAAAAACACCTTTTATAAGGTAAAATTTTGGCAACCTATAAGTTTGGTCCCCACCCTGGCAGAAAATAACCATCGCCTTATCGAGGTGTTCCTGTAGAGCAACGGCCTACTAGACCTTATCCAAGAAGTCCAACGGTCCACTTTTTTTGCGGCGTTGCAGTGCCCTTGCGGTCGGCTGGCGTTGGCGCTGTGCCTGGAAGTGGACATGGCGGGGCCGTCTCTCCCTCTCCTGTAGATTCTAGAGGGCTCAGCGGCGTTGCTAATGAAGCTAATGGTTTAACCTTCTCGGAGAGCAACTCCGGCTGCGGAGCTTCGATGCTTCGGGGTTTTTTTGTTAAAGTCCCTGGCAGCACTTCTATGCGGGGCTCCTCTCGACCTGGCTGCAGAGCGGGCAGGATTGCTGATGAAGGTCTGTGGATGCTCTAGAGCGGTAAGACCTTATCTACTTGCTCTTTTTCTCGTTTTTTTTGACTGCTTTAAGGAGGAACAGTCCGGACAGGTAAACTTAGTATAGCCAGGCCAGCTGCAATTCCAGCAGAAAATTTTGTCGCTATCTGGGCCTACTGGTTTGTCTTTGTTTTACTCAGACTTAGGAGTAATCGCATCAGTACGACTACCCCCTTGCTGCCAGCCGTTCCTTTCACGTCTTCCTCCGCGACCTCGGCAGCCGCCACGGGTTGACGCTTGATTGGAATCACCCTGTTTCGGCAAGTTATCGGCTCCCGACAGGGGAGTATTATTTTCGAAGGAGTTCTTTCCTGAACCGGATGCTTCGGAACTGAATTTGCGAGACTGTTAAGTTTTCTTCTGAAAAAAAATTCTTGAAGAGTTTTTCTAGATCCGCTTCCGTCAGAGACGACGATTTCGCGTTCATTGAGACAAGCTTGGCCCGCGCGGCCTTAGAGGCGAGTTCAATCAAGTTATTTGTTGCGATTGTATTAAGTATCGTCAACCCCTGTGGCGTTTCGAAGTTTATGAGGTCCGCTTCTATATGCCTCTGCTGCCTCGAGTCGACACTCATTGTCAGTGACATGTCTTGCTCCTTTTGGCAATCTTCTGGGAAAGCTGCCGATTGTATAAATGTGAAGCATAATTCGTTTCGTCTAGCTGCATCTTTTTCTAGATTGCTTTCTTCAATAAAATCTTTGGCCGTATAGTTGCCGTGCAGTCTTCTCAATAATCTATTCGCTCGCTCGAATAACCTACCATTTGTATATAACTCTAGGTGGCTTAGCGCTACGTTTACTTCTACACTCGACAAATTTTAGATCTAATCGCGTAATCTAGTATTTACATTTTCTTTAAAAATTGTCAATTCAGCCAAAGTCTAGCTTGACGCCATTTTTGTTAAGTTACTTTATAGTTTACTTAATTTGAAAAGAAAAGAGAAAAAAAATGTTCGCGAAAAGGAATTAAAATAAAATCGATCAATTTGTCAAGGTTACACTTGAACGTGGCTAGAGAAACGCAACGAAAAAAAAGATTTTACTTGTCAACTATAGATAATTAATAATTAATAAACGCAACAATAGTTGAATATATATATGCTTAGTATCGCACGCCGCTTGCCTTAGCCGTACAGATCGCGACGACAATATATCTATTGTACGGCCTGTCGAAAACTGGGGTTTTGAATATTCTAAAATTCTACAGCTTTAATTGTCGTAATGCTAACATTTTAGAGCGCTAGAAAGTATGCGCTGTATTTATGTTTCGCCGCTACCTGACTCTTGCACGTGTAAACACGTAGAGTCGCGCGCTTGTCGGTGTCACGCGAGCGCTTATAATACAAACTTATAAACACGAGCGCACGCTCTTGAAAATTCCTCCTGCGCTCACGAAAACTTCGCAGTTACTTCTACCGATTAAATAGTTCGGCTATTCTACAATTTTATAATTTAACAATCCCGAAACGTTAGGGCGCCAAATATGGCGCACATGTTTACAAGTTCGGATTATAAGCGCTCGGGTGACACTAACAAACGCGCGACCCTACGTGTTTACACGCGCGAGAGTCAGGTAGCGGCAAAACATAAACACAGTGCACACTTTCTAGCGCTCTAAAATTTAAGCATTGCGACATTTTATGCTGGAGAATTTTAGAATATTCGAGATTCAAGTTTTCGACTATACTACGGCTCGGAATATTCCGCCGAGAGGCCGTAAAATAAATATATTGTCGTCGCGCTCGGTACGGCTAAGGCAAGCGGCGTGCGCTACTAAGCATATACATATATTCAACTATTTTTGCGTTTATTAATTACTAATTATCGATTTTATTTTAATTCCTTTTCGCGAACATTTTTTTTCTCTTTTCTTTTCAAATTAAGTAAACTATAAAGTAACTTAACAAAAATGGCGTCAAGATGGACTTTGTCTGACTTGACAATTTTAAAGAGAATGTAAATACTAGATTATGCGATTAGATCCAAAATTTATCGAGTGTAGAAGTGAACGAAGCGCTAAGCCACCTAGAGTTACATACGAACGGTAGGTTATTCGAGCGAGCGAAATAGATTACACCGGCACACAAAATAAAAAAAGTTGTTTGCACGAGAAATCAGACCTATCTATCTTTATGTTTTTCGGGTCGCTGAATTCGAATATAAGGTCAGTTAGGCCCCATCACGTCAGGGTCAAGGTCAGTTCAAGGTCAAACTGAGAAAAAACAGTTTAAACCGATTAAAATGTCATATCAAAACTTTCCAAAAATTGCATGTTTAAGTTGATTTACAGTGAATGCTTTGGTATTGAAGTAGCCAATCAAAAAGTAAACTGGGTGCCACAAAAAGTTTGCAGTAGATGTTATACGATGGTAACACACTGGGAAAGAGATAAAACAGAAAGAAACTTGAAATTTACAAAACCAATGATATGGTCTTCTCCAACGTGTCAAAATGACTGCTATTTTTGTATGACTAATACCAAAGGTTTTAACACGGCTACTAAATCTAAAATTGTATACGCAGACGTTTCTTCAGTAGTGAAACCTGTGAGAATAGAAGTCAGAGATAAAACTGTTAGTATCGAACCCATGGATGTGGACGGCCCAGGCGAAGTAGAAGAAATGCAAGTTGATGAGTCCTGTGACGAAGAAGGTTCTGAGGTTGAAGAAGAATCTGACGAAGAATCCTCAAACGAAGAATACCTGCCAGCTAGTACAAGAAAAGCTCCAGAAACCTTTAACCAAGAAGAGTTAAGTGATCTTATTCGAAATTTAGGATTACCTAAAGATGGAGGAGAATATCTAGCGTCAGTTCTTAAAACGAAAAATCTGTTAGCAAAAGGAACAACGGCCTCTTTTTATCGAGATAGAGAAAAAGAATTTAGGAATTTTTTTACGAACGATGAAGAGAATTCGTTGGTATATTGTATAGATATTAAAGGTTTAGTCGATGCAATAAAACCGAATACGTATAAAGACGAGGAATGGAGACTTTTTATTGATTCGTCAAAACGAAGTATGAAAGCTGTTCTGCTTCATAACGGAAACAGGTTTGCATCCATTCCCATAGCTCACTCGACTAAGCTGAAAGAGACTTATGAAAATTTAGAAATTGTATTGGAAAAAATAAAGTACTTGGAACATCAATGGAAAATTTGTGGTGATCTTAAAATTGCAACCATGATCTTAGGACAACAATCGGGTTTTACTAAAAATCCCTGCTTCTTGTGTTTATGGGATAGTAGAGGCAGGGCTTAACTACGTTAAGAAAGTATGGCCAACTAGAACACATTTTGAACCAGGATCGAGGAACATTATACGTACGCCATTGATTGACCCATCAAACTATCTGCTACCACCACTTCATATCAAACTTGGCCTCATGAAGCAGTTCGTCAAAGCTCTGGATAAAGATGGCGATTGTTTCCAGAATTTGGGAGAAAATTTTCCCGCAATAAGTGAAGTTAAATTAAAAGAAGGTATTTTTGATGGTCCTCAAATTCGTACTCTATTTGAAGACGAAACATTTATCACAAAAATAAACGACACAGAAAAAGCTGCATGGCAAAGTTTTAAAACTGTTCGTGAGAACTTTTTAGGAAATAAAAAGAGTGAGAACTATCAGGAACTAGTTGAACATATGTTGGAGAATTTCAAAAATTTGGGTTGCTTGATGAGTTATAAAATGCATTGCTTACATTCCCATCTTGATTACTTCCCTCTTAATCTGGGAGATGTCAGTGAAGAACAGGGAGAACGATTTCATCAAGATATAAGTGTAATGGAGAATCGATACCAAGGAAGATGGAATGTCAATATGATGGCAGATTTTTGCTGGACACTGAAGAGAGACATTAAAACAAATAACAAAAAGAGAAAAAGAAACCCATTGCATAGGTCATTTGAAGTAAAAAGAGTTCGTTACAAGAGAAAAAAGGAGTAAAGAAAGACATCGAGAGTTACTAAGCTAGTGGAAAAAAAGCAAAATAAGAAAAAATATAAACGAAAGCAACTTTTCTCTGTACACAAGGAAGATATTATGTGATTAAATAAGATTTTTTACAATTTTTCGGTATCTTTTTCCATTTTTGGAAAGTTTTGATATGACATTTTAATCGGTTTAAACTATTTCTTCTCAGTTTGACCTTGAACTGACCTTGACCCTGACGTGATGGGACCAAACTGATTCCGGATTTGGATTCAGCGACCAAATAAACATACGGCATATGGCATTTTAATTTTTTTAAACCTTTTCTTCTTAATTTGACCTCCAACCTACCTTGACCACCCTGACGTGTTGGGGCCTAACTGACCTTATATTCGAATTCAGCGACCCGAAAAACATAAAGATAGATAGGTCTGATTACTCGCGCAGACAACTTTTTTTATTTTGTGTGCCGGTGATTATTGAGAAGACTGCACGGCAACTATACGGCCAAAGATTTTATTGAAGAAAGCAATCTAGAAAAAGATGCAGCTAGACGAAACGAATTATGTTTTACATTTGTACAATCGGCAGTTTTTCCAAAAGATTTAAGGAACGACGTCTTTACAGTAATTGAAGCCGAATAAGCACTGGGGGATAACCTGCACGAAAATATACAGTTGCCGTCAAGCTCGCCTCATGATTGCCAAAAGGAGCAAGACATGTCACTGACAATGAGTGTCGACTCGAGGCCACAGAGGCATATAGAAGCGGACCTCATAAACTTCGAAACGCCGCAGGTGCTGACGCAACTTAATACAATCGCAACAAATAACGTTGCGCCTTCGAAATTCTCTACTACAGTACCAGAGACTACAAATACAACAGCGCCTACAGGCGCACACTATAGCAGAGCCATCGACGCGCAAGCTATGGTAGCGTCCACAACGCCGCAGGTCATAGCGTTTAAGTCCCGCGCTACAGCTGACAGCGCAATTTCAGTAGCGCCACGAGCCAGCGAGCGGCGGTAGCAGCAACACCGAAAGAGAGAGAGCGCGCAGCACACCATGTATATATGTATATAGAAGCGGCGCAAGAGAAGGAGAAGCGGCGGCGGCGGCGTAGCGCGCGCATATTATAACTTATTTGTATGAATGGGTTTTATACATAGGTGTGAATGCCTGTGTGAAAGTGTGAATGCGATAGTATTTTCGGCGGCACGATCCCCGCTCGCTCCGATGTCTATAAAAGGACCCGCACGGCCAGTATGAGCTCACTAGCCGAAGCGCAACTTAAGCGCCAGCGCAACTAAAGCGCCTAGTCCCTGCTCTTGAGCAACTCATGCCTTGAGCAGGTAAAAGACTTAGAATATTTTCAAATATTTCTACACTTATACAAATTTCGAGTTAGGCACGATATCGCATCATAAAGCGTATCAGTCCTAGACTTAGAAAAATTCTAATACTTGTCAAAATAATTTAGAAAAATTTCGTTACCTAATTTAAACTTGTAAAATTTCGTATACGATCAGATAACGCAAATTTAAGCGTATCTGCATAAAATCTCTTCTTGTAACCATACGATTCAAATCAGATTACGCAACTTAAACGCATATCTCTTTATTTTTGTTTGTAAAAATCAAAGCGGATTTACCCATTTAATTTTTGTGATACTTAGAATATATGCAAGATATATGCAATATTCTATTATTTATTTATTTGAATATATTTATTTTTGTTATAAAGAACAAAAATGTCTTTATTGCGATAAACCTCCACTACCTGGTATCCCGGACCTGAACTATCATAATTGAGAATTATTATAAAAATTTAAAATCTTTCTATTTAATCTGTTGTCAGAATCACGACGCAGATTAGTAAATGTTCGCGACTTTTCAGATAGTAAAATCAATAGATTTTGTATTCTTACATACATTTAATTACTACAGGACCGAGATAAGTCGTGACCGTTTCAATGTGATGCACGAAAACAAGCGGCGAAGGACCCAGTACGTTATAAAGTAAACCGCAGCGCAAAAGTGTTCGATTTCAAGATACGTTTGATCTAAATTACTACGATATCTCGGGTCAACACAGTAGATTTAATTTAAACGAAACAGCATCTCTAAGCGCACACGCCCCAATATTTTACTCCACGGCTTAGACTTATTGTCCGAATGCCCCGATGGCAGCACACACACCTTTCCCTAGGTCCTCTGTCATAAGCGCTTCGCAGCATCGTAACATCTTTCTACCTACTGCGTCCGCTCCTACTCAGCCCGCCTGCACGAACTGAAAAGGAGGGGTTTGGCCTCAGGCGACAAAAAATACGGTCTCGCAGTTGAATCCCCATGCGACTCATCATGCTACGGAAGCTACACCAAGCAGCACCAGGAATACCTTAGACACTTCCCGTCCGAGGACCAAGAACCTCGGTAAGACTGTTCGAGAATGAAAGTTAAAATTCTCGGGCAATAAAGGAGTGAGTATTGAACAATTTTTGGAGCAAGTCAAGTAGAATAAACGTTTTGATAACATTCCCGACGATGAGCTTTTAGACTCCATGGTCCCTATGTTTAAGAAGCCAGCGCTATTCTGGTAACGTACTTTAAGGCCTTTGTAGCAAACTTACCAAGATTTCAAAAGGGCAGCCCTCAATAATTACAGCAGGACAAAAAGGAATAAGCGGAACCTAGTGGTTGAAGCCCACTTACGCACGCAAGGGGAGGACGAGTCTGTGAGAGCTTATATCGTCTCTCTTTTCACCGTTCTAAGCCATGGGACCTGCAAGACCAAGTTAATTTAGTCATTGACATTATGCTCCCGAAGCTCAAAAAGAAAATGAAGATTTACAAGGGCAGACTAACTAATGTCTAAGGGTTTCTTGTCAAAGCTCAAGAGGCAAAAGGCGACGAAGACGAACAGTGGAGGCCGCCGCCTCCAGCAGATCAGAGCATGCTGCCGGAAACCGCGTACAGGCCTGCCTCTAAGGCTGCACGGGCCAAGCTTGCCTTAATGAACGCGAAATCGTTATCTCTGACTGAAGCGGATATAGAAAAGCCCTTCGAGAATTTTTTTTTCAGAAGAAAACTCAACAGTCTGGCATATCCAGCTCCAAAGCATCCGGTTCAGGAAAGAACTCCTCCGAAAATAATACTCCCTTGTCGGGAACAGATAACTTGCCAAAACAGAGTAACTCCAACCAAGCGTCAACCCGTGGTGGCGGCCAAGGCCGCTGAGGAAGATGTGGAAGAAATGGCTGGCAGCAAGGAGCTAGTCGTACTGATTACTCTCAAGTCCGAGAAAAAAAAGACAAACCAGTAGGCCCAGATAGCGACAGAATTCTCTGCTGGAATTGCAGCTGGCCTGGCTATACGAAGTTTACCTATCCGGACTGCTCCTCCTCAGAGCCGTCAAAAAACGAGAAAAAGAGCGAGTAGATAAGGTCCCTAACGCTCTAGAGCATCCGAGGACCTTTAACACCACAAGCGTAGCAGAAGTAGCGCAAACACTGCACGGCACGGCGAGCGACTCACCGCTAGCAATGAGTAACTTGACCGATGTGGAGTCGTCTTGCGATGTAGGTACTGTTGCCAGCGCTTTAGTAGAGAAGTACTTATGGTGGTGGCTGACTGTAGAGGTTGGCCAATATAAATTCAGGGTCTCTACGACACCGGAGCCTCGCGCACCGTCCTCGGACCCATAGGCATATCTCTCACGGCTTCATTAAATAGGCGCGTTCGACCCCATGTGGGCCTCGGAGCTAGAGCAGTCGACGATCATTACGTTTCTATAATCGATAGTGTCAAGTTAATATTCACAGTAGAAGGAATAACGCATTTGATTGATGTTCTTACTTTGAGCGAAGTTAACTCGGAATGCACTTTAGTCGCAGACTTTGTTTGCACATTTTCGGCGATGCTTGATCCTGTAGCAAATAAGCTGCATCTCAAAGCCACAGACGTTGAGGTGCCGGCCGCCCTCTCATCCGCACGTGCTGAAGAGATTTTATCGCTCGCCTCCCTTGGAATTGAAGCGATTACCGAGGAACAGCGCTTGGAAATTGACGATCTTATGAAAGAACTGCTACCAGACTCCTCCTGTGAACAGCTAGGCTGCACAGGATGGATATATCACGACATCGACGTCGTCAGTGCTCGCCCCATCAAACAGCAGTATTACCCTGTTTCAAAGATTTTAGAGGACGAAATGCACAAGCAAGTGCACAAGATGCTCTGTGCGGGAATAATCAGGAGATCTAAGAGCAATTGGTCAAGTCCGGTAGTTATGGTACGGAAGTCCGACGGCAGCTTTCGATTCTGCGTCAACTACCAAGAAGTCAACGCTGTATCAAAAATAGATGCGTACCCGCTCCCTTATATGGATATGATATTGCGAAAAATACAGCACGCGAGATATATAACTGCGCTAGATTGCTTTGGAGCTTTTACACAGATACCCCTTACCGAGCGATCTATCCCGATTACAGTTTTTGCGGTACCTGGACTTGGTTTATTCGAATTCGTTAGAATGCCGTACGGCCTGGCAGGCGGATCGGTTAGTTTCCATATGCTGGCTGACAAATTTATCACCCTGAAAATGAAGCTAGTTGCTTTCGCATATTTAGACGATATTATCATTGCGACCAAATGCTTTCTCAGATCACATCAAGTGGCTTACTTTAATCCTGAAGCGGATAAACGAAGCTGGTCTGACAATAAACCGCAAGAAGTCTAAAATTTTGCATGTCCGAAGTGCGCTACCTCGGCATCCCGAACGAGTCCAACCTATCGTAGAGTACCCGGCCCCCAAGAATCTCAAGCAACTGCGTAGATTCCCTGGGATGGCCTCATGGTATCAAATATTTCTAGAAGATTTTGATAAAATTAATAAATTAATAATTTAATAAAAGCTTTATTTGCGACCGCTTCAGTTTTAGCAAGACCTGACTTCAGCGCCCCGTTTATTGTCGAATGTGATGCCAGCAATACAGGGCTTGAAAGCGTTCTCTTGCAGCGCTTTGATGGCGAGGACCGCGTGCTCCGTTTTGCAAGCTGCATCGTGTCGGCTACGGAGCGAAGGCAATCGGTGACAAAGCGGGAATGCCTCAGCGTAATCTGGTCTTTTAAAAATTTAGACCTTCCATCAAAGGCTACCACTTCACTGTAGTGACAGATCTCCATAGCCTAGTGTGGTTACAAAACTTAAAACATCTAAATGGAAAATTAGGCCGGTGGTCTCTGCGCCTACAGTCCTATGACTTTGACATCGTGCACAGCAAAGGCAAGAACAACGTCATTCCCGACGCGCTTTCTCGTATGTACGAGATCGACGAAGACAAAATAGCTGCGATAGCATCACTCTATAAAAGACCCATAGTACCTAAAAAAGGCGAAGCAGGTCGTCGAAGACCCCACGGCACATCCCTTTTAGAAGATTACCGGCGGACGGCTGTCATTATCGCCCCGACCCGACAGTAGACGACTTATTGGGACAAGATAAAGATGCTTGGAAGCTCGTAGTACCTCGCGAACAGTGCGAGCGGATCTTCGCAAAATGCCACGATGAGCCTATCTCCGGACATCTAGTGAGATTTAAGACTCATCAAAGAGTAGCACTCCGGTACTACTGGCCGAATTTATACTAGGATACAGCTCATTTCGTACAAAATTGCCAAGTTTGCCAGCAAGTCAAAGTTGAGCAACTTGCTCCTGCAGGACTTATGGGCAAGCATATTGTTACACGACCTTGGGAGATAGTCGCGGGCAACACTATGGGACCTTTCCCCAGATCAACCCAAGGACATGAACATTTATTAATTTTCATTGATTCATTTACGAGATGGATTAAATGCATCCCGATTAGAAATGCGAATGCAAAAACCATCAAACGAGAACTGAATCTGCGAATTTTCTTAAGATTCGGAATTCTCGATCGATTCTTATTAGATAATAGTACCCCTTTTAAGAACAAACTCGTCGATAGCTTTTTGGAAGCACATGGAGTGTACCACGGCACGTGCGCCCCTTATTTGCCGAAATCAAACTCGACTGAGCGAGTAAATCGCACAATAAAAACCATGATCGCCGCGTTCATCAAAATCAAGCACACCACTTGGGACGAGCACATAGCAGAGTTCGCGTTCGCGTATAATACCGCTATTCACGAAGCGACTTGCTCTAGTCCAGCCTTCCTCAAATACGGAAAAAATTCCGAGCCACCCCGCACAACGCGAAGGGAAATAGAGCAAGCCGGCCAGGCAGAGCTTAGAAGAAGTTGCAGGTGATAATTGGCAGGCTTGCATGGAAAGATTAGATGATTTTCGGGCTAATGCTTTTGAAAATTTGAAAGCCGCCCGAGAACGGCAGGAAAAGTACTATAACGCGAAACACCGCGACATTGAATATGAAGTCGGCGAAAAGGTGTAGGCAAGGAATCGCATTCTTTCCTCTGCTGCTCAAGCTATCGCTGCAAAGCTCAGACCTAAGTACGCAGGCCCCTTTTTTGTCACGGCTTGCGTTGGAATGAACTCCTATAAGCTCCAGACAGAGCAGGGAGTAGATATAGGCAAAGTAGCCGTATGTGATTTAAAGCCATGCCATGACGAAGAGCAGTTTCCAGAGGACGCACCAGAACCGCAAGATTCAGACAGCACAGCGCCAGAACCACCGATTTCGCCTAAGAAAGACGAGCATGCAGCTATCGCTCAACCTGCGTCGTTGACAGAAGCGACTGCGGGCTTTGCGCCACAAATACCGACTTTGGTAGTACCGAAGCGCAGGGGCAGACCCCACGGTTCTAAAAAGGAAGCGCCTACGCTAACTGCAACGTCACCTCGGCGTCTGCGTCCCCGAGACAGGCAGAACTGAAATTTCTTCTCTTTTTTCTGCCACCCTTTGCTTACTCATACTGCTTTTATAATTTACGCTTTTCTCTTCTGCATGAATTTGTTTTTTTTTTGCCACGCTTGAACCTATGGCCAGGAGCCCAACCCTGACAGATCGTATGATCTCTATTATAGGAACATTACCGCGCAAGCCAGCGAGATTTTGCAGACACTGGGTGAGACAATCCCGTTATCGGACCTCCTACGGTCTCTAGGAGAAACCGTCAGGACTACGATAGAACCCTCGCTGGATCGGCGAGCAGCAATCCTGCCCGCTCTGCACCCAGGCTGAGAGGAGCCCCGCATAGAAGTGCTGCCAGGGACTTCAACAGAAAAGCCCCAAGGCATCGAAGCTCCACAGCCGGAATTGCTCTCGGAAAAGGTTAAACCCTTTGCTTTATCAGCAACGCCGCTGAGCCCTCCAGAACCTACAGGAAAGGGAGAGACGGCCCCGCCATGTCCACCTCCAGGCACAGCGCCAACGCCAGCCGACCGCAAGGACACTGCAACGCCGCAAGAAAAGTGGGCTCAGCTTGAAGCCAGCGTACGTGTCTGCCGTCAAGCTCGCCAAGAGGCCTTCCGCAAGGAAAAAGAAGCATACAGGGAGGTACTTCCGCCTAGCGGGCGGACATCAGAAAAAGAGCGCTGCTACCGTTGGACTTTCTGGATAAGGTTCAGAAGGCCGTTGCTCTACAGGAACACCTCGATAAGGCGATGGTTATTTCCTGCCAGGGTGGAGACCAAACTTATAGTTGCTAAAATTTTACCTTGTAAAAGGTGTTTTTCAAACCGTTTTCATACCCGTTTAATGCGTTTCTTTAAAGTTCAGAATTACTACAACTTCTCGAGAGCCTTATTATCTTGCGTATCTTCTCTTTGAGGACCTGCTGCTGTTGCTATTGAGCAACCTAGATCATCTAGGACGTGAGGGTCTCGATGATGCTGACGGACAGCAGCGGCAGGCTTGAATTTATGGCCGGATGTCACGGAAATGCTAAGCTTGAGGTTGGTCGGACTTCCGACACTGCTGATCCATGGGGGCCGCCAAAATTAAGACAGCCTACGAGACTCGGACCTTTTTTTATGGCAGGGAAGTTTCGGGAAATACGCTAGCTTGCAGTTGTGTACCGATCCCGGAATTTTTCCGCAGTTTATTTCTGTTAAATTCGAAATATTTATTTAGAATTATTTTTCATTAGACTGTTGTATAAACTATGCAATTTTCGAATTGCATACGTTTGCTTTTAGCAACAGTTTTGGTGAGATAGTTCTACATAAATGTATATAAATGCATAGTTTGTTTGCAGCTTGTATTGTAGTTATAATTTTACAAACAACAAACTGATAACGCGATTCATTTATTAATTATTTAGCACTTAACTGTATATTTTTCAATTTATATAGTTCGCTTTTTGGCATAATTTATGAATGGATAAAGTGTCTATTTGTTTATTTTTATTTTATCATATATATTGTTGCGACAGTTGGTCGATGTGAAGCTACGATTATTGCAGTAAAGTATATCATTTTGCAGAGTTATAATAATCGGTCGGTGTGAAGCTACGATTGTTATAACGATGCATTGCCAATTTATTATATTTTAAATATAAAAATGGAGTTAGAATAAATATTGAGGCTGTAAACAAATGAAATGTATAAATCTTATTAGTAAATTCAATAGTAAATCCATTTATTTATAATATTTTCTGAAACTAACGCGCATAAGAGCTTTATTACTAAGTTTTAAATATAAGTTGTTTGGTATCGGTTTTTAGAGAATTTCACAAGCATTAAAATTATGATATTGATTATTTTATACAATACTCTACTCAATTTTATTAATGATAAACAAAATGCTTGGGAAATTTTACACAAATTAGTGGGCACGTCAGTAGTGGCATTTGCGTGAACCACAGTTATAGAGGAGAGAGCGTAGGCGGACCGAAGGGCCTTACCAAAGCTGCGTAGGAGGAGAGAAGCGAAAATTCGGCGTAAGTAAGGGAAAGTTCAGATATAACGGCTTCTCTTACTCGCTAATTTTCGGCATCTAGGCGAAACGAGACTTCAACAACATCGTGATGAGAGCACTCTAGGCCCTTCGTGCTGCAAAACATCACACCGGATCATCACTTCGGTCCCGGCTCAAAGTAAACTCGGTAGCTTTTCGCGCTTGCACGCACCAAATAGATTATCGAGCATAAAGTTTTGTTTTGCGCTAAGTACGCATCTATTTACCTATATATTTTAATATATTAGTTTACTGAAATTGTGTGTTCGGTATTTTATTTACCGAAACCTTTCGTCACTCCACGGATTTTCAGTTCCAACCGACAGCAGCAACCCAAACAGCATTCCTTTTATTCCTACTTCAAACGAACATTCAGAGCACCTATCTATTGCACGAAAGTGCAGGCTATAGGTGTAGTTATAATATAAGCGCAGTAGCATCGTTGGATGTTACATTGCTATTCCCTTATTTTGCAGGTGAATTAAGACACCACTAATTTTTTTCGTCTTGGAAAAAGCCTTTGATCTTTTTGTGGTGGATTCAATTCTATAGATCCCTTCCATAGTTTAGTGGCTTGAGCACCACCATATTTTCAAATAAATCTTTCACCAGAGAAAAGTACGACGGACGACATCCGTCTGTTTAGAAAAGAAAAATTCGTTACTGATTAATAAATGTCCACCACGATGATTTTGTCCACCACGTCCCTTCCTCGAAATTGCACAGTGTTACCTCTTCGAGACCACATAGGCTTTTGAATAGCTTGATAAAACACATCGGTGCCAGTCTCTTGTATTTTTTCCAATATTTCACTGGGCACGTGTGAATGGATCCACTTTCGTAGTATGTGTGCTCTCAAGAGTGCACAGTACGATCTTTTATAGGTGTCTGCCTGACAGCCATGGTAGCTGCAGACCTGCGGGCATTTAAAGCGTCTCTGCAGTTCACCGAATCCAGCTGTCGTGTAATCATCGAGATTCTCGACGTTGCGCGTCGTAATAAATTGGACATGTCGTGCTTTCTCAAGGTCCTTGACGTATATTCTTTTAGCCATTCTAGCAAGGTTATACAGGTGATAATGTAATTTTCGTAGTGTTATATCGCTCTCGAACCAGTGTATGCCAAAATGTCGCGCCGCTGCATAGTCGTTGGCGATCCTCAAGGAGCAGGGTAACTCGGCAAATTCGTGCGGTGGCAAAATCACCCAATGAGAAACGACGTGTCCTTGCAGAGAAACTACAGCCACTTCTTTGGGCAAAAACTGGTCTTCTCTGTCCCTGAAGCCCTGAAGTTCTATTACGTAATCGTAATCCATGGTGAATGTATCGGGTGCTGTCGACGTCGATCAACTGAGTCGGCAATATACAGCGTCAGAACTCATACCTTTTTTTTCTCTCTCCCACCACCCAGCCACTTTAGGAATTAAAGTCCGTTATAATTTGTCTATTCGAGTCGATTTCGAGCACGTTGTCAAACTCTGCGTAAACAATGCAGTTTAGCGTTTCCGTTAGAGCTTCGGCGAAACGCACCTCAACGCGTAGAGACCCCGAGCGAACGAGATTCCAATGGCTGGTAAAATGCGCTGACAAATCTGGTGTCAGATCGAAAGCAAACAGGCAAAATCCGTTGGGATAACCGTAACGATCGATATCGAGACCCTCGTTTAGGTAATGTATACCTGTGTCGGAAAAAAGCGTATGATAAGCGTCTACGTATAGCTTATGGTCACCGGTAAAGCGTGGCTGCAACGGCCTACTGGGGACTTGAACGCCGTCCACGTAGAGCGAAATAAAATTTATGTTAAAGTATTGAAAATTGAAAGGGTTGAGTTTTCTATCGCCGTTTATTTTTAATAAAGCCCAGGATGACCCTTTTGGGTAGCTGTCCTAGTATAACGTTGTCCAGGGTGTCGCCGAGCATACGGCTGTGCAGCGTAAACGACTTGACTTCGGCCCTTGTTAAGGGGTATTTGGCTGTTGTTTTAGCAAGAGCGTTCGCGTGCGCTAGTAAAATACACGGGCTTATCTTGGCAAAATAAAATTTTCCGTTGTCGGACCAGTCCATGAGACAAAAGGCGTCTTTGCTACGGACCAATCTTACTCTCATGTCTACACCGTTGATCAGAAATTTCGGTTGATTAAAAACGTCACAATGCAAATGTCCGATCATGTCGACGGCCTTGCCACCAGCTGTAAAGAACAGTCTGTTAATGAGACCTTGATTCGCACCATCAACCTTACGATCTAAATTTGGCGCGGCATCCATGGCATCGGCGGTATCGATGCTCCACAAAGCAGACGTGAGATGAGAGCGCATAGCAGGTGCCGCATAATTTAGCAGCATTTCTATGTAGGCTCCGTACGGATACGCATTGATTGGCGGTGAAACTAACTTTTGATTGAAAAATATGTCAATCTGATCAAACATTGAGTGTATACAGTTATTCACAGGGCCAACTTTGAGATTTTCGCTGGGTGTATCACTAGCTGGTAGTATTTGAACGGTCAGGTGCAACATGGTGTGCGCGAGATCGATGTAGTGATCGGTTGAACTTGGAATTAAAAATTCCAAGTGTGAGTCTCCATCGTCGCTGAGCGACGAAATGGGTTTGTAGTAGAGATAAGCGCTACTTTCGATGAATGTTTGAGTGAGAGGAAGAATAAAGAGATCTAGCTCGCTCTTCATTCCCTCGCCGCTGCACGCGTGTAGATACGCCATTGTTATTAATTTCTTTTAGGACCGAAAATATCTGTCACACTTCTGATCCGCCTCTTTCTCTTCTTTTTGCGCTCTAATTTCTTGCTTGGTTTTTTTGCTTACTCGCTTTTTTAATTTTGCCTTGCGACGCACGTTGCGTACCGGTGCACGGCTCTTCTTCGACTGCCGTTTGCGCTTGGCAACAGGACCTATATAGCCGTTGCCGCTCATCATCATTTGATCAAGCTTGTTTTCTGCTTTTCTTTTCAAATTTTTACCCGACTCCTTCAGTCGACCGCTGAGGGCTTCTTTGAAATTAGCACCGTTATTGACGACGTCGTCGATTTCATTCAGGCCCGCGCGAACAGCTTCTTTGCCAACCGCTTTGGCACCGCGCGCGAGATAAGGTGCTATTCGACGAAAAATCGAACCCAGAAAGCTTCCAATACCTGAACCTCGTTGGTAAGTCGCTTCGGTGTATACAGATTTTACACCGGCGCCGCCACCGACTTGGTCGTTGTAGTAATGAATATAATGACTCATTTTTATGCCTACAGATTACGCTTAAAGTGAAGCGTAACCGTCAGTGTCCCGTACTCGAATGGTAGTTTTTCACCGTGCTGATCTCTTATATCGATAACGATATTTTGGAAAGA
Source organism: Nasonia vitripennis (assembly GCF_009193385.2). Lineage (NCBI taxonomy): Eukaryota > Metazoa > Arthropoda > Insecta > Hymenoptera > Pteromalidae > Nasonia > Nasonia vitripennis. The sequence continues at coordinate 1,226,853 of NW_022279643.1, read as the reverse complement.
GTGCTGCAGCAGTGGAATGTAATGGATCGGTGCAACCTGTTTAACCATGTACGTGCAAAATTTGTACTTTGAGTTTTCAAAAGCGACTATGCGCAAAAGTGCTGCTTGCGTATCGCCGTCCGTGTACGGTGTGCATATGTCAGTATAGACGTAAAGCTGATCGGGCACAGCGCGTGCCAAAGAGGCAGGTCTGCTACCCACGTTATTGTTTACACCCAAATTCGATGTTACAAAAGTGCCTGTTTGTCTGTGCACGGCATCTTCGAATCCAAATACGCGTCGAATTTTTTCATTAAAGGTTGTATAATGAGGATATTTACATGTACAAGTACGTCTCAAGGTGTAGTAGCCTTTCTGAAATTCAGTCGGTGCAAGTATTTGATGCTTGCGAATATCTCGTACTTTGTTCAATTCTTCGGCCAGCTGGTCCACAGTTTCGTATATTCCATGAGGAAAATTGTAGTACTGATCGCCGTCTTTGATGGTCTCACTGTCAAGTTTAAAAGTGTAGTACGCCTCGGGTTCTTAAATGTGCATAACGGTGCGCGGCACGTGGATTTCGGCTAGGCCCACGTGGCAATCTCCTGTCAGTCTTATTTCGCGGCACAGATGCGTGCTGAAACAAGTTGTCGCGTTATCGGGAAAATAGACCAAGCTGCTGTTACTCGGTAGCACGAGATAAAAGTCGTCCGCGTTATCCATAGTTTAAACACCTTTGATATCGCTCGCTTTTACCCAAGAGTTAAATTTATCGGGATATCCCAGCCACTTGAAAAACAATTGTTTTTTATTTCCGAGATCCTTGGTTTTAATTACACGCTCTATCTTGAATTCTTGATCAGTTAGCATATGAGCAGCACCTACGCGCACCAATTCCTCGTTGTAAAAAAATCTGTCAATGATTTCACCATTGAGATCCTCCAATTCGTATGTATAGATACCTTGCCGCTGAGTTACGCGTTTGATTTTGAAAATTTCTTCGCTAAAGTTTTCTTCGAACCCTTTCGAAAAGGTGCCCTTGGATCGACTGAAGCGCACGTAGTCGTTGACACGGTATTTAGGCTGTATCTGGTGCTTCTTTTCTCGAGCGTGGCGCTGCTGCTCTACGTCGCTGCGGGCTTTGTGCGCATTGTAGAGATTAACCGCAGCAGGCCTCATATTTGTAGACGTGTGAATCGTGTTGTTGTATGCGTCGACAATTTTCTGTAACACGTCAATGTATCGTTTGGTGTTGCGGTGGGTAAAGTACCTCCACATACGCTCTTTCAGCGTACGATTCACGCGTTCAACTACGGCCGCTTTGATATCCGGATTTCGGGCGGTGCGAAAAGAAATGTCGTATTTTTTGAGAATGTTTTGAACAGCGCTACCTGTAAACTTTTTTCCCTTGTCCGATTGTAAACACTGAGGCACACGATTACCGGCTCGTTTGAGAATTTTTTCAATGGCTGTAGCGACTGTCTGAGCTGATTTATCGCGCAAGGGTTCGGCCCATACAAATTTACTGAGAACATCTATGACGACGAGTATGTAACAGAATCCGTCATTCGCTTCGTTGAGCACGATTAATTGACACAAATCTGCCTCCCCAACGTCGTCAATGTTGGTGACGTTATAGTGCAATCTTGAAAATTTTTTGCGTATCAGATGATGAAGTGTGTATGTGTCTTGGTTGCTCAGCCACTCATAGATGCGATTCTTTTCTTTGTTGATTAAAGATTTGCCTCGAGTATTGACACGGAGGAGATTTTGAGCACCGGCGTAACCGGCCTGGTGTCCGGGATCATAATACTGTTTCTCAAACTTCATACCGGCAGATTTAACCATCTTTTTTCACGAGCCGATCGTCTTGGCGGCCGCGGCTCGTGTCTGACTTTACTCGGCGGCGGTGACGTGGCTACTGTATACGCCACCTTTATTCGAGCCGATATTTGTCTAATTCTTTTGGAAACGTGCGTATTCCCGACGAATTCATTCGGCGTTTCGGAGCTGGCGATAAACTTTGCAAATTGAAATTGTCCAACGGGCGGATCGTACTGGGTATCTTTTTTTGGCTTTATCAATATATCGCTCAGTAAGTCTGCTATATTCGATTGAGGTACGAGACTACTGTCTATGATAACGCCACCCGTGTTGTTCCATTTAAGCCGATCGGAATCGTTAGCCTGCCAGTGTTTAAGCAGCAAGCGTGCTTTTTTCTGATGAACTTTTGGCACACTTTCGATAATAGTTTCTTCCGACAGATGTGTCGCGAGATTCTCATCGCGAGGCTCTTTGAGTTGTTTGCTTTCCTTGTAGAACAGAAATCGTCGCAGTGCTTGCAAGTAGTTTTTACACTTTTCTTCTTCACTGATAAATTTTTTGATTAAAAATCTCATGCATTTCTGCGTCTAGTCGTGATAATTTATCCCCAGGCGTTTGTACACTGCCCTCGGTTGTTGGTGGTGCTGGTATCGTGTGCTGCTGCTGCTGAACATTCGTAACTGGGCGGTGTTTTGTAAACGCTCGGCCATCGTCTCCGGTACAACAATCATTTTTCTGGCGTGCTCCATGTTAGTGTAAAATTTTTGAAAAAATCGTGCTGATGGATAGCCTACTACACGCGGTGTGATCAGCTGATGATCGGCCGCCGCGGTAATAAGCTGATTTTTGGAGTGATGGGTAATGGTAAATATATTTATTTTTTTACTTTTACAGTATAGATAAGAATACATCAAGGTAAGGTTTTTCTTTTATTTTCAATCATATTTATTGGATTAGTTATTTTTTATAATCAAAAGGAAGAGAACAGTTTTTCGACACATATCGTCTTTTTTTAAGAACAACAATACAAGTTTTGAACTCGTCGCGAGTCACAACCTCGTGAGTAAGTGTGCGCCTGATTATTGAAAAGTGTACCTTAATTGTACGCTTGTCCTTGGCGGTGTCGTTGTCGCTTTTGTCGGCATTTTCACCAAATTCATCGTCAATTAGAGATTTTATGCTGTCAAAATTTATCTTTAAAGAATTATTGTAAGTTAGACGTATACCTTTGACTTTACAACATTCTATAGTGGTACCGGCGCCCGGTGTGATTGCCCGAAAAGCGTAAAATTTCGGCGCTGCAGACATCATGGTTTCTGTGTACGTACCCTCGCCATAACTTCTTAACTCATCCGTCATAGCAGCTAAGAGATTACCCATTGGCGGCTCATATTCGGCCGGGTTGTTTTCATTTTTCACAAAAATGCACGAGTCTGTATCGCAGTATAGTAGGCGCGATCCGAGTTTTTCCAAGTAACCCTACAGTTCGAGGCTTGCCTGCGCCGTTGTGTACGCTGCTATGACGACATTCGTATAGGGTTTCGATGATACAGCTTCTTTTCTGAATTGCCAATTTACATACAGAATATCATCATTGATAGGTAAGATGCCGAAAACCTCCTTATCGGTAGTAAATAAAAGCTTCAACAAATTTTCGCGTCATTTGACAACGGTGGTTTGTTTCATATTTGTGCGCTGACCGAATTCACCCCATAAGCTATTTAAACAAAGTTTGACAACAGCCCGTAATCCAGGATTTTTCTTAATTTTTTCACGATCTAGAACGATACCCTCATCGCGCTCGTACTCGGCTAAATACCGCGCTTTCGCATTTTCGTTGATACACCAGCTGGGCCAGTCGGAGGCTTCTTGTTTTATCTTCAAAAATAGATTTACATACTGCGCAAAGAGCCCACCTTTCGTACCATCGAAGCGCGTCGTGTCGTACTGCCAAATGATGTATATCTCGCTTATGCGATAACCGAGCTCAACGGCTTTGCGCAGCTCGTCCGCCACCCAAGTACCGGTAAACTCACGATCCGCTATTTGCTCGTGATGACAATCTTCGCTGCGCGCCTCGGCGCAACAAGAGCGACATAGCGCAAAGAGGAGGCGACCGTGCATTTTAACAGACAGCAGCGGCATATACAAATTTTGCGGCGGTAAAACTCTGCACTTGACCAAGCCCTCGACACCGTCAAGATTGTTGTAATCATCGCCAATCAATTCGCGACACTCTTCACCTACGAAAATACGCGGATGACCGATTGGGAATTTTCCACACTTACGGATGTACGGGTACAGCGAACAAATGTCTGTATATTTGATTTTCTCGCCGTCTTTGACTTTGTAAAAAGGTATGATGTTTTCTGTTCGCCCTCCAAAAAATGCATCTCGCGGATTTAAAGTTATTCGACTCATTAGAGGATGATTTTTCACGTAGGAGGCGATCTCTTGGTTTCTCAATTTCACCTCGTCAAACTCGCATTCCCATATACTACGAATGTCGTAGCCGCAATCGCGCATTTTTTGCAATTTAGACGTTGTGTTTTCGTATGCGGCGTTAAAGGTGCGACCATAAGCCAGCGATTTCTCACGCGCTTTATCAAAACATTTCGGGCAGCCGTACGTGTAACAACCCTCGTACTCGTATACTGTGCCTTTATGCTCTCTATTTAAAGGTGGTAAAAATCCGTCCACTAGAAAACCCTCGGGTAATCGAAACTCTCGAGCGCGCTCCGCGTGAATGATTTCTCGACCACACTCGCGTTCGCACTGAACCAACCACTCTATAGATTTTTGAGAATGTTTGTCACCGCGGCGATAACCGCTAGCAGGTATAATACCTATAGTCTTATCGCATAAGAAATTTTTTCTGTACACAAGCGAGCTAGCACTTGCTATAGTAGTTGCTTCAACGAATGGACAGATTTTACCCACATTCAGAAATATCTCTCGAAAAGCAACACAGGCGCGTCGTAAAATTTCCACATCCATACGGCAGTATTTTACTATTTCTTTTTGAAAATTGAAAACATAATCACGCCGAGTTTCGTTGTTATACCACGCATAGAACGCTTGTCGCTCTTTGACAGACATAGAATCTGGCGCGTAAAATCTTTCATCGGGTAGAGGGCCGACGTAATTTTCGTTCTCGGGGATATTAAACAAATGCGGGAAATAGCCCTTTTTCGCGCACGGTGGCAGACCAAAAGTTTCGGGCAATAAACTTAAGCGCATGTGAATATAATTTAGACTGTCAATAAATTTGGTACGGCCACATTATAGCAAAACGATATTTTTTCCATTGAGCACGCACGAGGATTGGCATTTTCACACTCTTCGACTAAATACTTCAAAATAAACTGGGCATCGAAACCACTAGCATTGTGCGCGATGCATATAATACGCTCAAACACCGATTTTTCACGAACGTATAATTCAATGAAATGCTTTATGGCGTTTTCTCGAAAGATGTGTTCGCGTATACCGCAGGTGTCGCAACGTATTTTCATATCATCGGCCCGTGTCAGAAAGTCCGTACACAAATGTTGAACAACGCATAGATTTGGAGTATGCAAACGCGTATCCGCTCGCATTTTATACAGCGTATCTTGTTGTGTTTCAAAATTGTAAAACACGTAAAGATACTTTTTAGATTCTTTTAGCTGTTTTGGAGCGCGCACAATCTGCATGTAACACGCGGCGTTTGTAGAGTGCAGTGATCAACAAATTTTACAAAATAAAATACCACATTCATGCTTTCCACGATGTATCTGTATGCATTTCTGACATGTTTGACATATTTTCAACAAATCGCAAATTTTCTTATTTCGCTTTTTATACGACCCCACCGTTTTATGATTCTGAAAACAAGCGTTTCCGAAAAAACTTCTAAAGCAGTCGTTGCACTTAATCAGCTGAATGTCGTCTTTGCTACAACTAGGTGTAACAAAACAACGCGGGCATATCGAGTTACACACGTGTCGATCAACGTAGTGATACTTTTTACTACAACGGTCGCAAAAAAATTTACTTTTAGCCGCAACCGTTAAATTCAAAATTGTATCAAAATGATGCACAGCTGCATCGTGACAAATATTAACGACTTTCGGTGATAGAAGATTGTATAACATAAGGCGACCGTCGAAAAAAGGAGCCTCCCCAGAACCAAAAGTTTGACTATCGTACACGACTATCGCTATATTCTTTCGCGCATAATAGTATTGAAATTTTTGAATTTCGCGAAATCCACACCCAGCCGGCGGTATTGTAACGCCAGCTGCAGCAGTTAACTCTAACGCGCGCTCCTTTTGTAAGGCGCGACGACTGTCACGTATTGCAGTCCATGCTTTTTTCGTCGTGTCAGTCGCGTCTTCTTTTAAGTTAACAAAAGCCACACCAACATCTAATGCTCACGGCAAGCACAAATTATCAGAGTTTCGAATGATGGAAATTAAAGACCGTTGACCCAGCATATGTATACCAAAACTTTTCTTTCGTCCAGCCCCAAGCGGCACCTCCACGTACGTAGCTTCAATAGAAAAATTATCGTCTATTTCGAAATTTTCATTGCTCTGCGTTACTCCGCTGACAAGCATCCATAAATCATCCACGAAAAAATTTGCGACTGGCCGTAGGGAAATATCAGCTAAACCGCGCGCGAAATTTTCACTATTTATCGTAAAGCCTATCAAATTACTACTGCCCGCCATTGAAACTAAATACGCGTGAATATCGCGCATTACTAACTCAAGCCACAAAATAGGATCAAAATTTTCAGGCATAGTCTCTAACACACGCATGACTATTCGCACACCATTGAAACGAAATCTACGTACATAGTGATTACGCTCTTCTATGATGGCAAATCGAACACCTGGACCTTGAATTCCCATATTATTGTCGTTTTCTCTAACGCTACCCTCGACGCTATCATTATCGCTGTATACACGTTGCTCGTCACCGCTATGCACACTTTCCTCATGATGCACACTACTGTCGCTATGTAGACTACGCTCACCACTACTACTCCGGCTGCTGCTGCTGCTGCTACTACGGGTGCCGCTGCTGCTACGGCTGCTGCTGCTGCAGCTGCGATATCTGCTGCCACTGCTGCTTCGGGTGGTAGAGCTGTCATTATCGCTACTTTGACGACGAGGCCGACGACGTACCTCTGATCCCCCGCCTATCTGTGTTGGCGTGTTTACAGCAGTATTTATGACACTTTCGGATGAGTCGAAATCGTCGACACGGTTCTGCATTTGAAACTCCGGCGATATCGAGGTACTACAAGCTGCTGCAATAATAGATTTACAAAAAAAAAACAAGTCTATTATTTTATATAGCCATTATTTTTATTTATTTTTAAAAATAGACATGCGCGAAGTAATAAATGTTTTCTTTTGAATTCATTCTTCTGGCGGTCCATTAAAACTTTCATGAACACGGCCCAGTAAATCTACGATGTCCTGCGCCGTATACAGAGGAGAATTTAAATATAAACATCTAAATTTGACGCGTTGAACCACTCTATGGAATCGGTGCCATTTTCGACTCTTCTTATAACTTTTCTTTAAAAAAAAAAAAATGAAAAAATATGTTGTAAATTAAAAATTTACTCAAACTATAAAATATCAGAAATAAAGATTAAACTTACGCTCATTTATCCTATTGCCAAAAGCATCTCTTTCATCGTACCGATGATACGTTATTCGGGTGCGATCGACGATCTGATGATAAGAACGCTCGGTCTCTGGGACGGGCCGCGAGTAAAAGTTTTGTATTGCTGCACGCTGAGCATTGTTTGTAGAGGCTGCCGCTGCTGTAGCTGTGCTATTGGCAGGTTCATCATCTTCGTCACTGCTTTCAAATACTGATCGTGCAACGATAGCACACTGCACAGCGTCGTTCGGCACAGCATAATTACGATGAATCACATGTACCAATTCACTTGTCGGATATGATCGTCCGATAAAAGCCCGATTAGAAGCTTCGACATCTGGAGACGAAAAAAAATCTTCCGAACACGACTCGTCATTCTCGTTATCAGCACATGGGGTCGAACACGCCTGCGGAGGCCCTATAGGTGACGACGGCGTGAAATCAGCGTCACCCTCTCCGCTACTTTCAAGCATCGTAAATGCGCTCAAAATTTCGACTTGATGACCGTCGTTTAAACGCTCTGTCGCGGGAACAGAGGTTGCACACGCACTTGTAGCTGTGTCCTCGTCGGTATATGGCACAAGCGCTGATGGACCCGATACACGTTGGCGTGATCGCGGTACCTCGTACCAGCACCATCATCATCACCGTCGTCATCGTCCAAATCGTAAGACAATCTACGTTTTGCAGATCGCAATGGTACCCATCGACGTATAGTGTCGCCGTCGCTGTCATCACTTGAGGACAAAATGGTATAAATTTGCCTATCTTCTTCATCGCCATGATCGTTGTCATCGCGCGTTTCCCTTAGAAGATTTTCGCACGCTGTGAAACATATTTTATAAGAAATGTGTTGATTTAAAAAAATAATATTACAAAGTTGAGTACTTACCAACATATCCGTCGTATTCAGTCATTAAACACTCCAAAGGAACCATCTGATGTAGATCACGTAGTAAAATTAATTCGGCCGCTGTGCTTACAGCCAAATGATTTCCACGGAATATCAAGCGATACAGGCGAGCAATTTTACGAATAGTACAGCAGCTAAGAATCCAACGAAACATTCTTTTCAGATGTACGCAACTCATGCGTCTCATGCGACGACGTCACTCAAAGTCGCACACTCTCCAGATAGCAGTATGATTTGCGCTTAATCGCAACAAATCCACTACACGTATAATAATACCGCGAAACTTATTTTCAGTAGAGTTTTCCATTATGAACGGTAAATGAAAGAGATCTTTTCCGTGCACAACACAAATGAAAAGTGACACACACTTCTCGTTGTGCTTCGCCTTTTATGTCTAATAGGGAAAACGATTAAAATAAAAACGGATTTCTGTAACACCCCCGCCGAAATCGCCACGCGTATACAGAACTCATTCAGCTGCAATGCTAGTGCCATTGCGCCACTACCCCCCTTGTATACTCATACACGACGGACGTCGTCCGCCATCGATATGCGGTTGTAACGTACATATGCCGGTCCCTATAGATAATCATTCGTTAAGGCATTTGTATACATTCCGTGAAAGATGTTTCGGAAAACACGAACATCCTAGCGTGGGCTTAAACAGCATATTACCACCTCAACAGCCGCACACCTTGAGGATACGAAAATATACAGATGTCCCTTCACCAGGATAACGACGATATTATTTAGACCCACTGTTTTTTTCCAAAGCACACAGCTTCTCGGAGATAAAAAGTTATTCTGCTACAGTGTCTTAAAGGACGAAATTCAGTCAAAAACTTTTCTCCGAACCGTATAGTTCGACACGTAGTTCCACGTTCAAAGCTTAGAAAAAAAAGTAGAAATGGCCTCTTTCGACAACAGTTTAATCGATCAGGTGTGCGCTATGACGGACGCCCAGTACGATCCGGAAGAGTTGGACACTATTCTGCACGAATTGCAGTCCAGGACTGCAACAGAGCCTGCTGCGACTATTACGACTAGTGATGTGCCAGAGCGTGAAATATGTGCTGCGTATTTCGACCTGGATATGATACGGGTGTTGACCGAAGCGATAGGCGATCAGTGCGAAGAAGTGAAAAATTCTCCGAGTAACGACGCGAGTGAAGTGGCCGACAGCGACAGTTCAGCGTTCGGCAATGATCCCACTAGTGCAGTGTCTAATGTATGATCTGAGCAAATTGGCAATAATTTGTTCCAAGAATTATTCGAGGTGCCAGCCGAGGGCGAGTCCATGGATATATCGTCACCTGCTAACGAATGTCGTGAATCCGTGCCCGCGATACCTGCCAGTACCGTAATCAACGAAGTAAACAGTGATAGTGCCGACATCGATCTCGCAGCGTATGACGAAGAAATGTTTGGCCTCATGACTGCCGAAATACTCGCCCTGATTCCACCGACTGATTGTGAAGCAGAGCAGCAGCAGCAGACGCAACAGCAGGAGCAACAATAGCAGCCGAAGCAACAACAGTAGGAGCAGCCCCAAGAATTGCAGATATTTCAAGATATTCTGTGCATAGATGAAGGTTTGATGCATAATCAGCACACTGATAGTCTGCGTGTACACAAGAAAATGCGCCGCCATCACGAGCGACTATCTTCGGGCGCAGATCAAACATACCGCGCCGACCGTGTCCATCGCACACAAGCGTTTTACACGTCCAGTTTAGAATTCTTGGAGCCCTTCAAGAAACTAGAACTTGTGCAAACGCTCCAGCGATAAAAAAAAACCTACCACGTGTGACGAGAATAGAGGCGTACAGATTGTTGCACGACCTCTGTATGCTGTACCGCATAGTAAGCATAACTTTTTTTAATATTTTTTTCTGTATACATAATTTAATAAAAAATATTTGTTTTATGTTACAGCTGCGCAAGATATTCTGGCTCGTGGTTTCGGAAAGCGGCGCAGGAAAACGTTATGCATGGCGGCGCAAATCAGCGCGTTACGAGAGCGATGGCTGGGAGACAACCGTGGCCAGTAGGCTGTGGACGGTGCCGTTCAGCGACCACGTTTTTGATGGCCTGATCACGTGTGAAGATATGGAGAGAATCTTCACACCCGTTGAGGTGAAAAATTTGGCGGATAGACGTTTTGTCTATTCGTCGAAAGAAGACAAAGAATAATTATCAATTTTATTATCTACAATGTATCACATACAGCCATTATATGTAAGTTGTTTTTTTTAAATAAATAAAAACGGTTTACCGTTTATCGCAAAAAATGTGCGAAATTATTTCAAAGTTGCCTAAAAATTTAACCTCTCGCGTATACTATGTTTTTTTCTGAATAAACTTTTAATAAATTAAAAAAAAATACATTTTATTATTATTTACCATAACACCTTTCCTTCATTTATACCGCAACATTTATTAAACCTCCTTCTACGGCCATCAGCCAATAAGCAAGATGGATGTATGCTCTAGAAAATTAGCGTTAATAGAAACCATCGGCCCTTTTCAGGGCCACAAAAACATCCATTCGTATAGAGGAACTAACATTTGAAAAAAAGAAACGAGACGCTGAGTATGTACAAAAGATACATATACACACATGAAAGTGGAAAGCAACTATAGCGCTTCTACACCATGTCAGTCTCAAATAAGGACATATCTGTTGCATTATCCAAAGTCCACTCAGCAACAGGTACTCCTTATCAGCCCCCGAGAAATCAATAATGACCTATGCCATAACAGCCCCCCCCCCGGCCGAGGGAGAGAGAGATAACGAGATAGAGGGGGATGTACGCTATACCGGCCTACGCCCCAAAGAAAGGGGAGGGGGAAAATCAATAACGCCTGTCTTGCTATATGGCCCTTCTTACTACTTGCGAAACTTTCGGCAGGACGTTATGTGAACCTATTAGCAGAACTTTATGCAGAGCTTTTTGCTGTAAACCGAAAGCTCCGCATAAAGTTCCGCTTATAGGCCCGCGGAAAGAACCGTATTAAGTTTCGCTAACAGGCCCGCGGAAGGAGCCGCAGCAAGTCCCACTAATTGGCCCGCAAATAGCGCCGCTGAAAGCTCCGCAAAGAGTCCTGCTGATAGGCCCGCGGAAAGAGCCGCAGCAAGGCGTTGGCTTGCTTAGTAAGAATAACCTTATGTCTTTCGTTAAAAATAACCCAATTTTTAACCAATTTTAAACTTATAATGAGTTAATATGCGCGTCGAATGCGATCATAACCTATATAAAGTGCAGCGAGCAAGAGATAATAAATAAGAACTCCATAAATATTTATGGAAATAAGTTCAGTTTTGCTACTTGGGAATTTTTGCGGTCGCAGAACACGAATATCGTGACGGCAACGCTCTTCTAGGTACCTAGTGCCCAGGGTGGGCAGTATCACGTCGTCTCTTGGAGTTTTTTGAGAATTTAGTAAATAATCCGACGAAACTCGTTACTCGGGGGTTTTTTGCGGTCACAGAACACAAATATAGCGACAACAACACTTCCCGATGTACCTGGTGCCCAGGGTGGGCAGTAACGACGTTGTCTCCAAGAGTTTCACGGAAAATTAACGACTTTTTTGTCGTGACTCGTTGATTGAGGGTTTTTAAGGTTGCTAAATACGAATATAGCGACATCAACGCTCTCTGAGGTACCTGGTGCCCAGGGTGGACAGTATCACGTCATCTCCTGGAGTTTTGAGAGATATTAATACATAATCAGCCAAAACTTCTTACTCGGGAGTTTTTGCGATCGCAGAACTCGAATATCGTGACGTCAATGCTCCTTAAGGTACCTAGTGCCCAGGGTGAATAGTATCAACGTCATCTTCTGGAGTTTTGTGGGAATTTAATAGTAATTAAGTGAAATACGTTACTCACGGATTTCTGGGACCACTGAGCATGGATATGGTGCTATACTTAAGATAATCCCAGGAGACGATGTTGATATTGCCAACTCTGGGCACCAGGTACTTCGGGGAGCGTTACCGTCGCTATATTCGTGTTCCTCAACCTCGAAAACCCCCAAGTAACAAAACTGTACTTTCTCTCATCAACATTTACCTTTTTTTGATTTTCTGCATTATTATTTACATTTGAGGTTACGTATCTCTTCTTTAAAAACAATATGGGCAAAAATAACCTTATTCTTGCGTTAAAACGATGTCGCTGTTCGTCAATTATAACCCAATATTCTTGGCTTAGATAAGCTAATTCGACACTTATAAGCTTTTTTTGGGTTAAAATTAATTGCGATTTCTACCAGGGTATAGGCCCGTGGAAAGAGCCGTAGAAAGCTCCGCATAAAGTCCCGCTGATAGGTCCGTGGAAAGTGTTTCTCGTGCGATTTGCCAGTGTGACAAAGGGCATTAATTGTCTGGAAAATTTATAAAATTAGTTCTGTCAGTTGAACGAAAATCATTCGCAGATGCAGATCGTCAGACTTTGCGAAAGAATTGCACTTTTCGATCTTTTCGGCTCTCTTTGTTACTCCGTTCGCCACCGCCGACCTCCTTAGCAACGACGCCGCGGCAGCCGCGCTCACTTCCCCTCACGCGCTTTTCTGCTAAACGCTGTGGTGGGGTGATTTTTCTTTCTCGACTGGGAAAGTGAAAAGTGGAGAAAAATTTTTTGGACTAATTCCTCTAGACTCAGTTTTTTACGCTGATCACGATGGTATATAAATATTGTATTGTTTTAGAAGCACCCTGTATAGGTATTACGCTTATGGACGCAGGGTATAAGATCCATGCAGAGAATAATTAGAGGTAAGCTGGAGAAGGTACTAGACGGGGAGGGGCTTTTGGATGCCACACAAACGACTTTCAGGAAAGGAAGAGGAGAAGACGGTAAAGATGGAGCTGAGTAAGGAAGGTGGTATAGCATACACGTTCTACGCCGAAATGAGGGCAATTTTTGACGAAGTCAAAAAAATAGAGATATGGGGATTGATGAAGGAAATGGGAGTAGATAACAGAATTAAGAAAAGGATAGAAAGGATATACATAGAGACATAATATATAATATAAAAGAAGGCTCAAAATATAAAAGAAGCACAAAGACGGTTTTGACACATTCAAATGGGTGAGACAAGGTTATTTATTAAGTCCCACACTTTTCAACGTAGCCAAGGCAAACATGGAAAGGGAGTTGCATAAGGTACATGAGAGAGGTGTGGTTCTAGGAAAGAAGAACATCTAGTTTCTTTTGTACGCGGATGAAGTAATCTTGCTAGCCACAAACGCAGAAGAAATAATACAAGTGATGAAGAGATATAGGAATATAATAAAGAGAAAAGGGCTGTAATACAACACAATTCACAACACAAAATGTATAGCTAATAACTGTGATTGACTCTAGGAGTTTTTCCTTGTAATATTGTAATTTAATATGTAACATTTACAGAAATTGATCTAAAGAGGTTGGGAACTAAACCAACGAAACGTCGACAGTGAAATATCTATTGATTGGAGTTTTTTATTTACAAGGGTTGACTCTCTCACTTTTGTTTTCCTTATTTTTTTTTAATTTGTGGCAGCCACGCCACACGCTTTTGCCAGCACACTCAGCATACATACATACACGCGCACGCACCCGCAGACCCAAGCGACCGTGCCTCGAACGGCGCAGCCCAGATTAGCGCTTATCAGTGCGGATTTGTTTTCCGCGTCGGGGAGACAATAAAGCGTTCGAACCGCGCTCGAACGTTTTATTGTAGCCGTCCGCATCTTAATACCTGCGGCCGACGCTAGACTGCGCCCGGGTTTTCCCTGGCGTAATAAAACCATAAACGGCTAGAGCTGCGGATGCGTGCCGACACTAAGGGATTACCGGCGTAGTAAAACAGTAAACAGCGGGCCGCTTGGGCTTGCCGACCCGGCCACCTACCTGGACTGCGCACGCTCCGTCCCTGCTAATCCGATTGGTTGATCGGTACAAGAGGCGGAGCTAGAGCTACGACACGAGTCGCACCTACTCTAGGCTGTTGTCAACCGACGAGACTAAGTTTGAAAATAAATCAGATATTCCGTTTACACCTCTTGGAGTTTAGTCACTCTCCTGCACCTTCTCGCATTCCCAAAAATTTGTTAAGGTTTTGAATATTTAGTAAGAAAGTTAGGAGAGTCTCTGTTCAGAGACAGTTGCAGCCCAAGGATGAGACTTTTTGACTCACTGGTGAAAAGTATAATAGAATATGGAGCGAAAATTTAAAAAGGGAAAGAAAAGGAGGAACTGGAAAGCATACAAAGGAGATACATGAAAATGATTTTAAAACTTGATACAACCCCAAGATAAGTACTACGTATGGAGACAGAGAGGTCAAAGTTGGAAGTAAAAACGACAAAGAAGGCTATAAAATACGAAGTAAAGCTGAGTAGTGTAGAAAAAATGACACTGCAAAAAATGCTGATAATTACTATCTAAGAAAAGAAGAGAATGGTAAAGACAAAGGAAAAGAAAAGGAATAAGAGAAGTGAAGATCAATAATTGTGGATGGACTATATCAGAATATCAAAGAAAGTTAAAGGGAGGAGTACCGGTCCGGCACAAACTGGAGAGATTCAATAGGGACGCACAGTTTCAGATTGGTCTTATGAAATAAGTATTTTTGACAAGCAAGAAGCACGAGGAGATTGCTAAAAGAGATAGATTAGTAAGTGTTCGAGTACCTCCAAGAGTGTCAGAGAAGTGACAAGAAGAGATTAGCAGTCTCAGTGAAATTAAGAAGACTGGAGAGATGGCTTGCGTGTATAAAGCATTGGAGAGAGGGATAGCCCCGGGCATATAAGGAGCTTCGTTGCGCTGACGAAGTCATTCGGTCTCTGATCTATGATCACGGTCGATAGCATGAACTACCATCCAATCGTCCAGATACTTAGTAGACTACGAGCATAGCGCTCTTGAGGTTATCCAGAGGATACTTCCTCTCACCTGTTAAAATATCAATTTGCGATCATCTGTACATTATACATGAATATATACAGCTCTCTTTCTATTTTGATTGATTATTTCAACCTTATTTTATCCATCGCCTGTAAAATATTTTGTAATAATTACTTTTCAACATAGATTGTAATTTTTGCGTCTCAAACATAGATTCATTTAAAAAATGTAGTTTTTGAATACATAGTTTCTACAATTTTTAGTAAAAAAAGTTAGCGATATAGCGTACGTACGTACGTACATCCGGAAACAATTTTTTGCATCATCTTCATTATGATTATCTACTATACATAATATTAACTAGCTAAAAAGTCGCTCGCTAACGCTCGCTCGTTCTATTTAAACATTGATTCAAGTATTAAATAAATAAATAAATAAATATATATATATATATATATATTCTACAAATTAATGATTATAGAAATATGAGACAAAAACAATAATAAAATAATATATCAATATTTAAATATAATTTTATTTTAAAATCGAAAGTGATTGCATTACAACATTAAAACATAATACTTGTTATTTAAATTCATGCGATGTGATGTATTAAATATACTACCAAAGGGATATAATTTTATTTACCAACCTTGACGAGAAAAATAACGTGATTTATCACACAGTCAATTACGTGATAGATTGCTTGAATTGTTACGTAATGAATTACGTAACTACATAGTGTGATTTTTTACGTGAAAAATCATGTCAGAAATCATTCATAAAACTATTCACAAATCTCAAGTCATCCTCTTCCTCTATTTATATTAAAATGTATCTGGTAGTCTCTGGCTATAAGTTCATTTCATCGGGTGTCGTCGAATTACTATAAGAGAGCAAGTAAAAAGTTCAAGCTTCGGGGTCCGTCACTTTTTCGTTGCACTCTTCACTCGTAACATTCTTATATAAAAATAAATAAATAAATATATATATATATATATATATATATATATATATATATATATATATATATATATATATATATATATATATATATATATATATATATATTGTGACAGTGCACACACACACACACCTAAAACAGCGTGCACACAGCACATACAAGCGCGTAAGCATCACTTACGCATACACAGACACTACACGACACGCGCCTACGAGACGCATGCCGAGGCGACAGGAGTCGCCCGCGAAGCATAAGCATAGGACAAGCAAGGTAGGTACGAGAGATTAGATTAGATTAGATTAGATAGTTTTTATTTGCGTACATTATGTTGTACAATAATAAGATTCAGCATTATGATGTGAAAGTAGAATACAGTAAGTTGAGGTGTGTTTAGATTATGTATAGTGTAAAAGTGTACCGATGGTGAAAATGAGTAGCGCGAGAATGAGTAGGTGTGTGCGTGTGCATGAGTGTGTAAGAGTTATGTGTTTTCGAGTTGAAAGTAGTAATCTTTAGTAAGTTTTCTGAAGGTGACAGTAGATGAGGTGTTTCTGATGTGAGATGGCAGGCTATTCTATAAGTATGAGGCGCTGATATGAAACGAGTTCCTCAGCGTCTCAGTCGCGAAGGCAGGCATTTCCAGAGGTGTCACCTCGCCCTCACAGGCCGGAGCGAGATGCGGAAGTCAAAAAAGGCCAGTACGTATGATGGTACGACCGAGTTAAACATTTTACGAAGGAAGCAGACTGTGAAGTAGCATGTCCCAGTCAAGCACCAGTCCCAGATTACGCACAGAGGATTCAAAGCTGACCTGGGCACCCCCGATATTAATGAAAGTGTTAGCTGTTGAGGAAATTAAATTTATGTAGTATGGGGAGCCCAGGACAATTGCTTTGGTTTTTGTAACATTAAGTTTAAGCTTGTTTTGCGCAGCCCAGCCCATTATCCTCTCGGCATTAGCACTCATCTTGTTTGATAAAGAATCGAGCTCCTCGAGGTGGCAATGACTGTAAATTTGCAAGTCATCCGCGTAAATAATATGGGAAACATCGGAGTCTAGACAGAAACCGATGTCGTTGATGTACAATGCAAACAGCAGGGGACCTAAGACGGAGCCCTGCGGGACGCCGATGTTAAGACGCTGCGAAGAGGAACGCTCGCTATTGTCACCAACGACGGCTTGCTTTCTCCCAGTGAGATAGGAGGCAAACTAGCGGATAACCTGCCTAGAGAAGCCGAAAGTGGATAGCTTCCTCAGGAGCCGGACATGACATACAGTGCCAAACGCCTTGCTAAAATCAAAGAGAAGAAGGAGTGTCACTTTCTTTTTGTTTATGCCGACCCTGAAATCTTCAGTTAGCTTAATTAGGCCAGACTGAGTGCTGTGGCCAGTGCGGAAGCCTGTTTGATAGTTGTCTAGTAAGAGCCTTGATTGAAGGTATCGTGAGACTTGCCTGTGCACCAGCCACTCCAGGGCCTCGGAGAGAAAGCAGAGAAGTGAAATCGGACGGTAGTCAGTCAGGTCTGTTGGTGAACTGACTTTGTTGAGTGCACGCACAAGTGACAATTTCCAGGCAGATGGGAAACGGGTTTCGCTCAGAAACAGGTTGAAAATGTGACATAGTAGAGGAGCAAGAACTGGCAGTGCTTTTGAGATAACAACCTGAGGGATATTGTCTCTTCCCCTGGCCTGGGTGTCGAAGTGCGATACTGCAGCCAACACGTCCGATTCCGTTATGGTGTTAAACTCGAAATGATCCGGGAGGTCAAGACTTTCCAGGGTTAGAAGATACTCCTCAACAGCAGGAGCTAATGGATCATTGGAGATCGAGCTGAAATGCTTGTTCAGTTCATCTGTGCTATAACGAGGTGGCAAAGGGGCCTTAGTGGCAGAAATTCCAAGTTTCTCCAGCTCTCTCCAGATCTCGGCAACATCAGTCAAGGTTGACAGGCGTGAATAGTAATAATTCAGCCTGGCTTCCTCGACCTGTTTGTGAGCATTGTCTCTAGCTAGTCTGTATAAGCGGAGATCTGAATCAAGCCTGGAGTCCCTGAAACACCTGTAAAGTCTCTCCCTCTCAGATACAAGGTCACGAAGAGCCGTGGTGAACCACGGGTGAAGTTGTTTCTCGGTGTTACAGTCCGTAATGGGGCAAGATGATTGATGGCATTAGTGAGGTTAGCGTTAAGTGTGGATATGCATTCGTCGAGTGATGAAGAGGTGAGGGATGACCAGTCACATGCGCTAAGAAAGTCCCTTAGCTTCTCGGCGTTGATTCCCTTAAAATTTCTGTAGGAGTATGTGTTAGGTACGTATCGTTGAATCTGTACGTCGAGAGTGGCCGTGATAAGGTCATGTCCATTGATGAAAGGTGAGTCTGTCTTCCAGTGTGACAGCAGGCGATCCTGCTCGTCGATTAGACACAAGTCAAGCCAGGTATCCGAACTCTGTTTATGATGCGTGGCACCATAGGGGACAGAAGAAAGGGAATTTTCATCAATGAAGGCCTTGATGAACTTGGCATCTTCAGATGAAGAAAGCTGGTTAGAGTTGACGTCTCCCATTATGACCTTCGTGTAGTAGTTGTGCATGTGGGTTGTTAGCTGGTCTATAATGTTAGAGCCTTGGAAGAATGGAGCGTGAGGAGGACGATACACAACCCCCACGAAGATCGGAGAGATTCCCTTTGCCGATACCTCGCAGAAGAGATATTCAAGCTTATCTGGCTTGCCAGACCATTCACCATCAGATGATGAAATAACGCTAGCCGTCTGTGATTTATGTATGTAGAGGGCCACACCTCCTCCGTTTCTGTTTCTGTCCCGTCTGTACAGTAGGTAGTCATCCAGTGAAGGGATGGACGTTACCTTGTCGCTCAACCAGGTCTCGGTAACAGCTATTACGTGGAATGGAGAGCGAGTGGATAAGAAAAGCCTGATCATCTCAATGTGACCCATAAGCGAGTTCGCATTAAAATGACAGACTCGTAGACCTTCGGACAGAGGTACCTTAGAACCGGATGAAAACATGGCAGATGAGCTTGATGGTGGATGTGGTGGAATGATGTGTTTGTGTTGTAGCCTCAGTGTTGAATGATGTCGGCAGCAGGCGGGAACCGGGCTAAAAAAGTCTCCAGCTCAGCGTCGGTGTTGATGATGGTAGCACGCTCGCTGTCGTCGATGCAGCGCATGTAGAGTCTCCCATCTCTGATGAACGTTCGGCAACCCTGTCTCTTCTTGGCCTCCAGCTTGGCCCTTGAACGCAGCTTGTGGCCGTCAGAGGGGAGCAGCTCGTTGATGTTTACAAGCCCTTGATGGTCAGGGCTCAGAGCTTTAGCTTCCTCCAGTAAGGTGGTGTCCAATTCGCTGGTGTGCAGCTTGCGTTTCGGGGCTTTGGCGATGACGATCGAGCGTGCAAGCGCACTTGAAGATAAGGTGACGGTTAATGGTGGCAGTCTGCCGTCACCTCTGGCGGAGCTGTTGGTTGCATCAAGCCTCCCCATGGTCCTGACTGATGCTATGTCCCTTCTGAGGACCGTGGGGTCAAGCGCGCTCACGACTGAGAAAGCGAGGAGATGCAGCGAGGTTTCACTGGTGTACTGCAGGCCCGTGACAACAACCACACTGTTAGTGGTCTGCTCCTGTCGCCTCTTGACCTCTGCCAATTCACTGCGCAGGCTGCAAATCTCCGCAGCGCTGGGCACAGTGCTGCTGCTGTCCTGCTGCATTGTCGGGCTCCTCGATGAGAGATCTTGAATTTGTGACTGCAGCTCGGTGATGGTGGACTCAGCATTTTGTATGCGGGTCTTGAGTGCAGGCAGCTCATCGAGGGCCTTGAGTCGCCTCTCAATTGGGCCCAGACGCTGCTCAATTTTGGAGATCCGTTCCGACACGATGTTCTGTGTCTTGAGGGCCTCCGTTTGAGCATTGCGAATGTCGTCAAGGGCACTGCGAATATCCCTCAAGGCAGCCTCAACGGACGGCGTTGATGTTGTCACACCGGTCGAGCGGGCTGGTGAGGGATTTCTCGACGTGTTCGTTGATGGTGGTGCTGACCTTATCTTCTTGTTCCCCGGCTGCTGCTGTTTGGGAGTGCTCTTGCCTGCTGATGTTGTTGCAGTTACTCCCGATACTGATGTTGTAGCAGAGGTGGACTAAGTCCTCACTTTGGTACCCGTGGCGTTGTTTTTGCCTGCACATGGGAGACAGGCGATGGTCTGCCTGTCATTCACCACGATGGCCTTCACGTTGGTTGTGTTCTGGCACCTGGCGTGGTAGTACAGACCACAAAACTCACACCTTTTGGGGTCTTTGTGCTGTATAGGTTGTGTACAGCTGCTGCATGACTGAAAAGGCACTTCCACACTCTTCTCGCCGTTTGAACTCATTTTTCGTCGATAACTTAGTACCAGTCGGTAAAGTAGATACTCGTAGGAGGATGATAAGTTATCGATGTAGTGAGAGAGTAGATATTGTAACTCTTACGGCTAGATGGAGCGTTAGTGGAGAGAGTCTGAAAGTACCGACCTCGAAAAGTGTGAAGACGCCGTGAAGATTCTCCTGCGAGGCAGCAGATCGCCACGATGTTGATTGAAGTGAGAAATAGACGCCGTGCAAATGAGAAATCAAGCCAAGCCAAGCCAAGCAGTTTTGGAGGTTAGGGGCCTTGTAGAAAGTTTGCAGTGGAAATGATAAAAGAGAAAAATTGCAGCCTTCGGCGATTTATATATCGACGTGAAGGTTGCAAAGTGAAGCGTGCAACTATCTACAACAGAAGAGGGCCCGAAGGCAAGGAGCAGCAGAAAAACAGTACTAAAAAAATGATGTATCAGCAGAGCTGTCAACTGTACTCACCAGAGAGAGAGAGAGAGAGAGAGAGAGAGAGAGAGAGAGAGAGAGAGAGAGAGAGAGAGAGAGAGAGAGAGAGAGACCAGAGAGAGAAAGTATAGCGCGACACGAGAGCCAGCGCTATACTCGAAACGGCACCTAGTCGTCGAGAAACAAACATCAGCTCACCCCGAAAGGCCAAGAGCGGAAAGCCACACACCAGGTAACGAAACCGATCCTGATCACACTTCCGATAGCTCCGATAGCAGCAAGAGGTACCTGGCGCTCTCGACGAGGCGAGCAGCGGTCGAAGGGGGGCCCCAGCACGGCGATTCCGATCAGAGGGCGAGCATCAGCCCGAGCCCGAATACTTAAAACGGAATCAATTACCACATTATGGCGCGTTTTTCAAAGTTACAACTATGTCAAATTTATCTATTTATTAGTTTATACTACAAAATTTAATTGTAAACTCATAAAAATTTGAGTTAATAACATTGAAATTTTTAATTTCAATTGACTGTAATTATAAGATCATTTTAAATTTATAAGTTTTTTTTTAAGTGGCATTAGGAACTTGAAAGTTCATCGCCTCATCTACGCAAGCCTTTCACGCTGCCCTATCTTGTGTCAACACCACCCAAGATGCACCCCTCCGATCGACACCCACCCGCCCTATTTCTACTAGATCCGCTTTTGCGTTGTCCTCCCATCTACGTCTAGATCTACTCTAGAGGTTGCGTTACCATAGGCCTGCCCTGCATGACACGCGCTGCCGTACGATCATCTCTCATTCTCGCTACGTGCCCTGCCCATTTCAATCTGCGTGATTTTATTATTCTGTTAATATTTGGTGACGCATACAGATTTTGCAACTCATCATTATGTAGTCTACTCCATTCCCCGGTTTCCTCATCTTTCTTCGGCCCGTATATTTTTCGCAAGACTTTATTTTCAAATACCCTAAAACGGTTGTCCGCATGTTTAGTGAGAGCCCACGTTTCGCACCCGTACAAAACCACTGGCAGTATTATTGTCCTGTATAATCTTATTTTAACGTTTTTAGACAACAGCCTCGACTTAAGTAAATTACTCACGGCGTAGAAGCATGCATTACCCGAATGGAGTCTCTTATTTATTTCGACATTAAACTTCTTTCTATAATTTATGGTCGTACCCAGATACCTGAATTCGCTAACCTTTTCAAAAGTGAAATTCCTGAAACTCTGAGATCTCCCTCCCCTCTGCAGATGTCTAGTTTATCCACAATCATGTACTTTGTTTTTGATTCACTCACTTCTAACCCTGTATATTCCACCACTTTTATGAGAATTTCCGTGTTTCTTGCTACTGTTTCCCTAAAATCCCCCAGTATATCCAAATGATCTGCGAAGCCTAGTATCTGCGTTGTTGCATTAAGCATGGCGCCCTGCTAGCTAACCTGCATTTTTCTAACGATACTACAACTACTACTACTACAAATACTACAACGTTTAGTTGAACAGCACCGTAGAGAGCCCATCCCCTTGTTTTAAACCATCGCGTATTGTGAAGGGTTTTGATACATTACCGCCTACTCGGACTATTCACGTGCTTCCGTTCAGACATATTTGAATTAATCTCACAAGTTTTCTTAGTACACCGAGAAGTACTAGAATTTGATACATTTTGCTTCGCTTTATAGAGTCGTACGCTTTTTTAAAAGTTATAAATAGTTGATGTATGGTTTCGCAAAATTCCCACTTTTTCTCTAACAACTGTCTCATGGTAAACATTTGATCGCTCGTCGATCTGTTGCGCCGAAATCCGCACTGATAATCTCCTACTATATCTTCCGCGAATGGAGTGTGTCTAGCTTGTATTACGTTTGACGGTACTTTGTAGCACGTTGCTAAAAGTGAGATACCCCTACAGTTATCGCAGTCTGTCTTATCTCCCTTTTTAAAGATCGATATAATGATAGATTCCTTCCAATTTTCGGGTATTTTATATTTTTCCAGATGGCACATACTAGTTTATTGATTTTAAAAGTGAGCTCGACGCCCCCATATTTGAGTAACTCAGCTGTTATAGAATCATTTCCCGCGGCTTTGTTGTTTTTTAGTTTTTTAATCGCGGCCTCCACTTCTTGGTATCTCGGTTCCCTCACGTGAAGATCAGCAGTGTGAATTTCGTCCCCCAATTCTTCGCTATTTTCGTGCACTTTTGATAATTTATCGAAATAATTTTTCCACAGCGACAGTAATTTGTTTTCATTTGCTACGAGGTCCCCGTTTTCGTCCTTCATCAATTGCGCTCTACTCCTAAAATCCTTTTTGATGGCGTTAATTCATCTGTACATTTCGCGGGGGTTATTTTCTTTACTGTTAGTTTCTATTCTCCTAATAAGATTCTTTTGATACTCCCGCTTCTTATTTCTGTAGATCGCGCCCGCCTTTTTCCTTACGTTGGAATACTCTTCTACGGTCCTATCGCTTCTGTTGTGTAAGCCATCTAATTTAGCCTTTCTGCGCCTCTCAAACCAGAGTTCGCACTCTTCGTCAAACTATAGTTTGCTCTTTGGCTTTTTCTTTTTACCCAGTACTTTGTTCGCGGTCTCATTTACCGTTTTCCATTTATCCCCTCCGGCGATGTGTTTGCTTCTTCAAGTGCCTGAAACCTGTTCAAGTGTCTGCCACATTAATTTCTATCTGGTACCTAATTCGCTCTGATCTATCTCGTAGCTTTTCAATATCGAAGCTTTCTACCTTGCTTGCTCGCTTACTATTTTAATTCGCTACTAATCTAGCTCTTAATTTGGCTACTACTAGGAAGTGGTCCGAGTCACTATCTGCCCTTTTATAAGCGATTACGTCGGGAACGTTAGTATGACGTATTTTTTCAATAAGAAAATGATCAATTTGGTTTTATGTGGCCCCGTCCGGCGATTTCCACGTTGCTTTGTGCATATCCTTGTGCTTAAAACACGTAGTTTTGATTATAAGATCTTTTGCCGCCACGAAATTTATGACCCTAATACCGTTATCATTGCTGGCTTCATGCAAGATTTTCTTCCCTATAGTAGGCCTAAACATTTCCTCCTTACCTATTTCAGCATTGAAATCGCCTAATACTATTCTTGTGTCGTAAGACGCGAACTGGTCGATCGCCTGCTCTAAAGTTACTTAATAAAGATTCATAGCTTCTTCTTCTTTGTCCTCCGTAGGACAATGTACATGAATAAACACATATCTCTACCATTCACCTTCGATGATGATGTACGAGAGCCTATCATTGACGGATTTGAAACTTTTGACCGAATGTATGATGCTTTTGCTCACGAGAAATCCGGTGCCTAGGGATCCCCTGCTCCCGGCCCCATACAGGTACGTACAGTTACCCGATACTAGTAGTCCGCCATCTGGCCACCGCGATTCCTGTATCGCTACCAAATCTAAATTGTACCTATCAGCTTCCTTTATAAGTTCTTTAAACGCGCTTGCTCTATATAGACTGCGAACATTCCAAGTTCCTACCCTTAAGTCCCTTTTGATTTGGTTTTGATTTTTTGAGACATGATAGTATGTTAAACCCGCGCGCTTTGGATCCTGTTCCGATCGCAGGTGAGTCCACCTTTCTAGAGGTAAGAACCCCCATACTTCTCTAGAACTAAGTATGAGAGCTTTCCGACTTTGACGAAAACAGTGTCAACTCGTCGTCAGACACACTACGGTTTCTCGTATCCTAACGCCTCCCTGCAAGGTAGCGCGCCTTCGCTGGCATCGTTACCGCGTAAGACCAGGTGACGAATCATTCTACGCATCCCCTTCTGGGGCAGTTGTCATCGCTCCCACATCCTCCTCGGCAGCAGGATTTTTGCCCATTTTTGTAATGTGTGATAAAAGAGATAGATTAAGAGATAAGAGATAATGTGAAGTGTTTTTTGTTGTGGTGCTTGCGTAGTGTTTCTAGATGAATGCGTTCGACAGTGTGGGCTCATCACACCCACGCCTGTTCCTATCGGCTGTCCGCGGCTGCTTATTCAATTTATTCGCAGCTAACCTCTTTCTCAGGGGCTGTTCCTCTATCCGCAACCTGAGGACGCGCTGTGTAGTAGTGATAGGCACCCACCCGTCCGATCTGGAAGACAACGCCCAAGACCCACTTAGGGTGGCGGCATTGTAACAGTAAATTTATAAGTTAAAAAATGTTAAATGAAAATTATATTAATGTATTGTTATAAATCATGCTTCGTGGGGTGCGTGGTAGCATATGGCCGAGTAAATTGAGTACGTTATTATAATAATAATAATCCCTAGTGGATAAAAAAATGTAATAAATTGTAATAAAACGTAAAAAAATGTAAGAAAATGTAAGAAACTGTACCTTTTTGTTGGATTTCGGACCTTTTTTCTCATACGTTTTTGTACACTTTCTTACATTTTATTACATATTTTATTTTACCGCGTAATATAGTCAATATATTTTTTTAATTATTAATTTAAAAATAAAATGTAACAATGCATAAGAAATTGTAAGAAAAAGTAAAAGAATGTAAGCAGAAGTAAGAAAATAAAATAGTCGCTATTTTCTTATATAATATTACGCTTACAGACAATTTTTTATATTTTGTTATACTTTTTTACGTATTGTTACATTGTCGTTTCAAAGAAGAGACCCCCATGAAATGCTGGATCAATGGATTTGTAATAAATTGTAATAAAACCTAACACAATATAATAAAATGTAGCAAACTGTAATAAAACGTAAAAAAAGTCCGAAATCCAACAAAAACGTACAAAATGATACGATTTGTTATATTTTCTTATATTTTATTACACTTTACTAAATTTTTTATTTCCACTAGGGATATTGATCATTTTATTACAATGGTTTAATGTTGTAACTGTTAAATAAATATAAGTGTATTTATATTTTATTTTAAATATATCGTGTTTAAAATATTTGTTTTTTAAAATATTATTTATTGTTTTACATTATTAAATATAAATATTTTCAATTACAATAATATATTTTATACTTCAGATTAAAAAAATTAATAGAATTTTCGCTTGTTCTGTATTTTTTTTTATTGTTAAACAAAATAAATATAATTACTTAATATTGATTGAATGTATGTTTTAAGATATAAGTTCCAATGAATTATTATTAACTTTATATATTGATAAAATTTTATTTTTAATATTAACTAATTCTAATCTCTTATTTATTATACTAGGATTAGATCAGCGTGCTTTGCGCTTGATAACTTAGATTTCATCTGGTAATAATTTAATCATTTTTTAATGATTTTTTTTAATACTTAGAAAAAAATTTAATTCATTATTCTTTAAAATTATATTTTTAAAAAATGTATATCTTCCACTATTTGAAAATTTACAACATTATAAAATATATTCCAAAGAGTTTAAATATAAAGTTTAAAATATACATAGTCAATCAAACTAAGTGATAACGCTAAATGTAAAATTTCTTTCTGAAAATATCATTAATTCCATATTAATACTACATTCGAATGTATCTATTTTACATAACTCCTTATCTATTTTAGAATAATTGCATAAAGAGTTTCATAAGTTTGTGGAGTTTTGTTATCATTGAATTTAAAATATTTTTTTAAATGTCATTATTTTTATACTGACGCTAGATCTAGATTTTATACTTTATTCTTGACCCCTTGGTATATGTTTTACATTATTTAAGAGATTTGTCAAGTTTTTAGAAAGTAGAAAATTAACTTTGTTCTAAAGCATAGATGATTACGTTGATTCCTTATTTACTCATCAAAATAAATCTCATTATGAATCATAATTAATCTTAACGAATATAATAAAACACACATTAATTAAAGAATGATAAAATAGGATTTATTGCTAATTTTGAATATGATGGCAAAACATGTACTTTAAATTACTTATAGGCAAAATGGATCAAGAATGTGAATTTTATAGTGCTAAACACTTTTTATTAGAATTTCCAATAATAAAAAATATAGCAATTGTTGTCATAAAGAAAAAGTTATAATAAAAGATAAATTTCAATATTCGATTTGTTTGTTGCAGTTGACTAATCGCAAATCACAAGAAAGTAAACAATTTATGCGATTAATACGAAATTATAATAATGCTTTAGCTTTTGCGAGTTTTGGGGCTAAACTAGATATTGTTCCTGGCCATGGCCCTTAAGTTTTTCGCATTTGTGGTCAAACTTATCATAATGCTTATTTATTAAACCCAGTAACAAATGAAAATAGAAAATTTGGACAATTATATATAATAGACAATGAAATAACTAATGAAATTCGGTTTTCAACTGATGTAAAATGCAACATAATATTACTGCTCCCTGGTAGAAAATAAACCAACCAAAATGGCCTGTGAATTAAGAATTGGCTAAAAATGTTATTATGATAAGTTATCATGAATATTAGCCAACATTTAACCAACGGTTCGGGAAAATTTTAAATGTAGTACTTTAAGGTTATGAAATTTTAATACTATTATAGTGATTTATAATTTCGGTTTGTGATATACCTATAATAAATATATAGAATATGCTAAGCTCTTGATGTCTACGTGAATGTTCACCGTCTGTGTTGTTCAGATCACCCGAAACTCTCTAAATTATTGTCCAGGTGTTTATTATGGGAAAAAATGTTAGGCTTAGTAATGCGCATCGTGGTTTGCGTTGTGTAGGTGTAAGTTCTGCTCGAAGATGATGGACACGTTACCCGCGAGTCTCGTAGACGATGTCCAGGTGTCCGAGAACCTCAGCGGCTAGTAATTATTCATATATCCAGTCTAGTTCCGAGTACAAATCGCAGTTTATTAGTGAAATATAAAATTGTGGAAATTTTAAACATTTTCAAAATTTTCCGAAATTTTTCAAAATTTGTTCGAAATTTTCCAATATTTTCAAACACTTTTTGAAGACTTGTATAGTAATTATTTCCACAGAGCGCGCTACCTATGTTTTATTATTTTTCTCTCGTCGAAGACCTATACATCGTCTACGAGAGACCCGGGTGACATGCTCATCATCTTAAAGAAGAACTTATATCTACACATCGAAAGCCACGGAGCGCGCTACCTAGGTTTCCTAAATCGAATCTAACCTCAAACGAGTATTTCAAATTCAACCATCTGTTTACCAACTGAACCACTTGTAATGTGATGAAATAAGCATTATTTAAGGGTAACTATTGGTTAAACCGTTAACCAAGTCGTTCGGATTTGGCCAATCGATGGCAAATCAGTTCTTTACGTTTCTACCAGGGCTGAAGCATATAAAATGATGCATGAAATTAAGGAAGAAGAATTAAAACGTGCTCGAAATGCCAATGAATTACCTAGAGAAGTTAAAATGTTTGTTACAAGGCAAAATTATTCTAATAATAAAACTTTTGAAGTTCCATCATGCAATGAAGTTGCAGTAGTTTTTGTAGGTGAGGAAGGAGAACCTCCATTTAATAGTGATTTTTGTATTGATTCTAAAAATGTAAAACGTGAAATATTCCAATTATAAGTAAACATGTTGATCCTGTGACATATCCTTTAATTTTTTCATCAAGTCACTGGCACTTAGCTTCCTCCTATTCCGCTAGTGGAAGATAATTACACGTTTTCTAGAAAATCTGTACGGATGTATGATATTCTTTTGACGATTTAAGAGTTTAGATGCATGTACTTCATATATCATATAGAGTCAATCAGTTAGAGGGGTGGGGCGTCAGTTAAAGGGGTGAAACAAAAAATTTGATTATTATAACTTCTCCTCTAGGAGGAAGCTATATAGGAAAAATTATAATACTTATAGAAAAATTTGATATAATTTTATTAATAAAATGTATAACCTTAGATAAACAATTTTTTAGTATAGCACTGTGTTTATTATCCAGGACAAAAATGTTAAAAAAATATAAGATAACTCAAATAAAAAAACTCATAATTTGCCTTACGCGCCATGCATACGTACGTGTATGTGCAATATAATCTAAGTTTTTATGAAGTTCTTTCATTTAATGTAGATTATAGATGCATTGCTTTTTTGGAATTGTTCTGTTTGTTCGCTTTGATCAGTTAGAGAATGTTGCTAAAACAAAGCTTCAAAAATATATCCTATTTGTCTAGAGTCGATTGGTAAAGAGCCGAGCATCCACTGTTTTAGACGTAATGTAAATTCATATTTTCTTTTCAATTTATAAATACAAAGGGAAAGAATGTATAAATAGTCTGTAAAATCGATAAAGTATTTCTATGTGTTTCTTTTACGATATATACTTCCCCTTTAACATTTATTAAAGATAAGACTGAAAAATAAAAGTAATGATTTCCCCTTACGTAGGGTACAAAACTAAATCAGCAAGTCATGCAGTCCTCGATGGAAATTGATATAAAAAATGTATTGTATTGTATGTATTATATGTTAAAAAGGTAATATTATTTACTTGAAAAAATATTTGTGTTTACATTTCTTTTACCCTTCTGCCATATTTCTCTCTCTCTCTCTCTCTCTCTCTCTCTCTCTCTCTCTCTCTCATTTTAACAGCAATTAGTTTTCATTATGTTAAACCACTAAATATTTTTTGGAAGCGTTTGACCATTTAGTTTTGAAGATACAAGAAATCAAAAAAATTAAAAAAAAATTTTAATCATCGATATCTTGAGAACCATGGGGTTTTAAAAGCTGCGCGAAGAACTTAGCCTAGACGCATAAAAAGTCTGCTTTTCCCCCAAATTGTAGATAAATTCAAGCCTTTTTACTCTCGTAAACGTTGGACATAGAATACTCATTTTTTTCAGTTTTCGATTTCTAACTCAAAAACTACGTAGTCAAATATAAAATACATTGAGATTTATCGGGCTGAAGAAGAAAAACGTGATTTTAGCACTTGTAGATTATACACTCACATATTCTAAAAATAAGCAGCTTTTTCACTAATATTTTTGTTGGAAATCATAGTTTAGCTCAGAATACATTCTAATAAGTCAAAAAACCTTACCAACAGTAATGATAAGTATTTTCTTTTTTTGTATAATGAAAAATCCGAATACCTATGTAGAAGTAAATAGTGTCACGGGCGCCGCAGCTTCGTTTGCTTCTCAAACTTGCCTTCGTGGCGCTACCGTTCCACTTGATTTTTAAAGTTTGCATTTTATCTACTGGCGAATAAACATTTTCAATGTATTCTCTTTGTTGAAATTCTCTTACAACTAGTCTCGCTTAATATACATTGTTATTTCTCCTTTTATAGATCCATTTCACATCAATGACTGTTGGTCTTTCAACAACTTCCCATGTAATATTTTTCATTAAACTATTAATCTCTGAGTCCATAGCGATTTTTTAATTTTTAGAGTCACTGGAGTATATCGCCTCCTCAAATGTATTCGGTACATTTGCATCAAAATAATTCATATAAATGAAATAAGTTACAGGATTTCCATATCTATTTACAGGACTTTTCTTTCTTTCAGATTTTCTTTTCACATTTAAACTATCTCTACTTAGATTTTACTTATCATTCGTATTATAATCAATTTCAAGATTACTCGGAATATTTTCGACATTAGATTCGTTACCTCTTCTTAACTCGAAAGTAGAAGTAGAAGGTAAATGATTTAGTTTGTTTCGATCTACATCAGTACATAGACATAGGAAGTATAGACTGCGGGTCAAATGGAGAGACCGTGTCCCCCTGTGCGAGAGAGAGAGAGAGCGATATTTAAGGAGAGCAGTCTGTCTCTTTCTAATGGGCGGAGCGAACCTCGCGCATGCGCACCGGCACCGCCAGCTGATCGCCGCCAACTCCGCGATTTATTCGCATTTATTATAATTAATTCATCAATAAGTATTGAAAATTTGGCAATAAATTGCGGATTTGCATGATCCCCAATTTAATTGCGAACGATCCGCATTGTTTTCAATACCCATACCGTGTTTGCGTGCTATAGTTCACGACGATATATCCCGCTGATACAATTTATTCCATTTGAAATTTTGTTTACTTCCCTTATTTTGTTTAAACTGAAATACTTAATCCTTAAGCTTAAACATTATTAAACCTACGTTATGTTTAAGCCCCCGCCTCCTTGATGATCATATGTGACTTTTGAACATTTCATTCCAGGTGAATTCGTGGTCGTGCGAGCTAAGGCGCGCGCACGTGTTATGTTTTTGAATTCGTGATTCCGGGTTCGAATCCGACCAGGAGATATTTTTTTTTCTTTTTACATCGTATACAAAATTACTCAGTAGGTGCAATCATTTATATAAATTTTTTTAATTTTTAAGTTTTAATCGTTAGTATTGTATATTATAATCATCAGTATATATTATAATTTTCATAAAAATAAGAATATGAAAAATTAAGATTAAAACAATATAAAGAAAAGAAGAAAAATCGACAAGTCATTATAAATTACGGTGGTAAGTAATAATATTTTTATTTTTTATTTAAAAAACAATATTTTCTTAGTCGCATTTCCCGCAAATGTTTAGAATCAAAAGACATACTTTGCAGTATCATCACAAGTACTCTTTTCGCTATTTTATGCCTCGCAATCATTTGAGTTGTCAAAGTTGTCGCTACTGCATTATTATCGACTTTTATTTTTTCCGTAAGTTTAAAAAGTGAGCACTGTAGCAGACGATCTGTAGCACTGTAGCAACACTCATATAATCAAGAGCCATTATCAGATCACCGAAATCAATTAATAAAATTAATTTTAAATCAATTTTTTCAAATAAGATTATTTCACGAATCGACTTCATTGCAACAATTTGAAACGAGAATTCGCACTAGAAATAATAAATTAACATTATTTTATCATCAATAATGCATTATAATATTATAATTCTGCCATTGCATTTCCTTTGTATTGTTGTTGTTTTTCGAGTTACAGAGTTACTTTGTGTCTGACGTAGAATATTCGTTTATTAAAATTGTTTATTTGTTGCATGTTATTATATTATATTTTGTGTAACATACTTTAATATTATATTATTGAAATGTAAATTTTCCTTGTGATTTTTTTATTTCCTTAATTATTTGAACTAAAATTTAAAGCCTGATTTGATAGTATGGATAAAACCTTATTAATATAAAAAAAAATAATTTTGTATACGATGTAAAAAGAAAAAAAAATATCTTCTGGTCGGATTCGAACCCGGAATCACGAATTCAAAAACATAACACGTGCGCGCGCCTTAGCTCGCACGACCACGAATTCACCTGGAATGAAATGTTCAAAAGTCACATATGATCATCAAGGAGGCGGGGGCTTAAACATAACGTAGGTTTAATAATGTTTAAGCTTAAGGATTAAGTATTTCAGTTTAAACAAAATAAGGGAAGTAAACAAAATTTCAAATGGAATAAATTGTTTCAGCGGGATATATCGTCGTGAACTATAGCACGCAAACACGGTATGGGTATTGAAAACAATGCGGATCGTTCGCAATTAAATTGGGGATCATGCAAATCCGCAATTTATTGCCAAATTTTCAATACTTATTGATGAATTAATTATAATAAATGCGAATAAATCGCGGAGTTGGCGGCGATCAGCTGGCGGTGCCGGTGCGCATGCGCGAGGTTCGCTCCGCCCATTAGAAAGAGACAGACTGCTCTCCTTAAATATCGCTCTCTCTCTCTCGCACAGGGGGACACGGTCTCTCCATTTGACCCGCAGTCTATACTTCCTATGTCTATGCATCAGTATCATCATTTATACCACTCTAACCTCAAAATCACAACTTTAATGTGAATTTTCGGCTCTTGTGGTATAAAATATCGTAATATAAAATATCGGCTCTTTCTGTACCCGTTGCATAATATACTATTTTAGATTCGTTTTTCAGTATTTCACTTTCTATATTTATAGATTTGCTCTTTTCCAAATCTCGGTCTTTTTCATTATCACATTTTTCTCAAACAAATGATTTTAGTATTTTCTTCAACTACTTTTACATGTCTAGCATGAATAACTCTACCGTTGACTGAAACTTTATAATCATTTTCTACATAGCCTACTAACACACCTAATTGGCCTTTATCATCCCGTTTGCTTTTTCGTAATACTTCTGGAACTCTTACAAAGACTCGACCTCCATAAATTTTCAAATTTTTTACGTAGGTTTGATCCTAAAAATATTTTATAGAGAGTTTTGTTCTCCGCTGTATTAGCAATCGTACGATTCTTTAGATAAGCAACAGTTTTTATAATTTCTGGCCAATATCGCCTGTGTATTTTAGCTTCTCGCATTAAGCATCTTCTTATGTCCATAGCCGACCTATTTTCTGCTACTCCATTTAGTTTATGGACGTATGGTGGATATGTTATTAGTTATATTCCTTTAGACTTTACAAAATCATAAATCTCACGCTTAAATATTCTTTACCATTATCACATTGTTACTTTTTCACCTTTTTATTGAATTTATTTTCTACTAGATTCATGAATTCTTTCAGACAACTGGCGTTTTTGGATTTATTTGTGATACAAAAAATTCTAGTACATTTACTATAATCATCAACAAACGTTAAAAAATATTTTTCTTTACCATAACCAGTTGTGCCATGTAGACCATTCAAATCCGTATGAATTAATTTTAAAATTTCAGTAGTTTTCGTTCTATTATTTTCAAAAGGTACTTAAGCCATTTAACTCTCAATACAATTTGCACATTTCATTTCAGTGATTTTAATTTTATTTGGCAATCCTTCTACTAATTTATTCAAATATTGAAAATTTACGTGACCTAATGCTCTCTGCCATTTCTCTTTATTAATAATTTTCAGTATGTTGGCATGCATTATATTATCAATACTTTTTGAAACACAGCTTTTTAAAGTATATTCATTATCAACTACATTTGCAACACCTATTAATTCTCTAGATTGATATAAATCTTGTCGTCCTCATTTTTTGGTACTATAGTATAATTTTTTGTTATTTAAGAAAAACTTAATAGATTTTGTTTAATGTCTTCAACATAATAAACATTCTTCAAAATAACATATGTTTGATTGTA
The DNA here is from genome assembly GCF_009193385.2 of Nasonia vitripennis. NCBI lineage: Eukaryota > Metazoa > Arthropoda > Insecta > Hymenoptera > Pteromalidae > Nasonia > Nasonia vitripennis. The sequence continues at coordinate 1,192,749 of NW_022279643.1, read as the reverse complement.
ATAATTTTTAAAATATTTATACTACCAAGTTTAGTTGCTTTAAACTTTTTACCATCTGGTAATTTTACATCAACTAGGAATGAAGGAGCGCTTCGCGCGCTCTTGATTCTATCTCTGTCTAATAACACTGGTAGAAAATCTACCATAAGTGTTGGGCGGCACACTAACGCCTGCTAATATTTTATAAGCATGTAACATGTTACTAAATCCCTCAAAACTATTTTTTAATAAATATATTAATTTATAATGCTCAATGTCGTCATCATTGGTTTGAATAGTGAATTTGAAGAAAAGTTCAGTATAAGAGTCAGTGGGTTTGTCTATCATTACAATGCCTTTTATTTGCATTACAAAAAAGCTATACAACTGATATTTTACACAGATACTTACTATGCTACCTAGAAAACATGTAACCTACATGATTATGATTTAACTGTTTTCATTCATATTTTCACATCGAGGTCCATATGAATTTTTTAACTTAGCGTATCAAATTTTGCTTGTAGACAGTTACACAGAAACTACCATCTCTAGCACATTGTATTGCTGGTTTCCAGTGTATTTTTACATGAAGAAAGTGATAAGTATTTTAGCTTTTTTGTCAAGCCCTTAATTAGAATTTTGACTTTTAACAGTTGTGAGAGATTTTGAGACCGATACCTGTTTCTCAATTTTTCCATTTTTTCTCATTCGAAAACTAACAGTTTCTTTTGTGATTGTGGAAAGATATTTAAAGTTGAATCAACGTTAACTGAAATACTTTTGTGTTCGACTACAACATCCATGATAATTATTTAGTCGTATAGCATGAGTTTGCATTCACATCAGTGTCGGAGTCGAAATCAGAAGTTTTTCAGTTAAGGTCGAATCAACTTTAAATATCTTTTCACAATCACAAAAGAAATCTATATGCAAAATATGAGCTCTCTAGATCTGTTAGTTTTTGAATGAGAATAAATGCAAAAATGGAAAAACAGGTATCGGTCTCAAAATCTCTTACAACTGGCTATAAGTAAAATTTGACCTGCACAATTAAAAAATTCGCATGAGCCTGGATGTGAAAATATGAACGAAAACAATTAAATCAGAATCATCTAGGTTACATATTTCTAGGTAACATGTCTAGTAGCCTTTTTACAATTCAAAGAGCATTGTATAATGATAGATTTAAACTTACTGACTCGGATACTGAACTTTTCTTTAAACTCACCTCTCAAACCACACCGAGGGCGACTTTGGGCACAGAGACACAGTATATCTTCAAATTCTTTTTTCTTTTACTTGAACTTCTCACTGACATTTAAAAAAAAAACTAAATAATATTCACACACTTTATTACTACTTCTAATAGGGTTAGGGTGCCACTTTTCAATACACATGTTGTAATACTACACACTCTTGGTAATGATTAATTTTTACTAAATTTCTTGCTAGTTATATTACATATATTTTATCTGTTATCAAGGTTTCCACATTTCATTTTAAACGCCTCAAACATTTCTACCAGGGTTATGAGTTATGACTGTTTTGAGGATTATGAATTTAAAGCGCGGTTCTGATCTCGTTGCCTAGGCAACCAACCAGCAACCAATCAGAATCACGTATTAAGTGCTTCACAACAAAGGCCATCATTTTTTTAAAGAGAGGATTGGTTTTTTTAAATCTACATATTTATCGAAAAATCTATCATCGTTTATAATGTGATCTGTACAACCGCTATCTAATAACCAATTAATTTCATTACAATTTGCGTTATAACTAGTTACATGATTTACCTGGCTTGTTATATTATCTCTACTCGAGAGTCAAAGTAGTAGATAAATAATTAGTAAGTTTGCACACCTGCGTTACCCACGTCTCAGACGAGTAGTTACCCATTTGTTCGCTTGAATTGTCACCTCTGGGTTGAACTTGTTCTCTGCCTCGACCACGACCTCTGTAGAATCCACCTCTGTTGTTGCCTCTATGGTAACCTCTCTGATGACCTCGTTGACCTTGATTGGATGGAGCACCTCTTCTCCGGCTGCTCTGCTGCTGTGGTCTCGTACACTCATTTTTGAGGCGGCCAAATTTTCCACAGTTAAAACATTTGCCTTTTGTTTGGGACGCAAAGGTGCTGACGTTGGTTTCATGTTTAGACTCAGGTTGAGTCATGTTTGTCTCTTTGATCTTGGATTTAACGTAGTCGATCGTTCGTTGGTCTTCTGGGATAACGACAATAAAATCCCCAATGTAACTGTAGCTTGGTGGCAAGGTTCTAATCATGTATCTCATCTTTTCTGATTCATCAATTTTTCCACCAGCTGCTTTGAATTCATTTGTTACTTTTTCAAATTCGACAAAAAATTCTTCTACTGTTTTATAATTATTTAACTTTATTTCTTCAATTTCACTTCGACATATTATTTGTAAGGCTGTTGATTGTGTTAGATACATTTTATCGAACTTTTGTATCATCTCAAATGCCGTTGTGCATTCGCTAACGTATTCTAATTGTTTATTTGATATAGTACTAAATATCATTGTTCTAGCTTTTAAGTCCATCTTTTTCAAATCTGCTTTTTTATCTTTATAAGTATCAATTATCGTACTGACTGCTGGATCGTTACGCTCTTCATACTTTAATAAAATCATTAATTTGATTTTTTAACTTGTGTAATTTGCACCATCAAAAACAGGTATCAAAATATCTTCGATTTTTGCTTGTTTAGCCATTTTTACATTTTCTTCTTGTTTAACACTTGTATTTTTATGTATTTGATTTTTATTAGTTAATTTTTCACTCAATGTAACTTCTTCAGTTGCTATTTCAAGTTCCACATCAATCTTATTTTTTTGACTCATTTATACATGAGTTCAACCTCAAACTTGCCACGTGCTCTATACTAACACTTTAATACGTGTTTCACTCGCCGATTTTAATCCGCTTGCATCGCACTTAAATCTTGATTAATTTTCAAAAAACTTTTTATTGTTTAGTACCTGACAACTTTATCTTCGTCACTGAGCGTATATTTTTTACTTTAACCCTTTTTTCATCGGTTAATCGTCACTTGAAAATTTTCTTCTATCGACAGACTTTTTGACACGAAACTTCGAATTTCAATGCTTCACAAGTATATAATTTTTCCGAAAAAAAAATTCTCTTTTAATTTTACTGCTTAATTTTTCACTGTGTGATGTTACTTGTTTAACAATAACCGTTAACTACTTCTCCACTTGGCTATTCTAACGCAACAGCTCTCGCAGTCACGTGAGTCACACACATATCATAAGTGGGGAGACATACATGTGTGTGTGTGTTTGTGGCGCGCGCTTAATAGTCGTTGCACGTTGTATTACAATATGTTATATTTGTTGCTGGCTTGTACTTTTATATTAAATAAGCAAATACAATTCTCTCTTCTCATTCCAACAGTGCATATACAAATCATCATAATTGTATACTACTCTGATTAAATACTTTTACCATATAAAAGTACTAGTCTTTCAACACACCTTCTTACCTTTATAATAATCAAAATTATGATACTTACTATATTACAACAATAGAAAACCCATATTTTTTAGTTTTTGATTTTGAGCTCAACATCTATTCATCAAAATGGTTTAAAATTCTCACAGAAAATAGATATAATCTTTTGTTATTGTCATAATTTTTTTCAAAAAGTTTGACAATTTAGTTTTGGAGATATTAAATTTGTTTTCAAAATCACCTTTTTTATCATACAAATTAAACGGAACGGTTAATCTGGAAAACTTTGCGGAAAAAAGGCAATTTTATGCATTTCCAGATATACTATTGTTAAATATATTGTATAAATTATATCATCAAAAGAAGCAAAAATATTTTTTCAAAAATCAAAAAATAGCTATAATACGACCATATAATAGCCAAAATCTTAAAAAAAATTTTGTCTGGATTTAAAATTAATAAAAATATATGCATGTCAAATATTATTAAGATTGGTCAGGTGGTTCCAAAATTATAACGGTATACGTATATACACACACATAGCCATCCGCACGGACATTTTCTAAAAACGCATGATTCGAACTCTAAACACCTCCAAATGCGTTTGTACGGAGTTTTAGCGAATCTGAAAATTTTACTATTACAAAGCTTCCTCTAGGAGGAAGCAAAAACTGAAGTTATCTAGTTGCCCTTATCTAGTTTTTCTTGTATCGTTTACAAACGTGCATCAGTGTTTGTTTGAGAGGACGGAGGCACACGCAGTAGCAGAATACGTCTAGCCTTGTGTAAACATAAACATAGCCTAAAACAGAAGTGTTTCGGAGCTGCAAGATGTGCACAAATTCTCGCGAATCTGTCTATTGTACGCGATTGCGCATGATTGTGCGTTTATCAGAGAACCTAATATTTTACTTAGGCGCCAAACACCGTCTGAATCCAGAGAGTAAACAACAGCGTTCTACATCAGCGAATATCTTGTGATTCTTGGTTCATATCGGTGAACTGAAAACTGGGCATCGGCCAATTGCTTCAGGACATGCAGGACTGCCATAACAAAGAAGAGCGAGATCGACACCACAATCCACGGAAAATCTATGAGCTCGTCTTCAACTTCACGAGACGACGACCCCGTCCACTGCAATGCCGACCTTTACTTCTATAGTTGTTTGACTCGTATATCAGCCTCCTCAACGGCAACTATATGATCTCTCCAAGACCTTATTTATACCCTTGTTTTTTTGGAATGAGTTGACATTGAACGACAGGGTCTTCCTTCTTATTCCGTTACAGCGGTTTCGGCCAGCCCTCACATATTAGTGCAGTAGGGTTCGCCACAATTGGTGAGCGCCGCAACGTCGACTCCCGGAGCTGCTCCGACGACCAGCAAATGACACTTGGCGTTCAATACCATCAAGCCGAAAAAGGGGCGTTAGACAACAAGAGCAGGAGAACGAGTTTGCGACAGAACGTCTGATCCAGTTTGAGGACAAGAAGGAGGCGATAGACGTCAAAGAGGAGCCGTCGCGGCCACTATAGATCGGCAGTGTCGGAAGTCCGACCACCCTCAATTTTAGCATATCCGTGATACCCAGTCACAAATCCAAGCCTACCGCTGCTGTCCACCAGCATCATCAAGACCCTCACGCACCAGATGATCTAGGTTGCTCAATAGCAACCGTAGCAGGTCCTCAAAGACAAGATACGCAAGATAATAAGGCTCTCCAGAAGTCGAAGTAATTCTAAACTTTAATTAAATGCATTAAACCGGTATGAAATCGGTTTGAAAAATACCTTTTACAAGGTAAAATGTTGGCAACTATAAGTTTGGTCTTCACCCTGGCAGAAAATAACCCAACAGTTGATTATGGTTGGCCAACGAACCTGCTTAAACCGTCACTTTGGTCAACAGTTTACCATTGGTAAGCATTTCTACCAGGGCATAAATATACGCTAATAAATGTAGTAAAATCAATTTTATGTCAAGCATCAAACATTGAAATTTAGCAGGTAAGACTAGTGGTTATCAAAAAAAGAAAGGTTACAATTTTCAAAAATATTATTTTAATGAACACTTGCCGTCCCGTCGTCTTATGGTTTATTTATAAAACATTGTAATTGTTATTATTAAGGTGTAAGTCTGTTGAATCATATTAATATTACAACATTTTTTTATTATAATCTAACAGAAGCTTTATTGTAAAAATCTTTCAATATATCTGTAAAAGTTTATAGCAAAGAAAAAACCGCTGCCAATTCATTAGCACGTAGCTTCCTCCAACTAAATTTATAGTTCCAATAGATACAATATTATTTAAATATACAATGTTAATGCTTTTTTAAATATTTTCAATCTCGATTATTTTGCTGAAGGAACAAAAATAATACAAAATATTGTGGATCTGAATAAGTTGGAATTGAGTACAGGGCAACTACAAAAGAAAAGTTTTATTTATATTTCAATTGTATTATTAATATTTTACAATATGTCAATGTTTGTGATTAATATGTTGCGTCAAATATCTCTTAGACATAAATTTTCGATCACAAATGGTACCAACTGAACCACAAGTAGCAACGTGCCGTTTCATTGATCCACTCCTTATATATTTTTTACACTTTTCGCACCTCATCCTTTTAGAAGAGTGCACATCTTGCTCATGTTTATATAGATTACGCACTTGTTTACCACATGTTCTGCATGTTTATTTCTCATTGTCATGAAACTTTATGTGACGACTCAAATTGCTTTTTTTCCGCTCAGTTTTCCGCGAAATTGATGTGTTTCTCATTTCAAAAACCGAACGACTCATTCCCATTCCTCTTTAATTATACATAATCATATTGATAAACTTTCAATAATAAAACTAGTGTATTATGTACAACAAAGATTATAAACAAAAGAGAAATGTATATTTTATTAATTTTCTAATAAAAAAAAACAAGTGAATGTCTTGAGACTTAATTTTTTTACTCTACACCACTTCTTTTAGAACGTTGATTCACCATTTGCATTATTCATACACAGTGTCGTATATCAGAACTCCGAATACCAAATCAATCAAATTATCAGGTTCCAAATTTTGCGGATCTGAAACGGATGAAATCGTCTAAAAAGTTTAAAATTATAATTCAAAAATTTTAAATGTATTGTTTTAATAAACATACAATATATGTTAATGAAATATAATTTGAATTCAATATATTTCCAAAAAGTATTTTTACTGCATTTAAGCAAGCCATCTGCGCAAAGATTGGCAGTACTCATGTACTATACTGATGTATATATATATACATATATATATATATATATATATATATATATATATCATTTTGACATAAATTAATAGGGAGGGACTTTAACGACGTGCAACGACACCCCTATAAGAGGAAGAAAAAGTTTTAAGAAAAATCAGTTTTTACATTTTAACTCTTTACTTGAGAACCGCTCGACGAAATCGTTTAAAATTTTAGCAGCAAATAGCTTTTTATGGTTAATCGCCAAATAAAATTTGAAACATTTGACTGCATTGTTTTAGAGATATGAGGAATCAAAAAATTTTCAAAAAAAAATTGAAACCTTGATATCTTAAGAACCATAGAGGTTTGAAAGCTGCGCAATGAACTTAGCTAAGACACATAAAATATCTACTTTTTCCCAAAATCTCAAATGCAAGTCTTTTTACTTCCGTAATCAAGGCACAAAAAAACTCATTTTTTCCAGTTTTCGATTTTTTACTGGGATTATAATGGGATATAGTTTGACACGTGACCCATCGACATGATTATTTTCGTGAGGTTATGATGTTTAGTTTCAGAGATATGAATTAAAAAAAAAAAATCACCTTTATCATTTTATCTGCCGAACAAAGCGGTCAATCCGGAGGACCAAACGGGGAAAAGTAGGTAATTTTATTCTCTTTCAAATGCATATTAGCTGAATTGTTTGTAACGATGGGATGATAGAAAAAACGCAAAATAGTGTTTTTCAAAAATCAAAAATTGGCCATAAAAAGATAATAATTGAGAACATAAAAAAAACTGTTTTTCCCGAATTCTGAATACAAAAATATACATGCATGTCAAATTTTATTCATATTGACCGAGTAATTCCAGAAATATTACGGTATACATACACACACACACACACAAAACATCCATACGGACATTTTCTAAAAACACGTGATTTGAACTTCGAACACACCAAAAAGTATTTTCTAGAAGTTTTGACGAAACTGAAAATTTTACTATTACAAAGCTTCCTCTAGGAGGAAGCAAAATCCTTTTTTATTATAATCTAAAAGAGGCTTTGCTTTATCGTAAAAATCTTTAAATATATTCGTGTAAGTTTATAGCAATGAACAAATCTTAAGCCAAATTTAATAATTTGCAAAAATAATAAGTATTTTTGGAATCATATTGGCTTTACAATTCTTTTTGTACCATAAACTTTTGGGTATGGATGAATTGTTTTATTGAATTTCTCTTTTTCCATTAAAAAGGCGATGAATGTGCATATTTGTTTGGGGAATGATTGTTAAGTAATCAATCAGTTGTTTCAAGTGAGTACACATCGTAGACTATAAGACAACGGGACGGCAAATGTGTATTAAAATAATATTTTTGAAAATTGTAAGCTTATTTTTAATAACCACTAGTCTTACCTGCTGAACTTCAATGCTTGATGCTTGACATATATAAAATTGATTTCACTACATTCATTAGTGTATATTTATGCTCTAGTAGAAATGCTTACCAACGGTAAACTATTGGCCAAAGTGACGGTTTTAGCAGGTTCGTTGGCCAACCATAACAAACTGTTCTGCCGCCTTCTTTCTTCTGCATCGTCCAGCCGTCTGCTTCCTGCCGCATCGTACAGTCGTCTACTTCGAGCAGCATCGACCGGCCATCCTCTAGACAGACACAACCCCGACACCTACGTTCCTCTGCATCAAGTGAGGAAGTCTAGGCTTAACTCAGTTACCTACGTTCCTCAGTATCGGTTTGAGGAGCACTTAGAGGTACTCAACCCTAGCTCCTACATTTCTCTGCATCGGGTAGGGGAGTGAGAGCTCAACTCTGTGACCTACGTTCCATTGCATCAGTCCGAGGAGCGTTTTGTATCTATAACCTAGTGGCCTTCGTCTAGCAACAGTTTTACTCAGCTGTTTTGTCATGTTTTTTCCTTCTATTTTCTTCGTCATTTCTAATCTTCTTGATAATAGTCCTTACGTATTTTTTTACACCAATCATCTTTTGACGCTAGCATAGCTGTCATCATTGACTCAGGGGTCAACCTAGCTTAAAGGTACCGCTCGAGTCCCTCTCGTTCCATTTAGTATCGTAAACAGTTTCAGAAGACATGTTCCGCATCTTCGTTTGTTTCCAAGCATACTGGGAAATTTGGATTATCCTCTATCTTGAAGCGGTGTAGGTAGACTCGAAAGCACTCATGTCCGCTCAAAAACTGCGTAAGGTAGTAATTTACTTCCCGGTGTCGTCTATTGGTCTAGCCAACAATACATGGTATGAGGCGGTGCGTCTATCGCCCCTCTCCACTAGAGTCCCATCGTCTTTGCCACTCAGCTAGGGTTTGTTGCTTTGAGGATTTCCAAACTTTCTTTTGAGTATTGTCACCAAGCCGGTTTTCTTCGTATATATTCTTTCGTTCTGTTGCTAGGAGGTCAATAGGCAACATACTTGAAATAACGCACACTGCATCTTCTGATACTATTCGGCAGGCAGAAGCGACCCGCAATGCACTTCTCCCATAAACTGTTGACAGCTTCCGTGCATAGGACTTCACCAACATAGCGTACACCTATATTGTGGCACCATATAACATAATCGATGTAGTCACACTGGCTACCAGTAAACTTGCTTTTTTTGGGCCCTACGTTGACCCACCTACATTAGTCGCGATAGTGCAGCACTGACTTTTGCTACCTTATTGCTCGCCCTTTCAAGATGCTGCTTAAACGTTAGTCTAGCGTCTATTGTGATTCCCAGGTACTTAATGGTCGGCTGAAAGTTTATTTTGTGTCCGTCCAAACGTGGATTATACCTACTGCCTCGTTAGCGATTTCCGTCACCTCTTCCTTTTGCTTTGCTAATACCACTACTGCAATGTCATCTGCAAACCCTACAACTGTTGTCCCTTTGGATAGTTCTAGCCTAAGTACGCTATCGTACATGATGTTCCACAATAGTGGGCCGAGCACTGACCCTTGTGGGGTCCCTCCTTATGGCATCAAGAGTGGAGCCTTTTTTTCCTGGAGCCGTATTGATATTCCGCAAGTCCGCCTAATTTTTCAATGACTTGATCCATTCTTACACCGATTATGCGCTCTAAGATCTTGCCCGGGGTGTCCAGCATGCAAAGTGGTCTGTATAAGGAAGCTTCTCCAGGTGGCTTATCTGCTTTTGGTAGTAGCACTAGGAGTTGCTTCTTATAGTTTTATAGTTCCTCATGTCATCCTTAACACTCTTGTGAATGTTTTTGGCTGGACCTACTACAGCATCCATCTTGTCTAGATTGTTCTGAATCTTGTCCATCAACTCTTCTTCCGCACAATCTGCTGTCTGAATTTTAGACCACACCTCGTGCATTTTCCTGTTTATGACCCCATCACATCCTGATGCGTTACTTGAGGCTAATTTTGCTATGAGGGCCGAGTAACCCACCTCTATAACCTTGTCTTGTTTGAGTTAATTGGCTCCTCCAACATCCATGGAGCCTGCGTCGGCCACCGGGGCTTTCACCCGATCGGAACTAACGGCCGGAGTGAGCTGTAAAGCTTGACCCGCTTGGGGCAGTGTTATAGTTAACTCACTGTCCATGATTGATTTATATTCGGGGTGTCTTCCTCTACCCTGTATCCTAGGAAGGAGCCCTTTAACAAGGTTTTGTCACCCGGGCCAGATGAGCCTTGGTTATTTTAACGAGGTTGCTACTCCTCCCCCTCCTCCTTCTCCACCTCTTGTGTGGTGGGGTTCGGGGCTTGGGACCAGTCAAGCGGAGTTTTGTGTGTGTGTGTGTGTGTGTGTGTGTGTGTGTGTGTGTGTGCGTGGATGTGGTGTGTGTGGGGATGTATACCGTAATATTTCTGGAACTACTCCGCCAATATCAATAAAATTTGACATGCACATTTGCCATCCCGTTGTCTTATAGTCTACGATGTGTACTGACTTAAAACAACTTATTGATTACTTAACAATCATTCCCCAAACAAATATGCACATTCATCCAGACCAAAAGTTTATGGTAAAAAAAGAATCGCAAAGCCAATATGATTCCAAAAATACTTATTATTTTTGCAAATTATTAAATTTGGCTTAAGATTTGTTCATTGCTATAAACTTACACGAATATATTTAAACATTTTTACAATAAAGCAAAGCCTCTTTTAGATTATAATAAAAAAGGATTTTGCTTCCTCCTAGAGGAAGCTTTGTAATAGTAAAATTTTCAGTTTTGTCAAAACTTCTAGAAAATACTTTTTGGCGTGTTAGAAGTTCAAATCACGTGTTTTTAGAAAATGTCCGTATGGATGTTTGTGTGTGCGTGTGCGTGTGCGTGTGTATGTGTGTGTGTGTATGTATACCGTAATATTTCTGGAATTACTCGGTCAATATGAATAAAATTTGACATGCATGTATATTTTTGTATTCAGAATTCGGGAAAAACAGTTTTTTTTATGTTCTCAATTATTATCTTTTTATGGCCATTTTTTGATTTTTAAAAAAACTATTTTGCATTTTTTTCAATCATCCCGTTGTTACAAACAATTCAGCTGAAATTCATTTGAAAGAGAATAAAATTATCTACTTTTTGTTGTTTGTACCTCGGATCGACCGCTTTGTTCGGCAGATAAAATGAAAAAGGTGATTTGAACCATCCAAAACTTATATATTAAATTATGTATCAAAAATCGCCTCATACATTAGCAGGCAGATTATACTATAAGATAATTGGCAGCGGTTTTTTTCATATATTATTACGTCAAAATACTAATTGAATATTACATACTACAATGATATATTGGAATTATACATGTGTATATATATGTACCTATATAAAAATATATAAGTATATGGACATTTATTGTATTAATAAAATTAATAACATACTTTGATTAAAAGAAATTGACGCGAAAGAAGACTGTTAAGACCAAATATTAAAAGTCAACAGACAAAGCAAACTAAGATTTACATCAGCTTGGAATGCGAAGTTGCATGGGTTGTGAGATCTTATTAAAACACGTATATATAAATTATATGTATTCATAAACAAGGAGATCAGGACTTATGATGAGAAAATTGGAAACAAGAGAAGAATTATGCTGACTTTTACAGAATCATGCAGACGACAGCATAATTTTGTGATGATTGCTTTAGCGAAAAGGGACTAATGTGGACAAAAAAACTTCTTTTCTATATGTGTATCCGTACTACATAAATACGGATATATATATATATATATATATATATATATATATATATATATATATATATATATATATATATATATATATATATATATATATATATATATATATATACACTATTGGGTCTTCGCACCCCTGCTCGCCTCGCTCACCAACCCCCATTTTAGTTAGTGTGTGATTTTTATTTTGAAAATATTATCTTCATGATCTGATTATTACGTTCTAGTTATTTAAGAACGATCTTATTGTATTATATAACATTTGTAGAGCATAAAAAAGTCAAGAATTTAATGTTTGTCGGAATAGAGAAAATCAAAATGATGAAAATGAAAAAAGTAAAAGTAGTGAATTAACGTCGAACTTCTACTGCTAACGGCATTTAAAATATATAGTTTTTTGCCATTTTTTGAAAATTGTTTTAAAATTAATTTTGATTCTTTTTATTTTTGATTATATGTTACAATTATAAATAAATCTGGTCCGCCACTTTTTCTTATAATAACCATTGCGGCAACCAACCGAGATTAGATTAGATTAGATTAGATTAGATTTATTTGACGTACAATATGTTGTACGATGAATTGTATACAGCAGCAATAGTAGTACAGCAAAAATGTGTATTGTGAAAGTATGATAATGTGAAGATGGGTCAAGCGAGAGTGTGTGAGTGTGTGCGTTTGCGTGAGTGTGTACAGGCGTGTGTGTGTGCGTTTGAGTGAATGTGTACAAGCGAATTCAAGTGTTTGTGTTTTCAAGCTCAAGAAAGTGCTCTTTAGCTAGTCTCTTGAAACCTGAGACAGATGTAGTGTTACGAATGTGAGATGGTAGGTTGTTCCATAGGTATGAGGCGCTGATATGAAACGAGTTCCTCAGCGTCTCCGTCGCGAATGTCGGAATATCCAGAGGTATCACCTCCCCCCCTAACAGGCCGAAGTGTCACGCGGAAGTCAAAGTATGCCAGTACGTATGATGGTATGGCTGTGTTAAACATTTTTCTTAGGAAACAAACAGTGAAATAATTCCTGCGTCCGGCAGTGGTTAGCCACTGCAACTCCCGCCTGTATGGGGAAATGTGCTCATCTCTTCTTACACCATAGATGTACCGAATTCCTGTATTCACGAGCCTCTGAAGTTTTAGGTCGAGTTCCTGCGTCAGGTCACAGTATACGAGGGAACAGTAGTCTATAAGAGGAAACAGGAGAGAGAGAGAGAGAGAGAGAGAGAGAGAGAGAGAGAGAGAGAGAGAGAGAGAGAGAGAGAGAGAGAGAGAGAGAGAGAGAGAGGGATGGGCTATTCGCCGACACAGGACAGACTCACAGATTTGCCGATGAACGTTGCGTTGCCGCTACTGAACGGACTGGTTGCTCTAGGTTCCACCTCGTCAGCGCCGTTTGTTGGCGACCCACTGAACTCCTCCTTGTGGCGTTGACAGGAGTTGCAGGCACTGGGTTGCCTTAGCCTGGGCACGATGTCATGATCCCCGGCCTGATGGTCTGGTCTGGAGCCGCGCCCGCAGAGATGAGCGGCTCCGACGGCTGGCCGGCTTTCGTGGCTCCTGGCCACGTGTGGTCGCTACCAGAGTCGGGAGTCGAGAGACCGAGTCGCGCTTCTCTCTGCTGATCGATAGTCCTTCTTAGATCGATTCGGAGCTCTTCGGATTGCTTCGTGCGAATCCGGCTCTGATATTTCGTTCTCTCTTGTTGCGTGTTTATTAGTCAGCGTCGGCTATTTTCACGCTTCTTTCCTTTTGCCCCCCCCCCCCTATCTCTCTCCTATTCTACTTATATGCTTCGCGCGCGGTGCCGCCTTGATAGCCGTCGCAATGCGTGTTTGTATGTGTGTGTGCGCGTGTATGTGCTGGGCTTATGACGAGCTGTTGTGAGGGCATATGCACTGTCACACAATTACAAATAAATCTGGTCCGCCACTTTTTCTTATAATAACCATTGCGGCTTTGTTGTATGACCTGTGGCCTCTAATATATGTTGAAGATCGATCTTTTTGTTTTTATGTATCATAATGAGGAAAAAAAATCTTTTCTTCATTTTATTAATGTGTTTTGGTTTCATAGCGATTCTTTGATTTACTTTTTTGTGATAATTTTATCGAAAGAGTTAATAAAAATAGTAAATGTGTACCTAAAAGTGAATAATATTTCCTATCGATTCTCAGCGCATAATTTAGATTATCGTTTATCGTTCTTTTGTTATGCACCAAAAGTGAAATTTATTTAAAACGTTATAACTCGATTACTACACTGTATAAGTTCTACAATATCATGACTGTTATAAATAATACGTACTGCGTAAATATCAAGTTATTCCACTAGTTATTTCTTGAGAAAAAAATTCAATTATTGAAACATAAAGTTTTTGTTTCCTACCTATGGAAGCTTTGCAGTTTACAGACCAAGTTAATTAAAGAAATAAGGCACGAATCATACCAAAAATTTGGATCTATACGGATTTTTTTGTTATCTTAATTCTTATTTTTATATAAATTTATCGATCTCCGCAAGTTAAATAAACTTTTAAAATCTTTACTTGTAGCTGCTTATTAGCTGTATTCGATTTATTTTTTGTCAATATTTTTTCGAAAACTTGAGGCTAAATCTTACACCAAAGTACACTAGGCTGAACAAATATGTTTAAATTTTTTTTTCCCGCCATGACAGCTTTGGTATTATCTGGGCCGCATATGTTAGGTTAGGTAAAAACCGACGCGCGCACGCGAAACCGCTCTTCAATGCGCATGATTCGTGATTGTTCGCAAATCGCAAAATTTGAATAATTACCGCAATCATTTGCAAAATTACAGAATAAATAACGCTTGTAATAATAAAAGGGATTTTAAAATAATTACATGAATATCTTTATTAGAAAATAAAATATACAGTAAATGTGAAAATGAGAAACTCCATTTTTATCACCCGGATTACTAAATTTTTCCTTTTGCAAAGAAATAGCTGAACTAATGTCATCTTCCTTTTTTTGATAGTTATGATTGTAGTAAGCTAGATGAAGTGGTGTTTAACATAAGAAATTTTATTTACAGATGTTTGCATTCTTGTATAATAAATACTTGCAGTTTGACATTTAGTTTTTTTACTCGAACCCATGATTGCAAAGTGCAGCGGTGTAAAGCCTTTCCATCTTTCGTCCTTTAAGACTGAAGCTGTTTCAAGAGAAAATCCACGCTCAACAAATTTTTCTACAACTTCAAGTTTTTCCCTCATACAAGTAATTTTAAAGTTAGCAATATTAAAACTAGCCAGTCACAGCAGCAAGGGAATCTTCTGCCTGTGCGAGAGCAAGTGCACGAGTCTGCTGCAGGCGAGTGAGTCTGAGGCTTATTGGCATCCTGTAATGCAGCGAGCGCCTTGCATTTTCTTGAGGCAGCTTTCTATGTAGGCTCCGTCACCTCTGCTTCGCAGCGCAACAGTATAGCAGAAGAGCAGCTGATGAGGTATTGTGAATTGTGATCCACGTTGTGACCAACTATGACGTTTCAATACCACTCTTCGTCGGTTCGGATCGGATGCCGTCAGCCGTGCCGTACGCTAGTGTAAGCACTAAGCAGCTAGGTGGTAAGTATGGGTGGTAGGGGAAAAAGCTGTGCGTGTCGACGAATCACATCGTCGGCGACAGTGCACGTGCAGCTATAGGCGCTGGCGCTGTAGTTTGAAAAACAAATAGAAGCTACTACTTTCTCCCCTCAGCGACAATAACCCGCGCGCTGCTCATTTCTCGCAAGTTTGTTGAACCTGCAACATCTCGCTAATACAACCGCCTGTTTTTAGCAGCCATGGAATTTGCTCGAGAATTAGGTAAGTATAAAAGCAATTTACGCTCAAAATGTCTCTCCGTTGATCTATTAGATCTAAAATGTTATTAACACATTTGCACATTTATTGTTATAGATTATGAAGTCGTTCAGAGGCCGGAGATTGAGGTACAGGACGTGATGGACCTCTGCGAGCTCAGGCAGCTCATTCCAATCTTTATGGAGAAGGAAGTTTTGCGCCTCAACAGGCCCAGAAGGAAGCTATTTTGTCCAGATTAACTGACGAGCTGAATAAGCGGCCCTTCTGTCTTCCGCTACAAGGTATGCATTTTTTAATAAAAGGAGTCGTTCCTTCGTGGAAAGCGTGGAAAAAAAAGATAGCGGAGACCGAAATTGTTCTGCACCTAGTATATTGGTCGTTCTCGTAACCGCGGATGCTCGGCCATAACCCAGCTCTAGTATCTCGGTTTACCTAAGGAAAAGCATTTACCGCGCATCGTATACGACGTTGCGCGATTATGCAGTAGGAGCTTTTTCGCATAGATTTTGTGCGTTGACGTCGCGTGATCGATCGGATCTTTTAAGTCCTTTACAACTTAGCTCTCTCTCTTTCTCATTCCTCAGTCCCGGGGATTCCGCGAGCGCGAATTTCCTCGTTTCATCCAGGCTCCTCTCGGCTATTTATTTTTAATCACGATACACCGATCGCAATTTCAGCGCTGCCGCAGTTGCTGCAGCTCCGCTTATATAAAAATATTAGAGAATTTTTGCGAATATGACTTTTAGTTCGGTTTCGTTGATATGATTTTGCTTCCTCCTACAGGAATCTTTGTAATAGTAAAAATGTTACTATTGTTAAAATATCATCTTTTTTTGTTACAGTCTTCCAAGTCGAGCACATGTGGAATTTTATGAAGCGCCAGTATCAGGGCATAACCACGCTTATGAGGCAAGGTAACGTCGACTATAGATTGCTCGATCCCATCGATTGGGCTCTCGTCAAGGATCTGCGACGACTCTCCATACACGTGTAGTCGGATAAATATTATAATTTATGTAATCTCTTAAAATGTATATGTTGCTATGCTGTTTGAATTATAAAAGTGTATTGTAGCAATTTTATTTTCAAAATGTAAATTATTTTTAAATTGTAAATTTCTTTTATAAAAGATGTAATGTGTATTGGTGATCTTTTAAAAAATATAATAAAATCTAATTTTATTTCAATGTCAAATTAAAATGAATAAATATTAATTCAAAATAATATTCTTGTTATTCTTGTAAAAAAATCAATTTAATAACTTAAAATAATGATCACTATAGTTTTTTTCGTTTAAAAATACAAATAAATAAAAATAGAAATAAAAAAGGTTGTTCGAAAGTTACGGATTCTCATTTGTTTTCTATACTGTTGCCTCTGAGGTCGCCTCGCGTCCAGTGTTGCATGTGTTCTCCTCCTTCGTTGCTGCTTGTCATAGATAAATAATCATGCCGTTTTCTCCATCCATCGCGAATCTAAATCAAATGCGCGCATTGTTAGCCGTACCCTTTTCTTTACAAGAAATCGCGGAATATTTTGATTGAAGTGACTGTGCGCAAGTGGATACGTTGGTTTGAAGAGGAGGACCCAGCACATCCCGCACATGATCTGCGCACCGATAACAGCGGAAGGCATTACGCGCTTTCTAATGAAGACATGCAGGTCATTGCGGAAGAATTACAGGCAAATCCTTTTCTGCCTGTAAAACATTTCCCGGATGTTAAAAAAGGCTGATCGATTAAATAAAGGCTACATTATAATAGCCGCAGGCCAGCCCGCAAGTCTCAAGTACGGAATCCTGTTGATTTTCGTGTTAGAATGGCGTATGCAGATCAGCACCGATTTCGTACAAAAGAAGAGTGGAAGAGAAGTGTTGCCGTAGATGAAAAAGTTTTCTCTACGTGCAAGGATGGTAATCTTATTTTATTATTAAATATTAAATTTGACTTGTGTCAAATCAAAATTGTGGGGTTATAAAGCTGAATTGTATTTGACGGTCATTATGACACGCGTGACACATGCAATCACACATAAACAGTGCAGTGCTCCGGACCACAAAAATAGGTGCAGTGTGACTTCCTAACCTAACTTCATTGATTCTTAGCAAACAACAATTACTTGTTGCTCCGAAAACGAAAGTAGTAGTCAAATAATGTATAATTAACATTTTAATTATTTATAAGTGGTGCGAGATTTTGTGGATCTATGGATATAATTTTACTTATGAAGTCTATGGGAGGTTCGTTTTTATTTATACTTATTAATAGATTTTTCTTAAGGGGATATCAGAGCTAAAAACACTTTTCCTGTTGCCTATAACCTTTTAAATATAGCTTGCAAACCAAGACCAGAGCGACATATTAGTATTGAGTTTAATGAATCATTCTTCCGAATGTAAATGTGTAGTTTGAGAGTAGTGAGTGGTCACACCATGTTAGTCTATGAATTTTCTTTACAGGAAGAATTGGTGTTTGGCGGTTAAATGGCACACGGTTCAATGAAGAAAATATCATCCCCAAACGGCAAAGTGTCAGGTTGACACAATCATACTGGGCTTGAATTTCCGGAGATGATCCAGGAGATCTTGCAAAAATTAATCGCAAATTAAATGCAGAAATCTATGTGACAATTTTGAACGACATTCTGCTCCCTGGCATTCAAAGACGATATCCTGGGAATGATCGTGTATACATAATAGAAAATAACAGTCCTATCCACACTACCAGGATTGTTAGAGACTGGTATGCGAGTCATCCTAAACTTATTAAATTGAATCACCCACCAAGGTCACCAGATATAAACTACATTGAGAATATGTGGGCCAAAATGGTAAGGGATTGGATTCCACAAAATGCTGAAACTCAAGAAGAGCTTGAAAATAAAGTGAGAAACAGTTGGATTAGATTACACCGTGAACCTCAGTTTTTTGAAAATTTAACAAATTCAATGCCTAAGCGATTAAGTGCCATAATCGATGCCAGAGGAGGTTACATAAATTATTAAAGTAATACATGTAAACATTATATTATTAAAAGTATTTACTTTATTACTCGTTTACTAACAATGTACATTATTTTTTCAGATCCAAACAATTATAAATAGTATTCGTTCTTATCGTTATTTATTTCATTTATCAAAAAATATTAATTCTGAAAAATTTGCTGATCTTTTTATGGTGACCAAATTGGTTAACGGAAAAGACTGCTCATCTGCTGCTAAGAAGTTACTGTTTGAGGCTATTGGTGCAAAGTTTATCAGAAAGTTAATGATTAGTGACGACGTTCCTGTAGATTTCCCACCTCAAGTTTTCAAGTCGGTGGCTTTATCTATTCTCACTGCATTTTGTGATGATCCAATACTGGCATCCCATCCTGATATGGTTGGACATGTATCTGCCCTTTTGGAAATTGTTTCTCAAGCCGACAAAGATGTTCCAGATGATACCTTGATTATCGTAAGTGAGGCTTACAGATGCCTGCAGAGTATTGCACAATATTATCCTGGACAAAAAGCACTGATCGAACAGAAAGCTATTCCTAAAATATGTGAAATTTATGCTGAAAAGAGCTTTAAGACGGACGAGGCTTTGATTATTCTAGTAACCCTAGCTAACCAGTTTGGAGCAGAGGCATGGGATGCAACTGATACCGCACCCTTCCATGCCATCGTCAATAAGATTGTTTTAGACTTTGAAAACGATAACGATGAAAGGAAATTCCATCTTTGTTCAATTTTGCAAGCCCTACTATCTTCTTGCAGGAGAGATATAATTTCGAAAAGTGCAAGCAATGAAACTTGGCCGCAAAGCATTCACAAAAGCCTGAGTGACATTCTTGAATCAAAAATTGGAGAAAGTCAAAGAGATTCTGCAATGAAACTTGCATCCATAACTCTGGAGTTATTGGGTGTGGAGTGGGCTTTGTCTGATGAAGAGAAATCTAAAGTTTTCTTCTTGTTACTAACTCAGTTAGCTGCTATGGAAGTGAGAATGCAGCTCGACGGAAAGCAAATAAAGACTGTAATGGCTAATGCTGATCTCATTGTAGCCTGCTTCATGATTTTGGAGATTTCTTTGTTTTACATTATAACTGACCAGCTAGATTTGGAGCAAAGAGAGAAACAGTCTCTCTATACAGCATTGAAAGGTGTATTCGCTGCTGTAATTGGTCTACTTACATCTGTATCCAAAATGAAGGAACTCACAGATGTTAAGGAACGTATATTTGTCTATGCCATCGTAAGAGTTTTAGCAGCTTGGCTAGCTCAAGAAACATCAGCAATGCGTACCCAAGTTCATGCTCTACTTCCATATATTTTAACTGTTGCAGATGACACATTCTATGAACATCGTAATACAAAATTAGCGGAGAAAGCTAAGATTGGAGCCAAAGCTGACGAAGGATCTTCTTCTGGAGAACATGTTAAACATGACCTCTCAGTGATATTGATGTTTTAAGACTGTTGTTGCCAGCCCTTTGCCATCTTGCAGTTGAGGAAGATGCAAGAAAAATATTACTTAAGCAAAAGTAAGATGAAGTTATGTTTGAGTGTTTGTCGTATCACTGGACCATTGTAAACTTATAACTTGAAATAATTCTTTCAGAATGGACAGGAACATTGATGAAATTTTTGAAAGACCAGCTTTGGAGACTATTATCATTTGGGACATGGTACTCAATTTAAGTTCATCGCCTATAGAAGTCGTAGCTATTGAACATATACCTGCAATAATGGCATCCGCAGCGGAGCAGCAACAGCAGCAGCAGACTACCCTCGAATTCTACCAGGCGATGGCTGACTTTGAGAATAGGTTTCCACAGATGGACGACGATGTCATCGAGGTAAGTGTCTTCTGCTCTGCACTATACTGCACATAGATATTGCTTTGACTAAATTTAACTTTCAATTTCAATTTCTCTACCACCACCTCTACTTGGATCTCTGCCTGTTTCTCTTTCACGAATTTCTCATCCGGGAGGTAACACCACAGATGGCTTGGATCACAATGCAGCTCACGACAGCCGCCTCCTGGAGGACCAAAGGATTGCTATGTTTTTACAGAATGAAGAATTGATACCTGAGGTGCATAAGGCTTTTTAACAACTTCAGCGACTGGTATGATTTATCTTTCATCTTTGTACGGCAGTTGTTGATATGCGTGGAAATAATACTGAAATTGCATTTCAGATACAAAGATACAAGGCAAATGTGAAACTGGCAATGAAGAAGATTTATTCAGAGAGAGACTAAAAACACCTATATATGTCTAGCTGTTTCCAAAGACTATTGCCATCTTCCTCATATGATACTAAACCTGGCTAGTTTTGATATTGCTAACTTTAAAATTACTTGTATGAGGGAAAAACTTGAAGTTGTAGAAAAATTTGTTGAGCGTGGATTTTCTCTTGAAACAGCTTCAGTCTTAAAGGATGAAAGATGGAAAGGCTTTACACCGCTGCACTTTGCAATCATGGGTTCGAGTAAAAAAACTAAATGTCAAACTGCAAGTATTTATTATAAAAGGGTGCAAACATCTGTAAACAAAATTTCCTATGTTAAACACCACTTCATCTGGCTTACTACAATGATAACTATCAAAAAAAGGAAGATGGCATTAGTTTAGCTATTTCTTTGCAAAAGGAAAAATTTAGTAATCCGGGTGATAAAAATGGAGTTTCTCATTTTCACATTTACTGTATATATTATGTTCTAATAAAGATTTTCATGTAATTATTTTAAAATCCCTTTTATTATTACAAGCGTTATTTATTCTGTAATTTTGCAAATGATTGCGGTAATTATTCAAATTTTGCGATTCGCGAACGATCACGAATCATGCGCATTGAATAGCGGTTTCGCGTGCGCGCTTCGGTTTTTACATATGCGGCCCAGATAACACCAAAACTGTCATGACGGGAAAAAAAAAAATTTAAACATATTTGTTCAGCCTAGTGTACATGAGTTACGATTTTTACTCCAATATTTTAAGTGATATTGTTTTGTAAATTTGGTTTTATTAATAATACATTTAAACATTTAAGAGCTAACGTAATCAATATGGCGGCACAAAGGTGAAAATACATATAGATGTATAAATATAAATTTTAAAACATAATATAACCCCTTTTATTTTTTCCAAAATCATAATATAGATAATCAAGAGAGACAATGCTTCAAAATAAAAGTACATTTATGATGAGTAAATTGATGTACTTTAATGCCCGCTCATTAGGTTAGATCTTGATCCTTTGAGCCGCCATGCATATTAAAAAACTTCCTCTTTAAAAACTACTTAAACATAAAATTTTAATTAATCATCTTAAGGCCTAGAGACTTATCAGCAAAAAATTGATATATAACAAATTCTTATCCTATTTTTTGTAGATAGAGATTATAATATAAATTGCTTGCATTCGTAAAAAAAATTGGAATTAGTCATTGTTTGCTGGAAGTCGAGGGGCTGTCGGAGCAAACTTTACTGATTGTGACCTCTCCTTGCGCCGTAGTTCTTATTATTTGCTTTCAATATACTTTAAATTGATCAAAATCAAATAGATAATTGTTCCTTATTGTCTAAGTGACCTCGGAACATAGAGTTTTTAGTGATTTAATTATTAAAAAATTTTATATCATAAAATATTGTACGAAACAGTGTCGGTCGTCTTACTAATTCTCACTTTCATCGCCACCTTCACCTTTCGCCGTAGTTCGCATTGTTAGTCTCAATTACATACATTGGTTTACATATTAAGGTGCTTGTAAATATATAGTTTTATTATACGCATATCGGAGCACCGCGTTTATGTGCGATAAATGAGTGTATGTACTTATTATTCATGATTCAAAAATCTTTTTGAGATTAGGAAAACCAGAACATGTCGACCAATCAGCATAGCTCCGACATCGCCTATATAAAATTTTTTGCTCTTTTAAAAAAATTGCTACTTGACTATCGCAGCAATCGAGCACCAAGAGCCTAACCTAATCATCCATGCGCCAACCTTTTGGTTAATTCACAATCTCTTAGCCACTTCAAGCTCAACACATATACTGCTTACTAAGCTATTTTCCAATGCAGCTTATGTTTCTATCCTGATATTTTTAGCTTAAAGAAGCTACCTTAGCCTTATCACGATACATGGACCTAAATCAAGTCATTGAACGTCTTAATAAAACCTACTACCGCATCGACCTTGATAAGACTTCCAAGGTCGTCACGATAGCTTCGTTCTAATTAGAACAAATCCAGACAAAAATCCCGGGTGCACAACATTTGCCTTCATTCTACCCGAATTGTCCACTAATCTCAGCTGGCTCTCAGTAGCCAAGTTTCTAACTTGATCCGTGCCTTTTTATTTAGTTATCACGCTTGTCAATGCGGGATTTTTCAGTAAATACATTTTCTCAGGAAAGAATAAGTAGAATATCACTATAATTATACAGAACGTAGTTCTCATGATGCATCAACATGATTTCGTTAGTTATCATGATTCATCAACACGATTTCGTTAGTTATCATGATTCATCAACATGATTTCGTTAAGAAGTTCTATAGTTTAGTTTTTGAGTTATAATGGTTTAAAAATTTGCACTTTTTGCTCTAACGAACAGTAATCTAAACTCTCTGCGGTATGGAGATAAATAATTTTATTTTCTTTAAGGTACGTATTAATTGTGTTTCAAAAATAACATAAAAATGAACGATATTTACGTTATATTGTAGATGGGAGGGGGGGGGGAGCTTTCACATTATTTAAATCAGATGGAAAATAAAAGAATTGTTCCCTAATTTGCGGGAAGACCTGTGCGAGGGGGGGGGGGCATGGCGGGTGGGGGTGCAAGGGGGCTTTCAGATTACTCAAATCACATGGAAAATGAAAGAATTTTTCCTCATTTTGCGGGGGAGTATACACAAAATAACTATATAATATAGGTAGATATATGGGTGGTTCTCTGTCAAATCAAAGGTCAAAAATTTTTTTTTCTCTTACCAACAGTAAATATGTTCCAAAAACAGTTTTCAATGCCCCTGCATTTTTTCAGATTTTTAAATTACTTTTTACTGAAATGGTAGGGAGCCAAAGATATCAATTTTGGCAATTTTGGGTTTTCAGCAAAAATTAATTAATTCATAGCTCCTCAGGGAAGCGTTTGTCGCTATAGACATAAATATACATTTTTTAAAATTTTCTTACCTTTTTAATAAAAATACCCTTAAAGTCATAAATATTTGTTATATCTATCTTATAAGTTATTTTAATCTTAATATTGGCATGTACTTTGGTGTAAGATTTAGCCTCAAGTTTTCGAAAAAATATTGACAAAAAATAAATCTAATATAGCTAATAAGCAGCTACAAGTAAAGATTTTAAAAGTATATTGAACTTGCAGAGATCGATTAATTTATATAAAAATAAGAATTAAGATAACAAAAAAATCCGTCTAGATCCAAATTTTTTATATGACTTATGCCTTCTTTCTTTAATTAACTTGATCTGTAAAATGCAAAGCTTCCATAGGTAGGAAACAAAAACTTTATTTTTTAATAATTGAATTTTTTTCTTAGGAAATAATTAGTGAAATAACTTGATATTTACGCGGTAAGTATTATTTATAACAGTCATGATTTTGTAGAACTTATACAGTGTAGTAATCGAGTTATAATGGTTTAAATACATTTCACTTTTGGTGCATAACAAAAGAACGATAAACGATAATCTAAATTATGCGCTGAGAATCGATAGGAAATATTATTCACTTTTAGGTACACATTTACTATTTTTGTTAACTCTTTCGATAAAATTATAACAAAAAAGTAAATCAAAGAATCGCTATGAAACCAAAACACATTAATAAAATGAAAAACAGATTTTTTTCCTCGTTATGCTACGTAAAAACAAAAAGATCGATCATCAACATATATTAGAGGCCACAGGTCATACAACAAAGCCGCAATGGTTATTATAAGAAAAAGTGGCGGACCAGGTTTATTTATAATTGTAACATAATCAAAATTAATTTCCAAAAAATTGAAAAAAAACTATATATTTTAAATGTCATTAGCAGTAGAAGTTCGACGTTAATTCAGTACTTTTACTTTTTTCCTTTTGATTTTCTCTATTCCGACAAACATATATATATATATATAAAACTCTTGCGTCGAAGACTATAAAGTACAATTGCAGTCCCACTGTGAAAACTAGTCCATTTCTCACTTCGTATACGTTTGATTTTCTGGCAACGAAATTATTCAAAATTTTTCAAAATTTCACACCACCTATCTAAGTATTCACTTCTATCGGCTGTCCTGGAAACAGCCACACTTTTTTATTATTCATTTTTTCCATAAGTGGTTTTAAATGAGATAATTTTATTGTATTAGGTTAATTTTTTTTTTTTGTTTATCCGGAGAGTTGGAGGAATGCATAATGCACCATGACAGGAGCCGTGCGAGACTCCCCGTGTGTGAGGCTCTCCTAGTGTGGGACAACACCAGGCATACTCACTAAAACTCCCGCTCTCAGAAGGCCGCGAAAACCCCCCCGGTAGCCGCTTTCGCATACCTTCGTGGGGTCGCCTGTCTTAAGCTATTCTAGCCGACAACTAGTCTTGCAAGCAACCGTCATTGTTCTTCGCGCGGAGAACCGTCTCTACGTACGCCATTATCTCATCCCAGTTCTGCTTACTATCAAGCATCGTTTCAGCTACAGTCTCGGGCGTGAACGCCCCTATCGTCAGCTCCAGTACTCTACGTTTCTCAACCCAGCGGGGGCAGTCAAAAAACGTGTGTCTCACGTCATCCCGTTCGTCACCGCAGTACTTACACCCCGGTGTTGCCACCCTGTTCATCGCGAATAGGTAGCTCCTAAAGTATCCGCGACCGGAGAAAAACTGGGTAACGTAAAAGTTGAACCCCCCCCCATTTCCTGTCCACCCACGAGCCCAGATCTTTTATAAGGGTCCTAGTCCATCTAGCCTTTGGATAATCGGTCCACCTAGTCTGCCAATTGCGCATTGTTATTTCTCTTTCTTCCGCGGCAATTGAGGTGCTATTCGACGCTAAATGAGCCTCGTAGATCCGCTTGCGTTCAATCGCAAGAAGATCTTCGGGGATTACCCCCGCGATTACCATCGATGCCTCGGTCGCGACCGTCGGGTAGGAGCATGCTATTCTAAGGGTTGTACCGCCATAATCTTTTTCCGATACTTATTCATAGTCATAGCGTCGGCCCACACCTCTGCTCCGTATAATAGAATAGAGTTGGTGGTCGCCATGAGTAGCCACCTGACTGTTGGCCTAGGCCTGCGCACGTTGTCCATGAGTCGGCTAAGCTGACCTGTCCTAGTCATCGCTTTTTTACAGACGCGATTTAGATGATCTCCGTAGTTCAGCTTCGTGTCCAGAGTTACCCCTAGATACTTTGCTGATGGTTTCGTCGTTATAGTCTCGCCGCCTACCTTCATCGGTATGACTATTTCGGTCTTATTAAGCGCTAAAGTCAAGCCGTGCTTCGACATCCACCATAGCACTCTACTCATAATCGCGTTTAGTTTCGCTTGCGCGATGTCCACGTTACGTGCCGTTATAACCGCGGCTACGTTTAGAAGCCCGTCGTACAAGATGCCCCAGAAGTGCGGCCCTAAGATCGAACCCTGTGCTACTCCTGCAGTTATAGGTCTTCTTCTACGCCCCTGCTTCGTGTCATACTCTATAACCCGATCCCTCAGATAATCTTCCGTAAGACGCATAATGTATTGCGGTACACCGAAAGACTCTAAGGCATCATGTATGTCGGTCCATCTTGCTGAGTTGAACGCGTTTTTTACATCTAATGTTACCAAAACTACGATGTCTCTAGTCGCGTGTCTAACCTCTTCTACCCTCTTTACCGCGTCTGTTACCTCTCTGATGGCCCCTATTGTCGATCGTCCTCTTCTAAAGCCATACTGCTTATCAGAGAGGTCTCCCGCTTCGCGTATGGCGCTAAGTATTCGCGGTTTAATCAGCGCTTCCTCCGTCTTTCCCATCGTATCCAGTAGACTCAATGGTCTATAACAAGTGTCCGCGTCCGCGACTAATCTTGCCTTTTTCCATCTCGAGCTAAATACACCCTGTATCAGGCACAGATTGTACATTTCCAGTAGCAGCACCGGTCGTTGGCTTGCGAGCATTTCCAGCATTTCCGCCGGAATACCATCCAGTCCTTGTGCTCTGCCGCCTTTCAGGGATGAGGTTGCCGCGATAAGCTCGCCCTCGGTGAAAGGGGGTATCTCGTCTATCGGCACATTCGTTCTTTCTGCCTGAGGTCTGATGGGGTGTGTGGGAAACAGCCCATCGATCACCTTTTCTATCACTTCTGCCTCCATGGGCTCCGTTTGTTTCATTTCGCCTATCTTTCGGGTAACGATCGCATATCCGTCGCTAAACGGATCTTTCTCCACTTTGTCGACAATCTTTGCACAACAGCATCGCTTACTTTCCTTTATCGCATCCCTCAGCCTTTTTCGCGCCCTGTCGTGTCTCTCGTACAAGTCCTGGGCTTCAGGCCTTTGTTTTTTCAGAGCTTTTTGAGCCTCCCTCCTAGCTTGAAAGCAATCCTTTCTGAGTTTTGCAATTTCCTCCGTCCACCAGTATACCGGATGTCTTATATGGCCGCAAGACACCCTTGGCATAGCTGCGTCGCACAACTCCGTGATAAGACGTGTTGTACGTTCTACTAGTGCTTCGGCTTTTTCGCGTCCGCTCAGTTGCTGAGGGAGCCCAATTGATGGGAGCTCCGCCCTTTGCATCTCTTCAGCAAGTCTGTCCCGGTTCATGCGCCGGGTATTCCACCGTGGCGTCCGCTTTTTTCTTTCTCTGGTCCTGTTTCTGTGGTCGTCCTGGATGACAAAAAGTATATACTGGTGGTCAATTGCAGTACATGCCAATCCCTGATTTTGCGGATTGTCGTTTCGCTTGCGAAAGTTACGTCCAGTATAGATTCCCCAAAACCTGGTCTGCGATAGGTAGTGGTGTTTCCCTCGTTTGCTACCACTAAGCTTAGTCGAGCTGCCATCTCGAGGATGGCCCTGCCTCTGCAATTCATTGTCGTCATACCCCATTCCGTAGTCCTCGCGTTGAAGTCGCCCCCAATGACGAGTTCCCCGGATACGTCTCTTATTGCATCCTCTAGCACCCCTAGTCATATCGCGAAATCCGCCGCAGTAAGGTCCGGTGAGAGATATACGCTGAAGTAAGTTATGCAGCCCATCCTTACCCGTACGTAGTCATCCCCCGTTCCTGATTCTGCGATTCTGCGCCTGGGCACCCAGACTGCGGCGGTCCTTGCATCGTTGGACACCCAGCCAGGTGTGTCTCGATCCGTGTACTGTTCGCTTATCAGGAGGATGTCCGCTTTCTCCTCTGCGACAAATTGCGGTAGGAGATCGTGGGCGAGCCTACTTCTGTGCAGGTTGCCGTGAAGTATCCGCGCCATTATCCTTGCATTTTTCCCGCTTTTAAGGCCGCCCGGTAACATCTCCTTTGTTGGGTTGGCACAGTGCATAGTGCTGCCTTGTGCCCACTCACGCCACACTTCCAGCAGTTGGCGCTCCTGTGGGGTCCTTTACATCTCGCCTTTACGTGTCCGTAACCGAGGCAGCGATAATATCGCGTGGGGTTCGCGCGAACCCTCACTCGGCAGTTTATCCAGCCGATAAGGATCTTCCCTTTTTTGAGCAGAGCGGTGGCCTTAATCTGATCTATTTCGGCCACTGCCACCCTCTGCTCCCTCATGTTCGGCTCGAACAGTTGGACTTTGGCATCTTCTTCTGCGTCGTAAGACTGTCGATGTCCCTAATTTCCAGTGTGATTCTGGAGATCTTTCCCCTGACTGTGCCTGCCTTTCCAATGGCGGTTTGGATGGCCGTTTTAAGTGATTCCATTTTATCATCACTCTTACCTACGCCAATCAGAACGCCGAGCTTCGATTATGGTGGATCCTATAATAGGTAATCCATCCTTAATCGTAATATTCACGTTCTTCTGCTTCTCCAGAGTTTTCATCATTTCTCTGGTCGTGCGCCTTATTTCCAGTAGCTTGTTTCGCAGGCTGGTATGATCTTTTAGCCTATGCTGGTACTGCTGCTTGCTTTGTGGATTGGATATCCACCGTCTTGTGCTGTTGGCACCCTTAGGGTTTCCAAATCCAGGATTTCCTGTGTATTTTCTTGATGTTCGTTATTGGTCTCCATGTTTAGTATTTTTCTTCATCCCGGCATGTGTCCGACCACCCGGATCCCCCTGTCTATAGGGGCAGCTGGCATGGCCCCAACACATGACTGAAGGCGGTACCAGACTGGGCACATCATACCGGGGTATAGCACGCGCTATCAAACTAGTCCACCTCGGCTCTCTCGAACCTCCCACTACGAACAAAGGTGCTCGGCTCTCTGGAGAGTTTCCGGCAGACGTCATTCGATATCACGCACTCGCCTAAGCCGATTGACCAGAATTGGCTAGATTCCGGCCTCCCGTCTCGCACGTTAGCGGAAGCCAAAGATGGGTCAGGTCACTTCTGCATGCAACTTCAGATCGCCTCGCCACCCAGGTTCTCCTTTTGGCGGCTCACGGGTCGCACCGCACGGCCAACACGGCGGTTCGCTTGATTAGTTAGATATCAGCGTTCCGCTCGTTTATGGGGAGTGCTGCTCTCATAAGCCCATCACTCGGTCAGCTGCTAAGGCGAACATTTCAATGGGATTATTATTATTATTATTATTATTGTTATTATTATTATTGTTATTATTATTATTATTGTTGTTGTTGTTATTATTATTATTATTATTATTATTATTGTTATTATTATTATTGTTATTATTATTATTATTAGTATTATTTTTTTTTTTGTAGGAGCCTGTGAATCCTTGTAACGGACTGACTGGTGTTTCCTTACGGGAACTCCAAGTGTGGGACTCGGCGGCGGCGGCCACCCCTACCCACTAAACACATATCTCCCTGTACGCCCGACACGGTTTATCACATTACTTCGAACTGGGCCGCTGTCCTTTGCGCTTACTTTGCGCATCCATTCCTTACTTCCAGTCATTCATAGCTATGCTAATATTCTTCCACCCTCGCTCTCGCTCAATTATCCAAATATCCATCCTCTTTCTTACCTCGCAAGATACCACCAACGTAGGACGCAATGCTTCTCCACGCATCTTCGCTGGTTATCATCAGTTTCGTTACGTTGTCTGGCGTGATCGTCATGCCTAGTAATGTCTCAAGTCTCTGTCGCTGCTCGGTCCATCGGTTGCACCTGAAAAATGTGTGCTCCGCGTCGTCCCAAGCCACCCCCAGATACTTTACTTCATTTCTGGTAATCGTATGTTCCGTCCCCACATTCATAGGTATAATTGTGTCTATACGTTTCCTTGTCAGTAGCAGTAGCTCAGTCTTTTGTAGCGCCAGTTGGAGTCCGTGATCCGTCATCCATGTGCTTACGCGTCTCATTACCTGATTCAGTTTTAGATGCGCCAGGTGAGTGTTCCGTGCAGTTATTACAGCCGCCACGTCGTCATCCGCGTATGCGATGAGGCACGTGTCATCCGACATATCTAGTCTTAACAGTCCGCCGTACAGTATATTCCAGAAGTCAGAACCCAGGATTGAGCCCTGTGCTACTCCTGCTCAACTTTCTTTGTCGAGTACCGTCCGATGTCTCATACGTCAGGTACCGGTCCCGTAAATAGTCTTTTACAACTCGCACGAGGTAGGCAGGCACCCGAAAGGTTGTTTCCAACGCCTCCAGAATGTCCGTCCACTTCGCAGAATTGAAAGCGTTGTCCAGCGTTGCCAAGAGTACCAGTGGTCTGGCTCCATGACATATATCGTTTGTCTTGTCTAAAATCTGTACTACGTGTGTTATAGCTCCTATTGTTGAGTGTCCTCGTCTAAATCCGTGCTGTCAGTCCGAGAGGTCTCTGGCGGCTTCCACCGCTTGCAACAGTCTCGGTCGTAGCAGTAGTTCGTACAATTTACCCGGCGTGTTCAGGAGGCTTAGAGGCCTATAGGAGGACGAAGAAGCAGGGTCCCCCTTACCTTTGGCAATGAGGACCAGCCGCGCGCCCTTCCAAGACCCACCAAACACTCCCGCCGTCAGGCAGCCGTTGTATAAACTACCCCTACCAAACCACAAGCAGGCTAGCCCACCTAATCCAGGGAACAGCGAGTAAGATCGCTTTCTTTTTTCTCAAAATAATTAAGCCACACACCAGAAGCCAACAAATCACCTAAATACCTACCCCTAACCCCTATAAACCACCCCTACCAAACCATAAACAGGCTTATGGTGTAAGGCCTGATTATTTAAAGAAAAAAGAATGCGATCTTACTCGCTGTTCCCTGGATTAGGTGGGTCAGCCTACTTGTGGTTTGGTAGGAGAGAGAGAGATAGAGAGAGATAGAGAGCGAGAGAGAAAGAGAGAGAGAGAGAGAGAGAGAGAGTGAGCGCGTAAGCTAATCCTTCGGGTGCGCGCAGTATTCGCAGGAAGGAACCAGGATCGGAATCTGAAAACGCGGTCGATAAATAACGCAGAAATAACGTTTTGTGCTATGAGGGTATCTTGTGTTTATATTATTATATATATATATATATATATAGAGAGAGAGAGAGAGAGAGAGAGAGAAAGACTCCTTCCTCTACTTGGCATGTTCTAGTTCCGCGGACGTATGAACTTTCTGTACGCCCAACAATAAATTCACGACATACAACTTAACGGCCTTTTGCCATACTTTAACGGATCATGACCGACATAATAATTTAACACATACTTACGTATCACTGTAAATCAGTGTACCGAAGTTTGGAAGATAGTGTAATCCGTTATTCAGATTTTTTCTTTATTGTCAATACTAGTGAAATACATAACTTGGTTTCTAAATACTCTTATTGCATTTTCAGAGATAACTTGATATTATATGCTTCTAAATGGACAATATATACATACATATTTTTTTTATAAATAAAAATAGTTTTATAAATAAAAATATAAAAGCAGTTTTAAAGCAAAAATGGCCCAAAATGAGTATTTCAAATAGCTTAAATCAAGGACAAAGCCCTAATTTGCGTTCTTCTTTTCAAGACGTCATTAGGGGTCAGAAATCGCATCAAAAACCATGTAGAGAAGGCGAATGAAAGTAGTTTTGAAGCCCAAATAATCTCCAATGATCATTTGTGATTTGAAATGATTATTTTAAATCTGAAAACCATATTTTTAAGAAATAATTTGTGTTTTTCTTTTAAGGGGACACAACAGTTTTAAACCCTGAAAAAACGATTTACGAGGGAAAATTACAAAATTAAAGTAAATAATTTGAAATTTTTTTTAGTGATACTTGGTATTAAAAACCTTAAATTTACTGTGCGAAAACAATAATAACCCTTACTTACCCTTTGTGGCACTCAGTGCAATGTTTTGTGAAGTTTTTCACAAAACATTGCACCTAGTCCCTCATGCAAATTTTTGCAAAGACCTATCCACAGAGCTCTGCATATTATTTTCGTAAGGGAGTGCCACAATGGGTAAGTAGGGTTAATTCATGTTTTAGCACAGTAAATTTGAGTTTTATTACCAAGTATCACTAAAAGATTTCAAATTATTTACTTTAATTTTGTACTTTTTCTTCATGAATCTTTTATTAGGATTTTAAAGTGTTGTATCTCCTTACAAGAAGTTGATTCTCTTATAATTTAACCACTGTGGTTCGATTTAGCTTGTAAAAATACATTAAAAAACATGTGCAGTAATTGAATTTGTCTATTTGTCTAGGTTTTGCGTGAAAATAATTGTATTTTTATCGAAAATGTTTATGCTTTGGCATTACTTTTGAGGTTATGTAAACACATTTAAGTATCTTAATTTTTATGGGGGTTCTACGGTTCTGAACACAAGGCCTAAAACATGCCACTGTGCGTTGGCAATCAAGGCAGGAAAAAGAGTGACAAAATAAGGTGGCGTTGGCTCAGCGGTAGCACGCGTGCCTAGAGATCTTAGGGGTGCTTGATTAAATATAGGATTCAGCGTTCCTTTTTATGATTAATCCTATTACCAACGATATTTACCCTGTTACAGCATACGTGTCCTATTTTTATAACGACATATCAATTTTTACAACGATTGAGTGAACTGATGAAGTTTATACTAAGTTTGTATTAAATTAGTAATAGAAAAAAAAATTTGTTACTATTTATTGATTTATTGTTTTTTTTTTATTAAATTACTCTCATAAGTTGGTAAATAATTTTATTGTACTTCTTATTGAATACGCAATATACAAAAAAAACTTGTTTTTACCGAGCGTACCATACTAATAGTGTCATACAAATACATAATAGTTGAAGCGATGCAACGGGAGCTAAATTCAGCAGCCGTCGGACAAAATAAAATGATACAATTACAATATGATTTTAAATCTTGCAAATGCCGTATGTAGAAAGTACCGAGTTTCTCTTGTAGTAATGTATTTACTTGTTCCTAAAATTTTAATTCTGTTAATGTTTACAGCTTAGATTATTCTAAAAAGTTATATTATGATGACTACATTAGAAATTTAGAAACACAGCATCATCGAAATGTTATTAATAAACGAGATATAACTGGTTATAAAAAACAAAAAATTAACAATTATAATGACCGTAAGTAATTTTATACTTTCAAAGTATAATCCTAAATTTTTAATTAATGAATTAAAGTATTATAAATACTTTGAACATGTAGTTTATACTTTCTGAAAACATAAAATATATTCATATGATAAACTTATGTAGTTTAAAAGTTTTGAGGTATCAGTTTTTTTCCAATAAAGTTATTGAAAAAGGTTATTAAAATAGATAACTTAATATATACTTTTAAAAGAGTAAATTTAGAGGCAATTTTAAAAGAGAATAAAATTACCTATCTTCGTACCACAGAGAATTTATATTATCGTTCATTGTTTTTGTATACACCATATAAAGTACAATTTGTTTGAAACTGTTTTAACTCGTAAAATAAATGTCAAACTTTTCTAAAAAAATCATGGTTATAGAAGGCTTTCAAAACTACACACCTCTTTAATTTTAAGTTATTTCACGAAGCAGTTCCAGAGAAAACCATCAAAAATTGAAAAAAGTCTACACGATTTCTCGAGTCAAGTATTTGGGCTTATCTAAGCTGCGGTTTCCCACTAATGCCAGATTTATTGACAGACCTTTCCTTACTTAGCACGGGACTCTCAACTAGTTATTGAAGAGGTATACTGTTGAACTGTGTGCAGAGTTTAAGTGTTTTCTACGCACTTAATAGGCGATGCGCACGAATTCACAGCCCTCATATCCTATCACCAGGTACAGACAGTGGTAGTAGCTTGACTCGTAGATCGGCTCAAGGCTTTCTAAAG
This sequence comes from Nasonia vitripennis, assembly GCF_009193385.2. Classification (NCBI taxonomy): domain Eukaryota; kingdom Metazoa; phylum Arthropoda; class Insecta; order Hymenoptera; family Pteromalidae; genus Nasonia; species Nasonia vitripennis. The sequence goes on along the minus strand of NW_022279643.1, from coordinate 1,158,586 downwards.
CCTCGGTGCCGATACAACCGGTTGTAACATTAAGATGGTAAAAATAATCTTAGTCCAATCAGCATTCGCCACCCAGAAGTCGATTTCGTGCATATAGGTGTCGTATGCGGGCAAGGAATTCTGACACGCAGGTCAAAGCACTCTCTGGTTTTTGGCGCGATGTATTTTGCAAGGCAAAAATCGTTGCTTTATTTTAGTTGGTCATGTATGCGTCGTCTGTGCTAGTACACAAATGCAGTGCATTTGTTAATGCCTAAGTATATATGAACATGGGACATTACACATGAAACCAGTTAGTTTCAAAGATATTAAGGGGACACAACATATTTAAACTACAAAAAAAACGATTTTTTTATTGCTTATTTTGACAGGAAATTTTCCTTAAAACATGCTCCTGAAACTCTTTTATCAACAAAAAATTTTCCCGCTAAGTTATAAGCAAAATACTACAACAAAATTTTTTCGTAAAATTGCTTATTTTTCATTTTATGTCCAATACGACTTATTATTTTAATTTTAAGTTTTATAAATTCAATCTAAAAGAAATTATCATAGTAAATGTGAAAAATACTAGTTTTTTAACGTATTATATACGTATATAATACTCGACGTATGTATTTTAGTAAATAAATTTGAGCGTATTGATTAGTTTTCGAGATATTTCGTTTCTTCTGAAACTAAAATACTAGCGTGATTCACCTCGCTCCTAATGTCGGTCAGTTAAAATAAATATTAGAGTAGTGATAAAATTTAAGTTTTGTTAAAACCTTTTTTTCTAAGGTTGATTCCTAATAGTTGGTGGTCTTTATACAGAAAATTGCGATATCAAAAAATGAGTGTAGAAAAAAATCTGCAATAAACGAAAAAAAAGACGTAAAAAACGATCAAAAGCAGGTAAGACCAAAAATAATAAAACAGTCAATTTAAAAAGTATATTAGAACATGACAAGAAAAGTGCAATAGAAAAAAATTAATAAAAAAAATGAAGAGAAAAAAGACTTAACAAAACATAAAATTTGCACCATACAAATAATGTTTTATTAGATGCCATCAATTACTGAGGATTATTTAGAAAAAATGGAAACAATCTGTGAATTTTGTAATCCAAAGCATTTTGAATTTGAACGCAATGTTAAAGATAAAAATTTTCAAAATTGTTGTCATAAAGGAAAAGTCATTCTACCAGAAGATTAAATCCTGATAGATTAAAACAGTTAATTACTGCGAATAATAATAAAAGTAAATTTTTCAAACGAAATATAAGATCATATAATAACGCTTTTGCATTAACTAGTTTTGGAGCAAAATATGATCAGTTATCTGGCAAAGAACCACAAGTATCACGTAAAAATGGACAAATTTATATTGTAGATTATCACGTAAATACGTTTAACTTTATATTGTAGATAACAAAATTGCTTTACAATTAAGATTAAAAGATAACACGCAATGTGATTCGAATTGTTTAAAGATTTTTGCTAAATCGTTCAAAATGATGTACGATGAAATAAGTTAACTAAAGTTACTCGGAACGTTGATAATATGCGTAAATTGGATGGGACGCGTAAATTACGGATTGAATAAATATTCTAACTGGATTTCAATTTATAAAGGAAGAAATAAAACTTGAAAAATAAAGTAATATGTATTAATTAATATATTAATCAATACTTTATGTATTATCATCGTTTATTCAAAAAAAAAACAGCTGTTATTCTATTTCATCTTCGCTTTGGCTCCTGCTACTTCCATCATCCCCGAATTCACTGTCAGAGTCACTGTCAGATTCCGCCCTTAGATTTTAATCATTATCATCTATAACAAAATAAAACAAAAACCATCAAGTTTATATATACAAAATAATCTGATAATATAATTAAAATTTTAAAAAATTCTACCTTATTCGAGTTGAATCGTTATTTCTGTGATGGTCGTTGGTAACTGGCTCCCAGAAAACCAAGAAAAGCCGTACTTGTTTTCGATCTCTATCCAGCCATAATTTGTTGGAGGCTCAGCAATAGGAACTTGTAGGTGTGCGTGCGCCCACATTTGCGCTAAATACCACGCTCTCAAAAAATGTTAGTAGAGTTCCGCTTTGCATGGTGGTAAGGTCGAACCATCAATACTTTTCTTGGGCAAACGGAAAACGTCATCGTTATCGATGCGTTTGTACGTTTTTTGAAACGTTGCTAATCGTACATTTTAATTTAAGTATTTCTTCGTTTAAAATACGCGCCGCTGCATCTAAAACTTGATGCTTGTGAACTTCGTTTTTAATCATTATGCCCTTATAAGGTTTAACGAGACTTTCGCCTTTAAAAGTTATTATGTTGATTTCTTTGGAAAATTTTTTTAGCAATCTTTCTTTTAAATGATAAGGTTTACATGTCGTATTTGAAACCGGTGTATCATTATTCTTTAAATAATTTATAAACATGTCATTTAAAAATTTCAAAAAAAAAGACTGCTCTTGATTAACTATTTTTTCGGCGACAAATTGTTCAACTTTTTCATATGCCTCTGCACGTATGTCTCTGGTAAAATGCCATTCACACTTCTCTTTTTCTTTAGATAATTTTGAATGACGCGAGTTAAAATAAATATTCTTGCATGACTTATGAAAGAAATACTCTCCATCTAATGGTAATTGTTGCAACTTCTGATTCATATCGATATCACCGCTTTCTGTCGCAAGAGTTTTTATAGAATCGATACTATTTGATAGAAAAACCGACAATTTTTCCTCACGGCCTTTTACCTTTTTCCTACATTTTCCACAGAAAAAGCAGGTATACAGTTTCTGACCTTCAATTGTATTGTCGGGATCGGCAATGTCAGCGGGCGCTACATCTTCATCCATGTTCTCGGTAGCTAACTCGGAGCCTTCGATTACTTCCGGGTTATCCCCACCAGAGGTAACATTTTCAATTTCCATATTTTCTATAATCTTCTGAGTTTGTTCTTGAATAAAAAAAAAGTTGTTTTTGTTTACTTTTATATAATAAAATGCTATCTTTATAATCCAAAGATGCAGATATTTTATTATATATTTTAACGTTAAATTATAAGACTAGCTAAAATATTGCGTTTATATATGTACTACAGACAAGGATCTAAACAGTTTTAAGTTCGGCAATATTACATTTACGTCTTCATAGCAAGAAGTAAATAGCGCGCCGGCATCGCACGCTGTAAACAGCCCGGCAGCTGTAACGGTTTTCTCCGAGGGTTTCTCTGTCTATTGTTGTCACGTTGCTTCAACAGCTGCGTGTCGGTTCGAAGTGAAACTTAATTTGCGTATCATATTTATTTTGAATTTACGCAAGGCTACATCCTTGATTATTTATTTTTTAAGATGCATATATATCTATATACTTGATTATTTATATTGTTTTACATACGTTGTATTGAAGACGACGATCCTTCATTAGGTGCTGATATTGAACTCTATAGTTTGGGGGCAAGGCTGTGAAGCGTCTATAGCAGTTGCTGTGGTACAGGTGAAAATCGGTTATCTGTGCCGGCAGTACAACATCTTTTCCAACTAAATTATTATTTTTTCTAATAACTAATATATCACTACACTTTTTAAATATTTCTTCAGTGAATAATTTTAATGCTTCATTTGTCTTTTGGCAAAACACAAAATGAAGTCACGTTCGACATTTTCGTATTTTTTTCAAACAAGCGTTGCTCTCAGAAGATCCTTTTCGAATGACTAACAGGGCCAACTGAGGGGATTTGAAACTGTACACAAGATTCGAACGGTCCTAGGGTGGGACAGCTATTGAATATAAGAAGAGAGCAGGTATACGAACCGTTCGAAAGGGCACAGACGGACTGAATATATAGATATACAGTCTGTATATATAGACTGTATACATAGTCGGATTGTGTGTGTGTGTGTGTGTGTGTGTGTGTGTGTGTCTATATATATATATATATATATATATATATATACATACATATATATATATATAGTGTCACATGTAGCGCCGAATACCGTCAGATGGCGCTCGAGTCGTATTCAGTGGAAACGGTTTAGTCAGACGACTCGAAGACTCGACAACACTCCCTCTCTTTGGGTCGCTTGATCTGAAATGCTTCTGAATTATGTACCTCTGAGTTACTCTTCTGAATTATTGTCTCTGTGGTTTCCTGTATCTGAAACATAATTTAAAATTCTTATTTATCTGACATATGAAAGTTTTGAGTTGAGCATTACGTGTGAATTTCTCTGTTCAAGATTTTGTCCTTGAGGTATTTATGAGTTTTATTAGGGAAAGGTTTCGTCACTATATCTGCGATATTTTCTATGGCTGATATCTATTTGACTCTGATTTTTTCTTCTAAGACGCATTATTATATGTAATCTTTATGCGTATTTCCCATGTGACTTTTGCTTTTTGTCTTTTCTCTATCTTGCATCTTCTTCTGAATTGTTTCTAGGTCATCATCAATGTTTTTCAATTTGTGATTTCCTTTCATCTGAGTGCAGTCTCCTGCAAATTAATGTTACTGTGTATTTATTAATGTTATTAATGTCACAACATAGAGTTTGTCTTGTTATCTCTCTGATAGATTTGTTGAAATTATTTTTTGACAAGCATTGCTCATAGCTAAATACTCAGCTTGGCAGGTAAACAGTGAAACGTATGTCTGTTTATAGCTTTTCCACATAATTGTGTCGTCATCGAGTTTGATTACATATCCTCCCGTTGAGGATAAATCTTCACAGTCTCTGAAACTGGCATCTATCATGTTTTATTCTTTTACTTTGAATGTTAAGCCTATTTTCTATGTTCCTCTGGGATATCTAAAGATGCTTTTTACATCTTTCCAGTCACATTCAGTTGGTGTCAGCTGTCTTCTAGATACAAAATTTACTGCAAATGTAATGTCAGGTCTAGTTGCACTTGCTAAGTAGAGTAGGCTTCCAATTGCTTCTCTGTAAGGTACCTGAGTTCTCTATTTCGAATTTGTCTAATAATCATAGGTATTTTCTGGGGCTCACTAGTTTGCATATTGAAACGTTCTAGACATTTTTTTGTGTATTCTGTTTGAGATAGTTCTAATATCTTCTGATCTCTGTTTCTTGTAATTTTCATGCCCAAGAACATTTTAGGTTCTCCTAGTCTTTCATCTAAAATGTAAAGCTTAGTTTCTGCTCTATTTTGTTTAGTTTCGTCTGATTGTTGCCTGCTAGTATGACATCGTCTACATATAGCAGTAACACCACCATCTGATTTTGTAGTCTCCATGTAAATAGGTATGGTTCATTTATGTCTTTTTTCCAATCCAAGTTCCAAGGCTACCTCTGAGAAACGCTTGTTCCATTGCTTGAATCTTATTCTAAGGCCATGTAAAGATTTTCGAAGTTTGCACACTTTCTTTCTTTATATTGTTGAATCAATTTTGATACAGTCTGGTATTTCCATAAATATGTCATCTTTAAGCGTTCTATTTCGGAAGGCTGTCTTGACGTCCATTTGATGAGCTGTTAAATTGAACTTATTTGTCTTGATGTAATGAACCTCTGAGATTCTGGATGCCATAGAACATAACCAGTTTGTGAGTATCCTACCATAATAGTACGGATTGCTCTGTCTGAAAACTTGCTTTCTGTATTGGGTATCTTAGCATAGGCTAGACATCAAAAACGTCTTATTTTATCTAGATGGATGTTTCTATCTGGAAACATCTTCTTGATGGGTATCTCTAAGTTGATCCCTTTGTGAGGAGTTCTATTGTAAATATGGATAGCCACTTCTAAAGCGAGTATCCACATACTAGTAGATAGACCAGAGTCTATCTTGAGCGATCTGATTTTCCACTGAATGGTTTTTCATCTCATCTTAATATTCGTCTAAGTAAAGGATTTTCCTGTTCAGGATTTGTTCATTTAAGTTTGTATCACAAACTTCTTTTTGACCAGATAGACTTGTTTCTTCTCTGGCTCGTTCTTGCTTTTTCTCCCTCTCAATCTCTGCAGGACTCTGATTCTCTATTTTCTTTTGATTCAATTTGATCTTCGAGTTCCATAATGTCTGCCAGAGATTGTTGCAAGAACTTGTCTACCGACACTATGTTAGCCGTGTTTTATGATTCTTGTTTTGTGTCCAATTGATCGTGTTTTGACACATTCAATTAAATTATCCAATTTGGCTTTTCATATACCCCTGTCAGATATTCTTTGCCAGTGATTTTATCGTAAATTTTAAGTATTTTATTGTCTGAGTACTACAATCAAAAAATTTTAACATGGCGGGTTTGCGGTTGCCTCCCAACGAGTGTCCCAGCTATTTCAATTGTTTGTATTATCTGCCATGCAGCATATCACTCCAGCTGCTTAGCGCAGAAAGAAAAAAATTACTGGCAAGTGAGTAACAACCAAATGGTCTGCCCAGAACATAGCTACACGGACATAACCTCAAAAATTGAGGACGACAGCATAAGTGAGTCAACAAAAATGTTGATTGAACAAATAAAGTTAAAGAAATCCGAAGAAGTAAGGAAAGAACTTTTAACGGAAGTGACAAGTTCAGCACAAGATCTACTGGATTGTGATATTACTGAGAAGTACAAGATACTGAAAGCTGAAAATCTACTATTGAAGCAGCTAGTCGAAGAACTGAGAGAAAGAAACAATTTATTGAAGGAGAAACTTATAACTAAACAGTATGATAGTGTATCACCTAGCGTATCTTATGCTGAGGTGATAAACCAGCCAAAACCGCTCCGAAAAAAGTGCCAAAAATTACAATAAATAACATGGGCAATGAGTCTATAGATATGAAAAAGAAGGTTATAGAGTGCCTAATGCGTGAAAAAAAGATCCAAACTAAATATATGTATTATAATAAAAAAAAAGAATTAGTCATTGTTTGTGTAAATAGTAATAGTGTTGAACTAACTGAAGCTGTCTTAAAAGAAAACTTAGAAGGAGTCTGTGAGGTTACGAAAGAAGAACTTATAACTCCTAAAATAAAAATGATTGGTTTCGACAACTACATGAACTGGAGTCCAGCCGAGATAGAGAGTGATATCAACTCGAGAAACTTCAGCAGTTTTTTAAAGAAAGGCCTAGCCCTGCATATGTACAAAAGCAAACGTAGTGATACAACGACAGTATTAATGCAGGTTTCTTCTGAGATATACAAGTTCATTAAGGAAAATAATAGCAACATCTTCGTAGGATATCAAAGCTGTAAGGTCTACGACTATTTAAGTATAAATATGAAAATTTATCGCCTTTTCAATCGAAACAGATCATAAAGCAAAATTATCAAAGTAAAATAGTACATTACGATACGTGCGACTTCAATGGTTCTTTTTTACACAGCGTAGTTAGCGCACGAGCTTAGCGAGTGTGATAAACACGGTTCAAAAAAGGACTATTTCGGTCACAGATAGGCGTGACTTAAAAGCGGATTTTAGCCACACTGAACTATAAATAATATTACGATTCCAAAACTACTTACTATTTTTTCAAATTATTAAATTTAGCTTATCTAACAACATATATTATCTAACAGATTCACACCTTATAAGTAATAATGCTAGTGTTTCATCGATGGACTATAATACAACGGGACGGCAAGTAAGTATTAAAAGAATAATTATTGTATATGCGAGGAAGAGGTAAATAAAGACGACTACACTCTGTTACGGTTCAGGACCGACTGACTTTATTGCCTGCCTTCTCACATTCTACACTATCGTTATAGATACACACATTCGTACACATTCGTACATCACATATCTTACACCCTTCCCCGTTTTATTCAGTTATCAAAGTTGATAGACATTATACCTTTACAAATAATGCGTAGCATCGTATGGTGTTACATTTCGCTTTAATCTAGTTGATTTTCTTAAAACTATCGCTGAATTTTCGCTGCTTACATTATCTCGCATTAGTACTAACATCTATTTTACTTTGATCATTTTCGCTTTCCCGCCAATGTTGTATTTGATCGAAATGTCTTTTATGCTCTTTCTCTCCTCCTTCCTTAAATTTTATTATACAGTTTCTTGGAGGTGATTTTCTAACAATTTTGGCTTCCGACATTTCCGGGTGATGTTTTCGAAAATCCTTTGCCATTATTACGTCGCCTTCTTCAAAGTTTTCTTTTCTACTACCTTTGAAGTGCTTTTTTTGCATATATTGCTTTGATTCAACGTGATATCTCGTTTCTGGCCGTAATAATAACAAAGGAGTTTTCAGTTCTCTTTTAAACAACAAGTTGGCCGGAGTTTCATTCGTTGTTGCATGTTTTGTTGTTCTGTATGAGAATAAAAACATTTGTATAGCAGTTTTCACATCTACTTTCGAGCTTTGTACAATCGCTTTGAGTTTACGCTTAAATGTTTTTACAAGATTTTCCGCAGCTCCATTTGTCGCTGGATATTTCGGCGCTGAAAAATCTTGTTTTATTCCTAATTGCTTGAGAAACTTTTTGTATTCGTCGCTCGTAAACTGCGTTCCTGAATCAGTTACAATATGGTTCGGTAGCCCATGCGTTGTAAACATTTCTCGGAATTTTTCTATCGTTGCTTCTGCTGATATATTTTTCATAATGAAAATTTCAGGCCACTTAGAATAGGCATCGATTACTAAAAGGTAAGTTTGCCCCAAATATGGCCCCGCAAAGTCTGCATGAAGTCTTTACCAAGGTTGGCTTGGCCATGGCCATGGAGTTAATTCCATTCTAATTGGATTGTCTTTAGATTCAACACACCATTTGCAATATTTAGATTTATCTTCTAAATTTTTGTCTATATTAGGCCACCAAACCACCGACCTTGCCAAACTCTTCATTTTAACTATCCCAAAGTGACTTTCGTGCAATTTTTCGATTACCTTTTCTCTTAATTTAGGTGGAACGATAACTCTCTGTCCCCACATTAAACATTCTTTTTCGACGTGAATTTCGTCTTTACGCAGTGCATATGGTTGCAACTCATTGGGCCAACTTTTAAGACTACAGTCAGGCCATCCTTCTATTACCATCCGCTTCACGATGGATAGAGTCTCGTTTTTAGCAGTTTCGCGTGCTACTGCTTTGAAATTTAAACATGTTATGTTTGTTGAATATACATAGTGTAAATACGTAAATCGGCCTTCAGTTTCTAAAACATCATTACTTTCTACATAATTTATCGGTAATCTCGATAAAGTATCAGCCACAATATTATCTCTTGTACTAATGTACTCTATTTCATAATCAAATGCCGATAGAAAGTAACTCCAATTTTGCAATCTACTCGTAGCCATTTTTGGTATACCCTTTTCAGGAGAAAAGATCCTAGATAACGGTTTATTATCCGTTTTTAAAAGAAATTTACGTCCGAATAAATAATCATAAAACTTAGTTACTCCAAATATTATCGCAGCTGCTTCTTTATCAATTTGCGAGTAATTTTCTTGCGCGGCTGTCAACCTCGTTGATGCAAACGCTACCGGTCTATCGCCGTCTTCATAAGGCTGGCTGATATACGCACCCAGCCCTTTTGGGGACGCATCACATGTTAATTTTAATGGTAAAGATGGATTGTAGTTTACAAGCACGCTTTTTAATTCTATTTTCGCTCTTTCAAACGCTTCTTTGCAATTTTGATCCCACTCAAAAATTCTCGAATTACTGCAATTATATAATGGTGCTAGAATTTTAGCACGATCTTTAAATAACCTGCCATAATAATTGATTTTACCTAATAATAACTGTAATTCTTTGTGATTTTCCGGTTCTTTCATATCAACTATTGCTCTATACTTTTCTTCATTTATTGTAATAGTGTCATCCCGTAACTTATATCCTAGATAATTAACTTCATCTTTGAAAAATTCGCATTTGTTTACTCGTCCTTTCAAACCGCATTCTTCTAAACGCGTTAATACTATATCTAAATTTCGCAAATGTTCCTCATCATCACTTCCCGTTACCACTACGTCGTCTGCTACCACCGCGACTCCGTTTATATTTTTCAAAACTTCCTCAATTTGCTTTTGAAAATACCCAGGTCCCGATGATATACCGTACATCATATACAGGCATTTAAACAAGACCTTGTGAGTATTGATAGTTAATAAGTTTTGCGAATTTTCCTCAACGGGAACTTGTAAAAAAGCTTCTTTTAGGTCAATTTTCGAATACCGCTTCTTATTTTTATTATTAATATTTTTTGTTATTAATCGAGCCATAGCGTGATCGAAATTCGGTGGTGCATAGCGAATTGTTTTTAATAAAGGGTTAATAGTTACATTGAAAGCTCCGCAAAGTCGAACATCTCCATTCGGTTTTAGTATCGGCACAATCGGGGTAGCCCATTCGCTCATTTCTACTGGTTCCAATATTTTTTCTTCTACCAATCTATCTAATTCTTTTTCTATTTTATCCTTTAAAGCAAAAGGTACAGATCGCGCTAACTCATATATCGGTTTAGCATCATCCTTTAATTCTAACCTGATCTTGGCCCTATTGAACGATCCTTTAGAATTTTCAAAAAATTTAGCATGTTTTTCTAAGATTTTATTTAGCCTGTCATTACCATCAATTTTATTTTTAACTATATGCAGATCTAGGTCTTTAAATAGAGGCCATAATCCTAGTGCTTTGAGCCACGCTCTGCCTATAATCGGCGGCCCGGACGATTCAGTTACATATAAATCAGCTTTTATTATCTTATTGTTCAGACTCATAGTTACACCTTTGAACATTCCTGCAGGCTTATTGACGGTATTATCATGGTTCCTAAATTCTATATCTGGCTCATACATTGTTTCTTTCGGAAAACATTTATTTATAATTTCTTTTGGAATTATAGCTGGTTCCGCGCCCGAATCTATTTCCATTTTAATTTTAGATTTATTTATTTCGACCGTTACATATTGAGGCTCAACTCTAGTTTTTCCGGGTACATACAGACTGTACAGACTTCTTTTATTATCGATATACATGTGGCTCAACTCTCGCGACATTTCGCCATCGGAGCTACTACTACTACCGCATTGACTTACGTAACCTACTCGCGGCTTTCGTTCTGCATCTTTTTTTTCGGCTCTATGCGTACAAACTCTAGTAGTGTGCCCTTTATCGCCGCACGTATGGCATACTACATTTTCACTATACATACAATCATTCACGAAGTGTCTTGAATCCCCGCAACGGTAGCAAGCAGAGCCTCCCGGTATTTGTTGTGTCTGCGCTCGCGCTGTTCCTCGAGCCCGGCCGAATGTTCTTCCCCTTCTAGTCCCTGTACGTTGTCCTTAGGCTTAACGGGCTTACATATTTTTACAATCTCTTCGTACGTCTCTGCATTCACTTTACTCAACAAAATTGCTCTTTTTTCTTCAGCACTTGTTATTTTATTTGCAATGAAATACTGCTCTAGTCGATCACTAAACATTTCCCAATCATTTTTGGAAATATCAAAATCCAAATTTGCACTACGTTCCATTATACTTTTGTTTAATTGTTCATTTATACTATCTGGATCAACTATTTCGAACGTTTTTTTATCCACTATATCTGCTATCAGTATTAATTTTTGCTGACCACGCTCAATCTTTTCTTTCACAAATTCTCGAAATTTTCTTCGTAACTCATTAATATTATCGTCTTCACCATCAATATAATTTAATTCACACAACTTTTGCAATTGGACTTTTGTTAAATTCTGGATCCATGCAGTCCCTTTTATTTCAATCGACATTCCAACACTTTAATTTGGTTTTATTTCGTCACATGCCAACGAAGTTTCTAGAACAATGCTTTTATCCTCGTCGCCAGTTATTGTATATGCGAGGAAGAGGTAAATAAAGACGACTACACTCTGTTACGGTTCAGGACCGACTGACTTTATTGCCTGCCTTCTCACATTCTATACTATCGTTATAGATACACACATTCGTACACATTCGTACATCACATATCTTACTTTGATAAGTACAACCATCTTATTTCTTATATAAGATGAAAATTCGCTTTGTGTTGGCATGGAGTAGGCAGACTACGATTTGATCTATTCGGAGGAGGCGCTCATACAATTTAAATCGAACTTCACTTGGTAAGTTCGTTCAATTTTACAATTGTATTTCGCGCCTCCTCCTCAAGATCAAATCGTAGATGTTTAAAGCTGTACAAGTTACGACGAGTGTAATTGTAAATTAAGTTTATTTTCTTTTAAGTAAACTTCAAATTTTTACAAAAGTGCAATCTATGAACGAAACAATACTTAATGATTAATGTAAACTTATTCTTATAGAAACGTATTGAAATTTAGAAACTTACTGAATTTTTAAACAATAAACCATTTAGTTATCTAATATTGATAACGCGAACGTTTGTCTATCAGTAATAATATCTCTATCATAAAACTTTGCAAAAGTAGCAGAATTTTTTGTCCAGCCAGCTGTTTTTCTTATTACCTCTATATCGACTCCAAATCTCTTAGCAGCTGATGTAGAAGCATGAAGCGTACTGTGCGCTGAAAAAACTGACGTGTCTATGCCACTTTCTTTTAGTACGCCTTTAACCCAGTGGCTAAGAGTTTGGGTCGACGCACAGTGGGAGAAAATGGACAAAATTCGAGCCACGCGTCATTTTTAATCGTAGAGACATGATTTTTTTTAAACTCTTTAAAAAAGCATCAAGTTTAAGCTACAGGTGCGGAAATTACTGTATCACCTTCCCCTAAACCAATGCGACCCCCCTACCTCTAGAAACCACCCCTACCAAACCACAAGCAGGCTAACTAACATAACCCTGGAAACAGCGAGTTAAATCGCTTTATTTTTTCTCAAAATAATTAAGCCACACGCCAGAAGCCAACAAATCACCTAAATACCTACCCCTAACCCGCTTAACCCCTAGAAATCACCTCTACCAAACCACAAACAGGCTAACTAGCTGTTCAGAGGTAGAGAGTGTTCGACAAAACAGAATATTCTGGAAGTTTGAATATTCTCGAATGTCGAACATTCTCACCTCCGAAATGCGACGCAGGAATCAAAGTCGCGGTTTCCTGTAACAAATTCTCACTACGTGTCCGAGTGATTGAAGATTTTCGAGTGCTCCGATTCGGTGCGCGGTAATTTGGCCGCGCGAGTCGTCCTCATTTTTGGTAGCAGAGCGTGGTTCGGCCTCGAACAAATTAACGACTCGAGGACGTGGATCATCGATGACATTATCGTCTCGCTGCCGTCGTCGTCGCCGCAGCAGGTTATCGTCTCGCAGCCGTCGCTCATCGCAGTCGTCGTAGCAGTGCAGCTCTCCTCGTCATCGTCTCGCTGCCGTCGCCCCTCGCAGCCATCGTCTGGGGGTATCTCTCGTCGTCGTTCAGGTCTTCACATCGCAGTCGTCGTCAACATAAATCGCCATCTTCTCATCTCTGCCGTCATAAAGTCACGAGGTAGGATAAGTCCGTACGAACGCGAAGCGAAATTCTCAATAGTTTTTTAAGTTTGCGCTGTATCGGTACAATCGCATAAATTTCTTGTAAATCGCGTCCACTACGCTTAAATCATGGCGCAAAAGCTTATTAGTCAAGTTCGCGTAGCTAATAATATTATTAACTTTATAAAAAATACAAAGGCTAAAAAAGGCCCTACCACTCAAGGAACAGCGTACTTCGAGGCGCGATTGCAACTTCTGAATAAATATTTCGATAATTTGTACACGCGTCATCAATTACTTCTATCTCACGAAACTACCAAAGCGAATCATGAATATTTTAAGAAAGACGGTTTCGGTTTAGCTGAGTCGAGTTACGTGGACGCAATCGCAGAATTATCCGACGATATCGAGCGGTTACGTAAAACAGCGAGAGAAACAGATATGGAGCGAATCCTGGCTCGAATACTCAGTCCGGCGCTAATATTGAAAAAGTAGACCACCTAAAGGTACCACGCGTGGAGCGAGTGGGAGTCGTTCAAACAAAGATTTTCATCCCTAATCATCGACAAGCATTCGTATTCGTATCGAGGTACACAAGTTGCAATTTTTACTTAGTGCGCTCGAAGACAAAGCGTCCGCTCGAGTCCAAAACGTCGAAGTAATCGGTGAAAACTTTAAGGTCGTATGGGACCAATTAGAAAAACGTTTAGGTAATCAACGTCGGCGTTTAGAGGATTTAATGGAAGGACTAATGCAGCTGAAACCTGTCAGAGCGAAAAACGCGCAGGATATTTCGGAACTTCTCGACAAGGTATTGGTAACGGTTCGTTCGTTGCAGAAACACGAAAAATCAAAAATCGACTTCTGCGTCAGTGCACATGGCCGGCATAGCAAGTTCGGATCCTTCATCAAATAAAACTTCATTTTCTTCGCTGTGCCAAGCTAAGCACAGATTGAATTCGTGCGCGCAGTTCAACTCGATGAGTCCGCAGCAACGGTACGATTGGTGCAAAAAGGCGAGATTATGCTTGAATTGCCTACACAAATCGCACTCAGTAGCGGAATGCAAATCGGACTTTCGTTGTTTGACATGTAAATCGAAGCACCATTCAAAACTTCATTTTGGAAATAAAATTCAAGATACCCCTTCTCCAATCGATAATGGAAACCGAAAAGAGGCTTCTTTGGGTAACGCTTCTCTCACCCCCATTAGCGCAAACCTGGCAACCGTCAAGCGTACCATGCTGCTCGCCACTGCAAAATTCTCGTTTCCGACCAGTTCGGAAAAACTCAGTCAGCTCGTGCATTCATCGATCCTGGCTCTCAACGTACGTTCATTACCGAGCGTCTAGCAAATCAATTAACGTTAGATCGTCGCTCTTGTACGGTCGAAATTCTTGGCGTTGGTGGCCAGCTTACATCGCGAGCTCGTGGAGAAGCTACTATTTCCTTTTTATCTCGATCGAACACTTCGTTTAAATGCTCGTGCTTCGCTCTTATTCTGAATCAGTTAACTTGCTTGCTGCCTCCGCGAGAATTACCCGCGAAGGAGTGGCCTCATTTAAGCGAGTTACAACTAGCCGACCCCGAGTTCTCTTCCCCAGGGAAAATCGACGTTGTTCTTGGAGCCGATGTATACGGACTGATTCTTCAAGAAGGATTTATTCGTGGCCCTAAAGACGCTCCCGTCGCTCAAAAAACGGTTTTCGGTTGGGTGCTGACGGGCTTCGTTAATTCTAAGCAACTAGTAGATTCTTCGACAACTATTACGGCGTATCATACAGTGGCCGACTCGACCTTGTCAGACATTCTGACTAAATTCTGGCAGTTAGAAGAGGTCCCTACTTTAATAACCAACTTTCGCCTGAAGAAGAATACTGCGAACAGTACTTTTCTGCAACGTACTCTCGCAATTCTGAAGATCATTTCGTGGTCTGCCTCCCTTTCACTAGGCGAGAACCTTTTATCGATTCGAGAGACATTGCCGTCTCATGCCTTATTCGATCCGAAAAGCGTCGAAATCGCAACCCGGAAATTCAAAACGTATACTGTTCGTTTATGCAAGAATACGAGCAGCTCGGACACATGCAAATAGTTGCTCCCAATGGCAATAATGATTATTCCTTTTATATGCCGAATCATGCGGTACTTCGAGCGGAATCTAACAAAAATCGTGTAGTATTCAACGCTTCCCAGCAGGGTGCTAATGGCTACTCGTTGAATGATCTTCTTCATTCCGGCCCGAAGTTACAGTCCGAGGTAGCTTGTAATAACGGTCTGGCGATTCGATCGCTTAGTTATCGGGACTGATATAGTCAAAATATATCGTCAAACGCTAATTCAGCCGGATGATTTAGACTGGCAACGACTGGTTTGGCGAGAAAGCTCTAATCTCCCAATTCAGGATTATCAAGCGCTCACGGTGACGTACGGTACCAAAAGTGCTCCATTCTTGGCCTTGAGAGTACTCAGGCAGCTAGCCCAAGATGGACACCTTACCCACCCCAGAGCCTCTCAATTACTATTGAAAAAAATCTTATATGGACGATATTTTTTTGTGAGACGATAACGAGTCCGAGGTCGAAGAGCAACGGGACGAACTCATCAATTTGTTAGCCACCGCTGGGATGGAATTGGGAAAATGGTCAAGCAACCGACCGACTCTGGTGGAAGGCCTCCGTAACGAGGATGCCGTAAAGCTCCCCTCCGTTCCGAGCGAGATCGTTGGCGCTCTGGGACTTCAATGGGATACCAAAACAGATAGTTTTTGTTTCCAAATTTCGCTCCCCCCGATTTCGCAGATCATCTCAAAACGGGCAGTGCTATCCGACACCGCCCGATTATTCGACCCCTTAGGCCTCATCGCGCCGATCCTAGTTCGAGCGAAAATCTTAATGCAGGATCTTTCGATAAACCAGCTCGATTAGGACGTACCACTACCCCCGGAGTTACTAGAGCGTTGGCTCTCCTTTCGATCTGCCCTTCCTCTGCTGGCAGAGATTCGAATACCACGGTGGGTTGGAGTCACACGGGCTACAGAGTGGCATCTTCATGGCTTTACCGATGCATCAAAGCGAGTCTACGCTGCGGCAGTGTACACTGTCGTTCCAGGCGTTTCCTCGGTCCTTTTAACCGCGAAAACCCGAATAGCACCTGTCAATGTAGAGTCGATTCCAAGACTCGAACTTTGTGGAGCCACTCTTCCAGTTCTTCTTTCCAAATATGTACTTGACAACATATCCCAAGTACATGCATCTATAAATTTCTGGAGCGATTCGAAAGTAGTTCTTGATTGGCTCAAGAGCCATCCATCCAGGTGGCCCACGTTCATAGCCAATCGCGTGAGCAAGATCGTCACTACTTTCCCCAACACAGTTTGGCGCCACGTCCCGACAAGGGACAACCCCGCTGACTGTGCTTCGCGAGGAACGACTCCCCTTGAACTTGCGAAGCTCGAATTGTGGTGGCAAGGCCCTGAGTGGGTTGCTCAAGATCAAGGCCGTCTCAACCGGCGCCGCAGATCCTCGCTGCCGCCGCTTTGAAAGACGAGCCCAACTATGACGAGATCTTGGAGTCACTAAAACGTTTTTCAAGCGTTCCCCGAATAGTGAGAGTACTCGCCTATTGCATTCGGTGGAAAAACTCGTATTATAAAAGGGATGTCCCTGTCTCAAGAGGACTTTCGATTTCGGAACTCGCTTATGCGAAGCGAGGTTTATTTAGATTAATCCAAAGTGAATTCTTCTCGGCTGAGATAGGATTACTCTCTAGAGGTCAAGCTGTGCATTCGGGGAGTTCACTGGCTCGTTTGACTCCTTTCGTGGATGAAAATGGGCTTTTAAGAGTCGGAGGGCGACTTCATAATGCGTTTTTACCGTATGAAGAGCGTCACCCCATCATCTTACCGAAAAACTGCTTCTTAGTGCGGTTGCTCGTCGAAGATATCCATCGTGTAACATTACACGGAGGAGTGTAACTCATGAAGAGCATGCTTTTTCGTCACGTTTGGATCGTGCATGGAAATCGACTGATTTCTTCCGTCTATCGCGGTTGCGTAAAATGCCTTCGGTTCGGCGCTTCCCCAATGCAGCAGAAAATGGCCCCTTTACTTCCCGAACGGTTGCTTCCCGGGCGACCCTTCGCCATTACCGGTCTTGATTTCGCAGGACCTTTTCCCATACTATTTTCTAAGGGACGAGGAGCCAAATTGACTAAAGGTTACGTCGCCATTTTTGTTTGTTTCGCAATTAAAGCGCTTCACATAGAGGTAGTTTCCAATATGACCACCGAAGCCTTCATGGCTGCTTATTCGCGGTTTACCGCTCGACGAGGACTCTACTCGATACTTTATGGCTGTGTGGCTTAATTATTTTGAGAAAAAATAAAGCGATTTAACTCGCTGTTCCCAGGGTTAGGCTAGTTAGCCTGCTTGTGGTTTGGTAGCGGTGGTATCTAGGAGTCGCATGGGTTTAGGGGAAGATGATACAATAATTTCCGCACCTGTAGCTTAAACTTGATGCTTTTTTAAAGAGTTTAAAAAAAAATCATGACTCTACGATTAAAAATGACGCGTGGCTCGAATTTTGTCTTTTTTTCTCCCACTGTGCGACGTTTTTCTGAACGGTTTCTTAGTTGTAATAAATAAATTCTTAATCGAATTTCGAGTTTCCTTTGTTAATTCTAAATATTCCAATAAAGTTGAAGCTACACACAATTTTTTATCATAATTTCTATTTTTTCACGGTGAATTTTAATATTGGCGAGATCTATCAACGAGAATGTTTATATACGATGCCCTGTTGTAATTGCAAGAAGCGTTATCAATTTTTTAGATAATTCTTTTAAACTGAAATCCTCATTAGAGGGTCTGTGTGAGTAATAATCTATTACAATCTTTGGATCCTAGGTATATTCGTATTTGGGTCTAGCTGGGCGTAGGTTTGATATACCCTTGAAAAATCGTTTAACTATGTTATCTGTTGCGATATCGCAATCTACAATTAATGACAAGGCTGATCTTGTACAATTAATAGTGCTATAGGATAATCCTTTCTTAAACTCTTCTGTTAAAAAAAGTAAAATATCTTGTGTATCTGGACCAAACAAATCAATCGTCTTTTCTGTCCACCATTTCTTTAAAGCGATTTTGTAATTTTTTATGGTCGAATCGCCTATCGATGCTATTGCGATATCCAACGATGACAATGGTACCTTCTGCCTGATTAAACTTTCCCGGATAATTTGCTGGCCACCAGGGAAAGGTTTCTCCACAGTGGATGTTGTTCCCTATTGCATTAGAATAAGAGTTCTTGATTAGGTTCAAATTCCAAAGGTTCAGATACTAGCATAGATCGGAATAATGGGTAGCAGGGTTGGGCAGGCCAGTCTGGTACCACCATTATTCCTTCAGCTTTATCCCGACATATCTGTCTTAGAACTTTTAAAATTATACTAAAAGGCGGGAAAGAGTAAAAATAAAGGTGTTTCCAGTTCATAGTGAAAGCATCGATTGCCTCAGATCCAGGGTCTTTTTTCCACGATACATATCTAGGACACTTATGGTTGGATCGACTCGCAAATAGATCAATATCCGGAGCTCCGAAAACCTGGACTATTTCGTCGAAAGCCGAATTCGACAATTCGTATTCTGTTTCTGGTTCTAGTTTTCGTGACTCGGAATCGGCCTCAAAATTATCTCTTGACTTAATATAAGATGCGAAAATCCAAATTTCTCGATCTTCGCACCATTGCCAGATTTGTTGAGCTAGTGAATTTAGATCTTCTAATTGGATACTGCCCATACGGTTTATATACGCTATAGCCGTCGTATTGTCTATTCTGAGCAATACATGAATATTCTTTTCATCTTTTGCAAAGCATTGCAATCCGAATAAGGCAGCTTTCAACTCTAAATAATTAATATGAAATTCTTTCTCTGATTCAGTCCAGAAACCATGTATTTTTTCCGAATTACGTACTATGCCCCAGCTACAGTGAGATGCATCAGAAAAAATGTCCATAGACTAGTCCTTTATCTCAATTGAATTTTTGCTTGACATTAAATATGACTTCCACCAGTTAAAAAGCGCATTATTCGGAGATAAGTTCATTACCGCATTATAATTCTCGTTGTATTTTTGAAGACCTAAGAATTTATTTCTCTCAAACTCTTTTGTATATAGCCAGCCGTACTTGATCGCCGGACAAGCTGCCGTAAGAGAACCGATAAATTTTGCAAATTCTCGAATTTTAAACTTGGTTTTTGGACTGAAAGTTTTTACTAATTTTTTAATTGCGACTCTTTTCTCTATCGGAAGCTCTATCGTCATGACTTGTGAATCGAATATAAAGCCTAGAAATCTACATCTTTGAGATGGATTGGTGCATTTATCCTCATTAATAAGGAATCCCAATTTTTGTAATAATACTCGCGTACTCTTAACATTATTCATGCAGCCATGAGAGCTACGTCCTATCAGTAAAAAATCATCGAGGTATAAAACTGATCGCAATCCCGATTTACGTAATTGATAGACAACCGGTTTCAATAGCTTTGTAAATACGAACGGTGCTGAAGCGAGGCCGAAAGGTAAGCAGGTAAATTCGAATAGTTTACCAAGGTAGCTAAAACGTAAGTACTTTCTGTGAGACTTGTGAATGGATATTAGATAATAAGCGTCTTTTAAGTCTAACGTTGACACGAAACAATCTTTTTCTATCATTCTAATTGCGACTTTATGATCTTCGAGTTTGAAGTGCTCTGTAAGAACAAATGCGTTTAATTGTTTTAAGTTTAAAATGAATCTAAAAGTTTTATCAGGCTTTGGGGTGAGAAAGAAATTCGATATGAATTGGCCTTTTTGTGGTTTGCATTTCTCGATCACACCTTTTTCTATCAATTTTGTGATTGACAAAGAAGCCTGTATGTGTTCCTTTTTTGACAATGTTTTCTCCTTCAACGCTACGGCTTGGTAAGGAATAGATATAAATGGAATTTTATATCCTTGAATCCAGGATAGAATCCTTGGATCTGAGCTAATCGACTTCCAGACATTATAAAATAAGCGCAACCGACCGGCAACACAACTTACAGTGGTGTCTAACGGCGTCTTGACTGGTAGTACGGCTTCTTGGCTGACGACCTTTGTGGGTAGTTCGACTGGTTCGATTGGTGTGACTGTTTCGATTGGTGTGACCTTGGTTGATAGTTCCGAGATGACGACGATGTCGTCTGTTTCTGCCCGTTCGACGTAGATCCGTGGCCTTTGTTCTGTGGTCGATACGAGCCCTTCGCGTTTTTTAATGCCTTCTGGTGATTGTGAGATGACTTATTTATTCTTAAGTCTTCCGCTGACTGTTCGACTAGTTTAGCAGATTTCAATTCGTCCACTAGTTTATTACTAAATAAACAATCGTCTACCGAAGTTGAATTTAAAGTTTCTCTCATTGAATAACTGACATTTGAGAGAATTAGGCTTCTACGAATTAAAATCTCGTCGTGTACGAAATCTGCGATTAAACGGCTTGAATCACTCAAAGCTTCAATAGCCTGAATGTCCTCAGTTCTTTCTCGTTCCAGGAGGAATGAAATAACTTTCGCAATACTAGACAAACTAGCCACGAACTTTCCCTGTTTATCAGTAATCCGCTTGTCTCTAGTTCGAACATTGTCATTTATTGCTCGATGAACTTCGGCATTTAATTTTGGCGGGTTGAAGAATTTGCAATTCACAGGAGGAGGATATTTTTTACAGAGCTCAATTCTTTCCTCAGATGATAGCCCTAACTTCATTATCTCAGCCCATCGAACGGCGAAATCCTTGTGAACAGACGGGGCCAATGCCTTCTCTTCTTCAATCCGCTTTCCAATGACATCGAGAATCTCACTTCTCAGTTCCTTCTCAGTCGGTACATCCGCGTTCTTATCCGTGCCACTGTTCTCTGGTGGCGCTTGTGGCGCTGGTGGCGTCGGCGGCGAAGGCGGTGTAGCGTTCGACGAACGCACGCTTCTCGATTGAGAACGTGATTGAGAATAACGACACTTCGGGCTTCTCGATCTCGAACAACGCCTCGATCTTTTTCCTGTGGTAACAAAGAGAATACTGAGTAACGTGCTACTTATGTCTCCTTTTGCCAAAATTTCTTATTTTAGGTTAGAACCCTTAGACAGTATTTTTTAGAAAACAAAAATTCTTTCGAGGGTGTTTGTCGAGGCAGGTTAGAACCTGCGTAATGTCGACTGTCACAGTTGCTTATATTAGAGATTAGCATCTTCCGCAATTTAGAGTCAGAACAACCTTAGAAGGTTGTCTCTCCGCGTACATGACGCCTGTGACCAGACATAAAATCTCTGTTAGCTTGACTCGTAGTCCTAGCTAACAATTAAAATGGCTTACTGTCTCTGGGGGAATAGTCGCTTGATGTTGAATCGTGTCTCCTTCGACGACGTGACTTCTTCTTGTGTTTCCTGGTTCTCTTATGTCTTTCCTCGTCGCTGGATGCAGGGTCTCGTTCATCCGAAGAATAATCTCGGTGATGTGATTTCTTCCTCCCCATTTTTGCGTGCGTGATGTGGCTTCTCCGGCACAATTAAAGAGAATGAGGAGGCGCTGCCTGTGTCAATTAAAATTGTGTCAACACTGGCGTGGAGTAGGGAGACTACGATTTGATATTGAGGAGGAGGCGCGAAATACAAGTAATGTTCCTTCATTAGATTCACCAATTGTTACAGTGGCAGCATCATGACCTTTATATATATATATATATATATATATATATATATATATATATATATATATATATATATATATATATATATATATATATATATATATATATATATATATATATATATATATATATATATATACTTAACGGATCTAATACTTGTAACAACTTCTACGTTGATGTGAATGTTAAATGCCTCTAATAAAGTAGGACAATATGGTACAACCCACCTGTTATCGACTTCATTGCCATTAGTCTGCTTATGTAAAATTCCAGTATCTCTTCTGCGATAATTCGGATATCCATTTTCATCCATATTCGTTTCGTTTAAAAAATTTTTAGGAAATTTTTTAGAAATTTTCCGTTTACCTGACACCAAGTACTACATGGATCATATTTTTTAAAACAATTTCTTGCAATGTAGGATTTTGTGTATCAGGAATTTCAGCAGAAATAAATGTATCAACAATCTCTGAAGCAGTGATTTTAGAATCATAAGCTAAAGTTATCAATAAATGCATATGAGGTAGACCTCTCTTTTGAAATTCAATCACATATACATATGCTACAACGTCGCCAACATTTTTTTTTGTTATAATGAAATCTAATAAACGTTCTTTTTTTAAATGAAACACTCGAGCTACAATGTCAGGTCTATCAGAAGCCTGTTGATGAGGCAAAAGATTTTCTACTATTTCTGGCCATTTGGGATTACATGTCATTGTAAGAAAAATATCAGGTTTACCTTTACGATTAATTAAAGCCCATTGATCTTGATAACATTGTTGCATTTGGCGAGGTGAATCAATGAAAGTTGATGGAAGAATTATTGTTTTTCAAACTTGCCCATTAATATCATTAGCTGAGTTTTGCATGTAATCATGCAACCCTTGATACGTATCTGCTTTAATTTCTTTTTGATGATCTTTACAATACGTAATTCTGTCTTTTTCAATCTTTATCTTTATTTCGAATAAACGGATTGAATTCATTTGGTCTAATAGCTATTTCATATATTGTATAAGCTAAACGTGTTACACGTCGATTATTGCCATCATTGTTTCTATTTATGCGTTGTAAATGTTGATGCCATCCTTGAGTACCGCGAGGATAAAACAATGGATAAACCCATTGGTTTGCTGAAAGTTGTATCTTCGTTTATCAGTGCCAGGCTTTAGTGTAAATAATAATTTTAATTCTGGCATTGGTTCACCAGCATTTAATAAGGATTGTTGATTATTTATTTCTTGGTTCATCATTTCATAGGATTTAGTAAATATATTGTTTTCGCTTATTACTTTCTCTAATATTTCTAACGTTTCATATTGAAGGTCAGAATTTTCTTCTAGTGGATCAATAATGAAAAGTTGTCCATAAGATGGACTTTCATTGTCTTGTGGATATAAGGCAGTGTTAATCTGATAATATATTTGTCCTTGAATTTTAAAATAATATGGTCCTGAACGTCTCGAACGAAAATTAAGTAAGTTAGCATTGACAGAAGCAAACGACAACGAGTTATTATAAACGCGTATACATTGAAAGAAATCATGAGATTTAGCGTGAAATCCATTAAATACATCACACAGATCTCTAGGAAAAATAGGTGTAGGCTCTAAAACAACTGCTCCATAACTACAGCAGTCTTGAAAAGAAAATCCTTTATTTGAAACTTTCTCTCCAACAAAATGTTTTGCGTTACAGTGCGAGCATAAAATATTCATGGAACCTAAATGATCTTGAAATACAGGTTGATTTCTTGGTTCATCGAAAACAGCATTACGTGCAGCTTGTCGTCTACGCCTTTGGTTTTCAGCTAATCTTTCCCGTCTATTTTGTTGATATAGTTTTTTTTATTCTTCTGTACGAATGATTCGTGGGCGACCAGGGCGAGGCATGTTTAATGTTATTTTGCGATAAATAGAAAAGTTATTTGTGCTTGTATATAAATATAAAACTAAATAAATATTTTGTTTTGAAGTGGGATTGTATTGATAAATACTATAGTAATGTAGGATTGAGTTAAAGAGTATAGGATTTGCAATCGTTAATATGTAGGATTGAAAGTAATTGACAGTATATAATATAAATGGAAATTCAAAAGTTCAATATAAAAGTTTGTCTTAAAATATCTGAAATATATTAGACATGTACTTTTGTAGTCAATAAATTTGAAGTTGTAAGTTTATGTTTTGTTTGTAAGTTTATTTTCAGTTGTAAGTTTAGTTACAGTTAGTAAGTTTATTTATAGTTTGTACGTAAATTTGTAGTTATAATAGTTTATTTTCAATAATAGGGTTTCTTAAAGTTGAGTAAGGTTGTATAAGTTCAATAGTTGTATGAGTTAAATGGACATAAATTATGACATGGATGAAAAATGATAATTTTTAATGAAAAAACATTTATTTATTGTTGACATACAGTATATAAATAGTTATCAAAAGTATATTGAATGAAGAAGGAACTTCTATGGCAGATAGACATAAATTTGACTAAAAAATTTGTTTCCAAAAGACCTGAAACAAATAAAAAAGAAAATAGTATAAAAAAATGTTCATCATATTAGAGGTTAGACATTTGCTAATTATAGGTTACCAAGATTAATTTTATTTTGCTTCCTGGAGGAAGCTTTGTAATAGTAAAATTTTCGACTCTCAAAAATAGGTTAGAAATACATTTTGAGGTTTGTACATTTCAAATCATGTGTTTTTTTATTATATTATATAGAAGAGATGCGACATGTTACAACCATTCACTACTAAATTTGTTTTCAAATATTCGCATGTTTACAAAATAAATCTATATTGTAAAAAAATATAGTAATCTAAAGTGCTCTTTGATGCCTGCATTTTAATAAAGTATGAATAACGTAAAACAACATAATTAAGAACTTCGGCTTTACAAACACTATGATTTTCATATTATACCAAAATATAAAAATGGTACAATTAGTATATTAGTTTTAATATAAAATAAATAAAAATAGAAGAAAAATGTAAATACAAATATAAAATTAAAGTTTTAGTATAATTATTGGTTGCTACGTGTCATTGGACTATATTTAATTCATTGAATTATGTTGAAAAAGCTTTTAAAATTAAATAAAATAATCTTATAGTTGCGTGTACAATAAAAAATGCTACATATACTAAATAAAAGCTGACTTTCGACAAAGAATTAACATAATAGTTATTGGAATGTATTTAGATTTAAACTATAAATCTTATGTTCCGTCCCGAGGAGACCCGAGGAGAAGAGCACCGCCGTGAAAACGGTGTCGAGCGAACTCCGCGAGGTCGACGTAGAACCCGTGGCGCCATCTCCCGTGCTCGAGTTGAGTAAGCGATGTCGCGACTTGCTGCGCTCGCCGACAGCGCAGTTCTCGATAAGACGCCAAGCAGTTGACAGCTCGTGCTGTCTTTAGCTAGCGACGAATCAAACGACTTTTCATTTTGCGATCTCGCTCATCCGTACGCCCGCCGAGTGTTGCGGTGCTGGTGCTTACGCCACACACACAGTCCACAATTCTTCTATTCCGCAGCTTGTAACATTTTCGAGAGGGGTTTTATGCCGGACGGCTTTCCCCTCTCATTCTGAGCGTATTAAAACACACTTGTTTTCGCTCAACCGAATTCTCTGATTTCTCTCCCACACCTCTCCTCTGCGAATTTCGAAAACAAGAACAAGCGGGGATCCACGCCTAAGGGGCTTCCCGCGCGACAATTCATCTTATTTATCAAATATAAGCCTTGTGAAGAATACATGTGGATTGATACTGGTATAAGCATTTGGCACATCAATTATATTAGCCGTGAGTAGCTGCTTTCAAGGCTTTGCTTTTCATAAACACTCGGCGTTAAATGTTTCTTGTGATAAATATCACAATCTGGAATAAGACTAGCGTAATTGCTGGACACAGTAGTATAACCTCCAGTAATTGCTTTCAATGCTTTGTTCCTAAACAAACTGTGATTATCTATTGTAACTGACTAATGTACATTTCAATGCTTTTGAATAAATATGATTCAAGATATTTTAATTTAAATATTGAAATATAATACTCAAGAATTAAAAATAATGAGTAAAATTCTTCTAAAACCCACTTTTCGAAAAAAATATCTTCATAGTGTTAAATTAAGATGTAATTATACTAAAACTGAAAATTATACTTACTACTAAATTGAAGTCTTATCCATCAATTGTATTATCTGCGAGTGACTGCTTTCAATGCTTCATAACACTCTGTGCAAAAAGGAGCCTTTTTGATGTATATATTGCATAACTATTTGACTTACAGCAAAATGAAATGTGCACAATAATGCCTTTGAATGTTATGGAAACCTCTATTGTTTGACAGCTAAACACGGTTATGTTTCTCTTTAACGCAGAAGTTGCTACTGGACTTGTTTTTGGGACGCGAGTGCAGAGTGCTGCCGCCGTAACGATTGTTTTATTGATTTTTCCCGCGCCCATGCACACAGCTTCGCCGTCATGGCATATATGGTTCGTTCGTATATTTATACGCTAAAAGAGGCTGTTGCCCTCGACATGCAGCTACACGTGTAATATTGGACTTAAATAGCATAGCACCTTTCATTTTCGACAATTTTCTGTTTAGAATTTTATGCAGATGGAATGACCGCTTTAACAGGCAAAAATGAACCGAGTCCTGCCATATGTAGCATAAAGCCAGACTTGATGACTCCTATGTGCAGAGTTGAGTCCACTCTACATACAGTGTACATTCTTTAGTATTCAATAGTATTTTTATTTTATTAAATTTAAACTATTTATTAAATTTAAAATTTTATTAAAGTTAAAACATTTTATTTTAAACAGAAAAATTGAATTTTATGAAATATATAATTAATAAAACAAACATTTTCAAACATTTTATTTTTTCATTTTTGTTACAAAAATATTATTTAACACTGTTGAATAAATAGTTTGGAATTGAAATAGAGAACGTCAATTTTTACGAAATAATTCTAACGAATACACATAACATAGTATTAGCACGAACAACATATTTTAATTAATGTAATTAACTTATAGCTCTTAAAGATACGTAAAGATAATATTAAACACAACGTGCTATGTGTATCACCATCATATATTAATAATGTCGATTTCAATAATTAAAATATGTTTCACAGGTATGCAAAAGCATGAACAGGAGTTACTTATTCAAAGTAATAATATATATAATACATATATTTGAAGCTATTCTTAATGTAGTCTAAAAAAATTGCATTTTTCTTAAAAGTAGTCGTATAAGTAAGTGTTTCTGTCTATGCTAAAAAAAATTTACTTATATTGTAGTTATCGTTATGTTAGAATTATATATTTGTGCATTGACATGCATTGTTTCATTCATATCCTATCTAGTAACCATCACATTTGTGCATTCCTGATTCGCGTTCCTTAATTCTTTTATAAGGCGATTGATTAGGCATTAAATGCTTCACATCACTTTTTTAAGAGAGGATCATCATTACAATCCCTGAAATCTTTCATACACAAATCAATGGTCATTAAAATTCAACATTATTTTTTACTGCAGCAGGTCAATAAAAGTATTCGAATGAAACTGAGTAGTTTTATTTAGATTATGCAATTGACGAATCTGAAAAATTGATCTGTTTTATAAGAATACGAATTTCTTCTATAAAGCATGGTCGGTATATTGAAAATACCATCCGATAATTCAAGGAGGATACTTTGTACATCAGCAGTTTTGGTATAAATGCAGGAATTTAGATATGAATGCTTATAAATCGTTTGGCAATGGCAGTACTGAATTTTTTCTTTTATTTTCACTTATTATGCCACCTTTTCGGGTATAAAACATTTTCTAAACATTTTAATTAAAATCCCTGCATTTCCACTAAAACTACGAGTGTACAAAGTATCTTTCTGGAATTTGAGCCCAAAAGAACCATTTGTACACTTGGAATCCTACGGACAGTGAAAAAATTACACAAACCATTACACCGAGTGCCACAATGGGCTAGCAGGGATAATTAAGGGTTTAGCACAATTAAGTTAAAGGCATTTATATTAAATATCACTGAAAAAAATTTTAAAAGATTTACTCTAATTTTGTCATTTTTACTCATAATCCTTCTTTTCAGTATTTAAAGGTGTTGTGTCACCTTAACTCTGAATATCCCAAATAAGGGTGATTTAGCGAGACGTTATCTATGATCGCAAGAAGATTCGGAAACGATTTAAAAGAATTAGAGTGTCACGGATTCGGGTCCACGGTTTTGTCACGTCACAACATTTTCGATGTCTTCAATTTTTTTTTTGTATAACGCCTTATACAGTAAATAAAAACTATTCTATTTTCTCCTACCTATTTCCATTCCTTCTTTTTCTCTTTTTCATACTCTTATTTTATTTTATTTTTTTTTTGTGTCTGTCGTTTTCTTTTTTTAAAGTATTTTCCTTTTATATTTATTTTCTTATCTCCCTAGCTTGTGTATTTAGCTCCTACTCTATTGACTCTGCTTCTAATTATCAACGTACATTTTAGGTTTATATCTATACGCATTTGGTTTATCTACCTTTCCACTGCCTCCTCTGCATATGTGCCTTGCCGTTTCGTGATTACTATGTTGTTTTTCTTACTGGACCTTTTTCTTTTCTGTATGTTTTATTCCAAGTTCTTTATTTGTTTGGACTTATTTTGTATTCTGATATATCATTTTCCGATTGCTTCTTCTCCTGCACACCTAACCCTCCACTGGAATGAGTCTCGAACACTCGTAGAACAAGTTCGTGGTCACACTTTATGATACGACGTATAGTTCCGTGCCGATAATTTTCAGATAACTTCAGCAACCCGAAAAACGTACTTAAACAAATCACATTCGCAGTAGACGCGCACCAAATGCGCAGATGGTTAAAAGGAAAATTTCCCTAGTTACGCCTCCCCTCTTCTTTATACCGACCTCTGATGCGCAAGGTTGTGCGTGTCCACACGCACTGTTTTACTCTTCGAAGAGTTCCTCTCCCCTCCTGTTGCTTATTGAACAGCAGTACAGCGATTTCGGGCCACTGGAGTCCGAAATTCGTGACTTTGCTGTATACAAATTTGGGGGGCGCCGGTTGCCGGCGACTCATACCGCGTGTGCCCGAGACTTTTTTTAATGTACGATTGCCTTTTTAACTCTTCTATCTCCATTCTCATTTTTCTAGTTTGTTTAGCATCTCCTTTGCTTTCAAAATTACGCAAAAGAATAAGTCAGTTCCTGTATCATATACATCAAAGGTAGACGTGTTTTTATGTATGTACGAATTCATGATAATTAGCAAAAGATTATGTATGACATTTGCATATTTTATTATGTCGTTTTTTCTCTTATCTATTTTCTTTAAGAACCTGCCTTCTGACTTCCTTCCCTTCCTTTTTACTTTTTTTTTGGCTTTTTTCTAAAGTCTCTGATCTCTTTTCTAAACCTACATTATCTTCTTTCTTTATTTTTTCTCCTCCTTCATAATTTCTTCCACCTCACTTCTTCTTCCGGACTTCTTCCATCTCTTCTCTCTCTTTGTCTCTGTTTTATCTTTAGGACGTTGTGATAATCTTGTTATTTACCTACAATTTCTTTGCTTTCTTCTTCTAAGTTATCTCTTTCCTCAAGCTTCGTATAGCCAACTCATAAAGCCAATTAACCTGTAGAGTTACTGTCTGATGACAACTCTCATAAGTTTAGGACATTAAACACCCAAATAAAATAAAATTAAATCTAAATAAAAAAAAACGTGTTGAACTAATAAAATTATAAAATTAAGTAGTAAATATTATGTGACACTCGTCTGCTGCATTGATAAACCCACACTTTGCGCGCTTGTATCTTAATGTACTATAGTTTAATATTTAACAAAAAAGTTACAAAATTAAATAATTTTTATCTGTTTTATTAATTTAGGTATGGAAGCTGGTTATTTAACATCCACCACAACGGGACTGGATCTGGATTCTATGTTAGATCGAAGTGATTCTGATTTTAGTATCAATGATGCAAGAACTATAAAGAAGCAACTTGATGGACTGGAATATATGTATTCTGAGGTATGTTAAGTTATTTACATAAAAATTTTAAATATCTATAAAAAATACACCAGCAAATAAACTATTAAGAATGTTCATACCCGCCTAAAGTCATTGATTTGGCTAAAACTAAAAAAAAAACAGTTTATTGGTCAAGTAAATAAAAAACATGTGTGCTGTCTAGGGACAGCCGATGAAAGCGAAGCTCTTGACTAATTAAATATTGATTTTATAGTGATTTTGGAAATGTAAACTGAATGAAAGAATACGCTTTATTTTTAAAAGTCTTATTTTTAATATGTACAAAGAATAATACAATTTAATGTATATGGATTTATTTATCACAGTTAATAATGGGTACGATAGGTTTGTGGTACCTGAAATAACATGTATATGTTTCTAACTGTATATTATCAATAAATCTAGAGAAAACGGCATCGATGGTGGTGACATAGTTAGTCGTCGATTGTGAAGGACTGTTGTTCATTGTTAAATTAAATTTGTCTATAAGAAATTTTTTTAACGGCTCCGATTTGTCATCTGCAAAATTAATATTAAGTCTCCAGACAAAATAAGTGGAATTTCGTGCGTATCGCGTCCAAGTAGTGCTGCTCCTCCTTCTGTATATTGTAGAAGTGTGCTGTGGATAAAGTAAATGATGTCCTCAATTTTTTGACTTGGTGAGATATAGATAGCTACCATGACTAGTTCAACATCATTTTGTAGTTTGTATGTTGCTGAACATACAGGGTGGGCCATTTTAATCAAACCAGTCTAATAACTCCTAAATTAAGCCATGAACAGAAAAATTGTTCAGATGAAAGTTGTCCAGGATCAAGGGGGACATCTTTTTGTGCAATTAGTTTTGACCTTGAAATCAAATTTCAAGGTCATTTGAAGGTCAAATTTTTTTTTTAAATAGGAACCCCTATTTTTGATAGCAGATTCGGAAAGAGCAGGAAATTTTACGCCCGAAATGGTATTTCAAAATTTTTTTCATGTCCTTCACAAGGTCATTTCAAGGTCAAATGTTAAGAAATACTGTAATTGCTATTTAATCGCATTTTGTGATAGAATAATCGTAGTTAATGTACTTTTATGATGAATATTCAAACCCAATGTGACAAAGACCATGAAAATATTTACCATGAAAACAAAATAATTCCCTAATTTCAGCGCTACCCAGGAACAACGACGTGGACGTATTAGGATTATGTTCCCTTTGGGGTGCTTTTTTAACGTGAGTCCCCTTGCCTCTCACTAGCTTGTTTAACATTCATTAACAAATTTTTAGTGGTTAAAAGTAAATTTTGAAGTAAACATGATAATTTAAAATATCTGAGTTCTTAATGGGAGTGGGAAATGGAACGTTAAAAATCAATGTTGTCAATTCATTCACGGTCGAAGCAGAGTCAAGTAAAAGTTTAACGTTTCAAAAGCGTAAACAATGGTTAAACAATAAAGGTAGGATGTTAAAAAATACATTATTTAAGATAAAATATTAAACATCATTTTGCTTTTGTAATATTAAAAAAAATTTTTAATAATTGTATTTGCCAAAGTGCATCATTTCCAGTTTAGTAATTTTTTTTTAAGTTGAATTTCTTTAATCTAATATTAATTGTAACGATTGTTCTCACGCTGTCTTCAATTTAAATCACAATCTCTTAACGTAAGAAAATAAGAAGTTACAAATTTGATTTAAAAATTATACAGTTTGAAAATTTCTCCTTTTTTTTGTTGTCACTTTCTTATTTTGGTTTAGTTTCAATTTCAATAAAGAGTGAATGTAAATAAAATAGTTTTTCTTATTATAAACAAAATTTTCAACATGGGCGATTATCAATCCAATGAAATTGTTGATATGATAATGATCTTAGGCGAAACTCAAAACAATGCCAGAGCCGTGGTGCGACTCTACCCTGAACGCTTTCCTCTAAGAAGGCGTCCTACTCACGACACATTACTCAGATTACTTCGAAGAGCTCGTGATGGACATCTTCGTTGTCAACGCAGACACCACGAATACAACGAAAATGATCCTAATGTTATAGCCGCCTTAGCAGCTGTTCATCTCAATCCACAAATTAGTAGTCGACAAATTGAAAGAGAAATCGGTATACCACGAAGAACAGCATTGAGAATTCTCAATAATCTCCACTATCACGATTACCACATAAGATTAGTTCATGAGCTGAGGCCACGCCATTTTCTAATGCGTATTAACTTTTGCCAGTGGGCTTTAGGAGTTTTACAAAATGATCCATATTTTTTCAGATTTGTTATGTTTTCTGACGAGGCTATATTTCGCAGTGATGGTGAATTAAATAGGCACAATAGTCACTACTGGTCACCTGTAAATCCCCACTGGTACAGGGCTATTGACCATCAAAACCGATGGAGTTTAATGGTGTGGTGTGGGATCATTAATGGTTACTTGATTGGGCAATATTTTTTCGATTAAAATGTTAACCAGAATAGCTATTTGGCATTGCTCAGAGATCGACTGCCAGAGCCTTTAGAGGATGTTGACTTTCGGACGTTTCGGACGTAAAATTTCCTGTTCTTTCCGAATCTGCTATCAAAAATAGGGGTTCCTATTTAAAAAAAAAATTTGAACTTCAAATGATCTTGAAATTTGAGTTCAAGGTAAAAACTAATTGCACAAAAAGATGTCCCCCTTGATCCTGGACAACTTTCATCTGAACAATTTTTCTGTTCATGGCTTAAATTAGGAGTTATTAGACTGGTTTTATTAAAATGGCCCACCCTGTATATCTCTAACAGTATTATGAGTTGTTGAAAAAACCAGTACTATTATTAACAATTATTTCGATATTTGGTGTAGTTATATTTGTTATATCATTATTGTTTTGGTATATAGCAACAGCACCAGCCCGAGTTTTATCTCGCTTAAATTGAACAATTCACAGAAAGTTAGGTATATCTAATCTATGTTCGTTGTTCATCCACGTCTCCGTGAGCAATAAAGCATTGCATTTTTGAACAATTGAATACGATAAGTCATCTTTGTGGCTGTGTAGACTTTGGCAATTAAGGGTGTATAATGCAACTGTTTTATTACTTATCAAATTGTTAATGACGGTGGTCTTTGTTTCCAAAGTGTTTAACGCCAGTCTTTGAAATTCTTGTATCAAAGATAAAGCTGATGTACTTTGCTGTCGGTTGTGGTAGAATTTAAATTTTGTTGGATCATCTGCAGCTGTCGTAATAAATAAACCCTCAATTGTTGTTACCCGTGATAATGCAACATAAACCATATCCTGCAAGTGTGTTTTTTCATATTGATACACGATTTCATCGAACGTTCCGCCTTGTGACTTGTGTATGGTCATAGCACAAGCCGCAATGACAGGAAAGTGCGTACGTTGGTTAGTAACTTTTTATCTCTTGTTAGTTGAATATTAGCTGTTCGTAATTCAATTAGTACAGCAGCATTTGAAATTTTCTCTTGTACAACTAACTGAGCAGCTTTCTTTCGTGCACATTGTCCAATTTTCGGTGAGCTTTGGAATTCCAACCAAACTCTACAAATACTGTTGTCTTCAAGCAATTGTAAATGTACTAACTTCCCAATTGCTCCATTTACCAAGCCATCATTTACATTAATGTTTGTTGTAATGAGATATGGCTTACCTATAACGAAAGTAATCATGTATGGTAAGCTACCAGTATCAATGAGAGACATTGTCTGCAGCTTTTGTCTACAAGTAGCCTCTTGTTCAGCACTTTTAGCGCCAGTTATTAAATCTGTAGCTGTAGAGATATGTTTGTTCTGAGCTTGTTGTAAAATATAATTGTTGTAAGCAGTGACGTCGTTAACTCTCCAAAAGAGACGGATTCCATCTGGGCACAATCTCTCCGCTTCAGATTTTGTAAAAAATCTTGATTCAATAAGTTGAAATTCATAATCTTGTAAGACCTCACCGTTGCCTATTTTTGTGAGTATGCAAGAAAATAAAACATTAGCCTGCCTTATAACTTGTTTCAGTTCATAAAATTTTAATGAACGCCACAGAGAAGGTCCAACCATACGTGTTGGGATGGGCTTATATATTGGTGTGGCATTTACTGGTGGTAATTGCCGCAGATCTCCAATTAATATAACATCAATTCCGCCAAATGTAGTGTCATGATTTCCGGTAATTTGCTTCAAACGTAAATCGATTTTCGACAAGAGTTGTGCACTAATCATACTCACTTCTTCAATAAGCAATACTCTGACATACTTGAAAAGCGTTCTGTATAATTGTAAATTTTCATTGGATAATGGTAAAAATTTAGCAAGTGTTATTTTTAGCGCTGTGTGCACCGTGGTACCACCAATGTTTACAGCAGCTTTCCCGGTAGAAGCACATGCTATCTAAGCGTTGCAATAACCATCATTATCCGTATATCTATTATAATTTTTCATAATAAGTTTAGTGACAAAAGTTTTTCCGCAACCTGCAGGACCAGTGAAAAATATTTGAAATGGAGAGTCATTATGTGTCTGAAGATGATTAATAATGTGAAGTAATAGATCCTTTTGTTCTTTGTTTGTAGATCTCATGTGCTGAATAAATTGTTGTCTATCCATGAAGTTCTCTGTTTTTTTTTTGCAATAGCGCCAAGTTTGCTGAGTGCAGCATCGTGAATATCAGGATTTACATCTGAATGCTGATCATGAATTAGTCGCTGATAAGGGTCTTGCTCAAATAAAATGTTAGCCTGATTGTGTAATTCGTCATCTTCTGCTTGTTCATCTTGTCTATGTAACTGTTTGCAAATTTCTATAGTTTTTTCAATGTCTAAATTAGATTCAAACTCTTGTCTGCGTTTCATAATTAGATCAACGTTGTCTTCATATATTTTAACAAATTTATTTTCCGCAAGAACGTCATTGTCTTCACTTTTGAATGGAATATGCAACAATACCATTTCTCTTATACATGTATAGTCATGGTATTCTTTAGCAATATCATAGTTGCGGTATCTTATAACTTTTGGCTTTTTTCTTGTAACATACACCCCTTTGTTATTAATATAATAATTGGCAACAAACTGTGCTAATGTGACGTCTTCGAGGTCGTTGGGCCTTTTTTCATATTTGTCAAACCAATTTTCTTTCAATACATCTGTGCAATCATCATTCATAGCCTCTAATTCCTTAAGAGTTTTTCTTAGTCGTTGTCGTTCCAAGCAGCTTCTTGTGCCGACATCTCAACGGAATTGAGTACGTCGACGCTCATTTTTCTCGTAATTTTTACAATATCGAATTCTGGATTTTCGTCCATTATCTGAATTGTACTGATTCCTCTATTATGTTTGTTCACGTACTCAACAACGTAAGCAGCACAAGCGTACTCATCTTGAATAATTTGAAAGTCCGTATTAGATTGCAGATGATGAAAAACGAATGGGTTGAATGGATTATGCCATTTGTCTGATGGCATTCGGCGGTAAAAAAGTTTTGGTCGATTGATACCTGCACGAATGACGTTGTAATAATATTCATCAGAAGAAATGTTATTTTTTGTATAGAAATCTTCAAAATTTATATAGTCTATATTTTCCAAATTTGATCGTAGCATTTTGTAATGTTGTTTATATTTTTTGAAATTTTCTTGTGAGAAATCTGGATCAGGTAAATGAGCAGGTATTGTCAGGTATGAAAAACCGTTATATGTTGACAATATTGGTATTTTCTTTTTGTCCAACGCTGATTTACAAGTAGAGCACACCTTTACCGTATTACCTGTCTGGTAAAGCTGAAATAAAAATTATAAAATCAATCATCATAAATGTTTGAATAGCAATTAAAAATAAAAAAGGATCTTCGTTCCAATATTCTGTGCTAAATACATTACCAGCAAGATCTTTTCCAAAATATCATTGTGTATTTCAGAAGTTGTTTTTAAATCGTTGGTCCACCACAGCCTGTCACATACAGCACACGATATTCCAAATGTATTTTTTTTAAATTTTATAAAAATGTAGATGTCCTTGTGCATGTTTATAATAATTTGTATAACTCTGAATCGAAATACAATCTAAAAGGGCCTGTATATGAAGATGTAGATAATATTTGTCTTGTTTCTTGTTGACCGCATGCAGCATCATTACTTCTGTTGAAATCGTTATTGATAAATGACAAAAATAATTTAGAAGCAGTTGAAATAATATTAATAATGTATACTGCGTATTAAAGGTTACCTTGACAAATTATTTGTGTTTGCAACTGTTGTAGAGTCGGTATGGTTTTTATTCAAATTCTGTTGAGATAATAAATGTTGTAGATTTTGTGTCTCCATTGCAGGTGTACATGGTATTACGTTGGCTAAAGTTTTTTGTTTTATTTTATCTTGATATCTTTTATTTCTTTCTTTTCTTAATTGTAATTGTTGAGTACTTTTGTTATGTACAGTGGATTGATTTTTGATTTTATTATTTCTTTCTTTTCTAAATGTAGAAAATGTTTTAAAATGTTAAATACAATTGCGAAATAGTGAAAATAAAGTAGATATAGACGACGTCTAAAGAATACATTACTTTGATGAAACATTTGTCTGTGTAATTGTTGAAGAATGTACTTGTCTGCTTTCTTCATTAGAATTTTGTTCAGATAATAAAGTTTTCTGTATTTTACATCTGTCTCGATAAGCTTTAGCATTTTGTCGATTACGCTGCCTAATTTTATCTTGTTCACTCTCATTATTTTTTTTTATCGAGATACCTTTTATTTCTGCGTTTTCTTGATCGTTCTTTCTTTTCGGATGTACTGTAAAATATTTTGTTTAAAATAGTTATCTATTAGTTAAATGTATTGTTTTGACTGAGCTCTGAACATTTTATCATATAAACCCGGACGCTCCTCGAAAATGTTATGATTGGGTTCAGGTAATGAGAATGACAACACGTATTTATAGAAAAGCACACTTAAACTCAGACTCTTTAATCAAACGTAAACACAACTGGTCTGAACAGCTGTTAGAATGAGACAAACATAAACAATGGTTCGCGATGTCGTTGATCTCGTTGCGCGCGATTCTCGGCGTTCGGATCGTGCAACGTTTGAGCTCGGTCACAACAGTATATATATGTACAATATATTCAAGTTATACGTTTATGTATTTATAAACATTCGAGATGTCGTTGATCTTGTTTCGCGCGACTCTCGGCGTATTTATATAAAATACGAAGAAAATACGAAGAAAATACAAAATAAAATACGAAAAGAAATAACCTATATTTAAGTTATACTTATATGTATGCATATAAAATACGAAAGCATAATCTGTGTATTTAAATACTTATATGTATGCATATAAGTATACGATAACATAACCTGTGTATTTAAGTAATACGTATATGTATATGTATGAACTAGTGAGATCCATTATTTAACTGTGTATTTCGCTGTTTACACTTGTTGCTTTTATGTAGCAGACAATATGAAACTGAAGAAAACGCGTATATGCGAATATGCGAGAGTGAGAGAGAGAGAGAGAGAGAGAGAGAGAGAGAGAGAGAGAGACAGAGACCAAGAACTGCGCAGATTCCGTAAACAATACTCTGCGCATCAGAATCGTAACCGACGCCAAGCCGAGACCGCGCGTGTTACTATATCTATATCGTTCTTGCTTAGAAAGAAAAAACGAGAGAGAGAGAGAGAGAGAGAGAGAGAGAGAGAGAGAGAGAGAGAGAGAGTGCTGCTGTATCCCACTCTGTCGTTAGCCCCGCCCCTTTCCCTCCCTACTCTTTCTCTCTCTCTCTCTCTCTCTCTCTCCGTTTCTTACGCGCTACGGTATCCAGCTCTGCTGGACTTCCCCCTCTCTCAAAGCGTCTAGTGATGAGCGTCTTAAAATTTCCCAGTTCGCTCCAGCCGCAGAACCTCCGTAAAAGAGCTTCGCTCTAAAAAGAACAAGGATGTAATCGCACTCAGAGTCGTAACTAGTACCATTATAGAAGATAAGTCCAACTAGAGTCTTCGTGAGGTGGTTGAAAAAGCTCGCAATGTCAACCAACACGACTAGACAGTATTAATCCAATTTTAGAGTCGTATTCAGGTATCGGAAGTAGCCAGAAATGTCAACAAACACTGTCCGGATATTGTGAATTAGCTTTAGGGTAGCATATACAAAATTAAATTCAGTTTGCTGGGATAAAAAGTTAATCGTTTCTTTCATCTTGCAGCAATACCACATATCTACTACTAGTAGGAGACATGGGAATAATGATACCTGTTTAACTTTACAATCAGATTTTACAATCACATACTCGCCAATTTCCCTGTACAAATCAAAGGGTAAAGATAAACTTTTTGTAGATCTTGTGTTATTGTAAGTCTTTATCTGTACAGTATTTGGTAAAAAAATATATATTAGCACATCAGTAGAATTAACATCAGAAGCGGAGGAATAAATAAATAAAGGATAACCTTTAAGCAAAAACTTAAGTTTATACTCAGAGTTACATATATTTCTATACTGCAGCATTACTTGATGATATCTCACACATCGTATTGTCGGTGCTACGGATAGCACCTGATCTACCTCTAGGAGCAACTTCTCGGACATTTCCGAGATTAAAAGGCATCGACGTTCTCAATCGACACAAAAAGAAAAATATCTTTACTCAAAAGGCTGATGGACAAGAAACGACCCAAGCTGCAGAAATGTAAACAAGATGGCGGGAAACGCGAGAGACGCGAAATCTTGCGAAAGCTTAGCGTTAAAGAAAAGGCCAGAATATGACACCAGACGTATGCCATGTCGTAACAAACACGCTGACTATCAAGGAAGCTCTAGCAGAAGTGAACACCAACGCTCTCGAAGCTCAGCCGTATGTAAAGCGATGCAAGTCCCGTCATGTTACAAAACGCAGCAGCAACAACTCGTTATTCTTGAGCAGCGTAAGTCGAGGCAACAATAGTTACAGCGACGATCGCGGCTCACAAAACCACTTATGCAGCTGCTCGTCATGCTTATATGAATTGAAGGAAGTGGGGCCCTCTTTGGATCAATATCGAACCGGAAGATGGATCTCCATGTGAAAAGAAGGCACCAATAAAGAAAATATGAAGGAGATAATAACAAAGTACTGTAATGGAATCCCCGACTCTATTACGCGCCTATGACGCCAATGAAAATAGAGATACACAAATATTTTTTTTACACGCCAAACAAATACGCATATACACATACACACACTCGCGAGCACCCCCATCGCAGCAGCCACAAGAAGCAGTACTTCCCCACCACAGCATAATCCTACAAAAATAGGAATAGAAGAATAGCAGCAACTGCGCACGGGGCGTAGATTATTCGAAAGAATGGCCGTCGTCAGAGAAACTGACACGGACTATCAACAGAATTAAAAATATGTCACTGAACAAGTAAAACTACGTCGCGATATCCCTCAAATAGTGACAGCTCGTCAAAATAACCATGCGACAAGCAAACATCAGACAAGCGCGCTTTCCCAAAAACACGTTGGGAAAGTCCCACGCGACAGCGCGCAGGCGACGAAAAGCAGCAGGAGGGCTAGTCACGAGACTATTTT
The DNA here is from genome assembly GCF_009193385.2 of Nasonia vitripennis. Taxonomy (NCBI): domain Eukaryota; kingdom Metazoa; phylum Arthropoda; class Insecta; order Hymenoptera; family Pteromalidae; genus Nasonia; species Nasonia vitripennis. Next base: position 1,118,839 of record NW_022279643.1, on the reverse strand, counting down.
CTTAAAAACCAACGGTAATAAATAATAAATTAATAAAAATTTAATTATAATAAAAATTTCACGAGGTCACGTGATAGTAGAAAGAAAGTCGTAACAATATCTCATATTAGGTACTCCTAATATGGGAAATGAAGAAGGAAAGAAGCTCTAGTATATATAGACCAGGAGCAAAGGGGTGAGCATCGTCAGTTTTCCCGATGTTGTCATACATAAACATGTCATAAACGATCCTCTCCTTCGTGCCGTTCCGGTGCTCTCGCACCCAAACTGCGCGTCACTACTCGCGTTTCGCGGGCAGTCGACCCAGCGCTCGGCCTAGTCGGACCGCACCGGCGGAGACCCGCTCTCTTTCCCCACTCCTCTCTCTCCTTTGTTGGTGAACTCGAGCGCGCGTGCCGCTTCTCCCGCTTGGTTCTCGCTACGCTGCGACGTTTCTTTGTCTGAGGCGCCCGGCGTGGCCAACCTCGCACAATGTGCTGGTGGCCCCGCTGCCGGTCTCTCTCTCTCTCTCTCTCTCTCTCTCTCTCTCTCTCTCTCTCGCTCGTCCTTTGTCTCTCACTCGCGAGAGACGCGGGCCAATTCCTCAGCGCCGTACGGCTCTGGGTTTCAGCGCCACGGACTCCCAGTTCGACTGACCGGCGTAGGCCTTCTCGGTCGCGCTTTTGATCTCTTTCCGCGGCGTACGCCCCGCACTGCGTATGGCGAACTCCTCGTGCACCCACACTGCACGCGCACATACTCGCCTCTTTCTCTCTATCTCTCTCACGCAAGCGTTCTCGATGCCGCGTTCTAGCCTACTCCTCACTCGCGTTCCTCTTTCCCAAAACCACTTACCGGGTCGTCGCCGCTGGTGGAATCTCTCCTCCGCGACGCTCGGAAACCTCGCGTGCCTTACGGCAAGCTGGCTTCCCGCAACCGATATCTCTCTCTCTCTCTCTCTCTCTCTCTTTCTCTATCTCTCTCGTGCTCTCCCGCGGAAGGTAGGCCGTTGGCTCATCCGTTGGCGTCCTTCCCGTCCCGTCTTCTTCAGCGCCTTCCTTATTCTCTCCGATCGCCGGTGACTGGGCCGTGGCGGTCCTCCCGCCAGCGCTTCCTCACTGCTCACCCTGGTCGCCGTGATGCACCTCGGGAACGCAGTAAGACTTCCCCACGCTCTCAACACTCTCCTCACACTTGTCTCTCGCGCTCGCGAACCTCTGCGTTGCTCAATCCTTAACGAGGGCTCACGAGATACTGCCGGTCCGGCGTGCGCCAGTAGCGCTCGCTACCTCCCCTACTCCTCAGGCCGCAGCGAAGCCGCGCTCTGATTGGCGGCCCGGGTCGCGCTCTCTCTCTCCCTGATTGGCTAACCTCTCTCTCGCGACGTCGCTGGTCTCGCCGCTTCGTGGAACGTTGCCGCGAGCTCACCAGGCCCGGAAATTCTCGGGACGCACGACGGCTCTGACAACAAAGCCGCATGTCTCGTCACCGACCGTTCGCGCGCCATTTTTCATGCAGGGAATCTGCCGTGCCGAAAAGAGATTTTTCGGCGCGGCTGCGACGCACCGCGTCGCAATATAACCAATTGCTAATTATGAACTTCTCTATGCGTTGATAGGGCTTTAGGGGGTCCCAAACCCATTTCTGCGATGTTATCGGCTCATATGTCGGCAATGTAGTAAGTACATAATATTTATCATCTATAACCGCAAGCGCCATCTTACAGAAGTCGAAATTGATTTAAATGTAGATGGCGCCAGGGACCCCAATAGCATACATAAAATTACGGTTATGAGAATAGTAAACCAATTCGACGTATTCTCAGAGTAGTTTAATTAGTACAGTATTAGTAACTATATTCAAGTAGAAATATTGCTTACTTAAATTTACTACATAATTAAATTACTAACATTGTCGCAATTTAACTGTCAAATCTCGCAATTTTAACGTTAATCTATCAATTTGATATTGTAGAACAAGAATATAGCGGTCTACACCTCGAAATATTTGGAGGTATTTTGTTACTAACAAAAATAACTGCAAAATTATGATTTTTTGGATATATCTCGTAAACTATTGATTTTAGAGAAAAAATGTTCAATGAATAAATGATAATCGTATAATTTTAGATAAAAGAATGTATTACAACAATTTTTTTAAGAAATGAATATTTTTTCTGATATGGGCAAAAAAGGACTTATTCCATGCTCTACGTATTTGTAGTTGGATGATCGTCGTTTTTGGGTGTTTTTGCAAGATCCCCATAATTATTCAACGTCAATTTATTGAGTTGATATTCTAGAATAAAAATATTTTGGTCCATTTTTGGCCCTGCCAAAAAAACCATATTTTGCAGTTATTTTTGTTAGTAACAAAATACCTTCAATTATTTCGAAATGTTGACAAAAATATTCTTATTCTGGAATATCAATTTAATATATAGATGTTGAAAAATTACGGGGACCTTGCAAAAACACACAAAAAAAACGACGATCATCCGACTACGAATGTGTTGAACATGGAATAAGTCGTTTTTTGTCCATCAGAGAAAATATTCATTTCGTAGAGATATTGTTGAAATACTTTTTTATGTAAAATTATACGATTATCATTTTTTCATTAAACATTTTTTCTCTAAAATCAATACTTTACGGGATGTAGCCAAAAGACCATAATTTTGCAGTTATTTTTGTTAGTAACCAAATACCTCCAAATATTTCGAGGTGTAGACCGATATATTCTTGTTCTACAATATCAAATTGATAGATTAACGCTAAAAAATTGAGGGGACCGCGGAAAAACACAGAAACTTATCTTGCGTATGTATTAACTTTTCAGCTATATAATTTATAAGGAATAACTATGCTTATGATACATATACGCGCGTGTTTTGGCTATAGGCAATTGTTAATATGAAATAACAAATCGTGCATATTTTATATATGCGCGCGTCTTTTGACTACACGCAATATAAAATAATTAATCATGCGTATTTCGCATATACGCGCGTGTTTCGACTACACGTTTTTTTTACTATAATACAAAATACGAATGAAAGAATTATGCGTGTTTCAGAAACTGCTTCTCTGTTGTCTGCGACTTTCGAGAAAAGCACCTTCGACCGCTATCGCGACGAAACCGCTCGACACTCGTAACTCACGCTCCGCGCGAACGTCCTCACTTAAAAGAAAAAAAGAGGGAGAAAACGACAGATCCCTCGGTCCCAGCGGTGATCTTCCTCGTGCGCTGACAAAAAAGGCGATTTCAATATCGTTCCCGTATCGCTTTTATCGTAAATCAAAGAAAGAGGTCTAATAATGCTTGTGTTTATACGGTTTATTCATTAATATAATGAGACGTTTCATTCGTTCGGGCATATGATACAGTACGTTTAAATAGATGCTACTCATAGAATGAATGACCACGCGTATAGTATATACGGGTTTGACGCTGTGTCATTGACTCGATTGCGCTTTTCCATCGACGAAATTTCCTTTTATTCGCATACATCTTGATGCGGACGATAAAAAGCGTTGGGGACGTTGGAGACAGAAGAAGTAGGAGAGCGCCTTAGATTAGTTGGACATCGAACTGCGGCTGCAGAATCGTTGATGCATTGGCGATTGACATTGTTGGCGTCGCCAGCAGACGACGAGGTGCTTGGTAGAATTTTTTCTTTAGAGGTAGCAAAGCTTCAGCTCTAAAAATATAGACATTAAAAATTTCAGATTAATTTTCAATCTTATTATGTATAATAAAGCAAAAGCAATAACAAACTCAACATTTGATTTTTTTTATTTTAATAATATGATTATAAAAAAAAAAACATTGAACTCACTATGTATTATCGTTCGATGTAGTATTTGCAAAACAATTCCCTCCGTCCGATGATAATAAGTCGACGATTTCAGTTGTTCTTTCATGACGCGATTTAACGTATCCAATAACTTCACATTCGTTTTCGGACGACGAAATAGTCGATGATATACTAAAAACATCCGGTGTCGAAGAGGGCAGCTGGCCTACTTTTGTCCTACAATACAAATACTTATCCTACTGTAGGGTGTATGAACATTGTATTTTTGTATTTCTTTCTTCCTTTTGCGGGTCGAGTCATTAATAGTTAAAATTATTGTAAGGTGCCGGAGCGAGATGGCCATCGCGTATTTAAGGTTTCGTATTGACGTCTATAGCGCACCTATCGAAGGTAGAGGGGAAAAAACAGCGTCGGCACTCAGTTCCGAGCGAACGCCCGAGCGAGCATCACGTACTCGATGATCCTTACGCATTTTTGTTCATCATTTTATCAAAATAAACGATCTAGTTAATTTTTCCATTCATCTTGTGTCACAATTGTTTTATTTTACACTACCATAAGACTTTACCTATCCTGCACTTCACACCTGATTTTTCGAGACACTTTGGAGAGAACCTCTCCCCCTTTTCTTTCTATCCAAAGTGCCTCTGATTTTTCGAGGTACTTTGGGGAGCTACGGAGCAACTTACTGACTACGTTGACCCTACGACGGTTGACTGACGACTGACATGATTTTCGGGTGCGCGCGTGTAATACACACACACGGGCGCGCGCGCACTTACACACACACACACACACACACACACACATATATATATATATATATATATATATATATATATATATATATATATATGGAACGTTTTACGTCAACCGGACCATCAGTGCACCCAAAATTTGGGTTAACCTAACAAGATGTTTGAGGTCTATTTTACCGCAACAAATGATTTTAGATCACTTTAAAGTATCGATATGAGGGGTTTTGGGGCTACTGCACCTTATTTTAACCTCGAAATTTTAAAATACAAGATGGCCGATCCAAAATGGCGGATATTATACAACCACCAAAACTATTTTACCGCAATGAACGATTTAAATTTAAAAACTTTAAACTGATTTAAAATATTTAAATCAGTTTAAAGTATCGGTATGGGAGTTTAAGGGGCCGCTGAATCTTATTTTAACCTCGAAATTTCAAAATTCAATAGGGCCAATATAAACTGGCGGATATTTGTCATAACCCACCCGCAGGCTCTCTCGCGAAAAGCCCTTGCTAACGCGCAACCCGCCGAACACGCCACGCACGCTGCAGCGCTTATCACCGCGGCGCTAGTACCGCGGCACGCCGCTAGGCGGCTGGGCATTACCCACAAGTGAAGTAGCGTCGCGGAGTGCACATAAGGAGGCCGGGTCCAGCGCTGTACCTCGCCCCTCTTCCAACAGCCTAATGCTGCAAGTACACGGCTCGTATCCAATGACAACTTGTGCAAAGACTTCAGCAAATAAAACTGTTTTGTGGCAAAGGAATTTATTGCTTTCAAGTGATTTATTTCATCCCTCTTTTTTACCTACACCCCCACCCCTTTCCCACGTTTAGCAACCCATAGAGAGGAATATTTTCTTCAAGGAATGCTTTCTTCATCGGCGACTTTTTCTCCAACAGTCTTTTTCAGGATAGTTGGTGAGCAAGTGCATCAGCGGCTTTATTCATAGGCGACTTTTTTCCAACAGTCCTTTTTAGGATAGTTAATAGGTACATTAATAGATATATTGGCGACTTCTTCTTCAACATCCTTTTTAAGTCAGTTGTTGAGTAAGTCTTACTTTATCGGCAACTCCTTGTTCAACTGTACTAGTCGTAATTTTGTTTTTTCTAACATTTTTTTTGTTTTGGTTGTGCTTTCTCATATTCTACAACAATGTCTTCTCCTGCGAAAAAATATCGTATCGATAGATGCGTTAATCCATTTGATATTAATACAGGACACAGCAAATCTCTTAGGAAGATCTCCAAAGAATTTCAAGATGTCTATCCTGATTATCCAACATCTTCACTGATTTGTAATACATGTAGAAAATCCTTTTACAAACTACACGATTTGTCATCTCCAAACGTCAGTATGAGTGTTGATTTTGAATCAGAGACTGACTCACCTTCGGTTTCAAACACGGATGCACCTATGCAAATGATCTTACAGATATTGTTCAGTTCGTTTTATTCGTTCAAGTAGTGTAGGTGTAAATTTAGGCTTTTTGAATTTCGCGCCGCTGCTCGCTCTCCGTTGCGACGTTGAGAGCGCGCGTGCATGCGTCGAGTTGCGCGCCGCCGACCCCGCTTGCGAGCGCGCGAAGGGCCCGCGCACGCGGATTCCTGTTCGGACTGCCTAGCGCTTCGCACGGTTGGCTTCCTTACGCTTTTCGATTTTTTTTCTTCTGACGGTGAGCCAGTGACTTGTTCTTCTCAGAGATATCACTGTTCACCTCGTTCTGCGCCGTGTTGGTAGTTTTTTAGCGGAAAATTCGCGATCGCGTCGTTCGCGTGTGTGTATTTGTGCGAGTGTGTGAGTGTGCCTCGAGGCGATAGTCTTAAGGTTTGTTGGCGAAGGTGTCCACGTGTTGTAGGTGACTCCTTCGGGGCGAGCGAACAGCGGCAACACCCCTTGTTGCCCTCGTGCCAAGCGTCTGGCTCCCCGAGACGTCGGGGTGCGCTTGGTGCACGGTTGCGGACCATCCTTTCGCTCCCCAGGCCCGGCTTCCAGACCTCCAGGGCCAGGACGGAAGCAGCGGCGGACTACGACGAGCCCTGCTCAACGCCCTCTTCAGCGGCGGTTTTTGCGTTCGACTTTGCAGTAAGAGAGCTCTCTCTGCGTACGGAAAAGGTACCTCTCGTCTTTGCGTTTGCGTGCGTTCTTTCACTTGAGTTTTTTCTCTTTTAGAGTCACTGTTCTCTTTCTTTTATTTGTATAGTTTCCCTTTCCTTATTTTCAATAAAGCTTACACTTGCTGAGGCTTTTCCCTCTAAACCGTGAGGGTTTTTACGCCAAAGCAAGTGCTTTTTGTGTACCGCGAAATCGTGTGTGTTAATTAAAAAGAACCCTTCACTCACTCAACCCTTTCCTTTTGTCGGAACTCACTCTGAGTTCTTTCACTCGTTCTAAGATTAATATTCAGATATTTTAACTGGACTTAAAAACAAATTCCAATCCCTGCCGGAGAACGATCCATTACGTGTCAGTATTCTTACTATTTTGCCCGAACACTGGGCAATACGTAAAATTATGAACCAATTTGGTGTGTCTCACAGAATGGCTCGTAAAGCAAAACAGTTAAGAGAATCAGATGGAGTTTTGGCTTCTCCTGTTGCAAAACGTGGAAAAACATTACCTGCAGAAACTACTCAGAAAGTTGAAGATTTTTACGAAAATGATCTTAACAGCAGAATTATGCCAAATAAAAAAGATACCGTCAGTATTTATTTATATGATGAAAAAATAAAAGTGCAGAAAAGATTATTACTTACTGATATTAAGAACCTTCATAATCAATTTAAAGAACAGTTTCCTGAACATCCGATTGGGCTTACCAAGTTTGCGGAACTGAGACCAAAATGTTATGTCTTTGCAGGATCCTCTGGTACACACAATGTATGTGTATGTACGATACACCAAAATTTCAAGGCGATGATTGACGCAGTAAATATAGAAAAAATCTCAAACAATATTCTGAAGAATTAAAGATTGTTTGAATTTCGTTCTATGTCAGGTTCTTGCTCAATTGGATTTTGCTGAGAACTATGCTTTTACAGCCCAAGATGCTGGACAGGCATTTCATTTTAATAATGATCAAAGTACGATTTTTCCTGCTGTTGTTTATTATAAATCTGAAGGCAAGCTAAAGCATTTCAGTACAGTATCTATGTCCGACTGTACTACGTGATGCCACTGCAGTATACATAATGCAGCAAAAGCTTATACCTGAAATTCGCAAGGTTTGTCCCACAGTAAAAAAGGTAATATATGCTACTGATGGTGCTAAACAGCATTTTAAAAATCGTTATCAAATGAGTAGTTTAATGAATCATAAGAGCGATTTTGGCGTTGATGCTGAATGGCACTGTTTTGCAACAGCACACGGAAAAGGTAGTTGCGATGGAGTTGGAGCGATAGTAAAGAGAGAAGCTACAAGAGCGAGCTTACAAGCTGCAAAAAATAAAGCAATTCTAGATGTTATAGCTCTTTATTCATGGGCTAATGGGCGATCATTCAATATAAAATTTTTCTTATACACCAAAAAAGATCACGAACAAACTCGTCAATTCCTAACAAAGAGATTTAAAAACTGTCCACCTGTCACAAACATACAAATGGGACATGGATTTATCCCAGAAAATAATGAAACGTTGAAAGTCATGCATTACTCAAATGCCAATGAACCTAGGAACAGAGTAATTTATGATATCGGCGAAAGCCATTTATCACCAGTAAAAACTACACGAACGAGGAGCCAGAATTGATAAGAGTGCACAAAATGTCATTAAAGATTGATTCATTTGGCTAAATTATATATTTTTTTTCATCCACGCAGGCATATACATATACACGGAACAATAGAAAAATGTAAGTACAAAAACCGCAGACAGATAATTCTAAATCTAATAGACCGGGAAAATATAAGATTCATGTGCACAAATACTGATTCCGATAATTCATTTATAACCATTTACCTCACAAACTCCCATATCGATACTTTAAATTGATCTAAAATCATTTGATGCGGTAAAATTGGTTTAGTGGCGGTATAATGTCCGCCATTTTGGATCCACCATTTTAAATTTTGAAATTTCGAGGTCAAGCTAAGATTCAATGACCCCGAAAACCCCCATATCGATACTTTAAACTGATCTAAAATTATTTGTTGCGGTAAAATTGGTTTGGTGGTGGTATAATGTCCGCCATTTTGGAACCACCATTTCGAATTTTGAAATGTCAAGGTTAAAATAAGACTCAGTGACCCTGAAAACCCCCATATCGATACTTTAAACTGATCAAAAATCATTTGTTGCGGTAAAATGGGTTTGGTGGAGGTATAATGTCCACCATTTTGATTCCGCCATTTTTGATTTTGGAATTCCGTCAGCATTGTCAATAATATGTCCTATCATGAGTTGTACATGCTTTTTGGTGGGATATTTCACAAATTAGAACATTTTTACTATTGTTTTTGTTTAATGTGCTATGAAAACGTGGGTTTCAGGCTCCTTATTTTATGCGCCACATTGGATTTTTGAAAAGGCCAGAACTTTTTCAAAAGCCCTTGACCAGACGATCATTTTGAAACCTCAAAGGTCTTGTTAGGTTAACCCAAATTTTGGGTGCACTGATGGTCCGGTTGACGTAAAACGTCCCATATATATACCAGAACCCGCATTCTTGATGACGCCACCACCACCGCACACCCTACACTGAATAAAATCGACCACAGCCGTAACAAAAGTCTCGATTTCTACACGGTTGTACTCTTTGTGGTACAGGAAGCGTGCGTCGTTCAGCGCGAGTGAGATTTCGCATAAATCGCACTCGACGATACCGCACACGGCGTATTTTATTTTTAATTTTTAATAAGCCCTCTCGCTGTTTCAGGCGTAATATTTTTTGTTGTATCCGATATAAACGACCTTGAATGCCGAGAAGCCTGTGTAACCGGCTTCTTTTTCAGGATCTCTTACCGGGTTGTATGGTTCGTTATCATTGTCACTTTCACTATCATTATCACTGCTGCTACTACTATCACTGATATTTCGACGGTCTTCGATGGTCTCAGCGTCGCTGTCAATCGACTCTAATCCAAAGTTATACACTGGATCCTCCTCCTCCTACTCGATAGCCCTGTCTTCTTCTTCCATCTCCACATCATCATCTTCTTCAGCATCGCGTAATAGACGAATTCTCGCTGCTTTCTCCTCCTCCTCCACAGCCTGAGTCTTGGCCTGTTTGGCCATTACCCTCGCAGCATTCTCTTCTTCCTCCCGAGCCTGCCGAAACCGGGCAATTTCTTCATTGTCGCTTTTGTCGTCAACTTCTGGCACTAGTTTCGGGTACAGCGGCTGCGGAGAAATGCCTTCGCTATACAAAATAAGCGGTGCCACATTAACAGGGCTGCTCGCCATTATAGCGGCAACCTCCTCGTCGAGTACCGCATCCTCCAAATATTGCGGCAGCATAGAGTCGCAGCACGGTAGTGGTGAAACAACGCGATGCCGATAAACCGCGCGCATTTTGATTTCGGCGACGCTCAAAATCCGCATGTCTATATGAAAAAATAGTCGCACTTCGTTACTCCGAGAGAGTTGGTCAAGGACTGAAAAAGCTGCGCTAATTTTCGTCCCCATCCACACACTTTTTCCACCAATTTTTAGTTTCAAAAAGCCCTGCACTGTCACTTTTCGTCGAAACCGTGAGACAGAAGTCGCCAGTTATCATCTTCATATCTCATATTTCGACTTACAAGGAAAGGTACCCAACCCGAACTCACCGATTTTGATGATTTTCATATATGTTGTAGAACATAAAAAAATAAGAGACACGTATTTTTTTTATCGGCTAATTTTCACTTTTAAGGGGTAAAAACCTCCCCTAAAGTTAACCCCCAAAAAGCGTTTTTTTTAAATATCTCGGCTTAAAATTAATATTTTTCAATGAAACAAATTGGAGGTTATTTCTTACAAAAAGAGGAAGTATTTCATGGTGATTTGAAGAGTAAGGGTAGCATCCCCTATTTTTTAGGGGTTGAAAACATATATTTTTTGGCATAATTTTATAATAAAAATGTTTAAACCGACTAAAAAAAATTGGAAAAAATGTTTAAACATCCTTAATAACAAAATATAGTTGACGTCTTTCGGTGTTTTCATAAATATTACCCCTAAGGGGGTAAACCACCCTTGACACAAAATAACTGTAAATATGTAATTCAATACATAATATTTCGTAGAAAGTTTGTATATAGAGGTTTTCGAGGTCGCTGATTACAAATCTGTTATCAGATTTTGAAAATTCAAAATGGCGGAACCAATAGGACGGAAATATCGAAAAAAAATTTTATATAATAAAAAAGTTTTAAACGACTAAAAAAATTGGAAAAAATTTGTAAACATCTATAATAAACAAATTAAGTTTATCGATTTTTTCATATATACTACCCTTTAGGGGGTAAACCACCCCTAACACAAAATAACTATAAGTATACTTCAATCCATAATATTTTGTAGAAGGTTTGTATATAAGGGTTTTCGAGATCGCTCTTTGCAAATCTGATATCAGATTTTGAAAATTCAAAATGGCGGAACCAATGTGGTGGACGAAAATGTCGAAAAAAAATTTTAACTTTCATAAAAACTTGTTATAAATGTGTTATCTTTGTAGCCTGTACATGTGAACTAAAGAGCCTTAAACCCTAAACCCCTAAAGAACAAATAGGCTAAATGGTTGTGCTTTTTAACCAAACCACCTCAAATTCCTAAATTTGTAAACAAGAAAATTCTGTGTGTGAAGCAGTTTTATAATTTCCGTAGAAATTGTTATCAGAATGTTATTGACATTCCTTTATTGTAAATTCAACTTATAATATATTTTTGTTTATAATATTAGAGTATAATAATAATCTACAATCTTTTATCTTTTGCCATAGTGCATTTTTTGTATTGAGCATAAAATATATTATTTTACGATGTTTTTACAATAATGGTAGTCCTCATAAAAGTGTTTAAAGCACAATGCTTTTTTGCACCAACCACATCGTACAATTGCAATGTTTGTGCACCCTTCTATTTCACAATGTGTTGCACAAGACTTTCCAAAACTGAAATCTATAGGATTATCAAATTTATCTGGTTTTTCATTGACGTAACCGCTTTTATACCAGGAATATTTAAACAAATCTATATATCTCGGTGAAGACAGTTGGTTGTGAACCAATGATTGAAGTTTAATTATATTATTTCTCACATGTAAATTCATATCATGATCCATTAATATTACATTATCAGAAAATGTTCGGACAAAGTTTTTCCAAATACGGAATCCATAGACATCAAGTGGTTGTATTTTTCCTGTGGTTCCAGTTGGAATTTTTTTATGTTAATAATTTTATTTTGTGGCATTGTTTCTTCTATAACTTTGTCACAATGACCACTCCAAGAATCAAGTAATAGTATTGAGTGATGGCCTACATAGGGATAAAATATTTTTTCCAACCAGATTTTGAAGTGATCTGCAATTAAACGACTTACTAATTAACTGATCAACGATATTACAATGTAAAAATTGTTATTAGTTTCCTTACTTGTTGTTAATTTTCCAGATTTGGATGCTTCCACGTACACGTTTTCTAGTCTAAATATGTTTTGTTCTACAATAGGGCCAAACTTGCCACTTGGTTCCTTTAAAACAAGAAATAGCGGTGACAACAGTTGTCCAGTAGCTGATATTAGTGGCTGTATAGTATAACTATGCGTTGTTGCTGAAATTGACTGTACCAGACATTGCACTTGCTTTTCTCCTTCTACTGCTAATGTTCTTCCAGAATGCATTTCTAGCTGAAATCCGCTCTGATCTGTATTATACAAATTTTCGAGTCCAATCCTTGGTATACACGATTTAACGTCATCGATAAATGCTTCAGCTTTAGCCGTAAGTTCTGCACTACTTTCTAGTGTTTTTCTTGTTATGAACTTATTTATTTTCCTAGAAACTATTCGGTGTGCTTGCTTAAATTTGAGTAACCAATGTTTAGAAGCTTTGAATCTAATATCATCAAAACCAATTTCTTTTTTAGCTTGTAAGGCCCATCGAATTATATCTTCATCATGGATAATTGAACCACTGTCGAGAGCTGCTTGAAAATTATCCAGGGTATACTGACAAATTTGTGCTACTTTTTCTCTATACGTGCCACCTTTATTAATTGAATGAGCCCAACGACGTAGCTGACTAATAGATGATACTTTTTTGAATCTATTTTGCACTGTTTTGAGACTTAAATTTTGCTTCGTTTTGCTACTTCTCCAAAATTCTACAGCTCTTTTTTTGTATTCAAAATCTAGTTCTTCATTATCTGCTGTACATTGATTTGTTGGTGCTATATCCGGATCAGGAAAATGATGTTGCACTTCATCTTCAATTATTTCCACATTATGGTCTTAATACTCTTCTTGAAAATCCAAAGAGTCATCAGTAATCATTTCTACATCGTTGAAATCATGTGTTGCATCTATTAAAATTTCTTTTATTTTTTCGGCCAACTCTGTTTCGTGATAATTCGTGACACTATCTGGTATGTTTAACGCTTGAAAGTATGCTAATAATAAGTTTAGAACGTTTAACGGATTAATTTTCATTTTTCAATCTAAAATGAAAACAAGCGGTAAAATTTATACAAGCTGTGTTTTTGCATGTAAGGCACGACTGCTACATTTCTACCAGAATAAAACGAGTGAATGTAAATTGAATCAAATCATTAATTTATGCATTGGAGAAGAATTCTCGTTCCACTTTGTGATGTTCGGAAAACTCTATTTTTGGTTTTATTCAACTTTTATTCACTTTGAAATTGAATAATGTAAATCTATATAAAATCACTAAAGAAAATTTTCTACAACTGTATGATACCACTGACAAACAAAAATTCGTACTTTCCGGCATCGAACTAGAATACCCACAAAACTCACTCACTGCCTAAAAAATAACACAGGCAGCTGAGGTAAACACTCGATGAAAACAATCTAAAAAAAGAACATACTGATTCGCACATATTGTCAACAACTTTTATGAGTGAAAGACATTTATCTGTGGAATTATCATTGAATGTACGATAACATTCATTAAACTAATGAATGCATATAAAATTCCCTTTCAATAACAACGTGTTCTTTAATTGCAAATGAAGTTCGAGTATTAATATTCTTTTATGTATTTTTACCAATAACAAAAATTATCATAGTAATATAATAATAATAATAAGAAGAAGAAGAATAAGCATAATTGCAATAGCAATAATAACAGTAATACTGATAATAGCAATGATAATGAAAAATAATAATAATAATTAGAATAATATTTATTATTAAATTTAGATTTTTTGATAAATTCATTAAATCGTATCAAATAGTATTATTATGGAATTCCAGACTGTAAATATTTTACTATAGATACAATAATCATTACTTCGAGAATTGATCTAAAAAACGTTTGGCTTACGAAATAATTGTAACAATGAAAAACTCCCAAGTTTGACAACATTAAATTTTATTACAAAACGCAAAAGAGTTTGATAAACTAATTTTATTAACCTATGTTTTTTCATTTGCAAAAAAGTGTGGACTTTTTGAATTTATAAAATTATATAATTATGCAATTTATGAAATACTTTATAATTTATGAAATTACTTTTGAAATTATGCTAATTTATAAAAGCAGACAAATAAATAATCTTTGATTGAAACATAAAACGAGACGTTATTTGTTACATACAAAATGATAGAATAAAATTTCGGTAATATATCTATACTCGTGTCTACGGTAAAGCATAGGCCTTCGGCTTGTCTGGAGGTTAGGGGTTTGGAGTCGTTTGGTTAAAATGCACAACCATTTAGCCTATTTGTTCTTTAGGGGTTTAGGGTTTAAGGCTCTTTAGTTCACATGTACAGGCTACAAAGATCACACATTTGTAAACAAGTTTTTTTGAAAGTTAAAATTTTTTTTCGATATTTCCGTCCACCATATTGGATCCGCCATTTTGAATTTTCAAAATCTGATAACAGATTTGTAATCAGCGACCTCGAAAACCTCTATATACAAACCTTCTACAAAATATTATGGATTGAAGTATACTTATAGTTATTTTGTGTTAGGGGTGGTTTACCCCCCTAAGGGGAAGTATCTATGAAAAAACCGAAAAACTTAATTTGTTTATTATAGATGTTTACAAATTTTTTCCAAATTTTTTAGTAGTTTAAAACTTTTTTATTATATAAAATTTTTTTTCGATATTTCCGTCCGCCATATTGGATCCGCCATTTTGAATTTTCAAAATCTGATAACAGATTTGTAATCAGCGACCTCGAAAACCTCTATATACAAACTTTCTACGAAATATTATGTATTGAATTACATATTTACAGTTATTTTGTGTTAGGGGTGGTTTACCCCCTTAGGGGTAATATTTATGAAAACACCGAAAGACGTCAACTAAATTTTGTTATTAAGGATGTTTAAACATTTTTTCCAATTTTTTTTAGTCGGTTTAAACATTTTTATTATAAAATTATGCCAAAAAATATATGTTTTCAACCCCTAAAAAATAGGGGATGCTACCCTTACTCTTCAAATCACCATGAAATACTTGCTCTTTTTGTAAGAAATAACCTCCAATTTGTTTCATTGAAAAATATTAATTTTAAGCCGAGATATTTAAAAAAAACGCTTTTTGGGGGTTAACTTTAGGGGAGGTTTTTACCCCTTAAAAGTGAAAATTAGCCGATAAAAAAAAATACGTGTCTCTTATTTTTTTATGTTCTACAACATATATGAAAATCATCAAAATCGGTGAGATCGGGTTGGGTACCTTTCCTTGTTAGTGCATCTCAGATTTATTAAAAAGTGTTAAATGTGTAAAAAATTGGTCTCTTGAATAATCAGATGACCAAAAAATATCTCGAGTTTACGTGAGAACGGTATCTTTCGCCCGCAGCCACGATATTCAGATGCACTTTTTATGAATGAAGTATGAATATGAAGTATGAATTCGGGAAAAGTAATGTCAGCATATGCATCTCTCTCTCTAGTAGCAGCCGCACGAAAAAACGAACTTTATACTTATTTTACGATTTCGAGACACAACAGTCGGATCCCGTATTGGGTAACGATAAGACACATATACACGTTGTCAATCTGTGTGTGGTACAGCAGGTATGCGGTGCATGTCTGCATGTCTGGATAACGAAAATATTTCTAAGTCGTGTAATTTTTGCGGGGTGCGAGAGCATGTGTTCAAGGACGATCAGGTAAAACAGTTAGTAGACTTGAAACGTAGAAAAAATATTGCAGACATCATCTGTATCGCGCACAATGCTCAAGGATTCGATGCGCAGTTCGTGCTGAAATATTTGGTGGGGCGCAAATATTTCCGTGAAATGCCTTCCGTAATTCTAAACGGGTCAAAAATAATTATGATGAAGTTTGCCCACATTAAGTTTCTCAATAGTTTGAATTATTTGCATATGGCTCTGAGCGCTTTACCCAAAGCTTACAGACTTAGCGGCGTTATTGGGAAGGAAACATTCCCCTATTTATTCATCAGACCGGAGAATCAGAACTATGTGGGCGAGATGCCATCCGGAGAGAGCTACTCACCCGACTCGATGGGTGTCGAGGAGCGAAAAACATTCTTAGAGTGGTACGCTGATAGAAAAGGACAAAATTACATTTTTGATTTTTAAACGAGGTCATCAAGTATTGTAAGCAGGATGTTAAGATATTAAGACTAGCATGCCTTCAGAAAAATATTTATCGAATGCGGCTCGACAGATCCGTTCCTAGAGTGCGCAACTATCGCGTCGTCGTGTATGCGCGTGTACCGTAAACAATTTTTGAAAAAAATACAATCGGGATTATACTGTCGGGTGGCTATCGTCAAGCCAATAAACAATCGCTTAAAGAAGCACAATGTTTCACGTGGATGGAGCATAAGACAGGCTGGCCAATACAGCATTCTGTAAATTCGCGTGAAAAGAGACTGCCCGAAGGCCCTCTCGTGGGTAGATTTTGCGTGTTAGAAAACAATGAGAAAATCGTACTGCAGTTCCACGGGTGTTATTGGCATAGTTGTGTTCGCTGCTATACTGATGGTCGTGATTTGTCAATCGTTAATGGCGAGAGTATGAACGAGCGGTACGAGAGAACACTTAGAGTTTCGGGAAAAATTAGGAGGCACGGGTATCGTCTCATTGAGAAGTAGGAGTGTGATTTTGATCGCGAGTACAGCGAGAATGAGCAGATGATAACGTATATAAAAGAGGTCACAAAAGACTGGCATACACCACTTACTCCGCGAAATGCATTTTTTGGTGGTCGCACGGGTAACACGATAAAATCATACGATATTCGCGAGAATGAAAAAATTAAATATGTCGATGTATGCTCATTATACCCGTACATTTGCAAATATGGTCGCTATCTCGTTGGTCATCCGAAACTTTATGTGGGCGAGGTTGAGTGTGCGCGTGCAGTTGGACCCGACAACATCAGCCAGATTGACGGCCTGCTAATGTGCGAGGTGTTACCGCCGAGAAATCTTTACCGTCCCATAAAAATGCATAATAAGCTACTAATTTCGCTATGTAGATTGTGTGCCGAGTCCATGTGTCAGGAAGACTGTAAACACGAAGACGTGAACGCGCGCATTTTTTTTGGTACCTGGGTGGCTGACGAGCTTAAAAAGGAAAGTGGAATTTGGCTACGTGATTACTAAGGTATTTGAAATATGGTCGTATAAAATTACACAATTTGACAATCGGGATACCTACCAGAGTGTAGAAGTGATGATGAGCAAACAATAGATCGCTATATTCAGAACTTTGAGCAAGAGGAGGGCATAAAACTCGACAAAAGTCGGATAAAATTTAATGCTGGTCTACGCTCCGTGGCAAAGCTATGTCTCAACTCGTTGTGGGGCAAGTTTGGGCAACGCGAAAACATGACAAAAACCGAGATAATAAGAGACCCGCAAATATTGTTCGAGCTACTAACTAGCCCCGATAAAGTTGTGAATTCTATACTGCCGGCCAACGATGACATCCTCTACGTTAGTTGGGTAAATAATGACTAGAATGTCGAAATTGAGCCGTCACCACAGTGCAACGTGGTTATCGCTGCTTACACAACTGCTCTGGCTGTGCTATACTATGACACAGATTCCATAGTGTATGTGAGCCGAGAAAATGGATGCGAGCCGTCAACGGAAACTTTTTAGGACAACTCACTGATATGGGCAGGCTATGGGTTAGGCACATACATTACATCCTTTGTTTCCGGCGAACCAAAATTTTATGCCTATAAGTATATAACACCCGACGGCTGTGAATTGTGTGTATGTAAGATCAAAGGTATCCGATTGAATGCATCAGCATCCAAAAAGATCAATTTTGAATTTGTGCATAAACTTGTGAGCGGTGAAATACCACCGACATTTGTCTCCTTTTGAAGCTGTTAGGCGTACAGCGCTGCATGATGTAGTCACACGCGCGGAATGTAAGGTATGTGAACCTGTGTATTCTAATGAGTTAATATTCTACAAAAACTATTGAATCTTGTAACTGATGTTGATTACTCATCTTATTGCTGTATATAAAACGAAAAGTAAACATATTAGGTAAAAAAAGCCAAAAATGAATCCCCCGATATGGAGAAAAATGAAAACACTTATTTTATGTTTATTGATATTTATATACATATACAGATATATATGTATAAATGTGTGTACACACACACACACACACACACACACACACACATATATATATATATATATATATATATATATATATATATATATATATATATATATATATATATATATACACATATATATGGCCTAAGTTTATCCGAAAGTTTATTAAAATTTGACAAAATGAATAAGATTTAAATTAAACGAACAAAATAAACTACAACAGAGTAAAGAAATGTTATCAACGTATTTTTATCTGTATATATATTTTTTGTGCATTTTTAAGCCATTTATTAATGATTTTGATGCAAGAAAAAATGTAAATAAATGATGTTTTCACTAAAACATAAAAGTAGTAACTAGGGTATAAATATATATTTATTAAAGTATTAATTGGTTCAAGGATTTGACATAGAATTATTAAATAAATTCAAGTCTATATTAGCTGTTATTGCATCTGGCCTGGAAATAAATAATGATGCATTCAGAATTTATTGCAAAAATACTGCTTATTTATATGTAGATTTATACGGATGGTATTACATGCCCCCATCGATGCATGTCATTCTCATCCATGCAATAATGGATAACTTTATGGTTGCTATTGGGTTACTTTCTGAAGAAACTCAAGAGAGTAATCACAAAAATATTAAGAATTTTAGGGAGAAGTTTACAAGAAAGTTTTCTCGGTAAATATTATTTAAGTAAAATTTATAATCTGTACATTTTAGAAAGAGTGTGGAAGGTGATTACTGATTTCATGAATTAAATTTCCCCTTACACACTAATTTTGAATCGTATTTTATACCACGAAAATCTGAAACTCAATTTGTATCAAATCAAGTTATACTGAATATTTCATTATTAGCATTGCGACATTGACTGGCCTAATGAGAAGACTATTGGTAAACTCGGATCCACTTATTTCTTTGAACAGTAATAAAACTGCATCGAAACGTATGAGTTTAAATGCAGAAATGAGAATGTTGGGCGTAACAAATGAAACAGCAGAAGAATAATTACAATAATTTTGTATAAAAATAGTTGAATATTAATAGGAAATAAAATTAAATATATGTTTAAAAAAATGGGGTGCTTCATGTAAATTCCTTTAACATTTCTTTACTCTGTTGTAGTTTATTTTGTTCCTTTAATTTAAATCTTATTCATTTTGTCAAATTTTAATAAACTTTCGGATAAACTTAGGCCATATATATATATATATATATATATATATATATATATATATGGCCACACATATATATATATATATATATATATATATATATATATATATATATATATATATATATATATATATATATATATATATATATATATATGTGTGTGTGTGTGTGCGCATGTGTGTACACACACTTTTATACATATATGTCTGTATATGTATATAAATATCAATAAACATAAAATAGGGGTTTTCATGATTTTTCTCCATATCGGGGGATTCATTTTTGGCTTTTTTTACCTAATATGTTTACTTTTCATTTTATATACAGCAATAAGATGAGTGATCAACATGAATTACAAGATTCAATGGTTTTTGTAGAATATTAACTCATTACTATAATGTTCTACATTTTTCTGCAAATTTGAGGTTATTTGTGGACCGTATAACTTTTTTTGGTTTGGCGAATCCTTTCTAGGGACTTGGATTCATATTCTACATACAAAACCCTACAAATTTACCGTTGGACAACCCTTTTATATCGAAAATCCAGTTGAATCAACATTTTTGAAATGAAAAATCCCGTTTCGCACTACTGTGCGACGCTTTGTTGCCAACGATATGAGTTACCCGTACGGGTATGTAGTTCTAAAATGATGAATAAAAAGTATAAACTTAATACAATCTTTTTTATATTTAATAATAACTTACCCAGCTCTGAATTAGGCGTAAAAACCGTTCGCGCGGAGCGCGCGCGTTACAAGCCTCCCGGAGGGGGGCGAGCCATATGGCTAACCTTCGGAGGCTCGCACCGCGCGTGCGTGCGCGCGCAAATGAGCTCCCTGAAGGGGAAGTCTGATGACTTGCCTTCAGCAAGCTCGACGACCGCCCATCCCCCGCTGCGTGTTCGTGGTTCTCCCCCGCCAGGAGGCGTTGCAGTTGCTAGGAGTGTTATAAATCTCACGTGTTGCTCGGTCTGATGAGCATTTCGTGTGCATCACCTGCTCAACCGCATCATGGATATGCGCTGGAGACATCCCTGGACATGCATGATTTGCGGTCCCACTTTGTGTGGCAAGACCGTGTTAGTCATCAATTTTCTCAAATACATCGCACAGATGAGCGATACACAATTTGAGCGTATGTAAAGACCGTACTAGATAGTAAGACAGGCTACGCGAGTCTTACAAATAATTATTTATTCGCGAGAACTAGCCTTCGGCTCGAGAGCCTGTTCTGTTACTAAAGTTACACGCGGACTGTGGAATTGAGGATGTCCCGCGCTGCTAGTCTGCGCGGACGCGTATTTTGCGTGCGGACGGTATTCTGTCCTAGACTGCGTTTGGCGGACATGTGAGTGTCCGTTGTACTTACTGCCGTAGCTGGCAAGTCGCTTGTGACACTTCGGTGTCCTGCGGACTCTACGTTATGTCCGCTCAACTCGTTTCGTGTGTGGATGCTGATGGTTAGTCCACAAGTAATGTGCTCTTACCTGCACGTCGTGACTGCGAAGCTGATTCGAATTTATTTGTTCTGATTGAGGTTTAGTTATTATTATCAATTTAATACACAAGGGTTTTATTTATATTGATTGTTATGTTTTTATTGGCCCAGAGCACTTCACAGACGTTCAATTTACAGAGTTCACGGAGATTCGCTATATTTAGTTTAGGGTGTTGTCGTTTTACAGTTGTATTTAGTAAGTTTAGTCTTATTTATTAATTAATTTCAAAGTACTTATGATTTATCTTAACAACTTACTATTATTAATATCCTGCGCACTCTAGATGGTTCTAATCACCCCTTGTGGCAAATGCTGACTGTATTATCTACACGCGTTTACGTGGCAATTTAAAATAAGGATGGTCAACTGCTCTTGCTAACGCCGGAGATTCCACTCGATGGACTTTAGCTTGTACTTCTCTTTGTGGCACTGATTCGTATTTAAAGGGCTCTCCGGTGTATGCTATGCCAAGGGACGGATTTAGCACGCTCCCAAGGTGTTGGACGGATTTAACACGCTCCAAACACTAACACTAGCAAACACCGACGCCTTACTTTAGAATCAGTCGTAACCGCCAGGGAGTCAGTCACTACGCAAAAAGGCACTGCGTGGATCGGCTCCGGGATTTTTAAAGCCTCGGTGCCGATGCAAGCAGTTATAAAATTTAGATGAAGAAGATCGCGCTAGTCCAATCAGCATTTAGCATATTAAGGATTGACACGTACCCTTTGCAGTCGTCTTTCACGCGCACGAGGAGTGGTGACACAGAGGTCAGAGCACTCGCTCCGATTTTCGGCGCTCAGTTGTGTAATGTCGCAGTCGGATGCACCTGCGATCCGTATGCACTATCTACGTGCTCACACTGTTGCCGGTTCGCAGGATGTACAAATGTATAATTTAAGAGTATAAACGTGGGACATTACACGTATATTACTCTACTATAGAGAATGGCAGCCTGCTTATAAGGAATTTGCTAGTGGTGGTAGTATTGAATTTCACGAGGGATTGCCAAAGCCGGAGGACTATAGTGGAGATCCCGAACGACCAAAACTCTTGATTTTCGACGATATGATGCGCGAGTCGTCCAGTGCGTGTGTAGTTAATCTATTTATCAAGGGAAGCCATCATTGTAATTTGAGCATTTTTTTTCTCTCGCAAAATCTCTTTAATCGGGGTCAGCGAGAAATATCGTTGAACTCCAATTGCATAGTTATATTTAAGAACCCTTGCGATCGCTCGCAAATACATCTCGCCCGACAGCTTCATCCCGAGGATACGAAATTTTTGCAAGAAGCCTATAGCGATGCTGTCTCTCGACCATTTCATTATCTACTGTTGGACATGAAGCAAGATACACCGGAAAATTGCCGGTATCGCACGTGCATATTCCCGTTCGATCAGCATCAGTGTATGTGCCGCGCAAACAGAGTAAAAGTAACTCCGTCATCGAAAATGTGCCAGTCGTTCGTGTGTGATGGATCGAGCAACATCGACAGCAGCAACAGTAGCGCCACCACAGCTAACATCAAGTAATCAGCAGCAGCAGCGTCATCACTATCCCATTAGACAAAAGTATCTGGATATATTGAAAGTGCTGTGCTGTCATCTTGACACGATGCAGCGCACAGCTCTGCTACGTCAAGCCTGCCCCAAACTTGTAATAAGCCTGGTCGAGTGTGTACTGAATATTCTGCGTGGAAACGTACCCTTGAGCAGACGTTATAAGAGCATGTTACGTAAACACGTATTATTTCTGCGCAAAATCATAGCTCCAGAACAGACGATAGAGACTCGCAAGAGACTTTTAATTAAAGCTCAAAAACTTGTGCCGGTAATAGTAAAACCTGTTTTATCAGCATGGAGCATGCTACGAAAATGATTTTAGTATCTCAAGAGTGTATCGAGAGTGTGAGACAGCAGTAGCAGCAGCAAAAACGTCAATATTTACCAATAACAGCAACAGCACCACCACCACCACCGTCAAAAACAACTATCACAGACGAGTGTGGGGCTGGCAGTAGTAATGACAACTACCTCGACACAGTTCAGACACCGGGCTCCGAGGTATTACGACTGGACGACAAGATAAACAAGATTTTGAACTCGAGTAAATTGGATGATCGGCAAAAGTACTCCATGTAACAACAGGTGTTGCAATGGTTCCTACACTACAAAAAACAAAGTAGCGAGGACGATGAAGCCGGTAATGAGTTGTTGTTGCCGACAGTCGATAAAACATTACCACCACTGCACTCTATTACTACAAATGGTGATGGTGAAGTAATACTCTATCTACATGTTATCAATAGTGTACCGCCAAGTCTTCGTCAAAATGCACGAAATTTAATGAATAGCCTTCCTCGATCTGGTAGCATTGCCTGGATTAAACTCGGTATGATTACGGTAGATGGCGTGCGTGCACGAGGTGTTAATATTTTAGACTTGGTGAACAAAGCTGTGAGACGTAGAAAAAGGCCACCCTCTTGTAGCTTCGATCAGTTTGTTCGCGTACTTCGTAAGGCATACGTACCTCTGGAATTTATAGGGAATAACAAACTTCATCTTGCTGTAGCAACTGCTGTAGCAGAAGAACCTAACAGTAGCAACAATAGTAATTCTCTGCTGACTGCTTCTGACACATCATTATTATCTGTACCAGATCGACAATAACAACCACAACAATAACAACTAGCATCCAGTGGAAGCACTAGTGACGAGGACGACGACGACGACGACGACGAGGAGGAGGACTACGACGAAGAGAAAACACTAGATCCGTATAATTTGACATTTTTGAAGTATCGCAAAGGCGATAGAAAGAGAAAACGAGGTGGTAGCAGTCGTGCAGCAGCAGTCGACACTTCGGTAGATACTTCAATAAGATCTGTAGCGCCACCTGCTAAAAACAAGTAGTACTAAAAGAACCCACGCTTGGCCATATAAGATGGCAGCATCACAAAGAGTAAACACAGAGTTATCTAGTGTGCTGGACACGCTAATCAATCGAATGCCTTTCGAGATGCATATACCGGGATACCATCTTCTCGGGCCGGGTACCCATCTTGAGGAGATACTGACACGTGGTGAGACCGGCATAAACCCTCGGGATAGAGCCTGTCTCGAGCACGATATCGCATATTCGCGCAATTATGGCTGTGGTGGTGGTGGTAATGGTGGCGGCAGTAGTGGTGGGGGGCATACTGAAGCTGATTGTCGACTGGCTGAGCGTGCTTTTTCACGTATGCTATCTCGTCAGGTAGTCGCCAGGTAGTGAGGAGAGAAGCGTCGCTTTATTAACTGTTTTGTGTATGGTTGGTAAAATTACTTTTGATAGGGTTTATCGACGATTCAGACAGGCTATAAAATGTACAAGGAGAAAGAGGTCGAGATTAGTTGGTAGGAGACAGTCAACGAATGGAGAGCAAACTAGAAAAACTGTACTATGGCATGCTAACTCCATCAGCATACGCTGGTGGAGACACACGCAAAAATTTCGCTCGAACGAGGTGAGAGAGTGGCTCGAGAGTCAGGATGCGCACACAATGCATAAAATGATATCGTTTTCCTCGTCGCTCTTACCGGGTTTTCAGTCCGTACGAGTTGTGGGAGGCTGATTTAGCTGACATTCGCTCTCTTAAAACGTATAATGATCAATACAGCTACTTACTGTGTGGATTGAGCTATTTCGTGATAAAACGGTTATATGTGTGGCCACTGGTCTGGAGCAGATTTTACAGCGAAACGATGGCAGACAGCCTATATACTTTCAAACGGACAAGGGCAAATAATTCATTGGACGCGAAGTGCAGAATTTGCTGAAAAAAAGAAACATTATTTACCGTGCTGTGCGAGACCCCGACGTTAAGGCAGCAGTCGCCGAGCGTTTTATCAGAACTCTTAAAGAGCGAATATGGCGCTACTTCACACATCTCAACACAATACGCTACATTGACGTGCTGGACGGCATTATACAGTCATATAATAATTCGTATATGTATAATGCAGCTAAAGCTCGTGAAAATTTAGCGCGGCGCTACCGTGTCAAACGACAGTTACGCTGTACCCATAAATATAATGTTCAAGACTTGGTTCGAGTTAGTCGTGCTCGGACAGCCTTTCGAAAAGCATACAACGATGGCTGGATACGAGGAGACATCCGCCCGTCTACACACTCGAGGATCTGGAGGGCGAAAAAATTGACGGCTATTTTTACGAAGAGCAGCTGAGCAGAGTGCGCAAAGATTTGTCTGGCGACGTTTTTTATATCGACCAGGTATTACGCCGTAGGGGCAAAGGAAAGAGTATTTTGTGAGTTGGAAGGGGTACCCTGAAAAATTTAATTCTTGGGTGTCTGCTAAAGATCTTGTAAATCTTCAAAACAATGGCGATGATGATGACGGATGAATTCTACATGGTTTTGTTCAGTGGTACTCACTCATTTTCTCTATCTGAAAAGTTGTGTGAAATATTAGGCTTAAAAAGTGGAGAATTATTAACTTGTGATGGTAAAAAAGACAGCTACATTATCGGTAATAGACCGGCAAATCTTGAAAATGGTTTACCGAGCGTGCTGATGGTTTATAGCAGTATTTGTTAGCCTTACGTGACAGGTGATGTTTGTTCACGACTGCTACGTGCTGTGGCTCTTCAGTTACATGATTATACTTACGGTAGAATACAAATTCAGAACTTTATCCCACCAATTTATGTGCCCTTGATGTCCTCGTCTTTTCAGTCAATCGAGATAGATATAAGAGGCGAGCATGGACATCCTGTCCTATTTGACTACGGTGCGTTGACGGTGACACTTCATTTTAAGCTCACAAATTAAAAATGCCTGACTACAGTATTTTGCTTGCCCACCAAATAGGCTGTGGTGACGGTGGTGGGGATAATTACGTTACAATTGATCGTAGGCGTTATCAGACTAGCGCGGGCATTGGCAGTTATTCAAAAGGTTTATTTCGCGGTGCTCTACCTCTTGTGAGGCGTGGCACTAAGTCTGTCGGTAAAGAGGCTGCTCGTGCTAGTGCAAAGATCATGGATGATGTGGTGAACAAGACACTGACACTTGTGACTCGTTGAAGTCAGAGTTATCACTCTTTGAATTGCCGCCAACACAGACGGTAATTACCGATTAAGCACCAATAGAATTTACGATCCCTGGCAACTGTGAATATCTAGATTTAGCGCACACAATGCTGAGTCTACGTGTGTATATAACACCGACGAAGCCATCAGAGAAAAATACGCCAGTACTAGTCGTTGGGCCTGTGAATAATTTTATGCATCCGCTGTTCAATCAAGTGGATGTATTTTTCTATCAAAAACCAGTATTACCACCAAATAACGCCTACGCATAGAGATCGTACATTGAGACGTTATTAAATTACGGCCCAGCAGCAAAAAACTCACACTTGAGCAGCATCTTGTGGTATGATGACACGGCCGGTAAAATGGATAACACTGATGCTGGTAATGTAGGTTTCTTCAGACGACAAGTAGTTATGACAAATAATAAAATTGATTTATTGGGCTACTTACACGTGGATGTGCAATATATGGATAGACTGTTACTTGGTGGTGTTGAGGTACGTGTACGTCTTGTGCGTTCTCGTAACAGCTTCTGTTTAATGGATCCCGATTCTGCATATACTGTACACATAACTAAAGCGACACTATTTGTTCGCCGCGTAAGGGTTAATTCGGGTATTTCATTGGCTCACGAAAAAATGTTTTTTAAAGTCACAGCAAAGTACCCGCTTAGACAGGTAGAGGTGAAAAACGTAACCCTGAACAGTGGTGTGTAAGGTCAGTCGATAGATAATGTCATACTGGGTCAATTGCCGAAAAGAATCATAATTGGATTTATTGA
Source organism: Nasonia vitripennis (assembly GCF_009193385.2). Classification (NCBI taxonomy): domain Eukaryota; kingdom Metazoa; phylum Arthropoda; class Insecta; order Hymenoptera; family Pteromalidae; genus Nasonia; species Nasonia vitripennis. The sequence continues at coordinate 1,091,982 of NW_022279643.1, read as the reverse complement.
AAATAAGGCTTATAACGGTGTACAAGTCCCATCAAAACCACTGCAGCCTGACTTCAAAAAGACAAAGATGTATGTGGATGCATATCCCAGACTCTTCTCGGGTACGGGGGTACATTTTTCAAATTCCGGTAATTCGATAACACGCGAGGCATACCCAAATGGCTACTGTCTTTTGTGATTAAATCTTCTGATTAAATTCTAATGACACCCATTGGAATTTAATCAGAAGAGGTAGTGTGAGAATTGACATGAGATTTGATGACGCATTAGACAGTGCTGGGGTCACGATTATTCGGAGGGTCGCTCAAATGCTAACTTCAGGGGGCATCGCGGTAAGAGCGATCTGCTTTGTCCCGTAACGTCAGCCATCGGACGATCCTGCATCAATTAAAAAATGTTCGAATTACTGGTAGCTGCGCCCATGAATAAGAAAATTGAATATTAATCTTGGAACGAGTGAAAGAACTCAGAGTGAGTTCCAACAAAAGGAAAGGGTTGAGTGAGTGAAGGATTCTTTTTAATTAACACACACGATTTCGCGGTACACAAAAAGCACTTGCTTTGGCGTAAAAACCCTCACGGTTTAGAGGGAAAAGCCTCAGCAAGTGTAAGCTTTATTGAAAATAAGGAAAGGGAAACTATACAAATAAAAGAAAGAGAACAGTGACTCTAAAAGAGAAAAAACTCAAGTGAAAGAACGCACGCAAACGCAAAGACGCGAGGTACTTTTCCGCACGCAGAGAGAGCTCTCTTACCGCAAAGACGAACGCAAAAACCGCCGCTGAAGAGGGCGTTGAGCAGGGCTCGTCGTAGTCCGCCGCTGCTTCCGTCCTGGTCCTGGAGGTCTGGAAGCCGGGCCTGGGGAGCGAAAGGATGGTCCGCAACCGTGCACCAAGCGCGCCCCGACGTCTCGGGGAGCCAGACGCTTGGCACGAGGGCAACAAGGGGTATTGCCGCTGTTCGCTCGCCCCGAACGAGTCACGTACAACACGTGGACACCTTCGCCAACAAACCTTAAGACTATCGCCTCGAGGCACACTCACACACTCGCACAAATACACACACGCGAATGACGCGATCGCGAATTTTCCGCTAAACACTACCAACACGGCGCAGAACGAGGTGAACAGTGATAGCTCTGAGAAGAACAAGTCACTGGCTCACAGTCAGAAGACAAAAAAATCGAAAAGCGTAAGGAAGCCAAACGTGCGAAGCGCTAGGCAGTCCGAACAGGAATCCGCGCGCGCGGGCCCTTCGCGCGCTCGCAAGCGGGGCCGGCGGTGCGCAACTCGACGCATGCGCGCGCGCTCTCAACGTCGCAACGGAGAGCGAGCAGCGGCGCGAAATTCAAAAAGCCTAAATTTACACCTACACTACTTGAACGAATAAAACGAACTGAACAAAAATGTAAATCTCAAACTAAAAAAACAAGAACTCTAAGCCAGGGCTGTTAATCCACCTTGCGTAAGTATACTATAAGTATACTATACGTATACTATACGTACAAAACAGGTATAATAAACAAGGCACAGTATAGTTTAAAAATCAGTAAAATAAATTTCTGTAATTAAATTTTGAATTTCGGGCAACTAATTAGGTCCTAAAAGAATAAAAGTTACTGTAAAAAAATGATTTTTTAACTTTAATAACAGTTATAAATATTCATTGAACATTTTACGTAATTTTACCCGAATCACATTATTGAAATTATAAAAAATTTCAGCATTACAGGCGGTTGAATAATGAACTATATGAAAAGTATGAATTATGTAGACATAATTATAATAATCTCAACGTTTAAACAATAATATTAATGTAATAAAACGATAAAGCCCCTTTTACACTATGTACTGGAATTGTAAAATATTTTATGAATTATAAGTAGTTTTTGGGGTCGCTGATTACAAATCTGATATCAGATTTACAAAATAATTTGTTTAAACAACGTTGTTTATGCAAATTACTGCATAATTGGAGTTTAAAGAGAAAACCATGTACTATAAGAAGTTTTTTAGTGTCGCTGTCGGTCGGGTCGGTAACTGAACTACCCCGTGCTCTCCCAGCTCAATAGTTTTTTTAAAAAAACTTCTCGGCACATCGGAGAAAGGTGAGCAAAGCAAGAATAAAATCTACAACCAAAGTGCTTAAACCCAACTACACCACGCTTCCCGAGGGTCATAATTTATTTTAACAACACCTCGGCACATCGAAGGAAGGCAAGCGGAGCGTGGATAAAATCTAAAACTAAAGCGCTTAAACACAACTACACCACGCTTTCCGAGGGTAATTATTTATTTTAACAACACCTCGGCACATCGAAGGAAGGCGAGCGGAGCGCGGATAAAATCTGAAACCAAAGCACTTAAACTCAGCTACCCCATGCTCCCCAAAGGTAATAATTCTTTTAAACAACACCTCGGCACATCGAAAGAAGGCGAGCGGAGCGAGGAATCAATCAAAAACCCGCGTCTCAAGTATACCTAAAATCTTAGGTTCGCCGAGAAAGTGACTTGGCAACGCTGTCCGTGTAGTAAGAGAGGGGGAATTCGCGGCCTCGCGGACACGAGTTGTGTTGCCGCGGGAGAGTGGGGAAAGAGAGAAAGACGGACTATGCCTCTCCTCTGTTTTATTGAGTCGGGACTGGCTATGCCGGCTTGTTTACATTTGTATATACAGCTGTGAGTGTCTAAAAATATTGTATGAAATTGTAGTGTGCGCTTATATTAGTTGGCCCGATTGACCGTTAATCTCAGTGCTATGTCGCAAAGCTCGAGAGTTCGCGAGCACTGAGTACTGAGTTGTAGGTCGAGATGGGGTTAACCAGGCAAGTTTAAGAGGCTCTGGTCAACACGCAGGACTTTAGAAGAAATCCGGCGCTCCGTATGTGTGTATCTGCGCGTGAGTTTAGAGTCTTGAGTTTTATTAATTTAAAGAGAAACGCATCCATCAGTAGGGAACCTTCGACCACAATAAATTTAATAAATCATCGAGTTTAATGCGTCATAAATTAAAGAGAGTTTTCTTTCTTTCTTAATTTCCCTCTTAAACCCAGAATCACAAAAAAATCTCATTCATAAAAAAATAGAAACATGATTATTTTTGAGCGTGATCATATTTTCTTTACAATTTTTGATGAGTGAAAGTAATGAACTTTTTTATTATGTAATCAAATAACATTATATTTATTTAGGTTCTCTTCTGTATTCTTTTAGATCATTTATATGAAATCTTCCTTTTTCTTTTTGCTTATCAAATAATAAATAAGTTGTATTACCAATTTTTTTTAAGATTTCATATGGACCTTCGTAAATTGAAAAGAATTTTGCAATTTTTTTATTGTCTAAATCTGAAATGTTATTTGATTTTAATACAACTTCTTCTCCCTCTTTAAATTCAACAAAAAATGTTTTCTTTTGTAAATTATATTTTTCTGCACGTTTTGCGGTTTCTGTAGTTCTTCTGAATTAAAGTTAGGATGTCGACTTAACATATCGTCTAGAACGTTTTCTTTATCCGATACGTGATGAATCACTAAGTTATAATCTTGAGTATCCGAAATCCAATGACAAATTCGGTTGCCAACAAATTTGCATTTGAATAAGAATATTAAAGCTTTGTGATCCGTTTTTATATAAACTTCTGCGACTCGTAAATAGGTACTTAATTTTTGTAAACTCCATACAACCGCGAGGAGTTCTTTCTCTGTTGTGAAGTATGTTCTTTCTGCTGCTTTGAGCGTTCTACTGATATATATATATATATATATATATATATATGTGTGTGTGTGTATATATAATAACCCGTTCATCCAGGCGTATAGCGAGGATTATATGCTGGATCAACGAATCACCTTTTTCGGATTTTAAATCAGATTCATGATGAGCTACTCCGATCGAGCATTTGAATTACTGGAGGACGATGAGACGACAATACGCAAAGACTCTGGCGAGTCTAGGACGAAAAAAGTGCGTAAACCTTCACTAGTGTTTAAAAGAGTGACGTTTGACAGGTTAAAAGCCTTGTCTAAAATAATAGATCATAGAATTAAATACCTATTAAAAGTTAAAGAGGCTATAACAATTATTGCAAAAGAGCTGGGTGACTATAGCAAAGATAAATTAGTAAATAGCAAAAATGCCCAGTACACATATTTCACTTCTTACAATGTTGAACGGGCAATGAGAGATTTTGACGAGACGCTTGTAGATAAGAAAAATATATATTTAGGTTTAGAAGCTAGTTGCATACTCAAATACAACTATATATAAGAATACATAACTATAATTGTATTTAGTTTAAGAGTTTTGAATAAATATAATTGTTAAACACATATAAATATTTCTACTCACTTACCTGTGTATTTCATCCAACACTACCTAGCCCTGTTTATACACTCGTCATAGTTATAAGCTAGATTTTAAGTTTATCCATAAGTGTATTAAATTCTCTCTCTCTCACACACACACACACACACACACACACAAATAAAACACGCACGCATGCGCGCTCACACACACACACGAACCTGATATTTAAGAAATGATTTAACAGTGTTGTCGTGGTTCAGTGATAAAATGCCTGTCTCGAACTCCGAGGAATGAAGGTTCAAGCTCGGGTCAAAAATACCTCTTAAAATCAAGATACTGTTAAGGAGAGGGGGTGCTCTATTCGCAATAAAAAGGGTAATATGCTGAGTACGCATAGAGGAGGGCAGTGGTGGTGGTGGAAGCACCCTCCACACCATGCATCGGTCGTTCGTCGATCGTCGGGGTGTCAACACCTTAACAAGTAAGTCACTCCATCGCTCTCCAAAATGTCTCGGAAAATCAGAGGCACTTTGGATAGAAAGAAAAGGGGGAGAGGTTCTCTCCAATGTGTTTCGAAAAATCAGTGGCACTTTGGATAGAAAGAAAAGGGGGGGGAGAGGTTCTCTTCAAAGTGTCACGAAAAGTCGGAGGCACTTTGGATAGAAAGAGGGAGAGTGGAGGAGATCTTTCCAAAGTACAAATGGCATCATGGGGAGTAAACAATCATGACCTTGGCCTTGACCTCTCACTGACTCGGGGGTGGGGGGGGTCAAGGTCGGTTTTGTTTACTTTCTCCATGGTGCCTGGGTACTACTGTTGTCGCCTGAAATCAATTCAGAAATGATTTAAAACCATCTTTGGCTTACGCTTAATAGATTTTTTACATACTATGTACATACCTGTAAAACTCTACACTAAATTCACGAAAACGAGCACATGCATCTGGTGATGCCGTTGCCCAAACTCTGTGTTTATAAACTGTGCAACGGTAATCAATGGTATTAGTATGTCTACGCATTCCTTCTTCACTCGATACTCGAGGTGCAACACTAGGAATCTATTCACGTCGTGCTACAGCCTCTGGATTTAGCTACATTTTATATATGCGATGAGCCTGACCTCCCATGGTCGTTCTAAACATAAATGAATATTATAAAAGCTGATTCTTTAGTAATAATATGATACATTAAATTTAAAAATATAAGTCAGTAATAGAGTCTATCCATTAAAAAAGGGTTGTTCCAGCACATGAATATTCCACTGAATGTTGATATGAATATCAGCTGTAACATCTAGCGTTGCAGCAACCTGTGATATGTACGCTGGACATGATACTGATCATAATCTTCTTGAGATCTCACATTATGTATTATAGATATCAACGTTTGTTTCCACAGGGGACACGCTGTTTTCATCTTAGACCACTGTATCAAGCAGGAAAAATAAAACTAATGTAAGCAGCTGTCGGAGAAGGAAATCTGAATCTTCATCAAGTAAATGCTTGTCAACTATATCGCCGTACTGCAAATCTTGTACCATATTCTGCTGCAACCATATCTCAAAAACCTTCTTTCTTTGTTTTTTCCAATTTTTATAAAATGAGCTCCAGGATGCACATTGAATATGTCAATATTTTTGCCATGTATACATTAACTCGGAAATGCCAACTTGTTCAATTCTCAGATTTGGATCTAGTGAAATGATACTTCTACTGGAAAAGTCAATTCTTTTTCTGATAAATTTCCCCTAAATCTACCTCGCTTTCTCTTCAGACTCTGAATAAGTACTTGTAACGGACCGCTACTATTCGATTTGAATCATAAGAAATGCGTGCGCAGATAGTGAGAGACGCGAGACAATAAGTGTGACATGTATGTATGAGTGCGAGAGATGGAAAGAGTGAGGGTGAAAAGAATAGAGAAGGAATGCGTGCGCAGATAATGAGAAAGAAAGGGAGTATGAAGTAAGAAGAGTAAAGACGTCTGCGAACATTTAGAGCGTGTGTGGGGAGAGAGAACGGGGACATTTGCACATAGGTTGGGGAATAAGCGGCGAACCGAACTAATGATTGGCCTAGATGATTTTGTAATCGGTAGTCGGCGCTGAAGCATCTAGAGAGCCACAGCTTAGCTCTCTACATTTGCTAACTTAATTCACCATCTACTTGCGACTTATAATTGCAGTTGGTAGCGATTCAGATAAACAAATTAAAAATAATAAAGATATTTATTCTGTTCTTAAGATTTTATGTATAATTTCTCCCTTTCTTTCTTAGATATCCTGTAGTCCTCCTATTATCAAAAAGAACCTTTACATACTTTCAATGGATTCGTGGGCTGCAAACTCGGAGGAATACTATTTATGTAGAGAGCACAAACCAGTTGTAAGAACTCGCAGGCCTTGTTATAGTTTTGAATTTTTCCACTAGACTGTCTGTATATTTGTATAGTATTATTGCATAACACAATTTTCGTAAGCTTTATAGTATAGTTAGATTGTCTTCGTTTCTTCCAGCCTTCAAGTCAGAAGCTACACTTTGAGGTATGCAAATGCTTGGTACAGGTATTGTCGCCAGAATCATTCAAATTAATGCGTTGCATTGCAGGTTCATCAATAAAAGAGGAATATCCTTCTCTTTTATACGTTCTAGAACACCCACAACTTCCAGTAGATTTAAAATCGATATTAATCCACTCTGTAAAATAGACTCCAGTTCTTTGTTATCCTCTACAACCTTGTGATACTCGGACAGCTTGATCTGTTCAGCAAGATCGGTGGGTTACTTGTTTTTGCAGCTTGCTGTGATGCACCGTCAACTGGTACTGTACCTCTTGAATTTTTCTAAGCATTTTTTCTGACTTGTCATTAGACACCGAACTACGCTGAGTTTGTGGTTGTACTCTAGCCGGTGAGGATATGCTATCACCACAAGCCATTGTAGCTAAAGCTACATATTCCATAAAATTCATTGTGAAAACATACATGACTGTCGAAGAATAATTTAATGCAGAGAAAAATGAATTGTTTCATTCCTGTACACTCTCGACTAATATTCTTAAAGGACATTTCGGTGTCAAAACTGCTATTAAATCCCAAATACTGATAACTGCTAAAATAGCCCATGCTGTCTATGAATTCGGGTAAATATTTGATGAAAACGACAGCCATCAAAGCAGCTATAAAAATCAGATATGCCTGTTGCAAAGATAATGGATCTTGCCAATGGATGCATACTATGCCAACAAAAAATGTAATATCAGTGAACTAATGACTAAGCAGGCAGAGTAGTTTTGTAAAACCTGTATTTATAGTAAACAATTAATATCACAATCGTGAAAATTAGCAACGGCTTGCCAAGCTTTGGTGCCTAAATCATTAGTTTCTTCATGGAATGGCGTATACACTAGATATACTCCTTTAGTGGTATAAAAACCAATAGAACTAATCATAGCTACAACTACCAGCATACATAAACAAACAGGCACAAATAGTTTTTTGACGTGAACTGCTCCATACTTTAGCTCTTCTTCTACCTCATCTTGATCATTATGATCTGCTGGATTTCCTGGAGGATCTGGACCTGAATATTCTCTCCTACTCCTACTGCTACCATCTTCCATGTGAACTTCAGGAACTCCATTTCCCATCTCGATACTACTAATTTTTGTATTTCTCGGGAACAATCTTTGTTGAAGGTGGAAAGACAAGTTTTCTTGACGGTACCATTAAATTCTCCACAGTGATGCTCTTCTTGGCTTTTTCCAAAATTTGCTTCCTGTACTTTTTTACTCAAATTAGGATTCGAAACTCAACATCTTGTCCTTTAGATTGAGCATAACTTTCGAGAACTTTTTGCACATACTCTGCAGTATTTCTATAATAAACTATAGTAGTCAACGTGACTAGCAGCTACAGGTCTATGTAACCATAATCACTAATGCACTTGTTGAGGAACTTGTTGCCGGTGTTGCTGCACTTGTTTGCATTGTTGCAGGTACCCATCTTGTTGTAGAGCAGACCATAGGCCAAAAGCACGTGTCCATTATCCTGGCTGTAAAGACTTTTGACCATCACATGCAGGTAAGGCTGCTGTTTCATTTGGTGCTTGCTATCTACCCTGAAGGAGACGTGCAAGATTATGCGCGCGAGATCCGTCTCCCAGTACTGTTGTTTCACCATTTTTGCAGTTGCTTTACCAGCTACATCTGACCTCCGCGATTCTAAGCCACGAGATGAGTTCATATATACGATAGTCCATATACGCCCATTGCTATCCACGGCAACGGAAGTTGATGTAGGCCAATTGCTTTTCAGAGCAATGCACGTTTATCAAAGTTCTGGCAATAAAAAGGACGATCTTATTTTCGTATTTTTAATATACGTGCGTTGCTCCGGAAAGATATTGGCTTACATCAAAGACCGTTACCGCGAAAAGCAATGGGAGTATATATGATATTTAGGATTTATTTATTAGTTCAAATATACGTCATTGCAGCGGACAGTCAAACGAATTTTCAGACGAACGGAGCTTAGTATTTTATGTAGTATCGACGTAAAGAAGGTCTACGTTCCGTGCTCGTGAAATCGTAAATGCCACAGTTCCATGGAACACTGGCATTCGCTACTAGGGCTGATAGCCCAGCGAGGTCTTAATGAGCATAAGAACCGCGACCACCTATCTCTGCAATACATTAATAAATTTAGTCTAACATTATTAATATCATTAACAACAGCGCTCCATTTGCTCGTGAAGTCGTTCGACTCTCGATGACATGGGCGGATGCCAGCGTTACTCATAAGGTTGCGGTTTACACAGAAAACGAGTGGAACTAGTCTTTTCAATGCTGGCAGCCGATGGCTTACCGGACTGCGGCCAGCGTTACGCGTACAGAGAGCCCAACGAGTTATCAACAATGTAACTCAGAAAACCATTCCTTAATAAATAGCGAGGAATCAGCAAAGGCTGCAACTAAAACCCGTTCTGGCATCCGCTGTCAGATGGAAGAGCCGAACGAGGTAGATGGAACAGACCGCTGTCGAAAATTAAGTTCTTTTTGCCGTAAGTCAGTTCGACTCTGGCTTCCGCCATAGGTTGCGAAAGGCCAAACGGGTTTTCAGAGCCCTGGTATCCGCTTGCAGATAGAAAAGCCGAACGAGGTATGGAAATGGTTTGGCAATGAAAAAACTGCAATTTTCTTTTTTTTCGCTTATTCTGGTACCTTTTTGTGTATAAAACATTTTCTAAACATTTAAATCAAATCCCTGCATTCATACCAGAACTACAGGTGTACAAAGTATCCTCCTTGAGTTTAAGCCCATAAGAAACATGCATTCACTTGGAATCCTACGGACCGTGAGCTGAAATCAGTAAAAACAACATTTAGAGAAAATCAACTTTAAAGTTTATGAAAATTGTTGAAAGTGTAACTTAAATTAGTGCTTACCAAATCCTTTGGGACCAAGTTTTCTATGTTCTACACATATAGACCTTGACTCTCAGCAATTATGAGTTATATTCACTTATACCTCTGGGTTCTGTACGGCTTTTCTTACCTGCAACCAAAAAAAGGCATTTAATGAATTTTTATAAAAATGTGATAAAAAGGTTATTTTATCCTTGATAATAATAACACTTTATACTTATCTTTCCTTTTGGTCAGTGTGAAGAATCTTCAATTTAAAACTGCAGAAAATTACCAGTCTAACTTCCAAATGTTTGATCCAGGTGCTCCAGTCTCTGTAGCGGCTTTTTTTCTATCACTGCAGTCTTCATAGAGTCCTTAGCAACTTTCTCACGTACTTCACTAAATTATTCGTTGATTGTATTATATGCAGACTGAGCCATGGGTTTGAAGCAGTCCATCAATCCACAAAATGTTGATAGACTAGTGTGTTCAAGTCCGAGAGCATGAAAAGTAACCACTGCTCTTCTGTTGTTCTCCCAAGCATGGTTCTAGACGCCAACTTTTCTGCATGACTTGCCAGCTGACCACACTCAATGCACACTTCTTCAATCTTGAATCCTAATCCTTGAGCTTCAGATTCGCCAAGTTTAACTTGACCAATCAATCTATTCCTGAACACAGAGGTTCCTTCCGCTGCTGGAGTTTGTATCTTTCTTACTGAACTTGAAGGTCTTGTCTTGTTGGTAGGTTCATCCTCGCATGTTGCTCCTAGAAATCTTCTTGGCTTCTTCTTGCCTCTTGCTCGAGAGTACTTCTTGTCAGGATGGGTACTCGCAAACCTTCCCTTGGCATCTCGATTATCACACATATTTTTAAAATCACAACACTTCCCTTTTTTTCTTTTTAGGGTTATAAGCTATAAGCTATAACCCCAAAAACACTACAAACACTACTTAGATTAATTTAAAAACACTTTTAAGAAATATCAGCTTTTTTAATGTATTAACACATCAGCTGTGTTTACTCAGTGTTAAACACATCCCAGGACTATATCAGCTGTGTTTTGAAATATTTGCTGTCTGCTAGCAGAACAGCAGAACGGTCGCTCTGTCCTTCTCAGACACATTGATTCTAACCTGCCCACAGGTGGCGCGCGATATTTGAATTCAAATAAATGTTCCTAAGTATCCATCGGAGCCTTATATAAGAAGCGAAACTAGAAATTTATCTCGAAAATAACGCAAAAAAATCGTATTAATATGTACTAATTTATTTACTAAAATATGTATGCGGAGCATAATATACGTATATACTACGGTAAAAAAATAATATTTTTAACATTTACAATAAAAATTTTAATCAGATTGAATTTATAAAAATTAAAATTATTAGTCGTATGAGATAAAAAGTGGAAAATACGCAATTTTACGAAAAAAACGATAAAAATTTTGTTTTAGTATTTTGCTTGTAACTTTGCGGAATATTTTCTATCAAAATAAGCAATAAAATTTTTTTTTGAATTTTAAAGGTGTTGAGTCAGTGTAAAGAACTTACAATTATGAAGAAGATCGGTACAAAGTTTTGTCGAGAAGGCGCTTCCCCGCTGCGCGGCGGGGGGAACGTAGGTGAACAGTGTTTCTCTCTCAGCTGTTCGATTCTATATAGCGCGAAGCAGTGAGAAGAGAGTCGAGCGGCCGTATTGACAATTTCTTCCGCTATTGACGTCAGAGCCTGGCTTGTGTTTGTTTTGATTTCAGCTGATGTATAAGGTGTGTGTGTGTATACTGTATTTAAATTTTGAGTGTCTACCTTCTTATTAATATCGTTTTCTTGTAGGTGTATGTGTAGCATTTGGGAAACTAGTCTTTTATTTAAATTGATCTCTCTGTCTTTAATGTGGTAGTTTTCAAAATTGAAGGTGTGATTCAGATTGTTGACGTGATCGGAGATTTTTTGTGTTCATTTATACGTATACACACATTCCTTTTAGTTTGGCTTACATATATTGCAGAGCAGTCGTTACATTCAAATTTATAGACAACGTTGTTTTCTAGATCTTTATCTTTTTTGCCTTTGCCTTTTATGATGATGTTTTTCATTTGGCTATTTATTTTCGGTACGGTTTCGATGTTGAGAGTCTTGAATGCATGACTGGTCTGCTCGTAAAAACCTTGAATATAGGGTAGGCTTACAATATTGCGTTTTTCATTACTGCTAATCTGTTGCCTTGATAATGTGTTCGATATTAAAGTTGACATTCTTTTTCGTATATATTTGTTAACGAAGGCGGGTGGATAATGATTTTCATGCAGTAATTTTTTGATGTTTTGAATGTTCTTATTGTGAAATTTCTTGTTGGATAATTTTATCGCTCTATCGATAAGATTGTACACCATGGTGATTTTTTGAGACAAAGGATGTTGTGATGTATAATTTAAAAATCTGCCAGAGAAGGTCGGTTTGGTGTACCAATCAGTTACTATTTTATCATTGTCTTTAATCAATAGAACATCTAGAAAACTTATGGAGTTATCGATCTCAGTCTCGTGAGTACATTGTAATCTATTGTTGTAAGAATTGAATGTTTTCAAAATTTCGTCGACTTTGTCATTCGGCACACATGTAATAATGTCGTCGACATATCGATACAAGAATGTTGGTTTGAACGATAGTTTAGATAGGTAATTCGTTTCGAGATCATCCATGAAAATGTCAGCAAAGAAACCCGAGGTCGGAGAGCCCGTTGGTGTGCCAAATAGCTGTGTATAAAATTTGCCATTGAATTGAAAGAACGTATTCTCCATAAGTAACAGTAGTCACAAGCCAACAAGATTTCATTGAGAGGTATTTCAGATTTCTGTACAATTTGTATATATCTTTTTTCGATGCTCTTCTTGACTAATGATTTGTCAATGTTGGTATAGAGTGATAATAGCCAAATAAAAATCATCATAAAAGGCAAAGACAAAAAAGATAAAGATCTAGAAAACAACGTTGTTTACAAACTTGAATGTAATGACTGCTTTGCAATAGATGTAAGCCAAACTAAAAGGAATATGTGTATACGTATAAATAAACACAAAAAATCGAAAAATACTGTAATCTCCAATCACGTTAACAATCTGAATCACACCTTCAATTTTGAAAACAACCACATTAAAGATAGAGAGATCAATTTAAATAAAAGACTAGTTTCTGAAATGCTAATACAGTATACACACACCTTATACATCAGCTGAAAACAAAACAAACACAAGCCACGCTCTGACGTCAATAGCGGAAGAAATTGTCTGAAATTGAATTGAAATTCGGAATCGCCTTCTCGACAAAACTTTGTACCGATCTTCTCCATAATTGTAAGTTCTTCACACTGTTCATATATCGTTATACAACAAGTTTTTAATAAATTTTTTCATATCAGTCTCCTGCAGAGTCCGTCAAAACGTCGAGAAGAAAACAGAAAATATCTTAAACTTTTTTCTCTCATTTCTCACCACACAACCTGCCTCGGGAAGACCGATAGAGACGAACCAATATTCTTAATATGTGATACAGTACATCAAAACAACATTATTTTATTCCTCAGTATTGTGGCTATATTTGATAGCTGCACGCACTGCTTTTTCGTAGCGTGCTCGATCTGATAAATTTATACGTAATTTTTCGTCTGTTTCCAGAATATCTATACATTTCCTTTGCGAAAAAATGTCCAACGATTCTACAGGCAGATCGTAAATTTTGTTGTCCAGAAAAGTCTTCACTTTGTAAGTATCGTCCGGATATATCAATAACTTGAGCTGGACACAGCGGATAATTTTGAAAATTAAGCAATACATTATTGTTTATTTTAAAGCTAACTTCGTCCTCATTTTCCTTCTCCCGCACCTGTTTCAGCTCCTGCTCCTGTCCATTCCCTCTCTTCCTCTTCTTTGCAGCTCGTTTTGCCTTTGGTTCCGAAGATTTCATTTTAAGTACTGGCATTGTTACCGCGGTGTTTGCTGTCAGGAAAGAGTCAATCTTCTGTTTCCTGGTAAGCGGTCCATTTGGCAACAAAAATGTAACTTTTTCGCCCTTCGAACTCCTGAAAGATACAAAGCGATCATTTGAAAATACTATGTACTCTGCGCAGCAATTCGGCTCGTATAGGCCGCAAACAGCAAGTGCAGAGTAATTAGCTTTGTAACTAACTTCTTTGGTTTAATTTTGATACAGCTTGGCGGAATTGACTGGTTCTCCTGAAGTTGTTGAACTTTGAACATCGTCGCTGCGTTGCCGACCGAATCGGAGGTAATTTGAGGCGCAATGTTATCGAGCTCCCTATTGATTTCCGCTAACACAGGGTCCGCCTCAGCAACATGGTCCGCATGGCCCAAATCGACAGCAGAGGCTACAGGGTCCGAATCGGCAGCAGCTGCAAGGTCCGCATTGACAGCAAGGGCTGCCAGGTAATTGTTAAATTCCAATTGGACATCTCGCTCATCTTGGGTGTCGTCTATGTTCCTGTAGTCCTGGGTATCCACATCTTTCACCTCGTTCGGCACATCATGCTGCTGCGGACGCAGTCGGAAATGTTCCAACCACCGATCCTCGGTGCGTTCAAATATTAGCCCTTTCTCGGGGATTTCTTGATTGTCATAATAGAAATTGTCGTTCCTAAAAACGGAATTGATTAATTTTCTGTAAATATAAATTGCTCTCGGAAGCAACCATTGGAGGCGGTGCTAATATACATAACTTGCTGCCGAGAGAAATGAGTGTACTTACTAGTGTCCTTATAATCTGATATGTTTATATGAAAAACATACCTAACAATATGACGTCACTTGTAATTACACACATTGCTCTGTGCAGCAAGTCATGTATATTATAGTACTGCATCCATCTATTTCATTCGAGAGAAAGTAATGTATACATAGCAAATTATACTCCATTATTTGTAGCATGAACCGGTATTATTCATCGTAATTCGCATACATTTTCATGCGTCGAGTCTGAGTCTTGAGGAGGGCATTCATTTCCTTAGGATAGTCAGATACAGACAGCATTTTGCTGAGTTTGGACGCCGCGCCCATATAAAAGGGAGTATACTCAATAGCTTCGTCAGCATTGTCAGGCTTTCGTAAATTTGCGTGATGATTTTATCAACTTTATTGACTCCGATAGATCGTCCTTGCCTCAACAGCCTGTACGATTCGTACAATGGAATCAGTTTTTCTTGCAGTTCATGTTCATGCTGTGGCCAATCCTCCCTAAAACACAATTAATTAGTATGATTTATAATAAAACAAGATATTGTTTACATTGCTTCCGAGAGCAACGAACGTATATGAGAATATTTTTCGGAATTTTCTTAAGTATCGTATACGCTTATTGCTCTCAGAAGCAGTCGATGCACACGACTAGGGAAATTTTCTTGTATCGCATGTTTAGGTACCAATACTGAATGACCGCCTTCTGAACGAAATGAGCTATGATGCAGGAAGACGAAAATATACCAGGACTTATTAAGGGCAATTTTATCCCAGCTATACTGCAAATAAACAGCTTGGCGCTGTTTGTTTTCAGTATTGTCCTCCTTTTTTCTAAACCGGGCATAAGAGGTCGAACGTATGCATAGCGAAGAACGTTTCTTAATAAATCGCAAGGAATCAGCGGAGGCGCAACTAGAATCAACTCTGACATTCGTTCTGATAGGAAAGTCGAACGAGGTATCAGATGAACAAACCGCTGTCGAAATAGTACATTCCAGAGGGTGGGTTTACAGCAAAAAATCTTCTCGCGAGGTCAGTATAATCACCCGTTCGAAAAATCTACTTTAGTCCCGTGTTGCATATAGTACTTTTATAAAACAAAAAAAAACGTGTGCGTCTCGGGACGCCCGGCAGAAGTGATAACTTTAATAAATCATTGTACGTACAAAGTACAATGCGTTATGTCGATACTAAATGATGCTCTTGAAAGCAATACACGTAAAAGAGCAATTTTTTTAGGTTAAGCGGCTAAATCCAATGCAAATGTAGCTTACTGTTATACGCTGCTAAAAAAAGTTAATAGAAGTTAATAGAAATCAATAAGATTTTTTAATGACTTTGAGTCTAACTTTATTATTAACAACAGTGATTATTAATATTATTAACAACAGTGATCCGTTTTCCGTTCGCTCGTAAAGTCGTTCGACTCTCGATGACTTGGGCGGATGCCAGGGTTAATTGTTAGGTCGCGGTTTACACGGAGAGCGAGTGCGGCAAGTCTTTTCAATTCTGGCATCCGTGAATACATATCACAACTGCAGCTATGATACTCTTCATTATAAATTTGGTTTAATCTAACAATAAAAATATTTACAGATTCATTATTGAGAAATTGAAAATATTTATTAAGGTCCGCCTCTATAAATTGTTACATTCTTCAAAGTATAACACAGTTTATAAAAGTCCCTCTTATGACTTCAATTAGGCTAATTTATGTAACTTTTCGAGCGCAAGAACAATACAAGCGACTGTAACGAAATGTGTAATAACGATATGATATATTAGCAAATATATTATGGAATTACAGCGAGTATCACTCCGTGACCATTCTGTATAAAAACAAAAAAAAATGTAAAATGATTTAACGTATTCTTTTTCATGTAAATTGAATAATTAATATAAATAGAGAATTTTTAGGGTATTGATACTCGCGAACTGTAGTCGAAAAAAGCATTGCGGCGAAAAGAACATAAAGGCGTTTCGTTTGGATCTGTCTTGTGACGGCGGCAACGTCACATCGGTCAGCTGTTGCTAACTTTGTCCAGACCAATTCCGCGCGAACCGCCGCACGAGACACACCCGCAGATAACATTGTGCAAGCACAGAGACGGCATCGTGCTCCACGACGTGCGACATGCCGTGCGGCGCTGTGACTGCCAGGTGACGCAGTACAGAGACGGCACCAAGACAGCACGCCGTGCGACACACAAAATTTTTTCGTGCATCGGTGAGCGGCACGGCTTGCCGTCACTGTGCCAGCATTGAGTCGTCCGTATGCTAGCGCTATGCTAGCACTATGCCAGCATAATATGCTGCCTCTCTATGCATATATATATATATATATATATATATATATATATATTGAAATAATTATAAATATAAGAAATAAAATTACAAAATATATTCGAAACATTTTTATTTTATTTAGAAAAATACATTATTTTTAAAATATTTTTTTTTTTTGGTGATGAACACATTTATCTGAAACAATAAAGATAATATTAATTATTATATATATATGTATACTTATATTTGACTTATTCGCAAAAATAAATTATGAAAAAAATAACTATTAAACATTTTATGTTACATTGACTCTGTATATAGTTAAAAAATGAATTCATTTATAAATTATATCTCAGTATAAATTGATTCAATATAATTAATCTATATGGAAGGTGAATTCAAATTATTTATTTATTGAGATATAATTTATAAATCAATGCATTTTTAAAGCTATAATAAGAGTCAATGTAATACAAAATTTTGAATAGTAAAGATACAATTGATATTAATATCAGTTAAATAAAGTACCTTTTATTTATAAATAAATACTCAAAAATTGCAGCGTTATTAGGATCGTTGCTGCGTTCCTCGACGTGATCGCTGACAAGGGCAGTGCGGTCGCTCTCGTCGTCGTCATCGCCGTACTCGCCTTCGCCAGCGTCATCGCCGTACTCGTCGTCGTCATTGCCGATCTCGTTCTCGTTGTCTTCTTGCCCGCCAACGCCCAGTTCCTCGATATCGTTCCCGTCGCCGATGTTGTCGTTCTCTCCGACGCCGATGTTGTTCCCATCGCCGTCGAAGTCTCCGTTGCTAAGCTCGCCGTAGCCGTCAGTGATGCTCCAGCCGCCAAGTTCGCCGCCATCGACAAGTTCGCCGCCAATGCCAAGCTCGCCGTCGCCAAACTCGTCATTGCCAAGCCCGCGGACGTCTCCAACCTCACCGTCTTCGACCTCGCCGTTGCCAAGACCGCCATCTGCAACTTCGCCGCCGCCAGGCTCGTCGTCACCGAGCTCGTCGCCGTCGTCGATTCCTAACTAAAATAATATATAAAAAAAAATTTGTCATAATTTTTTATGCAACTTTCTTACCATTATTTTTGGCCTCCTCGACCCTTCTTCTTTGTAGGGGTGTCCCATTTTCCAAGGGTATGCCAGCAGCACGCTTGGCCTTCCGGCGGCGGTATTCTTCTTTTACGCACTTTAGTGTTTTTGTCATCGCTGTGGCTAAGTCCGTCTTGGTGGGCTCCCCAATCCTTTTATTTTGTGTCATGGCTTCTGCAAAATAAAACATATTATATATATATACATAAACCTTAAAAAGGCTTATGTATATGGTCATAAATAAATAAATAAATAAATAAATATTTATGTATATGTGCAGAAATTAAACTGATTCTGATTTAGACTCTTGCAAGGGAAATCCCTACAACTAAATAAATTGTTTTTACCTTCACAAGCTTGCACAAATCGCGTATCTTTTAACGCGCTTATGCCGTTCTTCCGCGAGCCAAGCCAAGTCACCTTCTCCACGAAGTCTGCCGTTGGCTGGAAGCACTGCTTCAAGTAGATGGCAGCGGCATCAGAAGCATTATAGCCTCCTAAATACTCCAAATAGTCAACCTAAAATATATTAATAATAATAATTTTGCATTTTCGCGCCCTTTTAAAAGCAGCCAATCAAATCTCGTTTTAGTCGGTTTCACTTTTATCGTATCTCTTTTTTAAGAAGGGAGGATAATTATACTTACAACGTCGTTATAATCATCCTGGGAAATTTCCTGGAACGCCAACAGTTCAGCCACCGTTTTGAACGACAAGAATTTTGGCAGCTCCTTTTTCCCGGAATTCTTTTTTTTCGCCATCCGCTTCAACGTCGCTGAGCAGTCTCTGAAAGATACATTATGATTAAATAAAAATCGAAAATAAACTAATAGTATATTGTGTACCGAGGGCGTAAAGTGCGCTCTTTTAGACCGAGTGTGAAGTTTTCTTGTACGAGTTAAAAGCGAGTACATCTCTGATTCCAAAACGAGTACTAACAATACAAGAGGTAAAAAAGCCCAATCTACGCCCGTGCTGTACACCATATCTTTTTTGACGCACGTGTATCGATTTTCGCGTTTTCACACTTTTTTAAGGCTACAAAGTAAAAAAAAAATTCATGACTTCATTTGACTGCCAACTTTTTGACTCGCTGATTAAAAAAGTAATACTTAAGGGGATGTCGTCAAAAAAAACACTTTTTTCTATTGCATCAAACTTTTTTAATAAAGCTTGCGAATGAAAAACCAAGTCTGTAGCGCCGTAGTGTTAAGTTTAATGAATCGTTCTACTGAAAGAAAAATTCGATCGGACTTTCTGTTTTTCTAGAAGTTTGGAAATACAAAACACCCCGTGGCGAATTTGCGAAGCTTTTGCGCCGACATCCCCTTAAAACCCGCTTAAAAACACGAAAATCCCGCATGTGATGCAAAAATGGAGTTATAAAGTACTGACGTAATTCATTTCGTTCTCCAAATCGCTTATCCGGGTAAGCATTTGTCTGTAATTATAATTGTCACATATATAAATTTTATTTGCGAACTTTACGATTGTTTTAAAATGCCCCTGGTAGATAATTGACCCTGTTTCTAGGCAGAATTTCTTGCCAACGCGTGTTTAAATGACTTTTATCCAAAATTACTGGAAATACTCTGAAACGACAGTACTTTGTTTTAAAACATTTTGAACAGAAATTATGCCTAGAAATAGGGTGAATTTTTTACCAGGGGTAAAAAGAATGTATCTTACTTCTGGTTATTATCAATAGATCGCAGGACCGCAATCAGATCTGGCAATGTCGTAGGCAGTTGTGTGTGTGTGTTTCTAATGCGGTGTTTGGAGATTGTATGTGTGTTTGTGTAACTACTTTTTTGCGCGCTTGTGATGAGTTGCTTGGAGATTGTGTGTGTGTTAGTGTGACTGATTTTTTGTATGCTTGTGATGAGGCGCTTGAAGATTGTGTGTGTGTTTGTGAGACTGCATTTTGCGTGCTTATGATGTGTTGCTTGGAGATTGTGTGTGTGTTTGTGAGACTGCTTTTTTGCATGCTTGTGATGTGTTGCTTGGAGATTGTGTGTGTGTTTGTATGACTGGTTTATTGTGTGTTTATGATGAGGTGTTTGAAAGTTGCAAGTGTGATTGTGTGACTGATTTTGTGTGTGCTTGTGATAAGGTGCGTATGTTTTGTACTGGCAGTTTTTGAGAGGAAGTCAAGGTCTTGACTTTCTTGATCCTTGGCACACTCGGTGTGCCAAGAGCGGAAGCACGAAGCGACTCCATCGCCTGATCCAGTTTATCGGATGCGGTAGCTGGCGGAAGAACTTCCGATTCCCGCAGCATTTGTTTTTTTGACATAATCTAAACATTTATTAATAAAACAAAATAAAAAAAGAAAACATCCTAAAGTCTCTAATCCCTAAGTTCTCTCTGGTAAAAATAAGCGTCAGGACTCGATTATAATTTTTATAGACTAAAAATCTAACTCTTAATGCCATTTTTTTTTAAAACCTATTTTCCCTATATAAAAAAGTCATGACCGGATGAAGTGAAGCCAAGAATGCGTCAATATGATTGGCTCATGTAGTGCGCATGCGTCAAAAGTATCATTAGAATTTTTTTATTTGTTTATGATTTCTAAAATTGATTCGAATATTAAAAATGTAATATAATACTATAATACATATCGAATTATAATTTGCGTATTTATAATATACTATATTGTAAATATTATTATTGTTACAAAAAGAAACATGATTGTTGACACGAACTGAGTTGAGACATAACCTTAAAATTTTAAAAGGAAGTTGGCGACAAAACCGCGGCAATTTTGAAATTTATATGAGCGCGAAATGAATCATACTGTGTAAAGTTTGATATATTTCCGTGATAGAAAATAAATATTAAAAATATCAATCAAGCATTTATTTAAAAAATTATTTGTAATTTTTTAGATGGTTTTTTAGATGACAATTTTCATGGATCTTACTGTATTTTATCAAATTTAAATTAAAAAAATGGCATTAAAATTTAGATAAATCAACACAATTTTGAACAATATAATTATCACCTTAGTGAATCATTCTACTGAAAGAAAATATCGATAACGATATATTATTTTACCGATTCAGACATGCTAACTCAGGCAGCTTTTTAAAGATATAACGAAAGAGCTCACGTCTATCCTTAGGAGAGAATATTTAATTTTAATCATTGTTTGTAAGATGCGATGACAACATCTTAACAATGATAAAATATCCTGATTGACAATCGGTACTCATGGTATTCGCCCAATATGGCATTCTGAAGCACTTACTTTCAATGTCATTGACGTTTATCAGGGACATGTCCGAGGACAAAGAAGAACAAAGAAAAACTTCAATTGATGAAGATGCACAGGGGAGTTCGAAGAAATTTTCTACTGTCAAAAAATTTTTTACAAGCACATAACATTCTTTAGTATCTAAAAACTGAATAATATTTTCAATAACACAAATAGATCCATTTTTTAGAATAATAGTGCTATCTTGCTGGCAAACAGATATACGGTACATTCCTAAAACAACTGATCTATACTGAACATAGTTATCTATATTTACTGAAGGGGTTGGACCTCTAGAATGTTTACCTATAAATTTCCTATAATTTTTATCAAATTTTGTTGAAACGTTGACTCGACAATTTTCTGCTCGCCTATTAGCTATTTGTTGCAGCTGTAAATTTGGTTTCCTACACATTTTCCTGAAATAACTCATGTTATTTTCATATGGGAAAGCTGAAAATCCCTCTAATGGTCCAAATAATCTTACATCATCAGCAAGGTGTAGCAAACAATGGGTGTTATATGATAAGAATTCAACACGATAAACATCAAGAGCTGTTTTAACAAAAAGTTCAAGGCAACTTTCTGCAAAATTGATGAATTGAGGAGTTGAACGAGGATTGATGAGAATTCTCATAGCTGTATGGAGCAATAAATAATGTTTATAAACAGCATCACTGACAAGAGCATACAATATAGCTGGACCTGAATATAAAAGAATTTGTTGAAACTCAGTAGCTTTAAATTTGCTATGCTTTACAATATCAATTGGTTTTCGAGCAAAGTCTAGTGGACTCTAGTACTCTTTGACTTGCTCTAACCGAGTACTCAACACTTTCACTTGAACTGCGGATGAAAGCTTAACTGATTCTGAAAACCTACCATCGATCAATCCACACAATATTTTTTCCATGATGCCAAGACAAACTAAGTGCATGTAATCGAACATTGTATTGGAAACAACATTAAAAGGAAGAGCACCGATAGGACAGTCTGGTCCCTTATGATGATCACTATCAACTCTACTCAAATACTCATAGGTTTACCTCTAACCCAACACCTAGAACATGGGACAGTAGAATTGTGTCCACGATGACCTAATCCAAGGGATCGAACAGGTCCATCAGCAATAAAATACCTTAATTTTATTAATATTTTGTTGTGAAAAAACTGAAGCCCATCTTCTAAAATTTGAAGCACTTCCTGCACAAATGGTTGAAAAAATTCTACTGCGTCAACTGGTTTTCCTGATCCTCTATATATGCCTACAACTTCAGGAGCACTATTTTCTATATTTGCAATCCTTACTTGGATTGGCCACAATACTATTTTGCTATTTTTGTCCAGTGATGCTCCATCCGTGTTGAAATCTAATTTCAGCTCCTCAGGAATCAAGTGCGAAGGGGTTGATTGAAGAGCCCTGATCAAACCATTAGCTACGCCTAAATGCACATATTCACCACCAGCAATCTGCATAGGAACAGTAGATAAGCTTGGTGTTTTCAAAATTGTCCTTGGGTCTACGTGAAGAGCAGATAAACATTCATGAGTCTTGAGCACTTGAAGTATGGTTTTCGCTTGCACATGAGTCCTATTTGTCTCAGTGAATGCTAAAGCCAACTTGTCTTCAAACGCTTCTAAATTTTCTCTGCACGGATGATCAGATTCCACTGTAGAAGCTCCAGAATCAGAATCAGATACAACATCTTGATGCGCATGGGTGCTGTTGTCATCATCACTTGCATCAGAATCATCTTGCAAATGATTGTCAGCATCGTTGATCATACTTGATGAAAGATGATCATCGTCAACACTCATAGCACCACTAGAACCATTATAACCACTAGCACGATCACCATCATCGCTAACACAAGAAGCTGCAGCAGAGGCATCAATATTATTCGATGCACAACCTCTATCCGACTTTACTGAAATATCATTTCTTTCACTATCAAAAGATTTCCTCACTAAACTAAGCATACGTGCCCTATAAGACTGACTGCACTGAGCTAAGGGTTTGCGAGAACGAAATTTTTTAAACCTATTATCCATTTTAATTAAAAAATTATACACAAGGGCTAATTAGATAAATAAATATTGAATCTAACCTCAAAGAAGAAGGAAAAGAATCTATAACTTATATATAATAATTATAAACTAATTATACCTTGATTCGTCAGACCCTTACTTACACTGCTTGCACTCTACTTACTTTTTCTGCTGCATCCACTATTTATATGTAATATAAATATATTAAATATACTTATGTGCGTACAATTTGTTGCAAACTGGCCGCCGGCGAGATATATACAAATGAAAAATTCACCAACATGGCGCGAAGAACCCCATCGCATGTGATATAAATTCGAATATATATATATATATATATATATATATATATATATATATATATATATATATATATATATATATATATATATTGAAGTTAATTATTATCAATTTTATGATAATTATATACAAATATATAATTTTTGTATATATCTAACTATTAAATTAAATTATTACGCCTGAAAAACATAAAAAACCATCCATTCCCGACGAATATCGTCAGCTGACAGCAAGACGGCACAGTGCAAGCATGCCCTGCTTGACATACACGACAGGAAGTACCGGTACCATGAAAGCACAGTGCCAGCACGATGTGCTGACAAACGTGACGACACCTCGACAGCACAGCGTGCCGCGTCATCTGGCGTCTCTGACGTGCGTCGCAGTACAGCACAAAGACAGCACAGCGACAGCACGACGTGCGGCATAAGGTGGGCACATCATGCTCAGCACGTGCTGTTATCTGGGCAGTTCCGATGTATTTCGCAGCCGCCAGGACCCAGCTTTTTTTACATGTTCCTGGATTGAAGCCGCAATTCGCGCTTCGATTTGTGCGGGGTTTGCCTTCGGATAATGCCTATCCTTCTAGAGCAGATCCGAGAAGGAATCTACATATCGGCGAGGCATCGTCGGCGTTTCACTTATGTGTGAGTATTTTGAAGGGTTGCTTTTCCAAGTAACAATTAAGAAGTTGCAGTTTTTCGAGACACTTTGGCGCGCGAAAAACACCTTTTGTTGTTCCCAAAGCAATAATATTCCTATATCTGCAACAATAAAAGGCTAATATAGTAGTATGATTACTTTAGTAAAATATGTACACTAAAGCAATTATACTATAAATTATACTCCTACGTGCAGGTAAACATAACCTGCTTTTTACCTATTTTTTACGTGTACTTTGTAAAACTTTGCGCGCGAAAGTGTCTTGGGAAAACTGCAATTCGTGTGCGAACTCGGCGAAAAATTTTCTTTGTATACGCGAAAGAGCTTTTCACATTCGCGCTTGAGAAGAGAGGTAAATTTTCCGTAAAAGAGGTAGGGAGGACGGGGCAATTTCGTAAATTTTTTAAAACTTATTTTAAAACTTGCCATTTAGGCTCATTGCCCCTCGGGCAATGAACGTATGTAAAGGTCAATCCCTCTCCACGGCAATGCGCTTATATCAGAATTGAAAATCAAAGTGATAGTATCAATCATGGTATGCATATCGTATTTATATTTATTTTCAGAAACTTTATTTTAAGTCCGAACGCAGATACGCATTAAACATATATACGCATGAAATTTATGTTCCTGATCCGTTTCAGGAACAACAACGTTGTCCTGGAAAATGTCGAAATTCCCGAGGATGCGCTCCTCTATCCGAAGACCGCGAGCAGGTGGGACACCAACTTTCTGCTGCGCCAGCATACGCTAGCGCTTGCAGATGATGAGGCAAATCCTGCACCGCTTGCAGATGATGAGGCAGATCCTGCAGCGCTTGCGGATGATGAGGCACAGGAACCAGAGAATCCAGTTGTTTCAGGGGATGGAGAGAACGTAGATGACCCAAAGCCCCCGGAAGATGGTGATCCTTATCTGGAACAGATCGCTGATACCCGCGATCCCCCTCCTCATGCTGACATCGATACATCAGAAGAAGCAGCAGCCCAAATCGACCTTCCAGAAGACGTCCAGCTGGAGCTGGCAAATATACCCGCCCCCACAATAACAGCCGCACGGTGTGAACAAAATTTTTTTTTTGTATTTAAACCTAATATCTCACGATTGAGTAAGCGGAATTGGATAAAATTTGGTTAGAGTATAGTTTGAGTTATGTGGAATAAGAGAAAAATATTTGGAAGGTCCACAATAGTTCTCGGAGGCCCCAAAATTCAAGGAAAAAGGCCCATTTTACGATTTTAGCGATCAAATCTTTGCCTTTTTCAATATTTATAATATTTTATAAATTCCGTAGAATTTTTGGGTCCTAAACTAGATACACAAGGTATTCATACATCTGATTCTCACATCAAGGCAATTTGTGATGCACCTAAACCTTTCACACCTCAACTCTAGTTAACTTCTAGCACTGCTACAATCGATATTTTCTATCAGTTATTCGCTACTTATGGTGTACCTAGCATTGTTGTTTTAGATAGTTGCTGTCAATTTGTTTCAGATGAGTTTGAAACATTTTTCAAAATAAGTGAAGTGAAATGTCATTAACTTACTGCCCCTTATCACCCTTTGACAAATGGTCAAACAGAAAAATGCGTGGGTACAACAAAAAGAGTCTTACCCAAAATGGATACGACACAAGGTTCTTTGCAACGGAACTTAAATGAGTTCTTGAGACAATATTGAAAAGCTTCTAATTTAACTAGTAGACATCCATCTGCTTTATTATTTTTAAAACAAAACATTCGCACACGATTAGATCTTGTTCGACCCAAACCTATCAACAAGAAGATTTCTGAGAAACATCAAGCTGATTTTATCAATACATACTGAGAATTTAAACCACTTGAAAATGTTTATTTTCTTTCCGGTAATCCAAAATTAGATAAATGGATTCCTGGACAAATTAATTCTCGTCTAGGAGATCTGCATTATGAAATCAGTAACATGGAAAAAAGTATAAGTGACACGTCGATCAAATTCGTGCTTTTACGAAGGAATCAGAAGAAGAGGAAGAAACAAGAAAGAAACCAGAAAGCGTAACATTTTTCAAAGATGAAATTGGTGTTAATTTGACAACGCTTTCCACCACAAGCACACACGTCGTACTCGATTTTACAAAAATAACGTAAATCCAAGATCTATGAGTGTACAACAAGAAGTAAATACTGAAGTAATTACACCATCATATAAGGCTCCTTCGACTTCCCAGACTGTATCGTTTAAAGAATCACTGACGATACAAGCTATGTCAACTCAAGAATATTTAATTTTAAAATCTTTACAGACTTCAAGTGTTGAGATATCTACGACTACAACGGAAGCTTAATCCTCAACATCTCACGCATCTTTTCCACCTATTGTAAATGATTCATTCCAAAATCCATCTACCTCTGCAACTTTTCAAGAAGAATTTCCGTTTCAAGTCAAGATCAACGTACTGTACGTTTACCTCAAGAACAGTCATTTTTCATTCCAAACACACCGCCGATTCGACGATCATCTCAAATACGCAAATCACGAACTATTTACTCTCCACGATAATAATTCAAGAAATCTATATAAAGGAGGGAGGAAATGTAGTATATTTTAATTAACGTTCTTCTGAGTTCTATTGTTTTTCTTGCAACTTCATATTATTGATTATAAATAATAACTGTCATTCTAAATAAACCTATCTTTAAGTTAACATCATTACAGTTTCTCTAAGTTTACTCTATACATACACAATAAATATCATTAAATATATTATGAAAAAATAAAATTATGCTTAAGTAATTGTTAATAATCATACCAGTTACTGGTTGTTATTGTTAGTTACTTTATGAAATTAAGTTAATTTTTATAAAAAAATTATGTTATTTTGTTAAATCTCTGAGAAAGTTGACGTAGATCATAAGAGATTTAATTTTCAATTTATAAACAATTAAAAAATATTGATTCTTTTACATGCATTTTGAGAAATACATATTTTGCTTAAAGCTAGATTTTAAATATCCTTAATATTGATCATGATGTCTACACTTTATTTACATAGCTTACATGTAAAATAAAAATGCTATATACTAACTTCCTTATGATGATTTGCTGAATTAAACTTTAAAGTCTTACCTTTAAGGGGGTCTTTCTCCGGTTTGTGAAGTTTCTTAAATATATTAATTCCTACTGGAACAGGTATTCCCATGATAATTGATTCTGACAATCCAGTGATGCCATCTTTCTGTCCATAGTAAGCTGCATTAAACGGATGGTTGGCAGTTTTTTCAAAGTAGACCACATTTGTTACAGATTAATTCATTTTTTCTAACCCTTGCCTTGTGATACCTAGAACTTCTCCTCTGCTGGTCATCTCATTACCAATTTGATTTCAGTCATGAAAATGGCTCTGGCAGCTTCAATACCCTAAGTTTTAAGAACTCCAATAGTGTTCTTAGATGTGGTCTTGAGAGCCTTGACTCCTTGTGTTGGCATCACATCACGCATATTATCACCTTTAACAAATACCTTGTAACAAGTCAAGATGTTGTCTTTGAGTAGAGTTAACACAAAACTTAAGTAATGTTTTTGTTTGCTTGGATAAATTGTAATAATGGAGTATCCCTGTATTAAAACATTCCGTGGATTCAATTTCAGTTTGGACGTATACAATGAATATCTGATGAAATTCACATCAACTTCCAATTTCAAAAGTCAATACCAATCTTTAACAGACGGAAACAGTCATCAGGCAGATCAACTTCTTCAATGTACTCAGTAATTTCAGCAAGAGTAGATTTTTTAATCAGAATATACACTTGTCTAGTAAATTCAGAATCTGTATCGTCTTCTAAAGCAGCTGTAATGATGGGAGTACTGATTTTTGCAAGCAGTGGAGAATAATCAAGCCGACCAATTTGTAAGCTAATATTTTGTAAACACATACATTGTTCGAAAATTAGTTTGATATGCGAAGAGAGAGCGAGAAGGTTCGAGAAGCTTGTCATCTTAATTTCAAATTCGACGGTTTTCGCTAGCCCGCACGGCACCAATGAGGTTGCCATGGCAACGCGCGCTTGCTCGCTCCTACTCTGTCTCTCTCCACCTGTTTTGCGAGCGGTCTTCTGCCGCTTTCGCTGATTTGTGTAGTTCAGTACGTATTGCCGAAACACTGTGAGCGCACGTACTCCTCACAGTGTCATCCGTAACAAAATCGTTGTTCACGCGTCGGTACTTTAAAACTGTAGTCTTCATTTATTTTCCGTAGTTTAAACACTTGTAAATACACTCTATCTTTCAATAAATATCAAAGCCTTTTCTTACTGCATATTAATTCAAGTTAACGGTTGAGAGTGTTTTTGTTTATTGCCAACTAGTCCTTCGAGATCCACAAGTCTCTAACATCAGTTGGAGAGACTATAATTATTGGTAGCAGAGCTGCAGTATCGTGGCAATAGGTGTTTTGTGAACGGAAAAGTTTTTTGCAAAGTGAAGGTGTGTTAAAGCATTTCGGCAGCCGTTCGACTATTCGAAGTCGCAACGGTCGGAGAGCGTCCAGAATCTTCCTGGAATTCGCTCGCGCAGTTGGTCGCATGAGCCTAGCTGCCTGTTGTTGTTGTAAAAATTTAGACGTTTAGACGATTAGAAGTACTTATTTGTTTAGAGGTTAGACGTATTAGAAGTTTAGAGGATTAGAGGTTAGAGGTTTAGAGGCTAGAGGTCATCGATCAAGATTTGAACTTCGAGGGACGCAAAGAGTTCGCCATTTGGGGCACAACGAGGGGAAATAAGAAGAAGACGGCCATATTGGTACCGCATTCCCGCCAACTTCGGACGACGCGACCAGTACGCAAAGTCATCACGGGAGTCGACGGCACCGGCGTAAACGAGGTTTGAATTTCATTCTCGCTTTTTCTCTCTCTCGCTTGCTCTGTCTCGCTCTCGCTCACTTGGCGTCGTTAGGCCACGTTGAGGCAGCGGCTGAGCGGTGTTCGCTCTTAGTCTCGCTCCCTTTCTCTCTCTCCCTCGTTCGTGCATTCGCACTATCAGCTGTGCGCAGTTCAACGGCCGGCGCAAGCTCGCTCGCTCGACGCGTCGCTTGTTGCTCGGCTCGCCGTCCGGACGGGACGGACATTTTTGCTGTCGTGCGTCGTTAGACCGCGGGAGCCGCACCACACAGCGCATTTCTTCGCGCATTGGCGTCTCAACGGCCACATTACTTAGTGTCCGTGTGTATGCGGACCCTCGGCGGTACTTAAGTATCGTTGTTATTTATTTTTATTTTGACTCGCTATCTACTCGTAGTCGATCGCTGCTGGAAATTCTAAATCAAGTTTCGGTTTACTCGTATTATTCGTATTTGATCGAGTTGGCACTCTGCAACATGGCTGATGCGGCTGCAGAATTAGTTAAGCAGAAGCGCATAAGCGAGTTCTTGCTGAATTTTAAACGTAATACGGCAAGATTAGCGGTATCTGCTCGCTCACTGCCGCACATGCGCACGCGTTTGAGCTTGTTAGAATCGTATTGGTCCGAGTACACTCAAAGGGATCTGGTCCTGCAAGCGAATAGATCAGCTTTCAAAGGCGAGGCGTACTTCGAGAACCACGAGTATCTCGAGGTTGAGTCGAGTTATGTGGAGAGTAAAGCGGATGTGCTTCAGTCAATTGAAGATTTAGAAATTGCCGTGAGGCCACCGGTATCCGCTGCAAGCGCGCAAAATAATCAGGTCGTACACGCACCACCTGTTCCGGGTCCGTCGGGGTTCGCGAACATGCCGAAATGTCAAATCCCGAAATTTTCCGGAAAAGCCGAGGAATGGGAGACCTTCAAGGAGCAATTTTCTTCGATGGTGAAAAACAAGGCCAACTTACCGGATGCTATCAAGATGGAATATTTAGTAGACTCGGTTGAAGGGCCTGCAGCGCTCAGAATGAAGGGTCTCCCGTTGACAGGTGCTAGTTTTGAGTTGACTTGGCAAAAGTTGATGCGCAGGTACGATAACCCTAAGAGACGCATGCATACATACATGGAATTATTGATCGATATGAAACCGGTTAAGCGGAAATCATCGGGAGAGTTGATCGAGTTACTAGATAAGGCGGAAGCCACGCTTAAAACTTTCAAGGACGTAGGCTGTCCGTACGAACATTGGGGCAGTTGGCTTATTCACATGGTCGAGCGCAAATTGGATAGGGAGACGCGCGAAGGGTGGCGTATTTCGCAAGAGTCGGTGACAGATTTTTCGACATTTGCAGCGCTTACAACATTTCTTGAAACTCGTGCATCTTCGCTTGATCAGGATGCAGATGTTAGTGCGGAGTCGCCTACCGGCAAACAAGCTAGTCAGAAAGAAAATACTTTTAATCGTTCGTCTCGTCGTGAGTCAGTTTCAGCTAACGCTGCTAGCACCTCGTCGAGCAAGAGTAATCGCGGTGCCGCTGAAAAATGTAGTTTATGTAGGGGTCCTCATCAGTTTCAAGCCTGTCCAAAATTTAATAGTATGTCCAGTTCTGCTCGCTTTGAATATTGCAAAAAGCAGAGATTGTGCCTTAATTGTTTGAGATCAGGTCATTTTTTGGCTGATTGTCCCTCGCAGAGTCGTTGTTTCAATTGTAATGGCAAACATCACACGAAGCATCACGCAGATCGACGTCAGGGAGGAGACGCTGCGGAATCTACACAGTCGACAGGTCAGAAGGGCTCTTCTAGCGCGCCTGGCAAGTCAAGTATGCTGGAGGTATCAGCAAGTACAACAGTGGTGGGTAGGACCCGGTTGATGGCCACAGCCAAGGTCTTACTTCAATCCGTAGATGGTAATTCGATCCGTGTGCAGAAGTTTCGTTTGACACTCAAAGAGTAGTGCAGTGTCTGTCTGCAAAAGTCAAGCCTGTTTCTGTGTCAATAGTTTGTGTTGGTGCAGGTTCCTCTGCGATGTCGAAGGGTGAGGTTTTTCTCCAACTTAAGTCCAGATTGAACTCAGATTTTTGCCTGGAGTTTTCGGCGTTGGTGTTGAAAGAGGTTACGGGATTATTGCCACGAGAGGAAGCCGAGGTGTCTAATTGGGATCAGATCAAGGGATTGCAACTTGCCGATCCAGATTTTGCTCGTTCAAGGCATATAGACTGCGTGCTCAGCACAGAGGTGTACACTGCTATCATTCCGCCAGGGCTCAGAGTTGGTGCAACTGATACTCCTGTTGCTCAGGAGATCGTATTTGGGTGGATTTTGACGGGTCGAGCGTCTTCTGCTCCTGAGTCTGATAGAGCTCAGAGCGCTCAGGCCTGCCATGTGGAAGTAGAGCCATCAATTTCGACTTTATTAGAGAGGTTTTGGGAAATGGAGGAGATTTCCACCTCTAAAGTTTTGTCCGAGGAGGATCAGTATAGCGAAGATTATTTCGCAGACACTGTTTATCGTGATTCCAAGGGCAGATTTGTCGTTCGCTTGCCATTCTCTGAGAAGTTGTCAGAGGTTTCTTTTGCACACACGAGCCAGATTGCTGTGGCATGTTTGCTCCGCTCAGAGAAGCGTCGAGCGCAAGATTCTAGGGTAGATGGTGCCTGTAGGAAATTCATGGAGGAGTATCTGACTTAAGGTCATATGGAGCCTGTAAATAGTTCGCATCGAAAGGACAATACGTTATATTTTACTCATCACCCAGTTTACTCGGCTGAGGTGGGGCCGGAAGGCAAATTTCGTGTCGTTTTTAATGGCTCTTTTGGAAAAATATCGCTGAACGACGTTCTCTTGACTGGTCGCAAATTACAGTCGGATGTCACGATTATTATTTCGATGTGGAGATTTTCGAAGATTGTATTTACGGCTGATATCGTCAAGGAGTTTAGGCAGATCCTTATTCACCCAGATGACGTTGATTGGCAAATAATATTCTGGCGTTTTGATGTTTCGAAGCCTATTGAGGATTATAGGTTGTTGACTGTTACGTATGGTACGCACTCCGCTTCATACCTCTCAATTCGAACTCTTCTTCAGCTAGCGAGTGAGGGAAGTATAGAGTTTCCCTTAGCTCCGCAGGTGCTCAGACACAATATATATGTAGATGATGCGTTTCTAAGCGCTGACAATGAGTCTGAGGCCATTGAGATTCGGAATCAGCTGATCAAGCTTTTGTCATCAGCAGGTATGGAGTTGGGAAAATGGGCGTCAAACAGTTCGGCTATCGTGGAGGATATCCAGGCGGAAAAGCAGAAAGAGTTCGCTGTCGAATGGGATGAGGCATTTTCTGCTTTGGGCCTAAAATGGACGCCTTCAGGCGACTCGTTTCGTTTCGAGGTTAAGGTTCCAGTTGCTCCGAAAATTGTGTCAAAGAGATCGATTCTGTCAGAGATTTCGAGGTTGTTTGATCCACTTGGTTGACTGTCACCTGTATTAGTCAGGGCCAAACTCATGCTCCAGGATTTGTGGATTAATGGTATCGACTGGGACTCACCTCTAACAGGAGAACTTCTAGATCAGTCGCAAACGTTGAGGTCTAACCTTCCTGAACTGGCTCAGTTGCGCATTCCTCGTTAGTTTGGCTCTTCATCGCAAACATCGTGGGAGTTGCATGGGTTTTCCGACGCATCTCAGAGAGATTTCGTCGCTGCAGCGTGTATGGTAATACCAGGGCAGAAGTCGGCACTGATTATATCCAAGACGAAAGTAGCTCCTATTAAGACGGAGAGTTTGCCTCGATTGGAGTTGTGTGGCTCGGTGCTGTTGGTTAGATTGTTGAAGCACCTATTAGATCGAATTTTATTGAAGCCTCTTTCAGTGTATTGCTGGACAGATTCCAAGGTAGTGTTAGATTGGTTGAAGGGCCACCCATCGAGATGGCAGACTTTTGTGGCAAACAGAGTGAGTGAGGTGATCACTACTCTGCCTGGGGTGCAATGGCGTCATGTTAGAGCATCGTAGTGCAAGAGGATCGTTTCGGCGGTCGTTGCATTATCAACACGTGCACACCGGCACGAGGTGAGCGCGCCAAAATTCGCAGTAAGTTAGTCCGCTATCTTGGCGGCCATCTTGGCGGTAGTGTTAAGTTCGTAGATCGCGCGCACGTTGGAACGTAGCAAGCTCGTCCGCCGTTGCGGATTCGTAGTATCGCGCGCATTTCATTTCACTCTAGATTTTAAGCGATTTTTAGTTTTAGATTTTCCGTTACGAAAATTTTTGGATAAAATATTTTTTCGCAATTAGAATTTTTTCATCTAAGATTTTTCTCTTTCCGACTAGTGAGAAAATTACGAAAACTTTTAGACAAAAATCTTTTTACATTTAACATAAAATTATTCTATTTAAAATTTTTCTTTTTTTGAATAATAAGAAAACTCACACAGCGTATTCTTTTCAAAGCCTTAGCAAAAACATAGCTTGTGCAGGTCACGTAAAATCATACGGAAGCATTCTCCAAATTTTTGCGACGCGTGTTAGTTGCGATATAGGCGCACGCTCGATAGCAAAAATTTTAGTGTATAAGATTTTTAGTATGTACAGTTTAGCGTGTTTGTATTGCACCTGCGCGTGCAAGATAGGTTACGTATTCTTGTATGTCAAATACCTCGATAAACGAATACGAGGATTGCGTCATGGCTATCGCGCAGGAACAACTAGAACAGGCACAAGCTCAGCTCACTGAGTTACGTGCTCAGCTCGCGGAAGCACGTGCTAACATAACTCCAATTCGAAATACAGCCATATGCAGGCAACCGAATATTGGTCTCTTTAAGCGTGAAGACCCAGCCACGTGGTTCCTGTAAGCCGAAATAAGCTTACGTAATGCAGGAATCACAGTCTCAGCTACGAAAGCTGATCATATTGCTGAAAAGCTCGGAACAGAGGAGCTTCAATCGATCAAAGACCTTATTTAATTGACTCCGTGTCCGGCTGATTTATATGAGCGCGTAAAAGATAGGATAATCTCCACCTTCGGTAGCTCGTCAGAAGCTCGCCTGTCCCAGCTTATTCAGGGGAAAGTCTTAAGGTTAGAAAAACCCTCGCTTATCCTGAATCGCTTGCGAGACACAGGTTGCGGTGACGCGGTTCTCCGTGCAGTATTTCTAAAGCTTTTACCTGCTCCGTGTCGCGCAATGTTATCTGTTTCGGAAAAAACAGATCTACGAGAACTCGCTGAGATGTCCGACAAATACACGGAGGCGGTAGTGGTCGGTGAAACCGGAAGCGTTTCTGCGATTGGTGCTAAAGACACCGTTAACTCTTCCAAGCTTTTGACCGCGAAGATAGATCGCATTGAGGCACGGCTGTCGAATAACCAAGGTTCTCAGACAGGACCTAAACCTGATCGACGAAATCGTAGTAGGTCAAAGTCGCGTAACAATCGGAATCGTGATTCCAAGGAGCTTTGCCGCCTATACAAAAAGTACAGGGAGAAAGCACTTAACTGCTAAAGACCGTGCGCGTAGGTAAATATGAAGGCGGAAAACTGACTCGACTTACTCGCGTGGAGATGGTTGGAGAAAGTCTCGAGCAGTAAAAGCGTCTCCATGTTCGCGATGCCAAAACTGGCCTTACTTTTTTGATAGATACGGGTTTCGACGTTTCTAATATTCCGATATACTCAGTGCTAAATAATAGTACCGTCGTCGATAACCGTAGTGTGTTGTACGCTGCGAACAATACGTCGATTGAACCTTTCGGAAAAACTCAACTGTCGTTCGACCTCAACTTGAAACGACCCATCGTTTGGGATTTTCACGTCACGTCAATTCCCCATCCTATTATAGGAGCGGATTTGCTTGACAATTACGGTCTCATTGTAGATGTAGCTAAAAAGCTGATTGTTGGCCCGTGGTTAAAGGTCTCTTCTGTAGGTTTTGTCAAGGATATTCCAACGTTAGATATAAGTATCGTTGATAAGTCAACTTTGTATTACAAAATCATCTCAGATTTCCCAGAAATACTGAATTCTTACTCAAAAGGAGCGATTTCTGCAGTAGATGTTTTTCACCATATCTTTACGTTTGGTGTCCCCGTGTCAGAGCGAGCCAGATGTCTTAACGCGGAAAAACTTAAGGCACTTAGAGCCGAATTTAAGGTACTGTTAGAGCAAGGAATACTGCGTCAGTAGCTCCTGGGCTGCGCCCATCTAAATGGTTCGCAAACCTGATGGCACATGGCGAATCTGCGTTGACTATAGGCGTCTAAATGCCAAAACCGTTCCCGATAGGTACCCGGTACCGCATCTCCATGACTACTTGATAAATCTCAATGGGAAGACGATCTTCTCAAAAATTGACTTGTATAAGGCGTATCATCAAATTCCAGTTACCCCGGAAGATATTCCGGAAACTGCAGTGATTACCCCCTCTGAATTATTTAAGTACACCTCAATTCCATTTGGCCTTTGTAATGCAAGTCAATCCTTCCAATGTTATGTAAATCGAGCGCTTGCAGATTTCGATTTCGTATTCGCATATGTTGATGATATTCTCATATCCTCATCCTCACAAGAAGAGCATGAGACTCATCTCCGCATCGTCTTCGAGAGGCTAAAGAAGTTCTCTTTGCGATTAAACCTCAAAAAGTACGAGTTTGATAAGTCCAGAGACCATTTTTAGCGTAGTGTTTTTAGCGTTTTTCTCAAAAAAATGTTTTCTGCACAGCAGAAGTACAGTGCGTACGATCGCGAATTGACCGCTGTTTTCGAGTCAATAAAATCATTCAAACAATTCCTCGAAGAAACGGATTTTAAAATTGTAACCGATCACAAACCGTTAATTTATGTGTTTTAACAACGAGTTGACAAGACATCTCCTCGTCAAGCTCGACAATTATTATACATCTTTCAGTTCACCACACGTATTGAACATGTATCTGGTGCAGAGAATGTAGTAGCCGATTCGTTATCGCACGTAGACTGGATTCGTTTACCGTTAGACTTCGATTTTCTCGAACTTCAAAAAGACGATGTAGAGCTTCAGAAGCTGCGCGAATCTCCGGAATGTAAGTTAGTGATCAGGTGTTTAGAGTGGGATCCGGGTCACAATAAGATATATTGTGATTTGACTATCGAAATACTGCAACCGATCATTCCTACTCCGATGCGTAAGCGGATCTTCGACATGTTTTATCAACCCGCTCATCCAACCGGCAAGATGACGGACCAGATTATTAGGAAGCTGTACGTGTGGCGGAACATGCATCGTGACAGCAAGGCAGGGGCAAAGAACTGCCTTGACTGTCAAACTTCTAAGATTACTCGACGTGTGAAAAATAATCCAGCCGAGTTCGTAGCTCCTGATGGACGCTTTTAACATGCCCACATGGACATTGTTGGTCCCAATTTCGCAAGCGTTCTTCGATCAATGGGTATCTCGGTACAGTACTCCAAAAATCCTCACTACGGATCAAGGTGCACAGTTTGAGTCTTAGCTGTTCTGCGCATTACTATTCGTTATCGGTTGTCAACGAGTAAGGTCTGCTGCTTACCACCCTCAGGCAAATGGCATGATAGAGCGATGGCACCCGTGCCTGAAAGCAGCATTAAAATGTCACACCGATAAGGACTGGGTCCGACAGCTGTCGACAGTCTTGTAAGGGCTTCGCACGCATGTACGCTTAGATACTGGCGCGTCGACAGCGGAATATGTTTTTGGTACCACTTTGCAAATTCCAGGTGCGTTTTGTTTTCCCGATGATTTTTCTCCGAATCTGCAGATCTTCATCGAGGAATTTCGCGAACACATACGAGATATTGGACCTGCCCTAGTTGCTCACAGGCACAAGAAGCGCGCGATTTTTTTCTGGATCTTCGTGCGTAGACATAAGAGCGTAGACAAACCGGTACCGAAACTTAGAACGTATGAGCGAAAGAAAAAGGTCTCATTTAATTTAGCTGTTAACCAAACTAAAGTATTCGAGGCGAAACCATAGTTTATAAGTGTTCTTTGTACTAGTTTAAGTAACTTTTGTACCAACGTTCAAGACCAATGTCTAAGACTGACTCCTAGTCTCCCGAGTATAATTAGATTTAGAAAAAAATCGTTGTCACTCGGGGGGAGTGTGTGGGTACTTGCCTCGAACACTCCGGGGCTTCGGTAGTGGGGGAAGCGTAAAAGAGTGAGGGAAGAGCCGCTCTGCGCAGCGACGGGCAGAACCATTCTGACTCCCGAGGAAAGCTAACCTCGTGTACTAAAGACAAAAATAAAGTAAATTCCGAAGATACACACAGGGCTAAGGAAGTAGCAATACACTTACCGACGATTCACCAAGTCGTGCGCTTACGTCCTAATGAATTGGAGGTTATCCTTAACTCCCGAATCACCTTTATGCCGACATCGCACGACTCCTTTTGTCACTGTGTGTACATAGGGCAAAAGGGAGAACGAGACGAGCGACAAGGATCCGTAGAGCCGTGCGCTCACGACTCTGCGAGTCTGAAATCAATGCAGGACTGAATCTGCAGATAACATCTTGTAATATGCATAAATACATACAGCATTTATCATTTCATATTCACAAACATATATGTTTTGAAAAAAGAGCATAGCTGCACAAAGAAGTATTTGCAGCATCCCTTTTATGTGAACCAAATCTGCATAATCACAAATAGATGGCTTTATAAAAAACAGCATATTTATACAAATAATTATTCGCAGCATCCCTTTCATCTGAACTAATCTTCAAATAATCTTGATTAATCCATGTGTATATATATGTATACGTATATGTCATAATACAGTATATCGCAGATAAAGCGGACACATTTCTTTTTTGACGATTTTGGGAAAACTGGCGTTGAAGAAAATAACATTTTTTGGGAATAATAAAGGTTAAATTATGCCCTACAAAGTTACCGTAGCCTTTTTTCCCTAATTCGTAAGGTTTTTTTTACGGCAATAGGCATAATGCAGCAATGCATAAAAAAAAAGTTAGGTAAGGTGCTCTAAGCCCTTCCATTCGATAGGCCGTGGCAAATAATGCTTAAAACCGTGATTATACAATTACCCTTGTGTTTATTCAATTTTAAATTAATTTTGAAAATTGATTTCTGAAAAGGGAATATTTCGCCGGGCTACCGAAGATGGTGGCATGCGACGCACTTCTGTACTGTTGTGACTCGAGGTTAGTGCGTCGTCTGCTACGTGCAAGTTATGCGATCTCCTTCATGAAATCGTGCCTGTGCAGGCCCCGACGAACATACGCGCTCAGTCGCGAATTGTTAACCCAAAAGCTCGTTGTGCCCCTCGAGACCCTCGGAGAATCTTTCAAATGTCGAAAAACCCTCGGAGCATCTTTCGGTCATCGAAAAGCACTCGGAGCATCTTTCGCACAGGTATAAAAGTTAAATATTCATTTTCTTCTCTATTTAATTAAAATGATATCATGATATGTTGCTACAAGCCTAGCCTAGCGTCGGTAGTGATAAACTACTTGTGAACTGCTTTTCTACTTGTACTTAAAGCTTAGTAGAGGCGTAACTTTGTTAGTATCGATAAACATGAAGTGTACTAGGCTATAAGTGTCAAATTTGCATGTCTAACCACTTATTAGCCATTATATCATGTTTGTTTTCTACATAACTTCTAGAAGAAGGTCAGACCCATTCTGAAAGTTTACAGCTAATTTTTTACTATAAAAGGGTATAGAGTGAATCGGTGAGCGGTGACCGTCAAGGCGGCGCGACAGACTGATCGTCACGGAAGCAGCGGCAGCTCTCTCCCCCCACCATGCGCATATTAGCATGCTCGCACAGCTCAACTCTCCCCTTACATATCAACCGCACATATTTACACACGCTGCAAGTGGCTATCGGGTTTTCTCGGTTTTTTCCGCTAAATTTCGGACGCGCTAATATAGCGGTGCCTTTTCAGGGCGCTTCAATTTTTTTGCGTTAACTAGACGACGTGACTTTTTTAATATGCGCAAAAGGTTTGCAGGTAAACTATATTGACTTCTTGCGGTAAACATTATCACTGTACGATACGCCCTGGCGTAAACCTCGATTTACCGCACGCTCGTGCAAAAATGCACTCTCTAAATCTCGTATTACACACGTTGTGCCATAAAATATCATACAATACTGTTATTCTTATTATATCTTTTTTATTCGTATTATATTTTGCCTATCCTAAATATACTAGTTGATCAATGATTACTTTACCTGAGATTTTTTAACTCTCTGACAAAGTGGCAATTAAGTTGGAAAATAAGAAAATGTTGGCGATTAGCGCATCAAAATCACTAAATCAAAATATTGTGAAAATTTATCTTAAAAGTCACAGTTAAATTTATCCTTGTATATTTCTACTTTGCACTCAACGAAGACGTATTTAAATTCTCGTCGAAGACTAATTCATTTTAGCTTTGTCGCGAAGACAATAGTATATAAATTTTGAACTCTTGCATCGAAGACTATGAAGTACATTTGCAGTCCCACTGCGAAGACATTTTATTATTTATCTCACTTCGTATACATTTTATTTTCTGGCAACGAAACTATACAAAATTTTCCAAAATGTTATACCATCTATTAAAGTATACACTTCTATCGGCTGTCCCCGAGACATCCACATTTTTTTTACTGTATTGAGGTTCTTGGAGTACGGATCAAACATTCATATTTTCATATTTAAAGGTTTAAATACAAACACACACACACACACACACGACACACACACACACATATATATATATATATATATATAGGCCTTTAAAAATATTTTTATTGAAAAATTTAGAAAATTTAACGAAAAAAAAAATGATTTTAGTAGTTTTAGTTAAAACTGCATCCCTAATGAGCTACAAATCATTGAACATAGGCAGAAAATGCAAAAATTACTTGAAATCCTAACTTTGACCAACTATAACTCGAAACCAAGTAAAGGAATCACGCTTAAATTTTTTTTGGGAATAAGGTACATGTAGAGTATATATATACAGGGTGACCCAATTTAAACGGGCACCGCTCATAACTCGTCAGGGACAGCCACAATCGAAAAAATGGTAGAGACCAAAGTTGTAGGATATCGAAGGGGCAACCCGATGGTGACCTTGGATTTGACCTTGAACGCGTTTTTCAAGGTCATTTGAAGGTCAACTTTGGATTTTTAAATAGGAACCCCATTCTTTTATTGCGGGAATGGAAAGAGCGGTAAATTTTACGTTCAGAATGGTATGTTCGGTTGCGGCACTGAAGGTCATCGCAAGGTCATGCAGCCAGAATGAAACCCCGCCTACGTAATTCCTCTAGCAACGCCAAATTAAAAAAATTGGTAGAGATTAAAGTTGTAGGATATCGAGGGGACAACCCGATGGTGACCTTGGATTTGACCTTGAACGCGTTTTTCAAGGTCATTTGAAGGTCAACTTTGGATTTTTAAATAGGAACCCCATTCTTTTATTGCGGGAATGGAAAGAGCGGTAAATTTTACGTTCAGAATGGTATGTTCGGTTGCGGCACTGAAGGTCATCTCAATGTCCTGCAGCCAGAATGAAACCCCGCCTACGTAATTCCTCTAGCAACGCCAAATTAAAAAAAAGTGGTAGAGACCAAAGTTGTTGTATAGGGGGGGGGGGGGGGGGAGAATTGTGACCTCAAATTTGAGCCAGTCCTACAAGGTCATTTCAAGGTCAAATTATTTTTTTTCAAACAGCACCCACTTTTTCGACTCCGGATCCTGAAAGCGTGTAAAATGTTGCACTTTAAACGAAGTAGTAAATTTAAAATAGAAGAAAAGATTTTAATCATTTAGCGTACCATGATCTTTGAGGTCCTCGCCTCTCTCGCTGTTCAATTCTCTGGATCGTACTTCGAGATGGATGATGATTTCTGTTTGGGAAACGCCTCCGATATAATTGTGCTGCTGCATTATAATTTCTTCGACACTCTCCCAAAATCAATAAAATATCAAGAATTTCGCTTCGACTATAGTCCGGCATATTTACTTAGATTATAAATATTACAAAAATAAAAAAAATGACTCAAATCACATATTTTCAATTATTAAATTAGTATTTGAAGTCGATAAATATCTAAATAAATTAAAAAATTCTACTGCATTACTAGAACTTAGACTGTTTTCTGCAAAAAATAATAAATAAAAAACTACTTAAACAATTATTTAATTGCAAATAGTAATTATTAATTTTTTATTATAAAATAATTTATTGATTAGGAAGCTTTTATGAAATAGATAATAAATAAATATTTTGTAATTCCAAAAGTGTTAAAAGTAAATTTTAATAGATAACTTATAAAATAGTTAAAATTGTATTTTAGTAAAAGATTTATTTTAACTTATTAAATTTTATGAAGTGAAATCAAACTTATACATACATTTAAAATATGGGTAATTAATCGGAATATTTAGCTCTTAAACAATATTTTCTAGAATAATCGCTATGACTTGAAATTATATCAAACATTTTTTAATTTTAAGTAAATTGATTCTTCAAGAAATACCTGCATTACGTATTGCAGAACTTTTTTTATACAAGACATTACTACAAAAATTTTAATAGAAAATGTATATTCGTATTATTTTTAATATTAAATGAAATGATGTAAAAAGTACAATCTTCATTTGTTAACAATAATAAATATTCTGTTACGTTAGATAAAAATTTTTTTCATTAACATAACTTTAGATGCAATATTTTATATTAATATGTATGTTATTAATTAATTATTATCGTGTTAAATACAATATTTTACAGCTTACATATTGTACAAGTTTAAATAATGAACATACATTTTTTAGTGTTGTTGGTTGTTTATTATTACTTATCTAATAGAAAAGTGCAAAAAATTTAAGTACCTACCAATTTCTGCTGCAAAAATATTTCTAATAGAATTAAAATATTTATACAGTGGAATTATCACTAAATAATTATATTAACTGTTGCCAGTAATTGTATGTATAATCTGTGTGACGACATGGTATGTATTACAAACTTTATAATTCTGCTTATACATATGTATTTTCAACATGCGTGTTTACATGTATGTGTGTATAGCATATGTATACAAACATACGTATGTATGTATATCTATGTATACTTAAAACAATAATAATTTATGAATAAATTAAATGGAAAAACAACAACGTTATTTAAAAAAACATAATGCAATTTATTTCTGATTCAAATAATAAATGTGTGTAAAATAAATATAAAAACTTTTTTACTTTATACTTCGATGTTTTACTTTTTCTTTTTCTGTATCGATGGCTTTTTATTGTAAAATTCTATTCATATTTTGGCATTACGGTTTATCAATTTATGATTTTTTAAAAAT
Source organism: Nasonia vitripennis (assembly GCF_009193385.2). Classification (NCBI taxonomy): domain Eukaryota; kingdom Metazoa; phylum Arthropoda; class Insecta; order Hymenoptera; family Pteromalidae; genus Nasonia; species Nasonia vitripennis. The sequence goes on along the minus strand of NW_022279643.1, from coordinate 1,049,630 downwards.
AAAACATTTAATATTTTTTTTACGTTTTTATCAAACTTTGACGTTTTTCTACAATACTTCGATGTTTTACTTAATCTTTTTCTGTATCGATGATTGGCTTTTTAATAAAAATTTTCGTTAATATTTTTGGCGGAAGGCCGAGTGTGAGACTCTTTCGACAATTTTCGGAGGCTATTTTTATTTTTGCAAATCGAAAGTTCGGGCGGCAGGTACGGCGCGGGGCCGGGGCGCCTGCTTGAAAATCATTCGTGAGTTAAGCGTCGTAGGGGAAGGTTCGACGGAGTCGCGGTGGCAAGACTGAGCGCGGGACTTATTTTAAAAGGCTTATTTCGGGAGCCATTTTTATTTTTCGCACATCAGGAGTTCGGGTAGGTAGGTGGCGACCACCTAGAGGAGTCATTCGCAAGTTAACCGTCGGAAGGGATCATTTGGGGAATAGCGAGACTTATGTTTGGACGCTAGCGAGGGCTCATTTGCGTCTTGGCCGCTGGACAGAGAACATCTAAGAAGGGATTTCATCTCGGATACAAAGTAAAAGTAAAGTTTGAAAAAAAATAATTTGACCTTGAAATGACCTTGTAGGACTGGCTCAAATTCGAGGTCACAATTCTCCCCCCCCCCCTATACAACAACTTTGGTCTCTACCACTTTTTTTTAATTTGGCGTTGCTAGAGGAATTACGTAGGCGGGGTTTCATTCTGGCTGCAGGACATTGAGATGACCTTCAGTGCCGCAACCGAACATACCATTCTGAACGTAAAATTTACCGCTCTTTCCATTCCCGCAATAAAAGAATGGGGTTCCTATTTAAAAATCCAAAGTTGACCTTCAAATGACCTTGAAAAACGCGTTCAAGGTCAAATCCAAGGTCACCATCGGGTTGCCCCTTCGATATCCTACAACTTTGGTCTCTACCATTTTTTCGATTGTGGCTGTCCCTGACGAGTTATGAGCGGTGCCCGTTTAAATTGGGTCACCCTGTATATACTCACACACAATTTGGGTGAAAATTAATATTTTCCTCTACGATTTTATAGGGAACTGTATGTGTGTGTGTGTGTGTGTTTCTCTCTCGGAGACGAAGGTATTAGAGAAAATCTTAGAAAGACCATGGCATGACCTTGTTAATAGAGTTGTTGGAACAGCCCCATCCACAATGTGTCGAATTCCCACCGACTAAACCCATTCCCTCTACGGCCAGGTAAAAAAACAGCCAGCCGTAAAAGGGACGCCTTCTTTGGCTTTATCAACCCTCGGTAAAGGTGCCTAGCTCCATCTTCATCTTCTATGCCCCTAAACCCCGCGGTACCACCGTCATACAATGCTTCGCACGGGGGCGAAAGGCTTTTCCTGCTTCTGGTTGATGTGGTCGTCAATCGTGATAGAGCAGCCCCAACTTTTACTGCTTTATCACTGACTATTTCCAGATGCTGTTTAAAACTTAGTCTTGCATCGATGGTGATGCCCAAGTATTTGATGGTTGGTTGAGAAACGAAATCATGTCCATCCACCGTCAGTATGATTTCCTCCATCTTCATCCTACTGGAAATGAGGATAACTCCCGTGTTGTGACTAGCTAGTTCCAGTCTCGTCTCTGTTAGCCATTCGTGTATTATACAGGTAGACTCTTCAGCTATGTCTGTCAACTCTCCTTTATGTTTCGCTACTACCACTACTGCTATGTCGTCAGCGAATCCTACGACTGTTGCTCTTTCAGGTAATTGTAGCTTCAGTACCCCGTCATACATGATGTTCCAAGTCGGTGGGCCAAGTAGCGACCCTTGGGGGACGCCTCCTATAACTTTATATCTTGGTATCGTCCTCGGTGTCATATAATAGAATTCTGTCCTTCAAGTAGTCCGACATTATCCTTCTTATATAAGGGCACATCCTGCTTCCGGAGTGCCTCGTGTATTTCACTCCATCTGGCCGAATTGAATGCATTTTTGTCATCCAATGTAACTATAGCGCAATACTTCTTTTTTCATTTCTTTCATCTTTTCCCCTCTATCGCTGTTTGTGCAGTGTCAATCACTAGACTAACTGCGTCCAGGATTAAACGCTTCGTTCTAAAGTTATATTGGTGTTCCGCTAATCTACCTTTTCATTCTATAAAATGATCCATTCTGACGCTGATAATGCGTTTTAGGATCTTGCCTGGAGTATCCAGCATGCAGAGAGGTCTTTATGATGAGGGCTCCTGGTGTGGTTTTTTTCCCTTTGGCAGAAGCACTAGTCGCTGTTTTTTCCAGTTTATGGAAAATGTTCTCTCTTTTAGACATGTATTGTACAAGTCTACGAAGACCTCTGGATGAGCATATATGGCATGCTTTAACGCAATATTTGGAATGCCATCCGGCACTGGGGCCTTGTTATTTCCTACCCTTCTGCAGGCGGCTAACAATTTCTCAATCGTGATCGGTGTGATTGCCTCTTCATTTATACCTCTTTCAATGAAACTTAGCTCTTGCAGTTGCCTGGAAAACAGCGTGGTCACTACCCGGTGTAATAGCTCCGGGCATTTTGGAGGGGGCACGTAGCTTTCTTTAATCTTTTTTATTACTTTTTATTATGGTCAACCCCAAGGGTCTTGTTTGACCTCATCCTGTAATTCCTTCAGGCACCGCCGTTTGTTTTCGCGTATTTTCTTCTTAAGACTCCTTTTAGCGTCCTTCATTTCTTGTCCGCGGGCATCTATTATTTCCAGGCCTATACCAGTTTTATAGTATTTATTCCTTGCCCGTTGTTCTCGTCTTCTGGTTTAGTGGCACTTACTACGTGCATTTGCAATCTCCTGGTCCCACCAATATACTGGTGGTCGTCTACTGTATGCCACTCTTCGTGGCATTGCAGCGTCACATGCTTGGGTGCTGTTTACCGTCACCTGCTCCGCCTTGCTGTTCGCCATTCAAGACAGTTGCATTTCTTCTAGTGCTAACAGGAACATCTCCTTATCATAATCCTTCATTTTCCAACTAACTCTATTTGTCGTTGTACTCGCGCTGGGTCCCCTTTTTTGTGTTCCTACCTTTATTATTATGGCCTGATGATCACTATGTGTGTAGTGTTCACTTACTGTCCATGAATCAACTGAGCCGATAAGGCTACTTCTAACAAACGTCAGGTCGACAATAGTCCCTGCGTCTCCTCTTCTAAATGTGTAGGTGCATCCTTGGTTAACTAGGATCAAATCCAGGAGAGCAAATGCTTCCAGGAGTATTCGTCCTTTGTGATTAGTCTTTATGCTGCCTTACTCCACAACCCACGCATTAAAGTCGCCTGCAATCAGTATTGGTTTCCTCCCGACTGCGTCTTGTATAAGCCGATCTAGCAGTTGTTCGAACTGCTCGATTGGAGCGTTAGGTGAAGTGTAGCAGCTGTTAACAGTAACACCTGCTACCTTAGTCCGTATAAATCCTTCTTCACGGATCTTCATTTTTTTTACAGAAAGCAACGTTTCCACATGTCCAGATTGCTGCTTTACCCGTAGTGTCCATTTCCCACAATGGCTCGTCTAGATCCTTATATTGTTCGCACACAATAGCTACATCTACCTCTCTCTCGCGGACATACTGATTAAGTAGGTCCTGTGCTGTCTCACAGTGGTTTAGATTTATCTGCACTATCTTCATTTTTGTTGGTTTTTCACTACTTTTAATGTAGCTTGGTAGGCTGGGCATGTATAGCTGGGCATTCATAGCATCTAGATGGTCGTGTCTCTTGACTTATCTCCCTGATTCTGCAATTAACCCAACCTACTTTGAGCTTTCCCTGTGCGATTGCCTTTTATGCAATCTGGACACGCAGCTGTACGACGGCAGTCTGCGTATCCCCATAAATTTTCCGAAGAGTCTTTACGGACGTCTCCTCTACTACTTCCTTCTCTTCTGGAAACTCTCCACTTAGGGCTTCTAGAATATCCTGCTTAGAGGTGAGCATATCCAGGTCTTTTTATTTCAAAGACGACTTTATGCTGACGACTCTTGATTGTGGCTTCTTTTACCAGGACCGCTTTAACCGTTTCTTGAAGTTCCTGCGTTTTCACTTCTTTGGTGCGTCGTAGCTCCAAAAGAAGATCTTCTTCCACCGTTTTGCGTATCTTATTTATGCTGTTACCAAGCACTGTCAGATTAGGGTCTGCTTTTATTTTCCTCAAAATATCAGCGTACGAATTTCCTTCAGCAACTTTTATAACAAGTGCATCAGGCCTGGTGAGTCTCTCTCGTGGTTTTCTAGTGCCATTTTTGTTCTTGGCACCAGTGCTTTTACGTAACTCCTCTTTCCTCTCTTTTTCTTTCTTTTTCTTCTTTTTGGTAATAACCTCCTGCCAGGGTGGGTCTGCCTTTTCTTCCAAAGAAACCTGTGATTGGATTTTTGATGCGATTTCCACAGAGGCTAGTTCCTTATTTTTCCTCGTTCTTTTAGCGTAGTTTTTTTGTCGCTCTTCTACCTGGCTTGGTGACATTGCCTTACGCTTATTTAGCGTTCGTGTCATCACCGCGTTTGATGCTTCTATCGTCTGTAAAGCCTTGTCCTCCTTCTGGATATGCTGCTGGTTCGGTGACATTTCTGCTTTATTAACCCGTTATTAACCAAGAGACCTGAAATTTGACTTCTCTTTCAACGCCTTATTTCTTTATGAAATCATCATCAGATTAATGCGGAAATACCATATCTGATGGGATTTTTATCGCTCTTTTCGAATCTGGCACCAGATTTGCGATTTGAGCAACCAATTTTGAACTACATTTGTTTAAACAAAAAAAAAAACGTGATTTTTGAAAATTTTTTCCGAAATGATCGTAATTTTCGCCACGATTACGTATTCCGATCGGGTTGAAACTCTGTATCTGGTGGCATACATGCCTATACTACAAGTTAGCATAATTGGTTTATCCAGATTCAAGATGGCGGACACCAGAACAGCCGGTTGTAGCCAAAAATGTAATAATAAGCTTTTAGATTTTTACTCGATAAGCATAGACTTATTGAAAAAATTTTGTTGAACAAAAAATGCTTAGAATTAGTCAAAGAACACGTGTGAATTTTTTCAAAAATTTATGGATGATTTAAAAAAAAAAAATCTAACAACTTTATAACAAGTGCAGCATCGTTCTTTAGCCGTAATAAAATTATTCCGTTGCCCAACTCTTACCATCGTGGAGGTTGACGATCTTTTGAAGAGTCTTATTTTTGTTTTTTTTTGTTTTTGTTTTTTTTTGTTTTTTTTGTAATTTTTTCATATATTTCTATCTTACTTTTATTCTTCAAATACCTTACCGTCTTTCATGGTATTTTGCGTTTCATTTATGAATAATTTGGAAACAATTAACGCAAAAGTAATTGTTACAATCTAAACAATACCGTGTTGTTCGCAAAATACACTTTTCTACAGAGCAAACTCGTCTTGCTTTTGAATCAAATTTATGCTCTATCAAATTTCTTGACTTACCCAATAAATAAACTCGCTAACTTTCATAGCCATGGTTTTGGTTTTTACCTTACCGTCTTCTTTGCAAATATTGTAAATAACCGTTGCATTTACAATGGATGATTGTATTAGTCGAATAAAAACTGACCATGTCCACTTTTTTGAATTTATTTTTGGTACAGTTTTTTTGCATCTAAAATCATGGGTATCCACACCACCCATAAATTTATTGTAAGCAACAAAAGCTGAAGGAAACCGAATTTCTGCTTTATTACGAACATCGGATGAATACCTTTTGAGGGGTTTGATAGGACTGACAGAAGCCGCTGTAGAAAGAAAAGATACTTGTTTGGAATCAATGACGCTAATAAAATTCATTCCGCTATTTTTGTCATGATGAACTTTGAACGAACCTTTTACAGCTTTCTTGTCAAATTCATGCTTTATTTCTATTCTGTTTCGTCGTACAGTACCAGTTGCCTTTAGACCGTTTTTCATCAAATGTACGAGCAGATCAGGACTTGTAAAAAAATTATCCATGTACAAATATTGACACAATTTTCTTTTTGAAACATCCATCAACAACTTGTTTACCATTTGTAAAACAACAGTAGAACCAAGAGCACATGAAGCCAATTTTTCATTTTTTTCATCACCTCTCTTACCACAGTAAATGTCTAAATCAAATATATATCCATTAACATCACATAGTCCCCAAAATTTTAAACCATATCTATCCGGTTTTGAAGGTAAGTACTGCTTCAAACTAGTTCGACCAAAAAATCGCACCATCATCTCATCCACAACAAGTGCCGTTGAAAAAAAACCAAACTGCTGGATATTTTTTCTAAATATGTTGATAAGATCACGAACCTTCCAAGCTTTATCAACACTAGTTTGATTACATGTTTTAGAATATTTTATTTTAGATTTTATATCAAGAAACTGTTTACGGCTCATAGCTGAAGCAACAACATCACATTTCAATAATGGATTACTAGACCAGTATTCATATGTTGATGTTCGAATATTATATGATGTCAATAATAAAATTCCAATAAAAGTATTAAATTTTTCCATTGATATTTCTAAACCATTTTCAGATGTAGCTTTTATGATATGATTTTTGAGTTCATCGGTGAAGAATAATTCAAAAAGTTCGACGAATGATTTTTGGCAAATAGATTTTTTTGTAATATCGCTTAAAAGTATATAATTTTCTAAATTTTCACTATACATTTTTTCTTTTTCAATCCATAAGTATGTGTGATCTCCTTCTATTTTTTTTTGAGTAGAGAGCTCTTTTCCAGCACCACTTGTCCTCTTTTAAGCTGGTTAACCTGGATCATAATCGCCGATAGATGGCTTCTAACAGACTTATGAATGTTGGATGCGTTTGACACAACATTATCCATATAGTCCAGCCTGTCTCGGATCTTTTCCCATATGCTTTCTCGTTCTCGCTCAGCATCCCAGATTGTATTCCAGATCTCGAGAGCTTCTTTCCTGATTTCTCTTCTTGCTTGGTTAAATTTTCCATGCTCCATAATAGTCTTTATTCCGGTATGTGTCTGACCACTGTTGATCCCCCCGAAATAATTATCATTCTGTGATGATTCACTAATTCTGATGGTGAATATTTACGAAATTACTTATAATATTGTTTTAATATAGTGTAGATTTGACAATATAACGAAATAGTATATTGTGTACCAAGGGCGTAAAGTGGGCTTTTTTAGGCCGAGTGTGGAGTTTGCATACAAGTCAAGGCGAGTTAGCCCGAGCCCAAGGCAAGGGCGTTTACGAGCCCCAGATGAGTATCGCAACCACACGAGGCCAAAAAGCCCACTTACCCTTATGTGCATACCATATTTTTTGTAACGTATGTACTGATTTCCGCGTTTACACACATACCCACATACACACATATACGTATATTTGATGTTAACCATTGACTATTTTCATTGAAACATTTTAGCGGAAATTTTTCATTTGTTCGCTGGGCAAAAAAAAAAATTAAAAACGCCTGTAAAATTGTTTACTTTTTTTAATTAACGCCCGCTTAATAGTTACAAAAACGCGAAAATCATGCTTCTGTTACAAACATTTTTTGATATAATCTCAGCATAGACTATATTGAAATGATGAAACAATATGTTAACATATTTTATACGAACAAATATAATTTTTAACTATTTTTTTTTCCAAACATACTCTGCAACAAAGTATACTAACCAACATTAGTTAACTGCGAGCGAAGGAAGCGTTCTTTATTGGTAAATTAATTAAATATATATATCGCTTTAATCAAGTCGCATCTTTCCTAATAATTATATTTTAACTCACATATTCAAATATTATAGTATGCCACTCAGAGCTGTATATACAATGTTAAACATAACTATCGCAGCTAGCCGACTCAAGAATGCGACGTGAAGACACAGTCCCTCTTTTTGACTCTTTTCTCTCTTCAGTGGCAACACACATTGTGAATACAAGACCGCGAGTTTTCTCTCTCTTTCAGCGTACAGCCTTGCCGCGTTATTTACGAAATTTCTTAACGTACCTAAAAGCTCCGAGGCAGTTAAGCCGGGCGATTTTTCAAAAAACTGACAATTTTGTCTGTTGGTTTTGGGGTGAAGAAACGACAACTGCGAGTTCGTGTGATGTGACTTAAGTGAAACGTTGTAGATTGTGACAGCGCGGCATCTGTCCCGGATGGTGGCTTGGACTGTACTAGTTTGAGGAAGCGGCGAGGGAGGCTGCTTGGGTCTGAGAGTGGAGGGGAAAGGAGGGGTTCAAGTGATTGTGGGAGCCATCTAGGAGGTGTCAAGGGTAGCTGGTTGAGTTGGGTAGGGGCACCAATATTTAAATCCAACATGTCAATTCTCCTCTTTTGGATTAGATCTTCTCCATAAAAGGGCTTGCGCTGAGCTGACGCAGTCAGTTTTTTGATGGTCGCAGCATTAAGCGCTTTAGAAAAAGCATCATTAGACGCATCATTAAGCGCTTAGCGCAACTTCCATGTTATTCCAGGGTTTATCCATAAAAATTAATCAGTGGGGTGGACGTTTGGAAACATCGTTAGAGCATATCGTCAAGATAAGAAAATGCATGTTAAAATAATGAATGTATATTCCAAAATAAACAGGAGAGTTTGACGAGTGCAAAGCACTAGCGTCAGCCATCGTACTTCAAATGTAAAACGCAAAGCGCTTCGCGATGTAAGGCGGTAAGCCACAGCAAGGCCACGCATGACACGCTAATTGAGAAAATGTATTTTAAAGTATCGCTTTAGCATTTTTAGACTATATGCTGTTTGGAATTTTTATCGGAGGGTATCGATCAAGTTACGTAAGAATGTTCTAAGTAAAGTTTTTCAGTGCATCAGAGAAAAGATTTGAACTTTTATGCTAAAAAATATACAAATCGTACAATTGAAAATGTTGTTCGTGAGTCATGATTTTGTGAAGAATAATTCAAAATTTTGAAAAATCACGAAAAATAGTTGTGACGTTACACCATTCCAAAGAGATACACTGAAAGATTCTCGAGGCGGCTGCTGATCAGCCTGAGCGACTGGTGCACTAAGGCGATTAGCTCATCGCTACGAAAATTTAGCGGCGGCTATTTTGCAGCGGCTGCCCCGTTTTGGCGCAGCAGCCACACTATATCAGTCAAAAAGGGAAAGCAGTTCTTGCAAAGTGGAACTGTCGTCGCACTCACAGCAGCTGAACTACATATTTGTGATAGTAGCGCTTTCGAAATTAGGGGAGCTGTCGCGCAATCTCGTAGTACAGTAGCTGCTTGTGCTACGTGCAGCAGCTTTTCCAAGAATATTTCAGTGTACAATCGATAAAATTATTGCTTTTGAATTCGTATTTAGAAGTAAAACTTTTTTGACAAAAAAAGCTCAAACATTGTAATATAATAAGCATAAAATCAATAAATATCACGAAAAAATTACCATAGAACGCAAACAAGTTATTTAAGTTTGAAAATCAATTTAGTAAAAGAAAAATACTTCTTTTAAATTTCTAAAATATTTGTATCGATTCTAATAATATAATTTCTGAAACATTACATAAACTAATACATGGGATTCGAACTTTTACCTGCTTTTGAGGTGCTATAACAACACTGATAAGATTAATATTTTGCAGTTTATTTTGACATAAAAAGATTCCTGTTGTAAACAAATTTTTCATAAATTGTATCTAAACCATTATTATCAGTAATATATTTTACATTCATTTTTTATATTTTTAAGGTATTAAAACTTCTTGGAAATGGCTCAAAACAGAGGCGAAAAAGGCGAGGTCTGGCCAGTTACGGATCAGTATCTTCTTTACCTACATCATCTGTATCGTCTAGACCCTTAACAAAGCATTACGATAAAAAAAAATCTCACTTTATTGAAGATCGAACAATGAAAACCAAAGACATTAAAGTAAGTGTAAAAAAACAATTATTTTATCTCTCTACGTGTGACCCTACTTTAATTTGGGTTGCGGAGAAAATCTGTTCATTTCACCATTTCGGCTGATCTTCATTTTAGAACTCAAAGCACTATTTGTCACATAATCTAAAAAACATTGGTAACTTATACGCTAAGACTTGTTTAGGTCTACCCGTTAACGGATCTTGTATGAGTGGTAGGTGTACTCATTATCTACACAGGATAGGAATGCGCCGGGAGAAGACGTAGGTCTGTATATCATAGATAGTCTTACTATAACGACGCTGGTCAAACTCTACACAAAAATAACCCTAAACACTACACCAAATTATTCTACACACATATTTGCTACACAGAAAAATTCTATACTCATTTTTACTGCACACCAATATCCTACGCGCATTTTTAAAGATTTTACTACACCACAAAACTCTACACAATCGTATAACCTATTCTTGTCAAGAATGTATAAAAATGATACTAGTGAAATTCGACATAATCAGAATGTACACGATGGATCTTCACATGACTTTATAATGCATGTTATTTGTATACAACTGCAACGTGCACGATTACACTGTACGCTTAAAATTTACACATTTATTTAATCTATCGGTGCGGATATTTTAAGTGTAATACTGTTTAACATTCGTGCAAAACATCTTTTTATGCACAGATTTTTTGTACACGTGTAGATTATATACATTAATTATATACACTATACAAGTACACACTTAGAATTAACACATATGTTCAATCTATCGGTATAAAAATTCTTTGTGTGCTCATATATGCGCATGGGGAATCGTTGTAATCGCGCTTTTCATATTCGCAACTCAAAAAATAAACTCCTTTTATCATAACTTTTAGAAGAATGTTGTTAAAGAGTGGACTTGTAGAATTTCCTAAATCATTTAGAACTTCCGTAGGTTGAAAAGGTAAGTATACGCACTATTTAGAGAGAGAGAGAAAGATAGAGAGAGAGAGAGAGAGAGAGAGAGAGAGAGAGAGAGAGAGAGAGAGAGAGAGAGTGAAGAGAGAGAGAGAGAGAGAGAGAGAGAGAGTGAAGAGAGAGAGAGAGAGAGAGAGAGATTAGATTATTCTTTATTATCTGTACATTATGTTGTACAAAAATTATTATAAGAATTTAGTGTGTAAAGTGTATTTTACAAAAAAAAATTGTGTATAGTGAATGAAAGCATGAGCGCGAATGAGAATGGTACAGTTCAATATTTTCGGATGATTTAAATGTAATAATGAGTTTTCGAGAGTGTAGAAGTGTTGTCGTGCTTTTTGTTTAAATAGTGGTATTGATAGAGTGTCACGGATATGAGATGGAAATGGGTTCCAAAGGTAAGCAGAGCTTATGCGAAATGAGTTCTTTAGCGTCTCCGTGGTGAATGACTGGATGTCCAGTGGTGTCACTTCTCCCCTCACAGGACGTAGTGCTACGTGGAAGTCGAAAAAGGCAATAAGATGGGATGGAACTGCAATATTAAAAAGTTTTCTTAGATAGCAGGCCATCAAGTACTTCCTACGTCCGGCGGTGGTCAGCCATTGTAGCTCACGCCTGTAGGGTGTGATGTGCTCGTCCCTTCTAACACCATAGATGTACCCGTGTTGACGAATCTCTGTAGTTTAGTGTCTAATTCTTGTGTTAAGTCATTGTATACTAGTGAGCAGTAATCTATGGTGGGAAATAAAAGCATTTGTATTAGATGTTTGCGCAGTCTGAGGTTGGTACTTTTCCTAAAAAAGTAAAGTCTGTACATTAATGAATGAGCGCGCTTGCACAGTTGTACTACGTGCTCCATCCAGGTTAGTTTGGAATCAAGCACCAAACCTAGACTACGAACAGACGACTCAAACTCGACCCGGGCCCCTCCTAATATGATATAGTTGTTGGCAATAGTTGGTAAAGCATTAATGTAATAGGGGGAACCCAGTACGATTCTCCGCAGCCCACCGCATAATCCTGTCGGCATTAGCACTCATCCTGACAGAGCAGGAATCAAGCTCCTCCAGGCGGCATTGGCTGTAAATTTGCAAGTCATCCGCATAGATTAGGTGTCGAGTTTCAGCATCAAGGCAGAAACTTATGTCATTGATTTACAACGAAAATAGTAAGGGACCTAGGACAGATCCTTGAAGTACTCCCATGTTAAGGGGTCTAAAAGAAGAGATTTCGTTGTTATCACCAATTACAGCTTGACTCCTTCCGGAAAGGTAGGAAGCAAGCCAGCGGATGACTTTCCAAGGAGCCTTTCGTGACACACTGTGTCAAACGCCTTGCTGAAATCAAAAAGGAGCAGAAGGGTCACCAGCTTACTATCCATGCCAAGCCTGACGTCATCTGTGAGTTTGATTAAGCCCGACTGTGTGCTGTGGCCAGTGCGATAGCTTTGATTAGATCTTTTTGGAGGTCATCTAGCTAAAGTCTAGATTCAAGGTAATTAGATAATTGTTTATGCACCAGCCACTCCAGCGCCTTGGCAAGGAAGCAGAGAAGGGAGATCGGATGATAGTCAGTTAAGACGGAGGGAGAACTGACCATGTTCAGTGCTCGTACCAGGGACGACTTCCAGGCTGAGGGAAAGCATGACTCGCCCAGCGACAGGTTGAAAATGTGACAAATATAAGGGGCGAGTACTGGCAGTGCTTTAAAAACTACAACCTGTGGTATGCCGTCGCTGCCTCTGACCTGAGTGTCGAAGTGTTTCACCGCTGCAAAAACGTCCGATTCCGTGACCTCGTTGAAATTAAAGTGTTCAGGGAAGTCGAGGGTGTTGAGGGTACGCAGGAAGTCCTCGACTGATGGAGCGAGGCGGTCATTGGAGACCGAGCTGAAATGCTTGTTAAGATCGTCGGTGGAGAAACGGGAGGGGGTGGTGTCCCTAAAGTTAGTTATTCCAAGATTTTCCAACTCTCTCCAAATCTCACCGACGTCTGTCAAGATGGATAGTCGTGAATGGTAGAAGTTCAGCCTGGCCTCCTCGACCTGTTTGTGTGCGTCATCCCTAGCCAATCTATAAAAGTACAGATCTCGGGGAAAACGAGTTCTGCGAAACCGTCTATAAAGTCGATCCCTTTCTTTAACAAGGTCACAAAGAGCCACGGTAAACCATGGGTGACGTTTCTGTCTAGATGTTACTGTCTTTAATGGGGCGAGAAGTTCAAATACGACCGTCAGGTTTGTGTTTAACAGGGTGATACATTCGTTGAGTGATGACGTGGTGATGGATGACCAGTCGCGTGTGCCCAAGAAGTCCCTTAACATCTCGTCACAGATTCCCTTGTAGTTACGGTAAGAGTATGTCTTTGGTGTGTGGCGTGGTAGTTGTATGTCAAGGGTGGCCGTGATTAGGTCGTGTCCGTTTATGAATGGAGTGTCAGTCTTCCACTAAGACAGCAGGCGATCCTGCTCGTCAATCAGACAGAGGTCAAGCCAGGTATCCTTGTCTGTGATGCGTGGCACCATATGCTACTGATCTTAGAGAGTTCTCCTCAATAAAGGCCTTGATATATTTTGCGCCCTCGGATGAGGAGAGGTGATCAGCATTGAAGTCGCCAAGGATTATCTTCGTGGAGTAGTTATGCATGCGCGTTGTAAGATGTTCTATAAAGTTATTGCCGCGCAGGAACGGGGCATGCGGCGGGCGATAGACTACGCCCGCGAAGATAGGTGTTATTCCTTTAGCAGATACTTCGCAGAAAAGGTATTCTGGTTTGCCCGGCTTGCCCGACCATTCGCTATCAGAAGACGAGATGATGTTAGAGGTTAGTGAGTGGTGGATGTAGAGGGCCACTCCTCCACCGTTACGGTTTCTGTCACGTCTGTAAAGAGTATAATTATCTAGTGGGGGGATAGATATTACCTTGTCATCCAGCCAGGTCTTAGTGACAGCTATTACATGGTAGAACGGACGAGTGGACATAAAAAGCCTGACCATCTCAATGTGTCCTGTAATCGAGTTCGCATTGAAATGGCAGACCCTTAGACCCTTTGACAGTGACGCTTCAGAAACGGATGAAGAGTGAGCAGTAGATTTGAAAGTGTGTGTAGATGCAGATGATAGATGAGGTGGAGTGAGGTGAATGTGGGTGGAAGAGTGTTGTGGTGGTATTAAGTGTGTCTAAGTTAAGTTTATGTTTGTGTCGGTGTCTGTGTTGTTGTGCGATTCAATAAAAAAGCATCCAGTTCTTCTGACGTCTCGATGATACATGCCCTGGTGTTGTCCTCAATTGGGCGGATGAATATCTTCCCATCCCTCACGTAAGATAGGCAGCCTCTTTTCCTGGCCTCCAGTCTGGCCCTTATCCGGAGCTTGTGGACGTGTATTGGTAGTAGCTCATTAATGTTGATGAGCCCACTCATTTCTGGCGCGTTGGCCTCACGCAGGGTTTCAACACTGAGCTTTGAGGTGTGAAGCTTACCCCTCTTGATTTTCGCTGCGATGGAGGAGCAGACCAGGACATGGGACGATAATGTGACAGCAAGAGGTGGCATTTTACTGTAGGCAGCACGGTTGTCCAGTCGTCCCATGATCCTAACGGAGATGATGTCTCGCCTGAGCACTGTTGGATCTAGTGCAGAGAGGACGGCGAAAGCTAGCAGGCGCAGTGCAGTATCATGGCCATATTGTAGGCCGGTCAACACCGCAACATTCGGTGTTGATGATGTAGCCTGCTGCTTCTTGATCTCGCGTAGTTGCCCCATGAGATAGGCTATCTCAGCAGGGTCAGTGGCTTGGCTGCATGATGGCTGCTGGCTGGAGGGTTGATTGGTTGAGCTGCCCTTAGATGTTAGTTCGCGAAACTGCGATTGAATTTCCGCGATTGTCGCTTCCGCTGCTGTCATGCGGGTGACTATTTGTGGCAACTCATCCACAGCTTTGAGTCGCGTTTCGATTAGGCCAAGCCGGCGCTCAATCTCTGCGACTCTGGTCGTCATCTGCCTGTGCGACTCAAGAGCTTCATCCTGCTTTAGTTCGATATCTTTCAGCGCCTTCTGTATATCACACAGAATGGCCTTGAGTGAAGCGTCCATGACTGCTGGTTGGCAGGGGAGTGTATCCGTGATGCTGTGGCTGATGGTGGCGCGGATTTGGGTTTCTTCGCCAGTGATGGTTGCTTTGCCTTTGTTGAGTCCTTTATTGCGTCCAAACTCTTACTGCTGGTAGGTGAGTTGACTGTAGTGGAGGTGCCAAGAGAATTGTTGAGTGGTCCCAACTTCTTTCTTAAATATTCCTCTGCATAGATGAAACAGGCGAAGGTCTGCAAGCCCTCAACTAGCAGAGAACGGAATTTTATGCACGTCGCGTGGTAGTAATTGGTGCACATTTCGCACCTTTTTGGGTCCTTGGTCTGTATAGGCAGGTTGCCACAGACCTCATAATTCTGCTTTTTCTGGCTCGTACTCATTTTGTCGATAAATTACCGTCAGTCGATAATGTCGAGAGTTTTAGAAGGTGTTGGTGTGGAAATTAATCGTCTTTACTGACAAGCTTATTGCAGTTGTCAGGAGATGGAGTATTGAGTACAGAATAAGACTGATGTACCAACCTTATTGCCTGATTAGTAATTAGTGATGTTCCGTCTAATCAACAGGTGCCGCCTCGTGTTTCAAGTTTGACTAGATATGTGTAGAGCACGCCAAGCAACTATACAAGATGGCGAGGTGACGCCTTGGGGTTTTGAGGTTAGGACGCACTAGGCAAAGTCAAGCAGGAAAAAGCAGTAGTAAAAGCGTGCAGCCAGCCACTATTTATAGCACAGCAAGAGCGCGAGGAAAAGCAGCACACAGCAGGCACACAACACGAGAGCAGGAAAAAGGTGCACACCAGTAAATATAACAAAACTCACGAGCGAGGCACAGAGTGACCAGTCAGTTTAGAGAGCAGACGACAGAGACGGAGAGAGAGAGAGAGAGAGAGAGAGAGAGAGAGAGAGAGAGAGAGAGAGAGAGAGAGGCGTGGAATCTGTACGTCGAGTGTGGCCGTGATAAGGTCATGTCCGTTGATGAAAGGAGTGTCTGTCTTCCAGTATGAGACCAAGCGATCCTGCTCATCAATTAAGCATAGGCCAAGTCAGGTGTCAGAGTCCAGTCTGTGATGGGTTGCACCATATGGCACAGAAGTGAGGGAGTCTTATCTATGAAGGCCCTGATGAAATTGGCGTCTTCAGATGAAGAAAGCTGATCGGCATTAAAGTCACCCATGATGACCTTCGTGGAGTAGTTGTGCATAAGTGTTGTTAGTTGTTCAATGAAATTAGATACCTGGATAAAGGGTGAGTGAGGAGGGCGATACACAACCCCCACGAAGATGGGCGATACTTCCTTAGCTGAGATTTCACAAAAAAGATACTCCGGCTTAGCTGGCTTGCCTGACCATTCGCCGTCAGATGACGAGATAACGCTAGCCGTCAATGAAAGATGAATGTAGAGGGCCACACCTCCACCGTTCCTGTTTCTGTCCCGTCTGTGCCAAGTGTAACCTTCCAGTGAAGGGATGGATGATATCTTGTCACTTAGCCAGGTCTCAGTTACAGCTATTACGTGAAAGGGGGAACGAGTGGACAAGAAGGGCCTGATCATCTCAATGTGACCCGTAAGGGAATTCGCATTGAAATGACAGACCCTTAAACCCTCGGACAGAGACATTTGAGAGGCAGATGTGGATAAGTTGGATGATTTAGATGGTGGTTTTGGTGGAATGATATGTGTGTGTGTTAGTGTGTGGTATCCATGCTGGCTGTTGGCGGCGTACGGGCTAAAAAAGCCTCAAGATCAGCGTCTGTAGAGATGATGGTGGCCCGTTCGCTGTCCTCGCCAGAACGGATGTAGACTCTCCCGTCCCTCACGAAAGAGCGGCATCCCCCCCTCTTCTTTGCCTCTAGCCTGACCTTTATACGCAGCTTTTGAATGTCTGGAGGAAGCAGCTCGTTTATGTTGATAAGTCCCTGGTGGTTTGGGTGGAGAGCTCTCGCTTCCTCCAGTAGGGCAGCATCCAGTTCGCTAGTGTGGAGTTTGCGTTTCCTGGCTTTGGCCACGATGATTGAGCGGGCCAGCGCACTGGAAGAGAGAGTGACAGATAGATGTGGTAATCTGCTATCACCTTGCACATTGATGTTGGTTGCGTCAAGTCTCCCCATGATCCTGGCGGTTGTCACATCCCGCCTAAGGACCGTGGGATCCAGTGCAGCCAGGACGGTGTAAGCCAGGAGTTGCAGTGATAGGCCAGGCCAGAGATCACCACCACATTATTCGCCGAGCGCTCCTGCTACCTCTTAACTTCAGCCAGCTCGCTGCGGAGGTTGTTGATCTCTTCAGAGGCAGGACCAGTGCTGATTTTCTGCTGCTCTGCGGGGCTCCTTGACGACAGCTCTAAATATTGTGCCTGCAGCTCAGAGATGGAGGACTCAACATTGTTTAGTCGAGTCTTGAGTGCAGACAAGTTGTCAAGGGCTTTGAGGCGGCTTTCGAGAGGTCCAAACTTTTTCTCAATTCGTGAGACCCTTTCAGACATGGTGTTTTGCGCCTGAAGGGCCTCACTCTGGATCTTTCGAATTTCATCCAGCGCCGCGAAAATGTCCTTAAGGGACGTCTCTATGGACGTCGCCTGTGTTCTCGCTGGCGATTGATTCCTGAAGCTAGCCAGAGATGCGGGTGCCGATTTGTTTTTCTTCGGCGCACCCGTTGCAGGCGTACCCTTGGCAGATGTATTTGCCGCCGCTGCTGCCGCTGCCGCTGATTTCGCCCTAATCTGCGTGGTTTTGGGCGTGACGGTGTCATACTCTACCGCGCAAGCAGCACAGGCAAGTGTGGCAGCATCCCTCACCATTATGGACCTAAAGGTGATGCATATAGTATGGAACTGCTGATTACACAACTCGCAGGTCTTCATTTTCCCCCTAGCTGTTTTATTGCAGTGTGCACACGTGACGGCAATTCGGCGTTCTTCCCACCAATTCCGCTCATTTTAGGTGTTATTGAGTCTCTGTCGACAACTTACTGTCAGTCGATAACGTAGAGAGAGTTGCAGGATAGTAACAGTAGGCAAGTTATCGACTGAGCCAGAGACTTGGTACTCTCGAAGCCAGATGGAGTGCTAACCGAGAGAGAGGTGAGATTTGACCGACCTGCGGTTGATGATGGAGACGTTCCTGGTGGTGTTCCGTCTATCCAACAGGTGGCTCCACGTGGTTTATTTTTGTGGGGAATCCAACATATGGCGAGAGAGTGGGGGAAGCTCCGCTCACTTCGTATCGCTAGCTGCTATACCGACGCGGCTACCGCAGTCCAGTTCTTGTCCGAACCTCGACTAGCACAGTCGAACCCTGTACACCTATTAATAAACTTATTAGTTATTGTTAATTACAGAAGGCTTGTCACTTACCTGCACCACTCCTCCTGACTCCTGGACCTGGCAGGGTGGGACTGCCATAATCACCCAATCACTGGGTGCCTCTAAACCCATACTTTGAGGAAAAAATAGACGTCGTGCAGCGAAGAGAAAGCCGTGCGAGTTTGCAGGTTACGTTACAGAGACAGATGTTTAAGCAGAAAAGTAGCGTTGAAAGAATTTGCAGCCTCCAGTGATTATTATCTCACGTTGAAGGTTGCAGAAAAGCGCATGCAACGATCTACAAAACAATAGGCCCGAAGGCAGCGTGCGGCAGTAAGAGTGCTATGAAAAAATTAGCAAAGCGGAACAGGTCTGTTGTACTCACGTGAGAGAGAGAGAGAGAGAGAGAGAGAGAGAGAGAGAGAGAGAGAGAGAGAGTATTCACGTATTCTCGTACGTGACCTAGGCGACCTTACGGGCAAAGCGAGCAGCTGCAGCTCATTTTAAGTTGAACACTCGAAATGGACGGCCCATCAACAGAGCCAGACCAGCAGCTAGCATCGAAGCCGAGGAAGGCGTCCTTGCGAACACAGACGGAGCGCGTCAACGTTTGCCACTAGGCGACCCAGGTGACAGGGTCTATGATAGCGGAGAAAAAACGCGACTGCTAGTAAATCACAGAAATATTTTTAATACCTCTCGATATCTCTCTCTCTCTCCCCCTCTCTCTCTCCCTCTCTCTCTCTCTCTCTCTCCCTTTCTCTCTCTCTCCCGCGCGCAAATATATTTAGTAGAGAAGAATTTTTTTTGTAGAACTGATCCAAGATCAGTCAAATGCTATCGTGTTTGTACCAGCCGGGTATTGCGCTTCGTAAGCGGAAGCCAGCGTTTCGAGAGTGTCTAGTATTACCAGACGCTTCACCATAAGAGCAGGCATAAGGGCACGTAAGTAAGCAGCCGCCATCCAAACACTGGTCGTCACCATACAGTTGCCCGACGAACAACTAATGCCCCCGCCGCCTCCACAACCACCACAAGTGACCGAGAGAAGGAAAGAGAAGGTGACGCTAGGACCTCTTCCCCGCCACCACACTCAGCCAGCCCCACTCTCGCGGACTACTCCCCAGCCCGAACTATACGAGACGGAAACAACTGGAGAGAAATGGGGAGACGGCTGCTGGCGGAGAAAGGCCGCCGTATAGCCTTAGTACTGACGCCGCTGTCGACACCATCACCACCAACACCGAAGTCAATAGAGGCCATACTCAAGGCCGTATACAAGGCCGCGAACGATGGCGTGCGAGCACTCAAGGAATTCGAGAAGTTCATGGACAGCGATATAGTTTTTTAGTTTTATTTTTTTTTGATACATACGTCCGAAATTTTTTTTTTCAAGGCATTGACGCTAAAGATTTTTTTGTCAAGTTTTATATGATAGAGTTTTTAATGTTTTTCAAATTTTTTATATACCTAGTACATAAGTTTAATTAAATAAACATATTTAATACTTTTTAGAGCAATAAAAAAAAAATTTTATTAGTTCTCTGTTGCTGCCCTCTTATCCGATTCTTGGAAATAAATTTTTTTTTTTCTTTAATCCACAACACAGTTTCAAAAAATTTGTAATCTTTATTTAAATTGAAGATCTCGGGCTCAGATCTCCACTTATGCGGGAAAAAATAATACTCGCTTGACCAGGCAATAAATTATCCGGAGCGCAAAAGAGGCTATTTTTTGGCAATTAGTAATTGGCCCGTAACTTTTTGTTGGCATATGGTTTGGAGATAGCACCTATATTTTTTTATAGTGTACGTCCAAACGCATGAAAAAAACTTGGTCTATTTTATTGTAGTTATTATATCTCGATAACACAATGCTTACGTCAATAACTCAATAACTAGTCCTCCTACTCCTCACCGTAAGCGTATTAATATCAGCGTTGTCATCAATAATAATCGTATTGCAGCTGTCACGCCTCGATCCTACACGAGTAGGAGGTTTGTCGGCTGAGCGAAGCAAAGGTGACAATCTCATAAGTGTAGAATCAACATTTGTGCACTTGTATCAAAATATACTATTTGAACAATTCTTTTTAAAAAATCTCAAGTCAGATCTTCAGTCAAAATTCTATCTGTGATTTCGCTTACGGATTTTTGAAATTTTATGAATAAATAAAAATCAGTTGGTAATAATCAAAAGATACTTTATAGATTATGGAATCACTATGATTTTCTCTAGTGAAATTTTCATGTTTAATATTTTGAAATCAAAATATTGCTCAAAATACTTCAATGCGTGTATTTTTGAATAAGTTTTTACTATTTTAAAAGTAATTTTCGATTATAACAAATTTAATAAAAGTATTTCATAAATAAACCTAATATAGAAATATACCTAATAGTAGAGATCTCATTTGAGATTTATCAATAGGGATGACTATAAATAATTGATAAGAATGTTTGTTGCTTCCGAAACGCTACAGGAAGTCGTCAGCTCCCGCTTCCGCTAGAAATCAAAAGATGGCGCCATTAGCGCGCCGAGGCGTCATGGCGGGCGGCGCACAGTGGGGCCATTTGGAAGAGTTTGGACAGAAATCTTCAATTAATTAGGGTTACAGAGGAATAAGCTAAAAATTGGTGGAAATCTTCGGTTTTTAGTGTACTTTCCGAATCCGAATCCCTCGGAAAGATTCATTTGAAGAATTCAAAATGGCGGTCTGGTATAACTCTAACAGTCACAAATATCATTACGGGAAAGCAGTTATGTGTCCTTAAGACTCGCTGGAAGAGAAAAATAATGAGAAAAAAAGCTTATGCTCATATATTTTCCTGCTGAACACGAATCCACCATTCTTTTTGGCCTATGTAGCCCCTGTTCTTCCATAACCCCAAAAAATACTCCAAAAAGCAGTATTACGCTATTAAGACTCGCAAATATAAGCAAAAATTAAAGAAAAAGCTTATTATTATGTATATTATCCCACGTATCACTAATCTTACTTTATTTTACGTCCTCTAAAACGTTTGTCTCAAACTCTGAATAACATCTCATTAATGCAGATAAACGTGATTCAATATTGCAGGAGTGGTTACAAAGCTTTGAATAAGTTTAATGACTATGCATTTTACCTTGCTGATCTTAAACATGCAAACGAATTAAAATTTATGCTATGTATATATTATTAACAATATTAAAATATATTTTTAAATAAATAAATAATAAAATCTCTAATATAATAATTAATCTATAAAGAAAACATTTTTTTTACAAAAGTAGGTTACATTATATAGTTCACTTCATACATTCGTTTAGCAAAATACATTTTAATACTTGCAAAAGACGATTTTTCTTAAGTCTATGTTTACAGCGTATTATGTGCTGTATCGTTCTTTTGTTGTCAGTGATTCTATGTATTTACCAAATCATTTTCAATACAAAATTTATACATGTATGTATTTATTCATATATGTAATATATAAAATTATCAAAACTTCACAAAAGTAAATATTAGGTTTAAGGACGATTTATCCGTTGCGGTTAGTTTTAAGCCGACATATTTAGAGTTTAGTTAGTGAGAAAAGTTATTCTAAGCAACTTAAATATGAGTTGGTATACCATAATGGTTAAGGATTTGGTAGAATTGTTAAAAAATAATCAGAATTAAGATTTTATAACACAAAAAGGTTCTGTAGTGTGTAACGAGGTGCGAAATCAGGTAGATTCGCGCATCGTTGAAACGCGATGTTGCGCAAGCGCGAGGCAAAATTCGGAGCCTCGCGTATAAGTCGCGGTCCGTCAGACAGACAGATAGCTTTCGGCTATAGGTGCGAACGCGTCAGCTCTCGTGTGTGAGACTGACTAAATCGAGCGACGACCGATAGCGTGCGAGAGAGTGAGAGTGTGTGTGATCGCGAGAAGAAGATGTTCCTTCCAACTTCTGTTTCCATAGGGAAGGACGACCTGGCCTGTTGATCAGCGACTGAACGAGAGGACGTCGGCTCCTGCGAGCGAGCTAACGACACCACCGGCGCAGAGTATGTGAGTAGCGGCCTTCTCGTTTGCGCGCGTACGCTTCGCGAGATACTCTCCGCGCTGAGTCGACATTCAGGTGACTCGGCGCACATTTGTATAGAAACAATATTCGTCGCACAATACATTATTTTGTTATTTCGTTTTAATCGGGACTAGCTTAATTTTCCCAAGTTGTTCTCTCCCATTCCCTACGTCCTCACCACGAATACCGCCGCCTCCGCGGGCGTTGCAACAAGCGGTCGCAACGCAAATCTGAGAAGCTGGTTCCGTACAGAAGAGTTCGGAGAGATAGCACACGTGCGAACACGACGTTCGCGAAGCAGCTTTCGCAGCGAGCTGCGTTGCAACGCAGGTAAATCACAGGCGTTGAGAGAGTTGTCCGTCGCGACGAAGGATTGTGATCCGGTCGAGTATAGTAGTATAGTATAGCCGAGTTTTCCCCCGAAGTTAAGCCCTGTTACAAGTGCTGTATGTTTTGGACAAGTTTTATTTAGACAGAAGTAAGCACATCAAGGTTGATATTAAAGAAAAACTCAAAAGATGTTTTTTTAGAAATATTACAGAGTTTCAAAAAGAGTATATTAGTTGCTTGGGAACTGATATTTCGTTTAATTTAGGTTGTTATAAACCTATTTAAACGGGTAATTGTTTTTGTTTATTAATTAAAAGTTTGTATTGTGCACAATACGTTTTATACATATATAATTTTATAATCTATATAAGATAAGATTTTATATAAGAGCCTGACACATTAAAATTTTTTAATGACGCAAATTAACAATTTGGCCTATTAGTATAGAAAAGTGAAGTATAATTGGACAGACGTGAAATTTTTACTTTGAATATCATTTAAAACGTAAAAAGTGCACAATCTTTTGTTCTTTAGTAACTATTTATCTTTTTTTGTCGAAAGTTCAGATGTGCGACAATCTTTCTGATCACAAGCAATTACAACTTTCTTATTTAATTAGTCTTTGTAGTTTGTAACAGAGGTCGACCACAAATACCATTGGAGTCGGCTTCTGAGAAAACTCGAAAAAGAAGATTGACTGATCTTAGCACTCAGATAAGTACTGATAAGATGTGTGATTTATCTAAAAAAAACTAAAATTAGATGGAAATGAAAGTGGAGTACAGTTAGTGGATAAAATTTGTAATTTGGAGCCCGCCTATGAACTGTTGAATATAAATAAAAAGATTAAAGAAACCAAAATGACTTCACAAGAAGCATTATCTTTAAAAATTGAGGCAAACCTGACAAAGAAGCCGTATATTTTATTAAGAAAAAATGCTTTGAAACATAAGTGTAATATTTACCCACCTTATAAAAAGGTAAGTTATTCATTTTATTGCCATTCGAACATGGGAAAAGATTGAATGCATTTAAGATGGGATTATGGTGTTTTTCGACCAAAAAATCGAAAAAATTTTTATTTCGTCAAAGTGTTCTAAAGAATGCATAGTATCAAGTTCCTTTTATGGGGATAAATTTTATATACATGAAAAGCAAGCTATAGAAGTTTAAAAAAAATAATACGTTTTTCCATTTTTTAATAAAATTCTAAATGTGTGCATTCTAGTGCATAAATTGCTACATATTTAATTTTAATATTGATTTTTAAAAGACGAATAGGTAGTTTGAATGCAAAACGAAAACGTAAGTATCATTTTATCTAATCGGACCAGTCTGTGAACCCTGCGATAGATGGCGGCACAAACGTTTATACGGTACAAATTTTTCTGCTTTGCGAGTCTATGTTTGTTACATACTTATATACCATACATGTAAACAAAATATATGTATATGCTAAAGTTGTAGTTGCATAATTTATAATTTATTAATTTATAAATTACAACAATGGATGCTATACATTCAAAGTGGCGTAAACCGAAGCCAAAAAAAAATCGTAAAAGTGTTACGAGTGCAGCTAACCTAATAAAAGCTCGAGCAAATGTAAACCAGACTGATCAAAATAAAAATGCAACAAAAACAGTGTTCCAAATCGTAATTCTCTCAGTGAAAAACCTTGCACTAGAAGTGTTTCTAACAATACAGTAAATGATATGCAAGCTAAACTGTAAGAGTCACCAACAACAAGAAAATTGGCGTTTACTGATATGTTAAAAAGTTCAAGTGATGTTGAGGAAGAAAACATGTTTATTAACATAAATGTTTTTAAATTTATAGCTGACAAGATGACATGTGAATTTTGTAAAACAAATTCAGTGAATTTTGAATTAGGACAACGAAATAGTTTTGCTGTGAATTTATTATTTATTTGCAAAGTTTGTGGTGAAGTATGTGTGGATACATTTTCAAGCTCACGTACAGATCCTAATAAGAACAACACTTCTTTCGTGATCAATGAGATCGTAGTGTAGTATTTTACAAAAGTAGGATTAGGAATCGCTGCTCTTCAGGATGTTTGTGCTTCTGTAAATATGCACTGCATATCCACTTCGTCCATTTACCGTCACATGGAAACAGTGAAAAGTCAAGCTATACAGCTAAAAAGAGAAGTTCTTTCAAAGAACAGAAAAATTGTGCATCAAGTTCATAAAAGTTTGAATCCAGATTTATTATCTGAAAAAGTGATTGATATTCTTTCTTCGTACGATGGATCTTGGCATAAGCGTGGGTTCACCTCTCATTATGGATTTGATTGCGTTATTGATGTGATGACTTGTCTTGATGTCGACTATGAAGTGCTTAGTAAATATTGCCACATGTGCATGATTACTGAAAAGGATTTAGGATCTGACTCTCCAGAGTTTGATATTTGGTACAAATCACACAAAACTTCAGGCAATTGTAATAAAAATTATGATGGCTCTTCCGGCTCCATGGAGTTAGCCATAGCTAAAATTCTATGGCGAAGATCTGTGAGTGATTGTGAAATGAGATATATGACAATGCTATCTGATGGTGACGCTAAGACATTCAATCATTTATCCTCACTTAATATTTATTCGGATCCATTAGCGAAAGAAGAGTGCATCAATCATGTGGCTAAACGCTTTAAGAGAAATAGTAAAAAGTGCTATATATGAAAGATTGTCAAATGAAGAATTATTAGCTCGGTGCACCCAAGGACTTACTCATAATGCCAACGAGGCTATACATTCAGTGCTGTGGAGAAAGTGCTCCAAAAATAATTCTTCATCAAAAACTAGAGTAGAAATTGCTGCAGCTCATGCAGTTTCTGAGTACAACCTGGGTCATCAAAGAAGTGCTGAGATACTTGCATCAATTACAAACAGTAAGATGACAAGTCACGCAGAAAAAATTACGCCTCAGAAGGATAAAAAAAGGAAACTCTCAAGTGAAAAGAAACATGAACCAGAGTCTAAAGCTGCAAGAATTTCAAAAAAATATAGCAGTAAACGACAAGAGTCATTAAAAGTACAATCAGAAGGTGTTACATATGGTGCCGGATGTTTCTAAGTGAGTTCTAAAATTTTATATAAATTTTATGATAAGAGTATAAATATTAATCAAGAAAATTAATAATTTTATATAGTTTTACAGGATTACAGGATTTGAGATTATTATTATCTGATGACCGAGATCAGACTGATGCTTAGTGACGTTATGTAAATATAAAATAAGAAGATATTAATGTTAACATTAAAAACCAAAGTACGGATGATTATGAAATCATTTTGTAAAGATTTATGTACAGTGAAATAGATTATTTATAAAATATTATGAATAACAGTACTTTTTTACAAAAACCTCATTTTCTCAGCTTTATGTTTTGAAATATACAAAATGCATCCTGCGCAATGCATTTCCGTTTCATGATTCCAGCAAACTATGGTGAATTCTTTGTTATTTTAACTGCAAATCATAGTGATTACATTTTTATTATAGCCCATATGATATATTAATGGCAAATCCAAGTCCATCAAAATTTATTGTAATTTAACTCACTTTATTATTAATTTGATGCATTCAAATGACATATTTATTTATAAAAATAAAAAAATTTATTTGAAAATCTAATCACTATAATTCTTTCACATCGGCTTAAAGATTACACTCAAATTTTCTGGAATCATGAGATGCATATGGGTTGCGCAGGATACCTTAGCAATATAGCTAAATTATAATAAAAAATTCTGCTTCATCTGCATTATCCAACTAAATATTATATAAATTGGGCTGAAAATTTACATAAAATCATATTTTTTTATATACATAATGAGGTCAAAATCTTAGCTGAATAGATCTGAAGGGGGGGGGGGGTGAAAACACCCGAACCCCACCTTAAGCGTGTAGAAAGTAATTTTGGCAGCTTGTTTAAATTTCCTGATGAAAACGGGTCATGAGGAAATCAACGAATAATTATTTTGGTCCTTAAGGTGAATAGCATAACCTTAATAGATAGGTGGGCGAATAAACGGTTCATTCACTAAAATTTAAGTACAAACAAAAAATTGTAAAAATATTGTTTTATAATCAAATTAAGTTATTTTTTTAACTTTTTTCTTGTTAAGCTTTTATTATTAATATGCATGGTTATAAATCTATTAATAACATAATATTTTATAATATAGGTTGCGAAGGCAAAAAAAGCAGCGATGCATAACAATTTAGAAATTAGTGAAGTAAAATGCGAGGTCTCCTTACAAAGTTTATTAGAACACACTATAATGAGATTATTTGAATATTTGAAATTAGATTTCAATGAAGATGCAAACACAGAATTAGTTCTTCTAGTAAAATACGGCTTTGACGGCACTAATGCTAATAGATACAAGCAAAAGTTTATGTATGAAAGTAGTGTGATTAGCTATATTTTTTGCTCTTCTTTAGTTCTATTACAGTTGCTCGACAAAAGTACTGGACAAATTTTTTGGCATAACGTAAGGCCATCATCGACTCGATTCTGTCGGCCTATAAAAATTCTATACGAAAAAGAAACTGCTGAGCTATGTAAAAAAAATAGAAGAAGATCTAAAATTAGAAATAGATCAGTTAGAGAATATTGAAATTGCAGGATGTAAAGTAGGCTTTGAAATGATGCTAACAATGATAGATGGAAAGATGCATACAATAATATTAATAATAATAATAATAATAATAGATATTTTATAGTCTAAAGCCCTACTGAGAATAATCGTATGATTTATGCCATGATCATTGATATGATTTATCATATTAAAGATTATTTATCTGATTAGATCTGATTATCATCCCAAATCACATTCGATTAATCAAATTAAATCAAATGGTTAGTGGTACATTATTTAGATAATTCATGGTCATTGATAAAAAATGATGTGATAAAACATATGATTAATCATATACTTTTTCAGTACGTTATATGTTTTTAGATATGATTATTTTCAGTAGGGATGATCATTTTGAATATTTGTATTTCTGTGGAGAAAAGATATCAAAATTATTGGTGTGAGTTTTCTAAATGATTTACTGATTCTTAATATCTGACTAATAAGTAAAAAAAATTTTATTTTTTCAAATTTATTTCAGGTGCGCAGTGCCCTGAATGAGACATCATCTCAAAGATGTTTTTTATGTGGAGCTACGATATCAGAGATGAATAAAATTGATAATCTCCTTGTAAGCAAATAAAAATATCAAGTATAAAATATGGATTCTCAGTTTGACATGCAAGAATTTGTTTTATGGAGCTTGTATTACATATTTCTTTTTGTATGAAGCTTAAAATCTATTTGTGAATAACTATGAACGCACCATCTCAAGGTTCTGGCAATACCAATGATAATAATACAGCCAGAACATTTTTTAACAACGTGGATATCGTTGCCAAAGCCACAGGTAATCAATCTAACTTTCGTTCATTATGCTTCACTTTAAAAATTTAATTAAAAATTTGCTTAAAAAATAGTAAACTGATTGGAAATAGAATGAGTTAAATGTTAATAATAATGACGAAGTGATTTCTTAGATACTACGGTACGCACAACATGCACAAACACACACACACGCGCGCGCACAAACACACACACACGTGCAAGTTAAGTGTACGTGTTGCCGTGTGTACGTAGGTTCGCAGGTAAGTAATGGAATTGGGTATCGATTTCAATCACGTTTATTTGGTACGTTTTTACAGCTTTAAGACCCGACAGAGACTGGCTCGTTGTCGGTGCAAGAGCCTTTTTAAAACGGTCAGTAATTTGCTTGTTTCATCTCTCCTTCTTTTTTTCTTTATGTATGCTCCGCTGTACGTGCCAACAACCGAAAGCATAAACATCCTATTGTTGCAGGTTTCGAGAAGCTTGAAAGTGATCGATATGGCATGTGGAAGGCGATCGATAACAGATAACGGCTACTACGGTTTACATAACTCCTGCCCAAGTTGAATGATGTCCTCGTCAGTCATAATTTCGGTATGTTGTGGTTTCTTGCTTTTGCATTTATATTTATATATGATGAAAATTATTCCAATTATTAGAATTACCATGACGATTACAAATGATGTTATTGACATGTGGAACTTTATTCCAAATTTTGTGAATACCGGTGTCTCCATCGTAGGTATAGCCTGTGTCTTCAATGGCTTACATCTCCGCTGATGACTTTCAATTATTAGAGGTTAAACTTCTGGCGTCTTGAATTCTCCGAGACTGTCATCCACCCTGTGTCCTTGTATCAGCAAGTTGTTTCCTCTAAAAATCTTTGTTCTGTAGAATATGACTGTTTTTATTACTTTAAATCTGTATTCGATAGTTACTGGATATTAGTGTCAAGTTACTCGAAAGAGGATATGCCAATGCCAGAGGTGCATTCGTTGAAATTATAATTGCCTTTGAGTCTTCTGCGAGGATCTGATAACATAAATAGTCGTTTTAAAATATCAATTGACATCTCCTTGAAAATAATTTCATTATTGACCCATCCAGCTTCCATGGTATGGTTATGATCTCCGTCTGATTTCTTCGGTTGATTATAGCAAGTCTTTGAAATAGGGAAAATTCAATGGAATTAAGAATAGGAATTTTTATTGTGTATATTATAAAATCATGGAATACCACGACTAATCCCTGAGCAAATCGGAAGTCCAACAAATTATGATAATGCGATAAAAACTCATTTTGGGAATAAAGTTCTAATAGATGAGCTTTATACTCGATATTTGTTCGTGGGTTAATATTTCTAAATTAAAACTTTCATCGGTAAAAACGAATGATCTTTTTATCTTTCTTAATAAATTTAGAAAGTGTTGTTCCTGTACAATAAGAATTATAACTGTTTCAAATAATTCAAATCGCGTATGTTTAGCCATTAAGAGTTGTCATAATATTTTGTAAATTTTTCTTAATTATTTCAGTATTTTCATTTATCTTTTTACTAATTTAGTTCATACAACTAATTGATTTGTTTGAAATAAATCAATCGGTTTCAAACAAATCAATTAGTTGAATATACAACTAATTGATTTGTTTGAAACCGCAATATTTTCATTTTGTTGCTTCACAAAATTTTCCAAATAATTATTAATCTTTTCCAAGTCATCTGAGTCTGGATTCCCGAATATATATTTTATCTCTAAAAAAAAAAACTTAACCAAAGTAAAAAGGTTAGGCACGTTTGATGTTTTGCGTATCATCATGCATGTCAATAATTTTGTTTGCATAGTGAAATTACAGATTGAAAAGCAACTGCGATCAATTTAAAAAAGTCAAGTTTACAATCATATTATTTTATTTATAATACGGAAAACAAAAAATCATTATGTTTGATTAAAATCTGAGTCGAATGATTGGTAATTTAAACTTAAGTAATATATTGATTAATTACAAATAACTCTCACGATATTTACTACGTAACTTGCCATGCCCCTTACATTTTGTTCATAATACATTCTTTTACACTTAAAATATTTCGTTTTATCGCAATAAAAATTTTATGAGTTTATGTACACGAATAAAATATGCAGAAAATTACACTTACAATAATACCACTCGATGAACAAGTATGTACCAAGTACAAAATGTAAGGGGCATGACAAGTTACGTAGTCAATATGTGTGGTAGTTCAGGTGAACTGCCTATACTATTCAAATTTACTATGTTTCTCCGGTTGTATTGGAATCCTGCTGAAAGTTTTCAGTTTCTACATTCTCTTGGTTTTCATAGTTGCTATCATCTCCATTAATATTTTCTCGTTCCTCGTTATAAGCTACCTTCTCTAGTTGCTGCTCTTCCTGATAATGCAATTTTTTGGAAATAAAATTCGGTGATCCGGTATTCCTAAAGAACTAATTTTGAGGGGCGAAATTATTTGACCGGTTGTTTTGATTATTATTTGACCTATTGGTGTTTCTAGTATTAACCGACATTGGTTTAGGTTGAGGGTTTTGGGTAGGTCTTCCAAAATTATTTGCAAACATCGGTACAAAATTATTTTATGCATTCGCGGGTCTGGGTGCAAATAAAATTGGAATTTTATTCGCTTTGAAGACATTAAACGATCCGTTATTTCTTTCACAATAAACAGGGCCCCTCTGGCCCTGGTTATAACACGGCAGGACAGTATTAACCGAGTGTTATAATATATATAGATATACTTGCAATGTATAACTAGCGACTTTGTCGCCACCATTTTTCTGATCGCGAATTAACTTTATACTCCCAATAGTTAATCTTAATTTAAATTGCTTTACTGAGATTTGATTTGCGGCTTGAGCCATTTTGCTTTTAGATCAGTCGTATTTAAGGATAGGGTAAAAATAGGAGAATAAGAAATTTCAAAGACTTACTTTCTTCTTTGATGATTTTAGCTGAATCCCTGCTTGAAGGTAGGCTTCAAACTTAAGGTTCAAAAAATACTGCGACAAAGGGGTTGAAACACCAGCTGCTTCCTCTCTGATGATTTTCGTCACGAGATTGGAGGAGAATCTTGATTCGACAGCCTCGCAGTATCTTGTCCGCAGCGCTAGTTAAGTGTACGTGTGGTCGTGCCTACGTAGGTTCGCAGGTAAGTAATGGAATTGGGTATGGATTTCAATCACGTTTATTTCATACGTCTTTACAGCTCTAAGACCCTACAGAGACTGGCTCGTTGCCGGTGCAAGAGCCTTTTTAAAACGGTTAGTAATTTGCTTGTTTTATTTCTCCTTCTATTGTTCTTCATGCATGCTCCGCCGTACGTGCCAACAAACGAAAACATAAACATCCTATTGTTGCAGGTTTCGAGAAGCTTGAAGGCGACCGATACGGCATGGGGAAGGCGATCGATAACAGATGACGGCTACTACGGTCTACATTACTCATGCGCGCGCGCACGCAAAAAAAAACACACACACACACATAGATAACTTATATGAATAATTTTTTTAAAATACATAATTTAAACTCTACATATTTTCTGAAAACTACGCCCTTTTACAAAATTTTCGCAACATTTTACTATTTTATAGGTTTTAACCATAGTTCATTATATCGTTCTCGAGTGATTCTGGCTGTCATATCTTCTGAAAAAGAATTGATAATGAAGCTTTTCGTGATTACTGCAGAGAGATAGCAAGACAGTATGCTGTTTGTACAATTGGTACTATATGCCTCCATCGATGCAGGTCATCCTATTGAATGGATATCAGGTGCTTGATGGATTGTTTTTGCCTATTGGGATTCTGTCTGAAGAGGAACAGGAGGCAAACAATAAAAATGTTAAAAGATTTTGTGATGAATTTTCTAGAAAAACGTCTAGGTTAGTACTTTTAATGTATTCAAAATATTTGAATAACTATATATTAATACTTATCAATACATTATTAGGATTGACACAAATACAGATATGATTGAGAGGTTACTACTGTACTCTGATCCGTATTTCTGATCTATAGAGAAACTTCCGAAAAAGACAAATTAATTTTTAACAGATGATATGATAAGGTTGCTATCCCTAGATGATGATCATTATGATAGTAATGATGATGATGATAATCATCACGATTCTTCGAGTAATGAAGATAACTGTTAATGTTGTTGTGTGTATTAAATAAAATGTTATGATATACGACAGACTACTTAAGTTTATTTTGATGAACCTCTATGTCGAAATTATGTAAGCAAAAAATATAATACAAATCATACACTTATACTTTTTTTATATTGACATGATATATTCTAGTTATTTAAAGAAATTTAATTAACAATATCAAACAAATCAATTGTTTGATAATATTTGACTTAACGAGGGTTGTTTGTAATAAAAATTTAGAGCAGAACAATTTTATAAGCAATAGTACATTTAACGCAATCGATTTTTATAAAAAGCACGTATTTAAATAATTTATAAGATCATCTGCGTTTTTACTTTATTTAATTTTTTTTTGCTTATATTTGCGAGTCTTAACAGCGTAATACTGCTTTTCAGAGTATTTTTTGAGGTTATGGAAGAACGGGGGCTACATAGGCCAAAACAATGGTGGATTCGTGTTCAGCGGGAAAAAATACATAAGAATAAGCTTTTTGCTCATTATTTTTTTCTTCCAGCTAGTCTTAATGGCATATAACTGCTTTCCCGTAATGATATTTGCGACTATTAGAGTTATGCCAGACCGCCATTTTAAACTCTTCAAGTGAATCTTTCCGTAGGATTTGGATTCGGAAAGTACACTAAAAAACAAAGATTTTTACCAAGTTTCAGCTCATTCCTCTGTAACCCCAATTGAATCAAAATGTTTGTCCAAACTCTTTCAAATGGCCCCACTGTGCGGCGCTGCTCCACGCGCTCACTCCCGACACAGCTCTCCTAAGAGACACACGTGCCTGACGATTGCTCCGAATTTTCATAGTTATCCCTACGAATTAATTCAACTAGTGTCAATTTTCATTTTCGGGAATGATAAATAAATGCGGAAAATACCCTTTATTCGCGCACGGTGGCAAACCAAAAGTTTCGGGTATTGGGCTTAATGGCATGTGAAAATAATTCAAACTATCGATAAATTTCGTCCGTCCGCACTGTATTAGAACGATATTTTTTCCGTTGAGCACGACTTGAGGATTTGCGTTTTCATGCTTTTCCACCAAGTACTTTAAAATGAATTAAGCATTGAACCCGCTAGCGTTATGCGCGATACATATGATACGATGGGACGCTGATTTTTCACGAATGTACAGCTCAACGAATCGACGTACAGGATCTTCCCGAACAACATATTTGCGTATACCGCAAGTTTCGCAGCGCTCGCTCAAGTCCCTACGCGTCAGACAGTCTGTACACACTTGTTGAACAGCGCACAAATTCGGCACGTGCAAACGCATATCCGTTCGGTTTTTAAATAAAGAGTCTCGCTGTGTTTAAAATCATAAAACACGTAGAGGTACTTTTTCGGGATTTCTATTGGTCGTTTCGGCGCACGCACAACAGGCATGTAACACGCATCGTTTGTTAAGTGTTTAGTACGGCAGATTTTACAATACGAAATACCGCATTCGTGCTTTCCACGATAAGTGTGTACATGTTCAAGACAAGTTTGACATATTTATACCAAGTCGCGAACTTTCTTATTTAGTATTTTATACGAACCCAAGGTCTTGTGATTTTCGAAACAAGTAATTCAGAGAAAATTTATAAAACAATCGTTGCATTTAATTAATTGAACATTATCTTTCTTACAGCCAGGCGTGACAAAACAAGCGGGACATACCGACTTATACACGTGCTGATCTATGTAATGATATTTTTTATTACAATACGCGCAAAAAAATTTACTCTTTGCAGCACCTGTTAAATTTAAAATTTTGTCGTAATGATGCTCTCTCGTCGTAAGAAATATTAATTATTTTCGAAAGTTGTACATCACGTATAGTAGCACGTCCGTCGAAAAAAGGTGGCTTGCCAGAACTAAAAGAATTACTATCGTACACGACGACTGCTATATGTTAACAAAGACTAGCACGCTTCAAACCTTTCTAGAAGAGTAGTACTTTTCATTTTTCACCGCAAAGACTAGCACTTTTCACTCGTTTTCTGCAAAAAATATAATCCAACACTCCCACTTGATGGAAAATATTTTGGATGTTTAATTGATCACGCAGGATACGCACTCGCTATTTAGTAAAGCAATTACGCTTAATTGCGTTACAAGGTAAATTTAATTTGCATCGCATCTGGTGCAGCTAGATCGCTTCTTTTGTCCCATGCGTTAGCGCGGTGTATTTCGATTCTGTTGTTGATAACGATACTATACTCTGGCGCTGGCTGGACCAACAGATTAATCCACCATTTAGCAAGAATACTCAACCGCTTCGCGATCTACGAGTTTCTGTTCATCTGGCATTGTCAGCGTTAGTATAACTGCACATTTCCTGACTCCCACTATTTCTGAATACTATATAATACGTTCTTCAATTTCCACTCTAGCAGCAAATAAAAGTGAACAGACTTCTTCGCAATAAGGTATTCTATCATTCTGTGCACATTCACTTGCTTCTTTATCGAAAATTACGCCAGGTTCGTAAGAACACTGACTGCATTAGCATCATTCATACCAAATTTATTAATAATCTTATTTCAGATTATTAATATAATTCTTGCTAATACAATCTTACTAATATAAATAGATTAAATGATCATAAGTTTACGATCCGAACGATCGCACGTAATCTCCATACCGACAAATTTATTTGCCTTATTTTCCGTGATCTGAAAATTGCTTTATAAAGGGTGAGGGTGACAATTTCGAAAAATAAAAATTAGAAAGGGTAAAGATTAGAAATTAAAAATGTATAAATGAGCTTTCAAAAATTTACAAAAATGTTGAATTAAAATATCGCAAAAGGTGATATTTGTAGTTAAAATATTGCAAAAGCGATATTTTTAGGAATTTCCAAATTTAGGTTTTCAAAATTATACCTTTCGTTATAATTCAATTCGTAATTTTTGCCTTTTAAATATTTATTTTCAAAATTTTTACCCTCACTCCTTTATAAATATAAAAATATTCTAGTACAATATTTATCGCAGCTTGGCATTTACACGTAATTTAGCTGTCATCGACGTACAATGCCAAATTAACTACAAAATTATTTATCTCGACGACGAACACGCATTTGTCGCTCTTGTAATCCAAAGAACTTCTTGTTTCGACACCGTGGAGATAGCTTAAATCCGTAGAGGCTTCACTGTATTCTGCAAGCAGCACCCTCTTTAATGGTGTATCCTTCGGTTTCCTGCAGATAGATTTATTCTTGCAATACCCGTCAAAAAATCGATGTCTTTCCGCTGGGCGTAACCCCTTGCAACATGTCGCGCTTTGTATCTCACGCTGTTGTCGTGGGTATTTCCCTTAATGAAAAAAACCTATTTGCTTCCGATCACGCGTTTACCTTTAAGTAACTAGACTACACTCCACGTGTCATTTTTATTAAGCGCGTTGACCTCTTCTTAAACAACTCTTTGCCACTGTGCCGCATCTTTGCTTGACATCGCTTCAGTATACTTGATTGGTACGGTGTTTTCAAGGTATGCTACAATCAAACCGTATCAATCTATCGCATTGAGCCGAATTCTGTCGCGGAGACGTCGTCCTTGAGTTTCTGCTGGGGCTTTGATTGGCTGCAGTTGCTCGTTGATCTCGTTACTTCCCACTTCATCAGCGGACAATTGATCTGGAGCTGTTATATCAACGGCTTGTTGATATCTGCTGCTTTTTTTCAACCGCTTCTTGCACCTCTCCTAAAGCAAAATCGATTTCAACTTGAAATACGCCGTCTTTTTGCTGTAGATTTGTGTGGCTCCTATATTCGTTGACTCACCATCGTAGCCTACGATGGTTACCATATTACTTTTATTGTCGAACTTTTACGCCTCTCTTCGGGTTGATTTAGGAATGCGTCTGTACTGAATACCCGTAGATGTTTGATTTCTGGCTTTCGATTAAACTATTTTTCGTACGGTGTTATAGTTTGCCGTTGCTGCATAACTACACAATTTAATACGTAGCAGGCTGTATTTATCGCTTAGGGACAAAGTTCTAAATTTACCTTGCTGTTGCCTAAAAGCATTGCTCTAGCACTTTTGACGATAGTTCGTATCTCCCGCTCGGCTCGTCCATTCTGCTCATGAACGAACAGTGAAGAAAATTCGTGGATTATACCTCTACGTTGAGAGCGCGCGCGCATGCGTCGAGTTGCGCGCCGCCGGCCCCGCTTGCGAGCGCGCGAAGGGCCTGCGCGCGCGGATTCCTGTTCGGACTGCCTAGCGCTTCGCACGTTTGGCTTCCTTACGCTTTTCGATTTTTTTGTCTTCTGACGGTGAGCCAGTGACTTGTTCTTCTCAGAGCTATCACTGTTCACCTCGTTCTGCGCCGTGTTGGTAGTGTTTAGCGGAAAATTCGCGATCGCGTCGTTCGCGTGTGTGTATTTGTGCGAGTGTGTGAGTGTGCCTCGAGGCGATAGTCTTAAGGTTTGTTGGCGAAGGTGTCCACATGTTGTACGTGACTCCTTCGGGGCGAGCGAACAGCGGCAACACCCCTTGTTGCCCTCGTGCCAAGCGTCTGGCTCCCCGAGACGTCGGGGCGCGCTTGGTGCACGGTTGCGGACCATCCTTTCGCTCCCCAGGCCTGGCTTCCAGACCTCCAGGACCAGAACGGAAGCAGCGGCGGACTACGACGAGGCCTGCTCAACGCCCTCTTCAGCGGCGGTTTTTGCGTTCGTCTTTGCGGTAAGAGAGCTCTCTCTGCGTGCGGAAAAGGTACCTCGCGTTTTTGCGTTTGCGTGCGTTCTTTCACTTGAGTTTTTTCTCTTTTAGAGTCACTGTTCTCTTTCTTTTATTTGTATAGTTTCCCTTTCCTTATTTTCAATAAAGCTTACACTTGCTGAGGCTTTTCCCTCTAAACCGTGAGGGTTTTTACGCCAAAGCAAGTGCTTTTTGTGTACCGCGAAATCGTGTGTGTTAATTAAAAAGAACCCTTCACTCACTCAACCCTTTCCTTTTGTTGGAACTCACTCTGAGTTCTTTCATTCGTTCTAAGATTATTATTCATGGTGCCCCGGGTGAGGAGTGAGTGATTGGTTTTTTCGTGCGTTTTTCTTTGTTCTATCGGGCATAATCGTGCGATAAACGTAGTGTATAAAATCTGTACACAAACGCGTTCACACTGTAACGACTTTTTCCAGTAGCATATTATATCTCTGTTGAAGTTCCAAGTATTGTTTTTCTCAGCCTCAGTGTGAACGTTTTGTATAGCGCCGCGCGCTCTTGTTTACATACTCGGTCGGTCGAGCGCTCTCGGAAGCGAGGCCTTGCGCCGCGCGCGTGTGTTGACGTTTGCGGATTAGGGAGCGGCGACTTCTTAGACACACTGCGGTTGTGTCCGCGGATTAGCAGCGTGCGTGCACGACACTTATTTTCTTTAAGTTTGCGTTACGTATAGGGAGACTTTGCGAGCATCATGGCTCCTATTGCGCTGAAGAAGCTGACTGCATTACAGACGGCTCGAGAAGCCGAAATTGAGAGCATTCGTACACGCCTGCTTGCTAAGCAGCGTGATTCGCTTAATAAAAGCATGGTCCAGGCGCGACTTGATGCTGTTAAGCAGATTTGGGTGGAGACTAGGAAGACGCATTCTGAAATTGTCGTTAGGGACGATGCAGAGACAGATGCGTATATTGCAGATCAATGGTTCGATCGCATTCAGGGTGTTTACGAATCGGCTCTTGACGAGATCCTAACACTGCTTGCTTTATTCGACAAGCCTGATGCTGATGATAGCGCTAGTATGGGGGAGTCGGACTCAGATCCTGAGGTTGTCAAGCTTCCGAAAATTAGTTTACCTACGTTCTCAGGTAAAGACGAGGACTGGGCTAGTTTTAGCGATCTTTTCACTTCTCTCATGCATAGTCGTTCTGGCATTTCTGACGTCACGAAACTGCAGTATCTCAAGTTATGCTTGACTGGTGTGGCTGCAGAGCTGATCAAGGACGTGATGACAACCAATGCGAATTATGCGAGCACTTGGCAGACGCTTAAGGATCGTTATAGTAATCCTAGGTTGATAATCAATAAACTCTTGACTTCGTTTTTAGAAATTCCGCAGATGAAGAAGGAATCGGCTGCTGAAATGCATGCGTTCGCTGATGAGGCCAAGCGGATCGTTCGAGCTTTGACAAATTTGAAACTTCCAGTTGATCATTGGGATATTTGGTTTGTTTTCTTGTTGTCCGATCGCCTGGATCCGGAGTCTCGGAAGCTGTGGGAGGCTGAGCTGAGTGAGAACGACCAGGAGTACGTGCCGGAGGCGGACGAGCCGGAGCGTGATATCAACAGCGCTCTTCCTAAGTTTTCAGATTTGCTTAAGTTCCTTGAAAGAAGAGCTCAAGCTCTTAAGATGTACCCTTCGGAGCGCAAGGCGGAGAAGAGACCAGCTTCTACGCCAACATCAGGACCTCAGCCTCGGAAGGTTTTCCACGCTAGATCCTCTCGTTTGTCTGGAAATTCTAATTGCGCCCTTTGTAACGGCACGCATCCTCTCTCGAAATGCTTCAAGCTGAAAGACAACAATCCACACGAGCGGTTGGCAACGGTCAAGCAGTTGCAGCGTTGCTTTAATTGCCTCGGATCTCACAGAGCCGCCATCTCAACAGTCGTTGCATCGTCGCTTTGCTCGAGATCCCAAGATCGCTCATGCGTATCGAGAATTTCTGAAGGAGTACGAGGACCTAGGGCACATGGTTCGAGTTCCAGAGTCGGAGATTCGGCGTGAAGGTGCGTGGTACTTGCCGCATCACCCAGTAGTGCTGTATTTATTGTTGAAAATGAAGATTAGGGTCGTTTTTGACGCCTCTCGACGCACTCGGGATGGTTGGTTTCTTAACCATTTCTTGTTTACAGGTGCTCCTCTTCAAAGTGACCTCGCGTTGATTTTGCTTAATTGGCGTCGATATTTATTTGTGTTTACAGCTGATATAGTTAAGATGTTTAGGCAGATCAAAGTGCAGCGCGAGGATCAAGACTTTCAGAGGATCGTTTGGGCTCCTACGGCTGATTCACCTCCTGTCGATTATCGCTTAACGACAGTCACTTATGGGACGGCTTGTGCTCCGTTTTTAGCTATTCGCGCGCTGCAATAATTAGTAGAAGACGAGGGCGCTAGATTTCCTCTCGGTGCTGAATGCCTCAAATCCGAGACATATGTGGACGATACTTTCGCTGGATCAGACGAGCTTTCCACTGCGGTGCAGAAAAGGGTCGAGCTTACTAAGCTCTTAGGCTCGGCAGGTATTTATCTTGACAAATGGGCTGCTAACCATCCAGAGCTGCTTCCTCCACAGACAGGACAGGGCCCGGCAAAGGAGATCGATATGGATGAATCAGTCAAAACACTCGGCGTTCACTGGAATCCTGCTCAGGACAAGTTTTGTTTCTCCGTTTCAGATATCACCGAGCTATCGAAGGCTTCGACTAAGCGCTCCATTCTCTCCAATATAGCTCGTTTGTTTGATCCACTCGGGTGGCTTTCGCCAGTTACAGTAACTGCGAAAGTCTTGATGCAAGACTTGTGGATCCAGAAGTGCGACTGGGACACGCCATTGCCAGAGGATTTTCGCGAGCGATGGTATGCTTATTGCAAATCGTTGTCTGAGCTGCCGTCCTTGTCAATCGATAGGTGGTTAGGCGTCACTTCCACTCGTTCGTACCAGCTACACGGTTTCTCGGACGCTTCTTCTCGAGCTTATGCTGCTGCTGTATATCTGTGAGTCGACAAGGGAGACGGCACATTCAGTGTATCTCTTCTAGCTGCCAAGACGAAGGTTTCTCCGGTAAAGACGGTCAGTATTCCTAACTTAGAGCTCTGCGGGGCTGCGCTTCTCGTTAAGCTCCTTTGCCACGTTAGGAAACTCGATTTTCTCAGTGCGACTCCGGTTTTTGCTTGGTCTGACAGTCAGATTGTACTCACATGGCTTCGAAAGCATCCTTGTCATTGGAAGACCTTCGTTGCAAATAGGGTGTCGTACATTCAAACCGAGTTGCCGTCTGCAACATGGGCGCACGTACCTACTAAGGAGAATCCAGCGGATTTGGCGACTCGAGGTTCTGGACCAGCGGAGCTAGCAGGGACTACTCTGTGGTGGCAGGGACCTAGCTGGCTTTTACAAGCTCCGAACGAGTGGCCACAGCCAGCAGAGACTCGGCGAGCGCTCCATACGAAGAAGGTGCCGTCGGAACCGGAGCTGTTGACCAGATTTTCTTCGTTGTCCCGCTTAATTCGGGTCGTTGCGTTTGCTAGACGTCCTATTCTTAATCATCGTAGGCAAAAAGAGGCTCAAGAACCGCTTCCTGAATTTCTCACGCTGTCAGAGTTGGAAGAAGCTCGCAGCATTGTTATTCGTTTATCGCAGGCGAACAGTTTTGCAGTCGAGATCGAAGCGTTGAAGGCTGGAGGGAGATTGCCGAAAGGCAATCGGCTCAGTAAATTAAATCTTTTTATTGGCAAGGACAATATTTTGAGAGTAGGAGGTCGACTGTCTCACTCCAGCCTGTCCTTCGATCGCAAGCATCCACCGATTTTGTCGCCGGATTCAGCTCTCAGTCGCTTGTTCGTGTATTCTGCTCATCGACTTTGCTTGCATGGTGGACCTACTTTGACTTCTAGCGTTCTGATGCAGCAAGTCTGGATTGTGGGCAGGAAGCAGTTAGTCAAGTCCATGATTCACAAGTGTGTGACGTGTCAGCGGGTCAAACCTCAATCAGCACAGCAGTTAATGGGAGATCTCCCCGCCGATCGAGTGCATGCTAGTAGGCCGTTTTCGATTTCAGGTTTAGACTACGCTGGTCCCATTCAGGTTCGCACAACTAAGGGTCGTGGACACAAGGCGTATAAGGGGTACATCGTTGTCTTTGTTTGCTTTTCCACCCGAGCGATTCATTTGGAGCTGGTGAGCGATCTGACGACAGCCACTTTTATCAGTGCATATCGTCGATTCGTTGGTAGGCGAGGGGTGTGCCAGAAGCTCTACAGCGATAACGCCACCAACTTCCATGGAGCAGACAACGAGCTGAAGGCGATGTTCCAGCGGGCGTCGGATTTTTATCAAAAGGTTGCCTCGGTTCTAGCAAATGACGGAACGGAGTGGGTATTCATTCCTCCTAGCGCTCCACATTACGGAGGTTTGTGGGAAGCTGGTGTGAAGTCCGTAAAGCACCACTTGAAGCGGCCCGCGCGCGCGGATTCCTGTTCGGACTGCCTAGCGCTTCGCACGTTTGGCTTCCTTACGTTTTTCGATTTTTTTGTCTTCTGACGGTGAGCCAGTGACTTGTTCTTCTCAGAGCTATCACTGTTCACCTCGTTCTGCGCCGTGTTGGTAGTGTTTAGCGGAAAATTCGCGATCGCGTCGTTCGCGTGTGTGTATTTGTGCGAGTGTGTGAGTGTGCCTCGAGGCGATAGTCTTAAGGTTTGTTGGCGAAGGTGTCCACGTGTTGTACGTGACTCCTTCGGGGCGAGCGAACAGCGGCAACACCCCTTGTTGCCCTCGTGCCAAGCGTCTGGCTCCCCGAGACATCGCACAGTGTCGGAAATTGGACAAAATTCGCTCAACTGCTGGTTTCGCAAGGTATCCCCCTAAAACCACTTGAAAAGGGTTCCCTGATACTCCTAAAAACAGGTGTCACTGCGATAATTTTGATATTTTCATTCCCGCATTTGTAGGCAACGATAGACCAATGACACCTCATTTCACCATTTTCTCGAATTTGTCATAATCGTGTAAAGTTGTATATATGTATATATAACTTCATATATACCCATATATATACCATTATACTATATATATATATATATATATATATATATATATATATATATATATACCATTGTGTGTGTATATATATATATATATATATATATATATATATATATATATATATATATATATATATATATATATTATTTATACGAATAAATGGATGGTTCTCTGTGAAATCGAGAACTAAAAAATTAATATAGCCATAAGTTTGAGAATATGTTCTATAGATATCCAAATAGTCTTATGAATTTTTTCAGACTTTTTTCATCGATACTCTTCGAGTTATAGGGGGTCAAAAGCAGGTGCTAAGCATTTTCTGCGTTTTTTGCCTATTTTGAATGATTGATAACTGCTCAGGAAAGCATTTTTCACTATAGACATAGGAATACTTTTTTTTGTAAAATTTTCTCACCTTTTCAATAAAAATATCCTTAAAGTCATATATATATATATATATGTTAGGCTACCTTATTTGCAATTTAAACCTTTAAATCCGAAATTCTGCTGGTTCGATCCCGTGGATCTAGACCAAAAAATTCATGGAGATGCCTTTTTAAAGTAAAAAAATATCTATTAAGTTTTAGAGTGGGTCTGACCTTCTACTAGAAGTTATACATCAAACAAACATAATATATTATGAT
The DNA here is from genome assembly GCF_009193385.2 of Nasonia vitripennis. Classification (NCBI taxonomy): domain Eukaryota; kingdom Metazoa; phylum Arthropoda; class Insecta; order Hymenoptera; family Pteromalidae; genus Nasonia; species Nasonia vitripennis. The sequence continues at coordinate 1,006,976 of NW_022279643.1, read as the reverse complement.
GATTAACTATAATTATATATCTAAGTACTGTACATCGATTGTGTATCTTCTATCCATCTCCAACTTCACCTCTATCGATATTCCTATTTTCTATATTTCTTATGTCTATTTCTACCTCGTTCTACATTCAGCCCTTTAATCCAGTTTTAGTTATATCTCTATCTCTATTTTCAGCCCATGGTTTCTTTATTTTTCCACGCAATCTGCATTTTCTTTCTTTTATTATTTTTCGAGTATTCGTTTTCTCGATTTCTAATCTGAATCTTGTTTGTATCTTTAGTTCATTATTTTTTATCTTTTTTTTTCTTTTCTTAGGTATTAGATTTTTTCTGCCTAACCTAAATATCTACTTTACTCGATTATCATAGATTTATAATTATCTGATAGACCTAGATTTAGTTTAAACGTATTTTGATTAGAGTAAAAGATTTATAAGTTTATCAATTTGGCATATCCAATGACACGGCTGAATTTTATCATGATGTTTTGATAGTTATAAGCTGTAATATAGAATTGACTCCATTTAGTTATCGTTTCTTTCATAGTACGATTTAAGCCCCTTTACCACGACAAGGTAGAAGTCCTAAAAAGGGGATTTTTCTTTTTTTTGGTTTTGTATTTTTATATTTTTTAATTTTTTATTGCATTTCATTCATTTTTGTATTATGTTTGTCGTAATTTCATTTTCACTGTGATTCGTATATTTATATACGTTTAATTTGTTATTTCTTTTATAGTTTATCGCTATAATATTTAGTTATTCCATTTCCTCAGATGTGATTATAAATTTTGTAGCTTCAGAGGTTAATTGTTGTTCAATTTTTTTTAACGTTTTCGACAACTGCTTATGACTGGGTCTGATGAAACCATAAAATAATGTATTATATCTTCATTCGTTTGAGACCTTTGGAACATCCTGCTATGTTCAGCACGAGCTTTCCGAAATATTTTGTTGGAAGCTTCCTGCGCTTCTTCAGAATAATATCCTATAGGTTTTGGAAATTCAATCATAATATCACATCCGTGTATAAGGATTTTATGTACAGATGGTGGCATTTTGTACCAGGGGTACATTTCTACACATCTTTTAGCCGTCTCTAAGCAGTAATCTTTGAATAATACTAAGTTAACTATTTTTTTACATGATATTATTTGCAGAATTACGTACAATCTAGATAAAAATTCCTCATTAACGCCTATAATTTTAGATACCTCTTTTGATTGAGCAAAGAAAGTACGCGCAACATTTCCCGTATTCGTGGTACCTGCACCTTGTTTAACTACGTCAACTGTTATTCTCAGTCTACTTCTTAACGACTTCTGAATTTCTGATTTTCTCACTTTTTTTAACTCTTTATTGACAGATCCTCTTGCTTCTCCCTTATGAAAATCTAGATTATAAGAAATATGCAGTGCATACTCCATAAATCGAATCCAACTATGTAATATGGGAAAGCTAAATTTGTAAAATTCTGTATGACAATGAAGACCTAAGACATGATCTATATCATTCATCTTCTTAGGTCCAACTCCACAAATGTTACAGCGACTAGAAGCTTTTTGATTTGTTATAACATTGCCCGCTTTACCATCAATCATGGTACACTTCAAATCAAATTTCACATTGAACGTCATATCCATAAAATCTATGATATAATTTTGGACTTTGTTCAGTATTTTGGTAATATTTTTGTAGTTTTTGTTTGTAATATTATCGTTTTCTTTAGTAAATATGAAATTTATTGGACGACAATAAAACGTAGACGAAGGTTTTTCATTAATCCACAAAATTTCTTCATCAATAGTTTTGAGTTCAAGAGGTACAAAAGTTGTAATGAACACAGATGCATCTGTAAAATCTTGTGGATCATTAATTTCTGTATCACTGTCACTTGAATTCAAAATCATAGTATTATTTGTAAAAGACTGCCTTGTTGTTTGCTGTCCTGAGCTCCCATCCATACCCCACTTTCCTGAAAAAATAACATTTTGATTTAAAGCTTGTAATGCATCTATGTTTAATGTCATCAAAATTCTCTTTAAGGTATGATCAAGCAAAGATATTATATGAACTTTGGCTCCAGAATCAGAAAAATCTATGTGTTCGGGGTAACAAGCCTTGTTGGCATCGTTAATCGACGAATAAGTTGGGTATAACGTGCCTCCATGCATATCACTGGTATAATCTTGCAATTTTGTATACTTGCGTATTGATAAATCTAAATCTAGGTACATGGCTAAGGCTTTATTAATATATTGACTATCAAAGGGAGCTTCGTGTTTAATTTTAAGTGCTGTAACTAGCTCTTCTTTTGTATGTTCTTCAGCCAAGTCAATTGCTCGTCTACGTTTTGTTTTTGAAGATCCTTCTTCATAAGACAAAAGTGGTCTTCCTACTTTTTTGGAATTTAAATTTATTTTCGATTGAGATAGATTAATATTACTAACTGATGTATCCAAATTTAAAGAATCGGCATCTTCGCATTCTAAAGTAAAAGTTTTCTCAAGGAATTCTTTATATTTTGACAGAAAGATATCTTTTTTACGGGTAACGATTGCCCATTTACGTTTATATTGAATCATAAAGTTTGTCTTTAAGAATTCAAGCAATTTTTTTTCCTCGTTTTCTGAAATTTTATATTTTAATTTGAGATCTTTCAAAATAAATTCAGCAGAAGACTCTGAGGGATTTTTATTATCCCATATCAAATTACAAAAATATGAATATGTTAAATGGATCGACATTTCTTGTAATATTTAGCAATTTAAAACTTTTTTTTTAATATTCAGCTTTTAAAACGTTACATAAACATTTCTAACTTTGTTAATGGCTCAGTATTAGTATATTTAAAACAAATCAATAATAATATATATTATCTGCAAATAACGATTATAATGAGACTTCTATTTTTAACAATTATTTACTGAAGCACTGTATATCGCCACTTTCAGAATTAATTGTCCTCTAAAATAGTAGTAAAAAATAATTATATAAAATCTTCGTTTATATTGCTTTACAAGTTTATTTTTAAATTCGTATTATTAACAGAGAAATAGAAATGTAAATTCATCTTTTTATAGAAAAGAAACTGTAGCTGTGAATAAGATGTATACTTCTATTACATCTTATTTATATTATTTTTAGTTATATTTATATTTTATTTATATGATTTATATGAATTAACATGGTATTAATACACAATGACACTTAAATTTTCAGATAATGATTTTATTAATATTATTAAACTTCAAAACAACTTATTATGTTGAAGCTTGATACTTTTAGTTTTCTTACTACTAGTAACAGTTTTAGTCTGCTGCGATTTCAAATACGAATAATGTAGCTCTTATTATAATTTTTATAAAAATTATATTTAAAAATATAATACTTTAAGATACTTTAAGAACAACAGCATGTACCTATAATTGTAAAGCCATATATGTTTCAAGTGCTATAACTTGTGTATTCACAAAGTTCGATATAATGGTAAAAATATTATCAAAGTTCGATATAATGGTAAAAATGGTTTGAACATTGGAAAATAGAGATATAATTAATATTATCATACAAGACATAAATCATCGCTCTTGTATGTAATTTATTCTATAAATAAGTACGTTATCAGTCAATCGAAGTGCATATAGTTAATACTTTTATTTTTTTCTTATTTTTATTGCAATAGAAATAAAAAAAAAACCGCTGCCAATTCATTGGCACGTAGCTTCCTCCAACTTAATTTATAGTTCCAATAAAGAAAATATTGTTTAATACATAGTAGTATGTTAATGCTTTTTTAAATATTTTTAAATAAATTTTCCATATGCAAACTTAAAAAAATACGTAGCCTAATCATTAAATTTATGTTATATTCAAATATTATATTTGTTACAAACAAAAAAAACAAATATTATTTATAACAAATATCTGTGAAATCAAGAGCCAAAAAAATTAATATAGCAATAAGTTTGAGAATATGTTCTATAGATATCCAAATGGTCTTATGAAAATCTCACGTGTTTTTCACGTGGTAATCACGGGATTTTTTCAGTAGACATTAATTAATTACGTGATTACTCACGTGATTATAAAGCAATGTATCTCGCGATTAATCATAGGATTAATCACGTGACTACTCACGCAATTAATTACAGAACTAATCATTATTGCGTAACCATAATTCATTAATTTATATTTTTATTTTTTGTAAATAATGCATGTCCTCTGTTACTTCGGGAATTGTGTGAATTTGATTGTGGTATGATAAAAGAAGCAAATCTTATAGGAATGTGTATAAAAGTTAAATATTCATTTTCATAACTTTTTGATCATTATATTATGATATATTGATTGTTAACTGTTGATAGGAGTCTAGACCAATTCTGGAATTTATGTACATATTCTTATACTACTTTAACCTAGCTGTATAACTTATTTCGTAACGATAGTCTTGAAATATCCTACGTTATAAGTGTCAAATTTGCATATTAACTACTTATTAACCATCATATTATGTTTGTTTGATGTATAACTTCTAGTAGAAGGACAGGCCCACTCTAAAACTTAATAGATATTTTTTTACTTTAAATCCGAAATTCTGCTGGTTCGATCCCGTGGATCTAGACCAAAAAATTCATGGAGATACCTTTTTAAAGTAAAAAAATATCTATTAAGTTTTAGAGTGGGCCTGTCCTTCTACTAGAAGTTATACATCAAACAAACATAATATGATGGTTAATAAGTAGTTAATATGCAAATTTGACACTTATAACGTAGGATATTTCAAGACTATCGTTACGAAATAAGTTATACAGCTAGGTTAAAGTAGTATAAGAATATGTACATAAATTCCAGAATTTGCAATTTAAACCTTTAAATCCGAAATTCTGCTGGTTCGATCCCGTGGATCTAGACCAAAAAATTCATGGAGATACCTTTTTAAAGGTTTAAATTGCAAATAAGCTAGCCTAACATATATATATATATGACTTTAAGGATATTTTTATTGAAAAGGTGAGAAAATTTTACAAAAAAAAGTATTCCTATGTCTATAGTGAAAAATGCTTCCCTGAGCAGTTATCAATCATTCAAAATAGGCAAAAAATGCAGAAAATGCTTAGCACCTGCTTTTGACCCCCTATAACTCGAAGAGTATCGATGAAAAAAGTCTGAAAAAATTCATAAGACTATTTGGATATCTATAGAACATATTCTCAAACTTATGGCTATATTAATTTTTTAGTTCTCGATTTCACAGAGAACCATCCATTTATTCGTATAAATAATATATATATATATATATATATATATATATATATATATATATATATATATATATATATATATATATATATACACGTATATATACACACAATGGTATATATATATATATATATATATATATATATATATATATAGTATAATGGTATATATATGGGTATATATGAAGTTATATATACATATATACAACTTTACACGATTATGACAAATTCGAGAAAATGGTGAAATGAGGTGTCATTGGTCTATCGTTGCCTACAAATGCGGGAATGAAAATATCAAAATTATCGCAGTGACACCTGTTTTTAGGAGTATCAGGGAACCCTTTTCAAGTGGTTTTAGGGGGATACCTTGCGAAACCAGCAGTTGAGCGAATTTTGTCCAATTTCCGACACTGCGTCGGGGCGCGCTTGGTGCACGGTTGCGGACCATCCTTTCGCTCCCCAGGCCCGGCTTCCAGACCTCCAGGACCAGGACGGAAGCAGCGGCGGACTACGACGAGGCCTGCTCAACGCCCTCTTCGGCGGCGGTTTTTGCGTTCGTCTTTGCGGTAAGAGAGCTCTCTCTGCGTGCGGAAAAGGTACCTCGCGTCTTTGCGTTTGCGTGCGTTCGTTCACTTGAGTTTTTTCTCTTTTAGAGTCACTGTTCTCTTTCTTTTATTTGTATAGTTTCCCTTTCCTTATTTTCAATAAAGCTTACACTTACTGAGGCTTTTCCCTCTAAACCGTGAGGGTTTTTACGCCAAAGCAAGTGCTTTTTGTGTACCGCGAAATCGTGTGTGTTAATTAAAATGAACCCTTCACTCACTCAACCCTTTCCTTTTGTTGGAACTCACTCTGAGTTCTTTCATTCGTTCTAAGATTATTATTCAAGACTCCTTACTTAAAAATAACTTTGAAGTATTTCTCGATGTTTCTTGACTAAACAACATATAATTGACCATGACTGAATACTGTAGTGCGCAAATATATTCCAACTTTGTCAAAAGATTGACATTCAGATCTGTTTATATTCATAGCAAAACTTAATCTCATCTAACAATGGTCTTAGATCAAGTCGTGGCAATAAGACATTTTAACCAGAACATTTACAAGTAATGATTTGTCCTACTTATATATGTTTTTTAAATCCTTAATAATCATTCTTATTCCATTACAAAGGCCGCCATCGATATCCAAATTGCTTGAACAACTAATTATTGTACTTCTTTTGAAAATTAATATATGTAGTGGTAATCCATTTGGTGTCAACGAATTTAGAAATTCAGTTGGTATTGAGTCTATCAAATTGTCGTCATTTTCACTTTCGATTCTATCATTACTATAAAATAGAAAACTCTTACCATCAACTTTTTCAACTATATTTTCATTAATTTTTGATATATAAAAATTTAATGGTGATAAAATCACTTTATTTTTCAACGATAAATCATTTAGCTTAATTTCATGTCCGAAAATTTCTATAGCCCTCTATTATATTAAAATGTGTCAGGTAGTCTCCGACTATAAGTTCACTTGTTCTCCGGAACTCCTTCTCATAAGGGGTTGGGGTAAACCGGAAGTTGACTGGAAGTAGACCGGAAGTAGACCGGAAGTTTTAAATATACATAATCCACTAATTTATAATAATAGAAATATGAAACAAAAAAAAAAATAAGAATCTAATATTCCATTATTATTAAAATTTTATTTTATTTTAAAATCAAAAGTAATTACATCATAACATTAAACCATAAAACTTAAATTAAATTCGAAGAATGTATTTTTATTGAGTAATAAAAATACATTATTCATTAGCTATTGCGCGATTCATAAACAACCGCATCGGCTGCAGGCGCCGAGGCCGAGGCTCGCTGCCACCGAGTCGTCGGCCCGTCTCCAGTACGAGCCGCGATTGCGAACTCGTCCTCTCGCGACGCGCGATCTATTGTACCAACATCTTGAAGAATATAGCCATCTTTCAATTGTACACGAATGCATGAGTGTTTATTCCGTATTCCCGTTGCGTCCTTCCGACGAACCCGGTAGAGTAAAGCCGGTTACATCGCGGCGCGGCTACAGAGTGCGCGCCTGGCCGGAGACTCAATACGCGAAGAAAGTGCGGCGAGCTTCGCATGCTGCGCAGTTGTACACCGAGGCAACCCGGCTGCATAGTACGGAGTCGGCATTGCACAGACGGCTAACGTCCGTCGTCGGCTCCAGCATCATCGAGGAAATAGCCGTGCGGGGATAAAGGAGTGAGTAATCCCCCTCGTTGACGCGACATCATCTTTGCGGCTGTCGCGCTAAAGCCCAGTTGCCCCGTGACAGTAGTTATTGAAAAAATATATTTATTTTGATGCGATATGATGTATTTAATATTGTTGAGATATGAGTAATTTATATGCTACTATCCGTACACACTATAGAGAGTATACGAACAGGCATGCGTGCGTGACTTTAGCGAGCAGGATAGACTAGCGTGCGGTAGCGGTAACAATAGGTATAGTGTGAAAGCGTGAGTATAGAGTAAGAAAAACAACTCGACCACTGAGAGCGTAAGATGGCTATATAGAGAGCCCAAGCACATGTTGTGCGTATCCGACGATATAAGTGTAATCTCCAACAATGAGTATTAAATAAAGGTACAACACTAACCCGAAGGGTCCACAGGAGCAATAGGTGATATTATTTATCACACCAAATCCCTCATTTATTAACATGGTAGCAGTCCATAGTTGAAATGTTAGTGAGGTTATGTACCCACGTGTTGCTGGTAGTGAAGTAGAAGTGAAAAAAGAAAATTGTAAGAAGCTCGAAATAAATACAGTAAAATTAGATCGACAAACAAAATTACAGATTAAGAAAATCTGGATATTGAAAAGAAATATTTTTGAAAATAAAAGTGAAACTACGAGAGACAGAAAAATGTGATGATTTAAGATGTCATATTTGACGGTGAAGATTATAATATTTGGAAAAATAGAATCCTACTATATTTAAAGTGGAAAAAGTTCGATCAACCAGCAACAAGAGAAAAGTTACAATCTGAAGATCAGACTGAGTGGAATGAGAAGAATCTCAAGGCAATAAACTACATATGTTGTAGTATAACAAATGAACAGTTAGAATTTGTTGAAGAAGAGGATACGGCATTGAAAATTATGAATCAATTCGACAAAATGTATTTGAAATAGACGACAGCATTGCAAATATGCATACGAAACAAGATAGACCGAATGAAGTTGAAAGATTATGAAGATTCGTCTACATTTTTCATAGAGTTCGAAAAAGTGATAAACGAGTTGAAAAGTGCCGGGGCAAAAGTAATCCAACGAGAAAAATTATACTACATATTAAAAACTCTAGCGGAATTATTAAGCTATGTCGGTGACTTAATAGATTCAATGCAAGAAAGTGATCGCAAGTGTGAATTTCTTAAAAATAAAATTAAAATCTGGGAAACACGAAGCCCGAAAGATTGCGGCAATAAGAAGCGGAATGTATTTGAAGCTGAAAGAAAAGACTTTAAGTGTTTTGGCTGCGGAAAGAAAGATCATCTAAGGAGAGCGTGTTCAAATCCGTGAAAAGAAGAAACCAACGGAGGAATGCAGTGGGCAGGAGGTGCACAACAACAGCGAGGCAGGGGTTATCTTCGCGGCGCTCAGCTTCGCGCTCTGGAGCTTTGTCCTTGTCCGTGCTTATAAAAGCAAAATAACCCGTAGAGTTACTGTCTGGTGACAACTTTCAATAGTTAAGGACATAACAGCCTATTGGATTTGACCAAAAATTTGTTTTTTTCCAATTATTTTTGTGCCATTTTTAGAATAATAAACTTTTAAATCGAAGATCAAAAATTTTTTCTTTTTCAACCCACGATAAATATATTCTAGAAACAGTTTCCAATGCACCTAAATTTTTTCAGATTTTAAAATTACTTATTACCAAAATGGTAGGGAGCCAAAGATGTCAATTTTGGCAATTTTTGGGTTTTTAGCACAAATTAATTAATTTATAGCTCTTTAGGGAAGCATTTTTAACTTAGACATGAATATACTTTTTTTATTAAAATTTTATCACTTTTTTAATAAAAATCTCAAAGTCATACATATATCTTATACTATCTTATAAGCTATTCAAACCTCAATATTGGTGAAAGTAAGAGTTCGATCCGGACTACGACCACCAAAAAATTCATGGAGATACCTTTTTATAGTGCAAAAGTTTCTTTATGGGTCCCAGAATGGCAGAGACCCAGTATCATAAAATGATTAAAATTCATATTTAAAGCCTGTAGCAAAGCTAATGAATTGCTTAGAGCATTACAAAAAAAATCACAGAGGTAGAAAACATCAAAATAAAAAAAGTCACTGTAGGAATAAATTGTTCCACTATGTCCATCATTAACTAAAAATTCAAAGTTTAGTGATAAATTATTTAAATAATAAAAAAATCATAGAACTTAATTTTATTGTTACAAATATTCCTACAGCAGTTGAGGGATCGTAATTATATTATATCTCTTACAAAAATTAACTTAATTAACTTCCATCCATTCTTTTAGCGAGTCCTTCTCATATCAATTGTTTATGTGAACAATTAGCCCTCTTTCTTCTTAGTTTTTATTACTTCCATATCCTTTCTTATCTCTTGCATTCTCTTCTCCAGGTTTTCTCCTCACCCTTTTTCCAGCTTCATCTTAATTTTCCAGTTCTCAACCTCTTCTTTTAAATCCCTCATCTTTCTTGCTATTTTCCTGTCTTCTCTCGACATTTCACTTTCTTTGCTGCTTACTTTCTTCTTTCTGGTGCTTTTCCTAACCTCTACTAAGCTCGATCACTACGTGTGAATGTTTGTCTGGCTGTTCATTTCCTTGGTTCGCACCTTGTTTCATTTCATCATTCCTCTTCTGTACTAATCCTTTATCTAGTCCTCTTTCTAGTTACTTTACTAAGTCCCTGCACCTCTCTCACCTTCCTCTATTTTCTGATCTGGAGCTTTTTCACTCTTACTGGTGTTTACTATATCTTTCCCTTCTTTGATTGCTCCCATCCGATTTTGAAAGCTTCTTCTGAACGTTTGTTTACGCTTTCTCTATATTCTTTCTGCTTTCTTTTTTTCTTCCCTTTTCCGCAGTACTCTATATAGTTTTCCTAGATTTTTTCTCTCTGTTAAGTTTGTTTTTCAAGGTCTCCAAGCTGCTCCCTGTATAGATACATCGTTCAAAAATGTACTCCATTTTTTCCTCTTCTTCTCTGCATAGCCTGCATCTTCTTTCCTCTTCCTTCATCCAATATCTGTATCCTCTGGCTTTATTCCTCATCCTGAACCTTGCCGTCGTGGATAAACCTCTCTTCCTCGTGTTTCCTCCTATTTTTAGGTACTCAGGCCTCTCTCCTGTTGGGTCTATTAGTATCTTTACATCTCTTGCTTTTCTTGAGACTCTCATCTCCCCTTCCCATTTTTGGATCTGAATGTCATTCACCCTTTCTATTTCAGCCCATACCTACTCTCCCTCTCTCAGTCTTCTGTGATATTCCGCCATTGACCAGCCTCTTTTGTTTAGTTCTACTTTTCTTACTTGTCTGCGCTCTCTTCTCCCTTTTCTTTCTTTTGTCTCCTTTTATAAAACTCTCCAACATTCACTCCATAGGGTGTCCTCCTTCGCCTTATATAGCTTTTTCTCGTGCTTCATCGCTCGTTTTCTGGTCCTTGTCTCTAGTCTGAATCTTTTTGTCTCCAGATGTAGTATGTGCTCCGAGGTTGTCCTATCTAGTTTTAACACTCATTTCATGTATTTCCTATGAGTATTTTGTATTTTTTCTGAGTCTTCCTTTGCTTTTAATCCCCATATCTCTGCCCCATACTCTGTTACGCTTTTGACCATTGCATCAAATAACCTAATTCTTAGTCCCCAGTTGTCCCTGAAAAGCTCTTTTCCTAGCCCCCACATTGAACTCATGACTGTACTAGCTTGCTCCTTCAGCTTTTTTATCTAACCCTCCTCCTTACCATTTTCTTTTAGTGTATAGCCTAGGTAGTTGAAGCTCTTTACTATTTCCAGTTCTGTGTTTTCCCAATAGAATTTCTCCTTTTTTTCCTTCTTCCGCCGTTCTTAAATACCATTTTCTTAGATTTTTCTGTGTTTAGCTCTAGCCCTTTCCTGTTTATGCTCCTCTTAAACCTCTTCAACATCTGCTTTAATCCTTCTGCGCTCGTCGCTAGAAGTACCATATCGTCCGCGTAGGATAATGACCAGAATTTGTTTTTTCCTAGTACACCTCCTTCCTGCTCTTTACTTAGTTCTTTTTCTACGTCCACCACATTAAGTGTCGGGCTTAGTGGGCATCCTTGTCTTACTCCCTTGTATAATTCTAACTCTCCTATCTTTCTATTCTCAATTTTAATTCGCTCCTTGTGCCCTCGTAGAGCTCTGTTGCCCTTTTCGTAATTCTACTCCCCAATTTCAGTTTTCTCATTATTTCCCGTATCTCTTTTCTTCTCACTTTCTCGAACGCTGCTGCTTTTTCATAAGTTCTGTTTCCACCGTTTTGCTCAGTATGTATATCGCGTCCGTCGTCCCTCTTCCTTTTCTGAATCCCATTTGTGTATTATCCAGCATCCGATTTCTCTCGAGTACCCTTTCTATTTTTTTCTCTGATAACTTCTGTGTAGATTTTATACTCTGTGTCCATCAGCGTTATCCCCCTATAGTTTTTTACATCTTCTTTATCACCCTTCTTGTAGAGTGGTGTAATTAAACCACTCTTCCATATTGTAGGGATTGCGTTTCCCGCCCAGATATTATTCAGGATCTTTGTTAACACTCCTATCACTTGTTCCTCCCCATATATCCATACCTCATTCTGTAGCCCGTCTGCCCCCGGTGCTTTACCTTTTTTCATTTTTTCTATGGCTTTCCTCACCTCTTCTTCCGTTATCTGTCCATCTTCTCCTGCGTTCTCGCCCCTTTCCTTCGCTCCTCCTTTTCTAGTTAAGTTTTCCTCTTCCTCTTGCTCTCCTAGTTGGGCTTTAAAGTGCTCAATCCACTTTTCTTCTCCTATAGTGCTGCTGCCTTTTACTCTGTTCTTCCTCCTTCTTTTCTTCACTACTTCCCAGAATTTCTTCCCTGACCTGTCCTCTTCCGCTTCCCTGATCCTCTCCTTCATACGCGCCTCCTTCTTCTACACTAATGTATTCCATTCTCTCTTTGCTTTTACGTATTCCTTTCTTTCTTTTCTCCACTTATAGCTCTTCCCAGCCTCTTTACTTCTGCTTTCTTCTTCCTGCATTCTTCATCCCACCAGGTGTTCTTCTTTTCCTTTCCCTTTTTTCTTAATTTTTGTCTGATTGCCCTTTCTATTTTCTGTTTTAACTCTTTCCATTCTGTCGCTTCTTCTGCTTCCTCTAGATCCTTTCTGAAGAGTCTTACTGACTCCTCTATCCACACTGTTATCGTCGAATCCTGACTCTTCTCATTTTCCCTCTCCCACTACTCTGTACTTACCTTTATTTCTATTGCGTTGTGGTCTGATTCTAGCCTGTGTGCTATACTCATTCTCTTTATTCCGCTTCTTCCCTTCTCATTTGTTATGGCGTAGTCTATTACGGAACAGCCCGCTTCTCCTATATATGTAAACTCTACCTGTTCGTCTCCCTCTGTGATTCCATTTGAAATGCTTAGGCCCAGTTCTCTTGTTCTGTCTACCAATTCATCCCCTTCTCTGTTTTTCTTTTCACCTTTAGAGTTTCTCACCTCCTCTATTCCTTCATCCAGCCCTCCTCCTTCCGTTTTTGCATTCATATCTCCGCATATAAGCACCTTCCCTCCTCTGGCCCTCTCTACTAGTTCTTCCATTTCTTTATAGTTTTCCTGTTTCTCCTCTCTTATGTATGTAATCCCTATCCACCAAAACTCTTGCTTTTATTTTATTTGTGCTCCTATAAATTCGCTTGTTCTTTCCTCCATCCATTTTACCTCTTCTGACTTTGCATCTATTTTTATTGCCATTGCTATATCCCCTTTTACTCTCTCTCTCTCTCTCTCTCTCTCTCTCTCTCTCTCTCTCTCTCTCCCTCTCTCTCTCTCTCTCTCTCTCTCTCTTTCTCTCTCTCTTTCTCCTCCTTTTTATGCATCCCTTATCTTAAATTCAAAACCATCCAGCTTCATTTTCCAGAAAGTACCGTCTCTATCTTCTATCCATGTCTCTTGCAGACAGATGAACCCGAACCATCTCAAGTATTTCCAGATATCCTCGTCTGGCCCTTTTATGCCCGCTATATTCCAGTTAACTATCCGTATGTTCCTCCGTTTTTTCTTTGTTACCTTCCCAGGTCCTACTTCTGCTCCAGAAAAATTCTTGTTCCCTTTTATTCCATACATACTCTACCCCACCTATCCATAGTTTATTATACCCTATCTTAACCACTTTTCCCTCTTTTCTTAACTTTATCGCAGTCTCTCTTATTTTTTCCTTGTTCCTCCTTTCTTTCCAAGTTAGGTCGTGGTCTATAAACATGTTTGTGCCTTGCAGCTTCGACTTTTCTCTCATAATAGTCCCTTTCTCTTCCCATTTCCCGCATTCTACCCCTAACCTGCGGGTCTTTCCTTTTATTGTTCACGTCTTTCTGAGTCTAACCTCTATACCTAACTTTTACTTTATCCATGTTTCCACCGCCTCTTTATCCCATCTTTCTTTTTACCAGTCTGAGATCACCAGGTTGTTTTTCTTTCTGTCCCTTTCTCCTTTCTCTATCCTCCACTCCATCTACACCATTTGCTTCCTGTCAAACCCTGTCATTGCTGCTGTTTTTGTATCTTCTCCTTCTTCTTATTGTCCTGCTTGCGCGCCCCTCTTCCTCCGCCTTTCATCCTGTTTTTCTAGTTTTTTTAGCTTTTCTAGAATTCCTCTTATCGCTTTCCAATTCTTCCTTGTCCGTTTTCCTGTCGTCCTATTCCCTCTTCAATGCTTCTTTCCATTCCTTTCTTTCCCTTTTCCTTTCTTCGCTCTCTTCCTTTGGTTTGCCTTCCATCCTCTTTAGCCTTTCGTCTACTCTCTTGTTCAGTTTATCCTCTAACACGTCATACCTCTGTTCCCATCTTTCCATTATTTTCTTTCTCTCTTCCTGCTCAATGTTCATCTTTCTGTTTATTTCATCCAGCTTATTCAGAATCCGTTCTATTGTCTCTCCCTCAATCTCTTTCTCAGCTCCCCTCTCCTCGTCTTCTTTTTAACCTTCCCCTCCTTTCAAATTACTTTCCGTCTGTGGCGACCTCTTTACTTTATTACTTTTAGCAAATATTCCCTTCTCCTTGTTTGTCCTTTCCATCTCTGTTTTTTCCTTCTTGTGCTTGTCCGCTTGCTCTCCCGAACTCCTTTCTTTCCTTTTTAAAGGGTTATCCCTCAGGCTGATCTCCAATTTCCTCTGTTTGCTTGGTGGCCTCCTTTCCTCTGCCCCTTCCTGTACCGCCTTCTCTTCTCCCTCCTTTTGGCGCTTCAAAGCATTAAGTACTTTCCTCCTCTTCGTCTAGGATTTTTATGAGACTTTGCTGCGGTGTTCTAAGAACCTGCTCTTCTGCTCCTTTCCCATTCTCTGTTCCGTTTATAACCTTCTCAATTTTGTCGTTCGTAAAGCTCATGCTATACGACCCTCTCTCTCTGTCCTTCTCTATCGCTTCCTAACCTCTTCTATCTGTTGCCCTATTACTCGCCCTACTAACGTTTTCTCCTTGCTCTGTTTCCTTCGCCTTATTTATCCCTGTGTTTCTATCCCTTTGTTCTTCCCTTCTCACCCCTTTTCTCTCCCTTTTCACCTTCTTTCCTGCTCCTAACCTGTTTTTCCTATCACACAGAATTCCACCTGTCCTCCTGCTATCAATTCCAACATGGCACTCCATGTTAAATAAGTATTATCCTGTAGTGCAGCATTTATCAGAAATAGTTATGTCTGTTTTCTTAACTGGAAAAAGGCTATTACGAAAAGAGTCTTGTTGATATTTTTTCTAATTGTATCATTAACTTATAAATTTTATATGTTATTATCATTACAATCCCTAAAATCTTTTATACATAAATCAATTGTCATTTAAATTTAACATTATTTTTTGCTACAGCAGATCAATAAAAGTATGTGAATGAAACTGAGTAGTTTTATTTGGATTATGCAATTGACGAATCTGAAAAATTGATCTGTTTCATAAATATACGAATTTCTTCTATAAAACATGGTCAGTATATTGAAAATACTATCCGGTAACACAACCGGTAATCAGAATAGGAAAAAAGACGATCTCTTCTCTTCTCGTCATAGTCTTACACCATCACAGTTTAATGAATTTATCAATAATATTTGAATATCTGCATATTCGAATATCTGTATACTTCGTGTGTGTATGTGTGTGCATGTATGTGCGTTCATCAGCGAACCTGTAAATATCGGTGTGTGCCTTATGTGAAAAGCAAAGCGTTTTGTTTTTAGCGATGTTTTATTTCAATTTATTTCTTACCGTTATTATAGAACGGAACTAATTTTTCATATTTGATTACAGAATATCAACAAACGTTTTCAACGATTAGAATCTCACGTGGTTACTCTAGCTCGATCGGTAGCTCATCTTAGTTCAGAAATGAGAACACAACATCTAATGATACAGGTATATAATTATCAATTTAATATAATTAGGTTGAACAATGTTTACGAATTAATTTACTCGTTTAATATAAATTGCTATCATCAAAAAATACTTTGGCATGACATATGGAGTGACCCTTGATATCTTTATTATATTACAAATGTGCAGAATCAGTGCTTCTTTTGTACGTTTCCTGTACTAAAAAGGGAACTTTCTCATACCGGCTTTATTTTTTTTAATAAATATTCTCGTTTCATAAATAAAGTGGGTTTAGACATTTTATTTTAGTTTCATCCTGCTAGCATTCCTTTGATATGCCAGCGTATTATTAATTTTTGGTAAAAGTAGTGAAATTCCCAAAATATAACTTTGAAGTAATTGTTTGTTATTTTGGACAGTGAGAGATTCTTAAAAATATGTTTCAAAATTAGATTGCTTGAGATATAAATGAGCTAGTGGATTACAAATTTACAGAAATAAATTTTGAATCATATAGATTAAAATAAAATTATTCAAAAGGTTATTTGTCTACGTTCAAGGTAGTTTAAGATGGTCTGTAATTAGTGCTAAATCTGCAGAAATGACTCAAAGCGTTTTAAAACTGGTTGGATGACCTTATCTATATTGTTCCTCAAAACTATGCAATAAAGAATGTAATTTTAAAGAACATTTAATCCAGCTAGAACATTTCTAGCCTGATTTGTATTATTTTAAAACAAACTTTTTTAGTTGATTCCGCAAATTTTGCACTTGTAGCCATACAATAAAGAAAGTAATTCAAAAGGAAATTTCATCCCGCTAGTTTATTTCTAGCCTCAACTATCTAATTTTGTAACAGATTTTTAGAAATTTTCTACTGAGCGCCGCGCCGCTGTCTAAATGCCCCCCCCCCCAAAAAAAAAAAAAAAAAAAATTCGACGTGTGCGCAATTGTTTTATTTTTACTAGAACAAGGAATACAAGAAAGAGGGGTGTTGACATATTTATAACTCATTACATAATTTTTATGCTATAATTTTTGGAGAATACAAATAATAATGCGTTAAAAAGAAAACAAAAGTACATTTTCAACGTAATAGAAAAAGAAAACCAAGCAGAGAAAAACTAATGCGGCAAATGCTGCGAATTCGGCGAGCCTCTAATTCTTTGCGTCATTAACTTTTTCTATTTCAGCCCAGATGTTGCTCAGCTGTATTTTTTGAAGCTTTGGCTTCCAAGCGTTTTGGATAGCCCTGGCTTCCTCGTAGAAGGGGATTGTATAGATGGTCGTTTGTCCGTGCGTAATCACACGTTTTCTGCCATGGTTGGCAGCCGATGAATGGTAGAGAGAAGCGGTTGGTGGCTTTGATGACTTGAAGCTCGGTTGCAGATGATGGTAGTACCTGCGCTGTTTAGATCAGCCAATTGGCCTTTCTAATCAACCTCTTGGTTTGTGTGACCTATCCCCGCTAGTACAGGCTAGTCTTTTTTTGAAAGTCTGGTTGGCTGCTATCATGTGCTGGCATGTTACCGTGATCGGCATCGTCCTGGTGTTAGTGTTGTTATAAGTTTCTTGTTGCAAGGCGCTTGCAATAAAAGAGCAAGTTACGGGGCTTAGGCTTATTAACACTGTGGGATGCAGTTTGCAATCAGCAGATATGTCACCTGGGTAGCCTGGGGACAGACGGCTACCAGCTTTGTTTGAGTGCTGATTTCTCTCGGCAATTTATCACTGTTTAGTTCCATATATACCCTTCCATCCTAGCGGTCGAGGTGATACTAAGCTTTCTTAATGATTTTTATACTCGCACTTGTCGTAGACCAATTGTCATGTGTTGCTCTTAAAATCAAGTAGTGCAGTAGCGCCACGAAAGCGAGTTTGAGGAGCAGACGGAGCCACGGCGCCCGCTCTATTATTTACTTCATTTTATACATATTTTATTATGCCTAAATATGATTTTCAACAAAAATATTGATAAAAACAGCTACCTTTCATATAATGCACGAGTGTGTCATTTACAAAATGCTTAAATCCAATAACAATATATAATAATGATTTATGTCAGCTAGAATGAATTCAACTCAATATCGACGGTCAAGAATTAGAAGCAGCTAGGCCAGATAAAGTCTTGGGAAGCAGCTAGTCCAGAAAATCGCTTCGGAAAGCAGCTACTTCAGAAAATTTTTTCAGAGGGCAGCTACTCCAGAAAAAGCCTCGGAAAGCAGCTACTCCTGAAAACGCACCAGAAAGCAGCTACTCCAGAAAGCGTGTTGGAAAGCAGGTAGTCGAGAAAATCGTCGAACAACCAGATTCATTTTTCGAGTAGCAAGAAGCAGCTACTTCTTGCTACTCGAAGTCATCCCAGACAACTTGAAAGTATACGATTAGGTAGGAATTAATAATGTTCAAGCGCAGGGGGCTGCTCACACGGGCCGTAAGGAATGGGACTCTTTTTACGTGCTGTTCCTAACCGGCAATCTCATTGTTTTTTTTCGCGAGACAGAATCTTGAAACGTGATTCTATCACATTTTAGCACGGTGCGCGATAAGTAAATATTGCAGGGAGCTACGGCTACATCCACTTAGTCATCATCTCCTCAGTCCTTTCGATCTCTACAACCGTGCTGCGATCATCACCTATTTCAAGGGTGCAAATAGGGTTGCGGGAATGAAAAGGTCTAAAAAAATCGCTAGATGAAAATTATTTCAATTTTCGGTAACGATTATTCTAAAAAATGTCGTCCAGAATTTTCCGCGAAATGCCCATTCACTGCAATGGCGCTGCGGTCAAACGGTAAATTCGGGATTCGAAGTTTCATGCGTCAGATACGAAAAATATGAGTACGATTGTAGAAAAAGGACTGAGTAGCGCCGTAGTTTTTTTTTTGTTTTTACATGGCATTTGGAACTCGAAAGTTCATCGCCTCATCTACGCAAGCCTTCCACGCTACCCTATCTTGTGTCAACCCCACCCAAGATGCACCACTCCGATCGACACCCACCCGTCCTATTTCTACTAGATCCGCTTTTACGTTGTCCTCCCATCTAAGTCTAGGTCTACCTAAAGGTCACGTTACCATCGGCCTGCCCTTAATGACACGCGCTGCCGTACGGTCGTCTCCCATTCTCGCTACGTGCCCTGCCCATCCCAATCTGCGCGATTTTATTATTCTGTTAATATTTGGTGGCGCGTACAGATTGTGTAACTCATCATTGTGTAGTCTCCTACATTATCCGGTTTCCTCATCTTTCTTCGGCCCGTATATTTTTCGCAAGACTTTATTTTCAAATACCCTAAAACGGTTGTCCGCCTGCTTAGTGAGAGCCCACGTTTCGCACCCGTACAGAACCACCGGCAGTATTATTGTCCTGTATATTCTTATTTTAAGTAATGTATATTCTTGTTTTTAGACAACAGCCTCGACTTAAGTAAATTACTCACGGCGTAGAAGCAAGCATTACCCGAATGGAGTCTCTTATTTATTTCGACATTAATCTCGTTTCTATCATTTATGGTCGTACCCAGATACCTGAATTCGCTAACCTTTTCAAAAATAAAATTCCCAACTCTGAGATCTGCCTCCCCTCTGCAGATGCCTAGCTTATCCACAATCATGTACTTTGTTTTTGATTCACTCACTTCTTACCCTGTATAGTCCACCGCTTTTATGAGGATTTCCGCGTTTCTTGCTACCGTTTCCCTACAATCCCCCAGTATATCCAAATCATCTGCGTAGCCTAGTATCTGCGTTGTTCCATTAAGCGTTGCGCCCAGCTGGCTAACCTGCATTTTTCTAACGGCATACTCTAACGTTAAGTTCAACAGCACCGTAGAGAGCCCATCCCCTTGTTTTAAACCATCGCGTATCATGAAAGGTTCTGATACATTACCGCCTACTCGGACCTTTCCCGTGCTTCCGTTCAGACATATTTGAATTAATCTCACGAGTTTTTTCGGTACACCGAGAAGTACTAGAATTTGATACATTTTGCTTCGCTTAATAGAGTCGTACGCTTTTTTAAAATCTATAAATAGTTGGTGTATGGTTTCGCAAAATTCCCACTTTTTCTCTAACAACTGTCTTATGGTAAACATTTGATCGCTCGTCGATCTGTTGCGCCGAAATCTGCACTGATAATCTCCTACTATATCTTCCGCGAATGGAGTGAGTCTAGCTTGTATTACGTTTGACAGAACTTTGTAGCACGTTGCTAAAAGTGAAATACCCCTATAGTTATTGCAGTCTGTCTTATCCCCCTTTTTAAAAATCGGTATAATGATAGATTCCTTCCAATTTTCGGGTATTGTTTCATTTTTCCAGATGACACATACTAGTTTATAGATTTTGAAAGTGAGCTCGACGCCCCCATATTTGAGTAACTCAGCTGGTATAGAGTCATTTCCCGCGGCTTTGTTGTTTTTTAGTTTTTTAATCGCGGCCTCTACTTCTTGGTAGCTCGGTTCCTCCACGTGGGGATCAGCAGTGTGAATTTCGTCCCCTAATTCTTCGCTATTTTCGTGCACGTTTAATAATTTATCGAAATAATTTTTCCACAGCGACAGTAATTCGTTGTCATTTGTTACGAGGTCCCCGTTTTCGTCCTTCATCAATTGCGCTCTACTCCTAAAACCCTTTCTGATGGCGTTAATCCCTCTGTACATTTCGCGGGGGTTATTTTCCTTACTGTTTGTTTCTATTCTCCTAATAAGATTCTTTTGATACTCCCGCTTCTTATTTCTGTAGATCGCGCTCGTCTGTTTCCTTACGTTAGAATACTCTTCTACGGTCCTATCGCTTCTATTTTGTAAGCTATCTAATTTAGCCTTTTTGCGCCTTTCAAACCAGAGTTCGCACTCTTCGTCAAACCATGGTTTGCTCTTTGGCTTTTTCTTTTTACCCAGTACTCTGTTCGCGGCCTCTTTTACCGTTTTTTCGATGTCCCCTCATAAGCTGTTCGGTTCGTCATTCCCCTCCGGCGATGTGTTTGCTTCTTCAAGTGCCTGAGACCTGTTATTAATTTCTATCTGGTACCTAATTAGCTCTGTTCTATCTCGTACTTTCTCAATATCGAAGCTATCTACCTTGTTTGCTCGCTTACTATTTTGATTCGCTACTAGTCTAGCTCTTAATTTGGCTACTACTAGGAAGTGGTTCGAGTCGCTATCTGCCCCTCTGTAAGCCCTTACGCCAAGAACATTAGTATGACGTCTTTTTTCAACGAGGAAATGATCAATTTGGTTCTGTGTGGCCCCGTCCGGCGATGTCCACGTTGCCTTGTGTATGTTCTTGTGCTTAAAATACGTAGTTTTGATTATAAGATCTTTTGCCGCCGCGAAATGTATGACCCTAATACCGTTATCATTGCTGGCTTCGTGCAGGCTTTCCTTACCTATAGTAGGCCTAAACATTTCCTCCCTACCTATTTTAGCATTGAAATCGCCTAATAGTATTCTTGTGTCGTAAGACGTGAACTGGTCGATTACCTGCTCTAAAGTTTCGTAATAGAGATCCTTAGCTTCTTCTTCTTTGTTCTCCGTAGGACAGTGTACATTAATAAATACATATCTATATCATTAACCTTCGATAATGATGTACGAGAGCCTATCATTAACGGATTTGAAACTTTTAACCGAATGTATGATGCTTTTGCTTACGAGAAATCCGGTGCCTAGAGATCCCCCACTCCCGGCCCCATACAGGTACGTGAAGTTACCCGATGCTAGTAATCCGCCATCTGGCCACCGCGATTCCTGTATTGCTACCAAATCTAGATTGTACCTATCAGCTTCCTTTACGAGTTCTTTAAACGCACCTGCTCTGTATAGACTGCGAACATTCCAAGTTCCGACCCTTAAGTCCCTTTTGGTTCGGATTCGATTTTTTTGAGCCATGATGTTATGTTAAACCCGCGCGCTTCGGATCCTGTTCCGATCGCAGGTGAGTCCACCGTTCTAGAGGTGATAACCCCCATACCTCTCTAGAACTAAGTATGAGAGCTTTCCGACTTTGACGAGGACAGTGTCAACTCGTCGTCAGACACACTACGGTTTCATTCTCGCATCCTAACGCCCCCCTGCAAGGCAACGCGCCTTCGCTGGTATCGTTACTGCGTAAGACCAGGTGACGAATCATTCTACACATCCCCTTTCGGGGCAGTTGTCATCGCTCCCGCATACTCCTCGGCAGCAGGATTTTTGCCCATTTTTGTAATGTGTGATGAAAGAGATAGATTGAGAGATAAGAGATATTGTGAAGTGTTTTTTGTTGTTGTGGTGCTTGCGTAGTGTTTCTAGATGAATGCGTTCGACAGTGTGGGCTCATCACACCCACGCCTGTTCCTATCGGCTGTCCGCGGCTGCTTATTCAATTTATTCGCAGCTAACCTCTTTCTCAGGGGCTGTTCCTCTATCCGCAACCTAAGGACGCGCTGTGTAGTGGTGATAGGCACCCACCCATCCGATCTGGACGACAACGCCCAAGACCCGCTTAGGGTAACGGCATTGTAACAGAGTAGCGCCGTAGATACACATGAAAAATATCGACCCCTCCTGTCAGACAAGCTCTAGTGAACGTATTATTGCGAAGGGAGGCGAGCAAAGGCCACCAATATTAATACGTTGTCACATCGAAGGAAGGCGAGACAGGTCGAGGATCAAATCTAAAACTAAAATACTTAACCCACCTACCCTACGCACTGTGAGAATCTATACGTCAGTACATCGAAGGGGGCAAGCTAAGGCAAGAATTAAATAAATCTAAAACTAAAAAACGTAAACCAACCTACCCCATGTACTGCGAGTGTAAATACGTCGGCACATCGAAGGGAGGCGAGCCAGAACACATAATGCCATCTATTTTATGCACCGCGAAGTAAAGCGAGCTAGGGCGAGGAATGTTTATATAAAACTAAAATGATAAGGCTCGCCTCCCTTAGATGTGCCAACGTATTAATACTCCCAGTGTGTGGGGTAGGTGGGTTTAATTATTTTAGTTTTAGATTTAATCCTCGACCTGGCTCACCTTCATTCGATGTGCCGACGTATTAATACTAGCAGTGGGTAGGGTAGGTAGGTTAAGTATTTTAGTTTTGATTTTGGCCTTCGCTCGCCTCCAACTGATGTGCCAAAGTACGAATACTTGCGGTGAACTTGAAAAAGCCAACGTTCGTCCCTAGTTTTGAGATGTAGTATTTGGTTTGAAATTTATTCCATGCTACGCTTGCTTTTCTTTGAAGTGCCAAGGAGTTTTTTTGAAACAATTGTTTAACTCGGGAAACAATTAAGCACAAAGAGCGTGAAGTAGTTGTGTTGAAGCACTTTTGTTTTAGATTTTATCTTCACCTTAGCTCGCCTCCTTTTGATGTGCCACGTAAAGATTCTCGCAGTGCGTGGGGTAGGTGGGCTTAAGTATTTAAGTTTAAGATTGAATCCTCGACCTGGCTCGCCTTCCTTCGATGTGCCAACGTATTGATACTAGCAGTACGTAGGTTAGATAGGTTAAGTATTTTAGTTTTTGATTTAATTGGTGGCCTTTGCTCGCCTCCCTTTGCAATAATACG
Source organism: Nasonia vitripennis (assembly GCF_009193385.2). Lineage (NCBI taxonomy): Eukaryota > Metazoa > Arthropoda > Insecta > Hymenoptera > Pteromalidae > Nasonia > Nasonia vitripennis. Next base: position 983,551 of record NW_022279643.1, on the reverse strand, counting down.
TCCACCAGAGCTTGTCTGACAGAAGAACTGGATATTTTTTATGTTTATCTACGGCGCTACTCAGTCCTTTTCAACAATAGTACTCATATTTTTTGTATTCGACGTATAAAACTTCGAATCGCGAATTTACCGTTTGACCGCAGCGCCATTGCAGTGAACGAGCATTTCGCGGGAAATTTGGGACGACATCCTTTAGAATAATTGTTACCGAAAATTGAAATAATTTTCATCTAGCGATTTTTTTAGACCTTTTCATTCCCGCAACCCTATTTGCACCCTTGAAATAGGGGATGATCGCAGCACGGTTGTAGAGATCGAAAGGACTAAAAAACCACCTGCGAATATTTTTTCACCGTTTATTTTAAATTATTTTAAAGCCTCGTGTTATAATTTCCACCCTCAAAATAAGGGTTGATGACTAAGTGGATGTAGCTGTAGTTCCCTGCAATATTTATTTATCGCGCACCGTGCTAAAATGTGATAGAATCACGTTTCAAGATTCTATCTCGCGAAAAAAAAACAATAAGATTGCCGGTTAGGAACAGCACGTAAAAAGAGTCCCATCCCTTACGGCCCGTGTGAGCAGACCCCTGCGCTTGAACACTATTAATTCCTACCTAATCGAATACTTTCAAGTTGTCTGGGATGACTTCGAGTAGCAAGAAGTAGCTGCTTCTTGCTACTCGAAAAATGAATCTGGTTGTTCGACGATTGTCTCGACTACCTGATTTCTAACACGCTTTCTGACGCGTTTTCTGGAGTAACTGCTTTCCAAAACTTCTTCTGGACTAGCTGTTTCTCATTTTCGACCATCGATATATTTTTTCAATATGCAAATACAAATTACAATGCAATATTTTAGCTCTCTAGGTATAATAGTTATTAAAGAAGAGCCAAAATAAAATTATGGAACAAGTAATCGAAATCAATAAATATTTGGTATTGCTCTCATTTGAAAATTATCATACCTAGATGGTTGAAATTTTGCATTTTAATTTGTATTAGCATGTTGAAACAATATGTTGAGTTGAATTCGTTGTAAGTTTTTCTTGACTATTCGCTATTTTACAATATCAAATAAAATCTCATGTTGTGACAGCGTACATGCATACACACCATGCAGCATGTGCCCAGCACAGTATGCGCGTAACAATACTTTCACTCATACATACACACAGACAACGCACACACTCACGCGCAACGAGACAATGATCAAGGCGGCAGGGGCCGCACACGAAGCATAGAGGTAAAGTTAGACTCGTAGAAAGAGAGAGAGAGAGAGAGAGAGAGAGAGAGAGAGAGAGAGAGAGAGAGAGAGAGAGAGAGAGAGCGTAGATCATCGCTGCGCCTATAACCTATAAAATATTATTGTCTTTGACCACTGAAACGTTATAGAAAGAACGAAACAATTGTTCTTTTCCTGCCTTACACACAACTTGCCTTAGGAAGACCAATAGTGTTAATATCAATCTATTTTTATCAAGGGGTGCGGCAGCGCCCCAATGGCAAGTCTAAGTTTTTATACACTGTGCCGTCAGGGAGCAGCGCGACCTTATTATACTTTGAATTTGCTATTTAACTTTAATGCGTCTTATTGTCTCCAATGATTTCTTGTCTGATATGTCTTAGATGCTTATGTTTGAGTAATGCATCTTAAAGATTTTAATAAAAACTTTCTAATGATTATTATATTTTGCTTCAGAAATTTCTCTTTTAGCAAAATAATTATAAACAAAAATTAACTTGCGATGATTTCTTAAAATTTAATCTATCTACACAAAAATTCTGAGGAGAGAGGACTAGATTTTTCAAACTAGAAGTTGTCTAGTTGTCTTTATCTAGTTTTTGTTGCATCGTTTACAAACGTGCATCAGTGTTTGTTTGAGAGGACAGATGCACACGTAGCAGCAGAGTACGTCCAACCTTGTGTAAACATAAACATAGCCTAAAACAGTGGTGTTTCAGAGCTGCGTAGTGCGCACAAATTCTCGCGAATCTGTCTGTTGTGCGTGATTGTGCATGATCATGCGTTTATCATAGAACCTTTGTGCTATTGCTAGTGTACCTCTCGACAAAATTAGTGTGCCCAATACTTAGGCGCCGAACACCTGCCAAGACTCGACGCAAACACTCGCGGGGATCATCATAAACACGACGTGTTAATCCAGAGAGTAAACAACAGCGTACTCTACATCAGCGAACATCTTGTGACCCATGGTTCATATCGGTGGACTAGAAAGTGGGCACCGGCCAATCGCTTCAGGACACGCAGGACTGCTACAACAGAGAAGAGCGAGATCGATATTGCGATCCACGGAAAATCTATGAGCTCGTCTTCAACTTTACGAGCTCTCACCGCTCGAGCTCGACGACGACTCTGTCCCTTGCAATGCCGACCTCCACATCTATGGCTGTTCGACTCGTACTTCACTCACCTCAACGGCAACTATGTGCTCTCTCCAAGACGTTATACTCTTGTTTCTTCAGAATGAGTCGACAATGAACAACAAGGTCTTCCTTCTTCATCCGTTACAGCGGTTTCGGTCAGCCGAAATTCCTAAAAATATCGCTTTCGTAATATTTTAACTACAAATATCACCTTTGCATTTTTGTTTTATAAATTTTTTCATTTCAAAATCTCAGTTTATAAATTTTAAATTTCTAATCTTCATCCTTACTAATCTGTATTTTTCAAAATTTTTACCCTCACCTACACTTGGCGCTCAAGACCATCAAGCCGAAAATCAAGCCTGTAAACGGTCCGTTAGACAACGAGAGTAGAAAACAAGTTTGCGGCGAAACGTCTGATCCAGTTCGAGGACAAGGACGAGGCGATAGACGTCAACAAGGAGTTGATGCAGCTTTCATAGATCGGCAGTGTCGGAAGTCCAACCAACCTCAAGCTTTGCATATCCGTGACACCCGGCCTTAAATAATAAAAAAATGTTTTAATTTTAATATGAATTAACAGATTTACACCTTAATAATAACAATTAGAATGTTTCATCGATAAACTATAAGACGACGGGACGGCAAGTGTGCCTTAAAATAATATTTTTGAATATTGTAACCTTATTTTTTAATAACCACTATTCAGCTGATCCTATCTCACATGCTGAACTTTAATGCTTGATGCTTGACATATATAAAATAGATTTCACTACATTAATTAGCGTATATTTATTCCCTGGTAGGAATGCTTACCAACGGTTAACTGTTGGCCAAAGTGACGGTTTTAGCAGGTTCGTTGGCCAACCATAATTAACTGTTGGGTTATTTTCTGCCAGGGTGGAGACCAAACTTATAGTTGCCAACATTTTACCTGGTTAATATTATACATATAACAGAAAAATTGACATAAAAAATCTTCAAGAAGTTTTATAAATAAGTAGATAATTTAAACAATAGAAAAGTTATAATATTATATTAAGAAATCTAAAAATGGCACTGGAAGAGCCATTCTATAGCGATAATCGGCAAGACTAGAAAAATCGGAAGAGTCGGAAGTAAAGCAAAACGCAGCGACGCTATAGACCAACGACCGATATAAAGGGCGCTAAAATTGGCCTAGAGGGATGGGCCAGTGCGGAAAAACAGTTTGGAGAGGGAAAAGTTGCAACGCAGGGTCAAAGGCTGAAAAAGCGTAAAAAGAAAAATAGTCTGTCTGAGGAGTTCGATTGAGGTGGCTGCTCCCTTATAATTTTCAAATTTTGTATTTCACGCCTTGGTGGCTAAAGTATAGACAACTATTTCAAAGATTTTCAAAATATACATTTGAATTTAAACACACAACTCATTGAGATTGAAGTTTTATTTTATTTATAAAAATCAAACAATCATTTCTAGAAAGAAGGAAAGAGTTTAAGTAAACTCTGAGTTACGGCTATCATTTGCAAAAAGTAAGTACACTATCAATTTAAACTTAATAATATTCAAGGGTTGGGATTTCGTGAATGCGTAGGCTTTGAACGCTATGGCTCATTTTACAAGAATTTATCGGGGAACTTGTGTAGTTGTCTGGAGGCTTGATTGGACTTCGCAAGTGAAAGGCCTTTTGACCTAGAGAGCAACGAAGCTCGTTCGTTGGAGTGGGTAGGATACAAATATTAATTGTTGGGTTACGCATTTTTTAAAAATAGAATAAGGGGGCGACTCTATCCCGAGTTTAAAGGACGCGGCGTCCGTCAAGATAGCGTTTTTCTTTCAGATTCACTTCTGGAATTTAGCTGGTAATCGGACGCTCGGTGCCACCTCGCATCTGTACGAATCCTTGCTGAAATGCGCGTAAAATCGTAAAACGTCACGAAAACCACCGCAATAACGGAATGTTTCTGCGGCGTGACGGACAACGGCTATACGTAAGGTGATGACGCGATTACGACTCGCGAAAGGACTATCGTTACAGCCGCTTCGATCACGGTTTGATCGGCGACGACGCCACGCAGATATTAATCGGGAAACTCGTGTTGTCAGATCTTAAAGATCAACGGCGACCCGACCTACGGATTCTCATAAATGCTTGATCTTTCGTTCAACAGCGGCTTGATAATTCTTCTTGTCGAAAGCTGGATCGCTTGGCGATCAACAGCAGCGCAACGCAACATCTGGGACGATTCCTGGATCGCTTAGCGATTCTACAGCGGCTCAACGTAATACAATGGACGATTTCTGGATCGCTTAGCGATCTACAGAGGCTTAGTAAATTATCCGGGTACGGTGCTGGATTGCTTAGCAATCTACAGCGGCACAGCGCAACACACTCGACAATTGCTGGATAATTGTGCTGGATTGCTTCGTAATCGACAGCGGCTCAAACGCTTTTATAACAATGGCGGAATCCTATTGGATCGACTGCGTCTCAACCGCACCAAAATGAGTATTCACTCCTTATCGAAAACACTTAGTTTCACCCATGCGGCATTAGTGGCATTAGTGGCACCCGTGCCGAATATACAACGACTTACTTTATACTTCTTCTTCGGAACTCCAACTTCCTTCTACTGGCTTCTCTACTATCTCTCTCGCTCTCTCTCTCTCTCTCTCTCTCTCTCTCTCTCTCTCTCTCTCTCTCTCTCTCTCTCTCTTACTTTCTGAAAATTCTCGAGGTGTGCACGATGCGTCTGATCAAGTCAGCGGTTGAGACTATTCTGGATGAGGAGGAAGTCTTTCTCGTCCTAGAAGTCCTGCGCATACGCGGAAACTCGAATCCGCGCCCTCTATATTAATCGCCGGCGGCGCGACACCGCCAGCGTCAACCGCACGAACGCTCTCTTCCGTCAACAACTAACGCGCGAGAGAGAGATAGCGCGAACACGTCAGATTGCTCTGACGCGTCATCTGGCGCTAAAGTTAAATTTGAGTCACCGTGCAGTCACGGTGCACAAGACTCCCGATAGCGCACGGGACTGCGCCAGTGCGGTGGCATGGCTCGCCTAGTGGTGCGCGCTAGTGATGTACGCGCGCTCCGCCGAGTTACTGCAACGCGCTCGCATAAGCGCGACGGCGATGCGCACGCGTCACTTCGCCTCGTGCTGTGTTCCGCGCTTGTCCCGATGTCGCTTCTTTGGTTCGCGGTGCGACTCCTGGTGCGAACAGGAGCAGGTGCGTGTTGGCTGCGTCGGTACAGCGGTGTCCGACAACACCTGGCGATCCGCGACGGCGCTACCGTGAGGGCATAGTCACCTGGCGAGCCTGCAAGGGAGCCACCGTTGCTCCATGTGGCTCGCAGGTGAGGTTAGCTTCCTCGGCGCTACGACAAACAGTGTTACTTTTTCTCTGTTGCATGAATAAATTCAGCAGGGAACAACATTGATTGGCGCGAATAGTGTGGTGCTCGTGTACGCGTGTAGCCGAGCAGGTTACACGTCGCTATGTTTATAATAGAAAGGTCAACTAACTTTTGGTTTTCATAATTCATTGTGTTTGTTTAGTTTCAAGTAATTTTCTGCCGTGCACTTGTTCAATCGACTCAGTCGGTAAAAGTTGGGTTTCGGACTCCCTTAATTGTGACATGCAGTAACTATATGACAGATAAAAAAGAACTGAGATCAATCAAAGTCGAGTTTATTATACATAATCATAATGAAGATAAAGCAAAAAGTTGTTTTGTTTATCAAAAAGCTTACTATTTTTATGACATCTATAATAATTTTGTAGAATATACCAAACTTGCCTAACCTTTTACTTTTTTAAAAGTTAATTTTTTTAGAGATTGTTACTTCCTATGGATTTGTTTTGGTTAAGGATTTAGTGAGCCACATGTTGACGTATGTGTGTATGTATCACTATCTCTTATTTACAAGTATTTGGCGATTGATTCTATAATTTGAATATTTATACATTTTATTTATTCCTATTTTTTAATTGCTTCTAGATATTTCAGTAATAAAATTCATATTTTTTTTAAATATGGTTTTAAATCATTTATGTAAAATTTGCCATTTTCCTTTCCGTTTTTTATGTTAATCAATACATTGTACTTCGTTGGCTGCAGATCTGCTCAGCTACTAGAACGTCTTTTCAGCGAAACGTTAATTCGGCTTCCAAAGCAGATAGGTTACGAGCACGAATGGACACATCGGGAGTCAGGAGTTTAAAATTAAGGTTTTAAATGTGTATTTGCGGTTTAATTCTCATCCAACTTTTTTTTTTTTTAATAAACAAGATTTTACATAAAACTTAACAAACCTAACTAAGGTGTATTAAAATATTATAGGTTTTCTCGTAACGACAAACGACAACACTAGGATTCCAATTCCATGCAATTAAAATTAGATGATATTTGACTGATTGAATATCTCTAAGTTTTTGCTTTCTCCAAGAGAAAGCTTTATGATCGTAAAAATTTCGATACCAAAGATTTTGATAGATTTCGATGTTTTGGAGGTTTCTGAGTCAGGAAAAGTGGTTTTAGAAAAATGTATGTTTGCATGTATATATGTATGTATGTGCGTGTGTGTGCGAAAATGGTTACCACAATAACTCCCTAACGCATTTATATTTTTTGCTGTAACTTTACAGGCTTATCAAGTATGATCTAAAAGAGAACTAATTAAATTTTGGAGCCCATTCACAAAGATGAAGCGTGTTTTTAAAAGATGATTGTAATTGCCAAATTGACGTTGATTTCGTTTTTTTATGACATTCCGAACATCTTGCGTTTGATAATTTTAATGATGGTTAACCATTTCTGTTATGCATATAAGATACAAATACAGTAATATTTAAATGTGGCCTTAAAGCAACATGCTCTTGTAAAATCAACTCACATTGGGGCATATTGATTGAGCGACATAATTGATATATTACACCTTTAGCGGCGTGCAACTTCCTGACCAATTGACCTTTTGCCATTTTCAAAGCAGTACCCATCATAAGCCTATAACAGACCCCAACCTACAACACTTTGTACCAAATGCAACAACTGATGTATATTATATGTCATAGCAGTTTGTAAATAGTAACTCTGTATAAACAACAACTTGTTTTAGTAATAAGTTAGCGCGTAGTAGTTCATTACGAGAGATGTATTGGCTGTAAAGTATATAAAAAACATCTACCAAAAGTCCCCATTGATTCACATATATTGAAATGTGTGGAAAATACATTAAAAAATGTATACTGAAATGTAAAGTACAATTCTCCCATTCTCGTGCCTTTCACCAACGCCTATCATAAATAGACCAAGTAAAACGAACTATTCGATTTGGAGCCCTCATCGACAACAACATGTTATTTATTTCAGAAATATTATTATTTGGCAAGGAGAACGGCACATTAAATGTGTTTAACCAATACCCTTAATATTGGGTCTGCAATACCTAGGCAAATGCAATGCATGCTGCCTGGCACAAAATCTGAAATTATTAAATATCTAACTAATGTTATTAAAACAGATGTTCTTTTAACACCTATACTGGGTCACGTGATTTTATACTTATTTATGACACACTCGACCGAAATGGCCACTTTTTGTGCCTGAAATGCGAAGCGAAAAAAGCATATTATTCTCGCAAATGGAATTTGCTGAAAAAATGCGAGAAAGTTGACGGGAAAACAATAAAAAAAAATTTATTTTCAATTTTGAAAAAATTTGAAATTTTTTGAAAGTTTTGAACCCCGCTTTTTAGGTTTAAATAGTGACCTTTCGTTCGAAAGTGGAATAAAATACTTGTATGGGACAAGACTACATTAAGGTTCAAAAATAAACTGTGAAATCATTATTGATTAGATATTATGACTTTATTGAAATCTCCTAACGATCAGGTCCTGGTGTGACCTTCTCTCACAAGTTGTCGCCGAGAACTGACGCTCTACTCATTAAACGCCGTCGAAAACTCGGGCCCGCTAAAACAAAGACGCTTTCCCGAGGAATACCGAAAGGACTCGAAGCAATGCGCGCGCTCCTCTATATCTATAGCTCTATATCTATATCTAAGTCATGACATTTTTGTCTAATCCAATAGGCCCAATTGTATGGATTAGAGTAACTTCTCCCTCTCATAACGCCGCGTTGATTTTGGTAACGATCCATAGCAACGGGCTCAGCACCACGGGCTTCTCCATTATCAAAAGCTTCAGGCTGATGGGTATAGTCTAAAATATGAAGTAGTTTTATTATTTAAATAAAAATTAAACGTTTATAAATCAAATTTTATGTATAGCGATCATCATGTAACAAATTTGATACTTTTTAGAAGCTTCACGCATTACTGTTTGGTTTGCTAAGACTCTAAGTTTGTATGTATACAAACTTGCAATAAACAATTGGCTTGGGACTTTCAAAATTAAAAACTGTATTTACAACTTTTAATCAACTATTATTTCTGTTATTACTTTATGCTTTATCGATCACCTACTGTTTCCCATAGATGATAATACATATCGTACTCACACTAATTCTCTACTTACAAGTTCCTAAAACTTGTCTACTTTAAAATAGTAGATTGTATATTGTCTATATAAGTTAATTATACAAATTACTTTGCCCAAAATGTCCATCGTGTATACCATGTCCTCGACCACGACCACGGCCTCGACCTCTACGTCGACCTTGTACACCGCCCCGTACGTTCCGTCCTTCGCCATTGCCAATTTGGTTGTCAGCTCTCGCAGTTTGACCTCTATCATCATCACCAAACTGTTCGTACTCGTTATTCTGAAAAACGTGAATAATGATTTTATTAAAATAAATACGTATGGTTAAATTATTTATACATTTTTAATGATAATATAAGTTGTTACTTCATGTTGCATTCTATTGTCACGTCAACCTACTATGACCTAAACTGGCCGGTCAACGCACACGCAGATAACACGTTCAACCAACGAAGTACCTCACCACGGTAATTGGGAATATTCCACGGCAGGCATAACAGAGGCCAACGAACCAACAACGGTCGGCAACACAGAGCACGACAAAATAACCAAGCCACTGACACGCGCGGCGGCAGATGAAAGGGCAACGATCCTGAATAAACTAGGTCAAACAAGGGGAGACACCCCAGAGCTACCGGACAATAAGGAGGCCATAAATCTCAGACAAACGACCCAAATAAGTGGAAATCGATACGACAATGAGGGAAATTACAATAAAGAAAACCATTACAGCTGGTCAGACTAGGGGCCGCGCACTGAGGGACACTGATTAATAAACAGGGCGCCCACCCCCACCCCTATCGCCCAGTCAGCCGAGCTATCGGTCAAGTCGCGCGCTTCTTTACCTTTTCCCTAGGCGGTATCGCGTGAGCGGACTGCGCTAAATAAAAGGTCTCATCGACTCGGAACCTGTAATTATTTCTATCGTGCGAGTATTCGCTCTGCACGGCCACCCGGACGTAACAGAAATTGGGGGCCCCTTCCGGTCTTGGTTTTTTTTTACTATTAGAAGCAAGCGCGATTAGATCAACGGAATCATGGCGTTAGGCAAAAAAAGGGAGAAAAAGTCGTTACTTATTCTAATAGAATCCGAATTTTTGACGTGAACATCCAGGCGGCAGCGAATGTGGAAAGAAGAGCGACGCCAAGTTTTAACGTGTAACTTAGTCGAAAATTAATATATTATTTCAAGAAAGGCTAGACTAGATTGGCCAATAAGCACGCGGCTTTGCGAACTTAATGACGTATCGAAGCAATTATCCATGCAATAGATATAGAGCGTGATTTCGCATGCTATCAAGAAAATCAGGATCAAAAAAATAATACGGCTCAAATTTGCGTAGTAAACCCTCAAGCTACAGAAAAATGTCAAATCTGTAGTAATAAAGGCCATACAGCACAAAAATGTTGGTACAGAAATCAGATTCCGAATAACGAAACCGTAAGATCACCAGTCAGACCGCAAACGAACCCGAGGGAGGGGCCTAACAATAGCGCGATGCAGGATGCGAGACAGACGCCATGGCGAAGCCAGCCCCCGCCGCGGTCTACGCCCCAAATACAAGAGGATCAATACGTTCACAGACAAAGAGTAACTTTCCCGAACGATAATGCGCGCGCCGAGAACAGACCCACATGCAATTACTGCAAGAAAGAGGGCCACCTCATAGCAAAATGTAGAAAAAGAGAATGTAACAACAAAATGCGCGAAAACAGGGAAACGAAGCGGGTCAATCGTATCAGGGTGTGGGACGAACGACCGAAAGCAGGCCGCGCCCGACGCAGGGATTCAACCGCCGCGAGCAACAATAAGTATAAGCGAAGTAAAACTGAGTTTGTGCACGAAATCACCTTCAATCAAACTAATAAATCCATTAAACGGAAGAGAAATTGTATTAATATTAGACTCAGGAGCAGGACCGAACTTATTAAAAGAAAGCGAATGCATAGAAGGCGTCAAAATTAATGAAAACGCTATAATTAAATTAAGAGGCATCACAGCAGCAGTAACGCAGACGCTAGGCACAATCACATTATACTTCGCGCATTTTAAAATCGAATTTCATTTGGTGAACAACGATTTTCCAATAAAATCAAACGGACTGTTGGGGTGCGACTTTTTTGCACAAACGGGTACAAGTATCGATTACAAAAATAATTGCTTAGAAATCGGAGAACATATGATCGCGTTCACTAATGAGGTAAGGGAAGAAATCACGGAAATCGATCGAAAAACGGAGACCGTACACAAAGAAACGGAACGGAACGCGCTAAAAACAAAAAATTCAAATCAATTTACTCTGAGGGGGATAAAAAATCTAAATCAAGAAGAAAATGGAGAGAATATTCTAAATCAAGGGCGAAATCAAATCGAAATTAAGGAAAACAAAAATCTAAATCAAGAACAAAAGCAAGTCAAAATCGGAGAAAATAAAAATCGAAATCGAGAACAAAAGCAAGTCGAAATTGGAGACGGTAAAAATCTAAATCAAGAACGAATTCGGGACAAAATCAGCAAAAACGAAAATCAAAAGCGAGAACAAAATCGGGAGCCAATCTGAGAACAAAATCAGGCGAGAATCGAGGGACTAAATCCGGAAGAAAAACTAAATCAGGAACGAAATCATGGCACAGCCAAAAATCTAAATTGCAGAAGGACGAAATCGTATATATAAAAACAATTCTAGAACAAAATCGAAGTAAAAAATTAAACGAACTCGAGAAGACGGGGAGAGAACATTCAACAGAAAAAGAAAGTGCGCTTAAAAAACTGAAAGCAATCCTGAGTGACGCGGAAAGGGTCATAAAAAAAGAAGTGCAGGTAGAGGAGATTATTTTTAATATGCACACTAAAGCAATAAGCGTAATCCTAAGCCTCAACAGCCTAACCGGGTACAGCTCGGAAGGGTATAGCACTAGAAAAGATATTGGACGCAATTAGGCTGGGCACCTGACCAGAGGCGAAATTTCACGGTATTTTAGAAAAGGCGCACGAGCAACTGTCAAAAACGCGGAGGGACCTGCAGAACGAACGGGTAGAAGCATGCGTATACTGTCAACCCGTCTAGACCATAAATAGCGACAGGATAAAGAAGGTGTCCGAGCAACTACGCTTGGAGCATATTTCCGAAGGAGAGAGAACCAGGGTACGAAGGTTAGTGGAAGAATTCCACGACATATTTCATGTAGAAGGAGAAAAACTGTCAAAAACACCGCTACTTAAATTAACAATACCTACAGTCGACGAGGTACCGGTATCGACTAAGCCTTATGGACGCTCACCCGAGGAGAGATAAGAACAGGAAAGACAAATAGCCGAACTACTCAAGGACGGCATTATCGAAAAATCCACGTCATCTTTTTGCAGCCCGTGCTTTCTAGTTCCAAAAAGCCTGACTCCAAAGGCGTTGTTAAATTCAGACTAGTTATCGATTACAGTAAAGTCAATGCTAAGACACTGAATGATCAATACCTGATGCAAAATATACTTGACATCCTCGATCAACTCGGGGCGCCAAATATTTTTCAGTTTTCGATTTAAAGTCGGGTTAGTAAAGAAGCGAACGCGCTAGTATCGGCAATCAAACATTTCCGGCCGTACCTATTCGGGAAACGCAACAGGGGACCGACGCGAGTGAAAGCGGCAACCCGGGAGAAGGGGCGGAACCCCTGAACAAGACTAAAAATGGAAGCCAACGGGATACTGAAAACTCGGAGGAAGCCGTTACGTGTCGAGAACAAATGTTTATGCGGAAAGACAACTTCATGTACTTTATCTCAACAATGGGAGAGCCTTGCGATGAAGGGGCAAGACAATTGAAAATTATGGGAAAATTACCGATGTTCGCACGATTACAGGTCGGGATTCCAACGGCGATACGCGTAAATAATAAAACGCATATAGCGCTTCCACTACGAGATGAGGCGGGAATCGGACCAACCCTGACACGACACAACATCGAGATCTTATGCACCAATCTGACACCATTTCTAAAACAAGCAGATTTAAAATCAATAAGTATGCAAAAACCGAAAGAATCGAAGAATTGGAATGGCACGACGTGATAAAACCGTTAAAAGACTCATTAGCTCGCTCGCACACTAAACTGATAATTTGTTTGGGACTTATAAAATATCCATTGGCGGAGGATCGCGAAACGATAATAAAAGCGACACACGCGTCAATACTCGGGGGACACCGCGGCGTGACAAAAACTTATAAAAGAATTAAACAAAACTATTATTGAAAATGTTTAGACTGTCAATTAAAGAAATTAGTTAGAATAAAAACAAAACTTCCTATGGTTATCACGGACACACCAACAGTAAGCATGGACAAATTAGCCATGGACGTTGTAGGCTCTCTACCTCCTACGGATTGTGGCAATGAGTACGTACTGACGTTTCAGGATAATCTGACCAAATTCGCGATAGCAGAACTACTGGGAGACATTACGGCAACAACGGTCGCGAACGTACTAATACGGAAGGTCATTTGCGTTTTTGGAGCACCGAGAGTAATATTAACGGACAAAGGAACAAATTTTCTTAGCAAACTAATGAAAAGAGTAGCAAAACGATTTAGAATTAAACAAGTAAAAACGACAGCGTTTCACCCGCAGTCGAACGGGTCACTCGAACGCTCGCATTCCAGCTTGATGGAATACGTGAAATTTTTCGTGCAAAAGAACAAAAGAGACTGGGACGAGTATATTGACTTAGCGACATTTAATTTTAACACCAGTGTTAGTGAGGCTACTTGGCACACGCCGTTCGAACTCGTATTCGGAAGATTAGCACGCACGCCGGAAGAAGGCGAACTCGAAGAGGAAGGTTTATTACCGACCTTTAATGGTTATATGAGGGAGCTGGTGACTCGGCTTAATAGTCTCCAAGAAACGGCGAGGAAAACTCGATTAAAGCGAAGGAAAGGGCTAAACAATATTATGACAGACGAGTAAACATTAAAACGCTGCAAATCGGAAATCACGTGTGGCTATTAAACGGGCCGAAGCCGCATAAATTCGAAGATCAATATAAAGGACCGTATACAGTGCTCGACGTGAGCCCCAACGGGAATGTAAAAATACAAATAAGCGCGACTAAAGAAAAAATCGTACACGCGAACAGGCTACGCATGTAGAAAATAAAAATGATAATGCTAATTAGAGTTAGAACCACGACATAGTCGTATGCACCTCGCAAGTAATGCATGAAAAAGCACAGTAAAATTCATTCGTATTTAACGCAAACCATAACAAAACCAAACACGCTATATACGCGCCATAATGGCGGACGCGCATTATTTCTCTTTGCTACCAACTTACACACAGACAGACCAACAAACAAAATGGACACGACACAGAACCCAGCAAGCCGTTCCTGCAAACAACAAGCATGCATGCAATTCGTTTTACGTAAATGTAATAAAAAAAACATGTCATTTAATGAACCAATTACAATGATTACAGATGATAAACATTTGGATTTTGTGGCTAACAGCAATTTCTCAACTTTTCATCAGGGGTGCCGCGATAATAGCATACGACTGTTCGCAGCAAGTCTCTAATTTAACAACCTTCTCGCTAATTAACGTCGGAGAATGCGACATAGAAATGCCGGTAGTAAACACAACGCGAGTATTCGTAAAACTATTGCAACTAAATGAATTTACGAACACGCACGTAAGATTCTGTAAAGTAGAAATAAAGAGAACGGCAAGAACCTGTGGCGCATTTTCGCACTCAAGCGACGTGTTTACAGGCGAGGTCAAGTTCTTCGATGAGATAACGGGAGAAGAGTGCAAAACAATGCATAGGCATCGAACACACAGATTTCGCGATGAGATGATTACTAACTTAAAAATAAACGCGACTACGGAGCACCCAATGACCTTCGCGGGAAAAATAGATCACGCAGGGAATTGATAACAAGCAGGCACGTACATGGACCCATACGGGGTATACGACAAAGTAGTGGTGTCAGGATACCTTAAAATAACGTTAAAAGAATTCAAAGCATCAGTTAATTTAAATACGAATGAGATAGTTTTGAGGTCAGGAACGAGGTGCACACTCACACAAGACCAATGTATAGACTCAGAAGACGGATACGCGTTTTGGGACCCGGTACCCCCAACGACATGCGAGTTCAATAAATACGCGGAGTTATACGCAGGCGAAGTAAATAAAGTTACGGAGGAAGGAAATGCGCAAGGACCGGTGTATATTATGGAATCATCGCAAGTTACGTTCGCGTTCACAGCGGTCGGCACAGTAAACGTATGCGGGTATGACCTTGTACGTACAGAGCACCCAAAATTATTAATTTTAGAAGGTCTGCAAACAGAATACTTTCCAACTGTAAAAGCTCCGTCAGTAAATAATTTAGACATATTCGCGTATGTAAATTCGAAATTCGTTTATGTAGAAAAACACATAAAGGGGCAAATTAAACAGCTGTATCACGACTTAATTTTACAAAAATGCGAACTCGAGAAGAGAGTAATAGCAAACGCGCTCAGCATCGCAGCAGCGGCACCGGATTTATTCGCGTATCAAATCACAAAAAAGAGTGGCTACATAGGGTTAGTAGCGGGTGAAGTGGTACACTTAATGAAATGCGTGCAAGTGGAAGTACACCGGAGGGAAGAAAGCACTTGTTATCAGGAACTACCTGTAATGAAAGACGACAAAAAATACTTTTTAACTCCGCGAACGCATATTCTTAAAGCTTTCGGGACAGAAACTATATGTAATCCATTAATTCCGCCTATGTTTCAATTAGAGAATGAATGGTACACGGTACTACCAGGATCGGTAACAAAGGGAATAACACCAAACACGCTAAAACCAAATACATAACCGACATGGAATTACACGGACCCCGCGAACCTCGCGAAAAGCGGAATATACACGCCAGCGTAAATACAAGCACTGCGACATCACTTAATGTTCCCGGTCGAAAAGCCAGCAGTGCTTAATTCAATCGCGATGAGCATGTCGGGCAGAAGCTCTAGAATGGACGGACTATCAGTCACGAGACTGTTCGATGAGAACGCAATGGCGAGACTCGCGGAATCAACATGGGGTAGAATATGGGGAAAGTTTCTGACGTTCGGCTCGGCTTCGGGTGGGATAATTGGCTTGTTTATGATTGCGAGACTCATTAAATTCGTGGCTGACACAATAATTCACGGTTATGCTCTACATTCTATATACGGATTCTCAATTTACATTTTAGGAAGTTTCTGGAATTCGGTAACACAATTACTGTTGCATTTGGGATCGCGAAAGGAGAAATCAGAAAAACAAGGCAAAGAGGGGAAAAAGGACCCGGAACCCCAGCCGCAGCCGAACGAATATCAAACACAGGCCCCGCCCCCTCCGAAGGACGACGGTATCGCTTCCGTAGCGATTTTAACCGACGAGGGAGAGCAACCATTACGATATCAAGCGGTAGCGAACCAATTATACCCGGTGCTACCAAACACCAACGGTGTATGTCCGCCGCGATAGAGATTTAAACGCTCATTCGAGACAGAAATCTAATTAAACAAAAATTCCTGTTCTCAACAACGCTGTTATAATTTTACCGGTACGCGTATTGTAGTATGTATGCACTTGACGACAAAGCAAAGAAAACATCAGTAAATCAATTAATCGAAGTCAGAAAAGAAATTACGTGGTCAGCACAAAGACGCGGTGAATCGGAGAACGAATACGGCGCGCGAGTAGCGGAACTCCTCCTCGCCTACAACAGTAAGGGCAATTGAGCAAAAGCAGAAGTATTCGAAATCACTGATTCACCCGAAGATAGAGAAAGATTGGCTATTTATTCGTTCTTGAAGGGAATCCGTGGGGAAGTTAAGAAATATATGTGCGAACTCGCGGTTTATAAAGATTTAACACACGCGAGAAGACACGCACAACAGATCGCGCGTCGCCTGGAAGATATTAAACAAATCAAAAAAACTATGATGACCTTTGTCTAGAAATAGCAAACTAAACAAGGATTGAACCTTCGAGAACAATAAAAAGCCAATGGACTACTACTCAGTCTGTAACGCGTTAGAAGGCTTGTAACCGGAATCGACACCACCCCTTTTTTCGACAGCACAGGATTTTTGCAACGCGCAGTGATATTCCTGACACAAACAGAAGCATATCGAAACGCATCCAACAGTGTATTAATGAATCAGATGTACCTAATGCAGGCTAAAATCTTACAACTAAATAAAATGGCTATTATGTTCGAATCAATAAAAGGACCGTATGATATTCGGACGCACAAACACAGCGGCGACGACTTCGAACTGATGGAAGGCAAAGGAATCAATAACCTAATACTACTCGAGGATATGCGGCGAAACAGGAAAGAGGAATTTTCTCAACCGGCCGACCGCAAGACAGTCATAGAAAACGAACTGAATGAAGAAATAAATACTCTAGAACGCAAAAAACACACGCTGATGACTAGGCTTGGATTGAACGAAGAGGATGCAACTAACACAGTGGAAGGAGAACAAGAACCATCCATTGATGAGAGTATCCAAATCCTCAACGAAAACTTAGAATTGGCGAGCAGATTAATCATTATCATGCAGATTAAGGAGTATGGGCTGTCGACAGGAACAATGAGAAACGCGCTGGCTTGGATCCAACGAACGGAGGGACAGGCACTGGCGACACCGTTTGAATCAATAAACCAAGGGACGATACGCGAGTACGGCACTGTGGAGATGTACCTGCTACAGAGGCAGCTAATAATCCAGGTAAACATTCCGCTAGTAACCGAACAGGTATACAAGACCTACGAACTTGTGTCAATTCCTGTCTTCGACCCACTCGAACTACCTCGACACACCGCAATAAAAGTCGTCCCAAGGGGCGATTATCTAGTAATAAACCCGGATAACAACGAACACTTCTTCATGAGCAAGGAGGAAAGAGGAGAGTGTTTGAAAGTACACCGCGTTCGAATATGTAAGGCCAACCAAGAACTAAAAAGGGAGATGGATTGCGAGAGCACTCTGAAAGCGGATCCGGAATCATACAGGGCCCACAACTTGTGCAAACGAACCTTGATACACGGGCCCGAGTATTACTTAATCAGGACACAAAACCCTGCGCGATGGATATTTTAAACAGCCGGAAGAATGAACGGGACTGGGATGTGCCAGGAAGAAAAACAGAGCGTCACCTTAGAAGGAAGCGACGAGGTAAATATACCCGAAGGATGTCATCTAAGAATAGCGGACAGCATTTTTTATGGGGGAGCGGACCAAGACGAACGCGAGATCTTCATACCGCACGTATACCTCACCGCGGCAAACACCCTGTGGGCAGACAAACGCCCGGAGACAATTCCGCAGGTAGCACGCACCGGCACGACGGGGGTCGGAGGAAACACGACCATTACTATTATGACGGTAATAGTCGGTATATTCTGAACTATGGTGAGTCTCTTAATCGTAGTAGGGATCCGAAACCTAAAAGGGCGGAATAGACGAGAAGAGCCGGAGGCAATTTACGTGCCTATGAGAGGATTAGACCCAACGATCAGGTGCGAATTCCATGGAGCCCACGCGAGGGCTGAAAAAGTTTATGATGTACCGAGAGTGCCATCAATACAGGTGCGAGAAAACGCACTGTCAGCAATAATCGAGGAGAGCACAGAGTCTGGATAAACGAATAAGAGAAAAACAAACAACCACGAGTCAGCAGGTAGAGAGAATGCAACCAACTAGAGTCTAAACACCGATACGCGACTACCCGCAGAGAAAGTAAGCATTTAAAAATGCATATCATAACAAATAAATAAAACCTATAATCAAGTGTGGACACTATATTCATGTGTGAAACTATATAATCCTTGTGTGAACAAACTTATAACTAATCCCAGCATAAGACAGGGAGCAACTCTCTAACTATGCATATATATATATATATATATATATATATATCTAATCAAAACAAAACATATTTAATCACGTGTGCGACCATATAATCAATGAGTGTGAACATAAACGAAAAGAAACAAAAAAGATTTTTATTGCAAGGTTAATTTTTTTTTTTTTAATGCTGACAAAAAAAACTAGTTTTAGAGATCTTAGGTACACTTAAGATAAAACTAGCTGACGTAAATTAATTCATCTACAAATAACTTAGGTTGTAAATTTTACATGACAAAGATTCTTCTAACATTACTAGGAATTAAGACTAAAACTATGTAGAAGATCTATTCGATTATACGTGCCAAGAAAGCTTTAGGATAAATCAAGAGGAATGTACGTTTTAAGTCATATTAGGCTAAAATTATATTTAAGAATTTGTGTGAGTCAAGTGCGACTAGGAGACGGGCAAAGATAAACAAAATAACATCCGCACTCATCCACTTCGCGCGTCGCCTACTCGCTTGAGATATAAAATAAGCCAAATAAAAAAAATTATAACTCTAGAAATATTAATCCTCATTTAAGGATATATTTAGTAAAAAAATGTAAATCTGCAGCAAGAAAAGCGGAGACGAGACTTCTTGACTCACTTGCCCAAGGAAAAAGTAAAATCGATGTATGTGACAAAAAAAACATCATTTATCGGACCGGGTGTATCCCTCAAGGACAGTCGAGTTTGTGGAGGAGGGGATACGGACAACAAGACTAACAGACAAGAAAATTCCTTTTCTATACGTATATATTTATTTATTTATTTGTTTATTTATACATCAATGGACAGGAGTAGTATAACGAAAATATAAAAAAGCTTGCAGTACAAAATACATTATGGTCACACGCAGAACGCAATTACAAAAATCTCAAAACAAGTCGGCGTCGCTCGTCACTGTACAGCACTTGCGACCGGGAATACGGACCCAATTCTGTAAACAAGCCAAGAAATTTTTTTTTATTAAACACAATCATCGAAACAGCGGACACAAAATAGAGAAAAACTTACGCCCTTGCCCCGGAGACGCATCATGTAGGGTGAATGATCAAGGCGGAAGCGGCAGATCGAGCAGATCCTCCAGGCCGCGTGATCCTTCCAGGGTTCGTGGTGACATTCAATCCAGGAGTCGGGGAAGGAGCCCCGAACAACAGGAGACCGGGAATCGAAGACGAACTGCAAAAGAAAAATAAGATTAAACATACCAAACGACAATGAGAGGGCTTTATATATATATATATATATATATATATATATATATATATATATATATGTGTGTGTGTGTTAAAAATCACTACGTCTTACCCTGTCATAATCACGGTAGTACTCCCGCTCAATGGTCGGAGGAGTGTGGCGCGGCTGACGGCATAAGGGGCAAAAAGACCCGATGTCAATCCACCAGGGAGTCTGGGTATGGCAAGGTAGAGTGAACAAAGGGGACTCTTCCTCCGGGAAGTCCTCAAAATGAGAAGCCGGAGAGAGTGGTGGCGTAACAGGGACCTGACGATCGGCCTACAAAAAAAAAGCAAAGAGGAGGAATTTAGACCCAAAAAGGAAACATTACACATTGGGTAATTTAAACAAAAAAACAAAACTTATCCAACCAACAGGCTTCGATGGGACCCAGGCAGGACGATGCCAAATAAGGACACGAACCACTGGATCAAAGATCGGAGCCAGAGTAGAGATCACGGCCGCGCAAACCGAACCAGGACACCAACACAAAGCACTACGGAGACGAACATCTCGAACAGGTATGACGATCACGGAGGAGCAGAAGGCGAGAAACTGAGTGCGGAATGAGCAGTCCGGGGTCCTTTTAAAGGGACACAGGTAGGCGAATCTCGAGAAGGACCGAGGAGACGAAGAAAAGTAAGAAACCAATCGGGTGACAAATTTTCCGAGTAGACCCAAAGAAAGGGACTCACCCCCGCAAAGAGAACCAATTAGAGGAAAACGGCACGGCCAAGAAGTGAGAACAAGAAGGTACGCCTACCGCAACGACCAAAGATCGGAGAACGAGAAACCCCGCGACAACGGGACCGACCGCATAAGACAACCATCAACACGCCGAACGGACCTCGGACAACAAAATCAAGATCAACACGACTCAAGAATCACACATTGTAAACAAAAAAAAGGGGGGAACCAAAAACACGGCGAACGACGATTTTGTATAAATATATGAACTTACCTCTTCCCGCTCTCTATCATTAAATCTTCTCATCCCAATTCAGAAAAATTTTAAAATTCAGCGTCCTACGCTGAACAACAATCGGGGGGGGGGGGGGGGAGTGTCACGTCAAACTACTATGACCTAAACTGGCCGGTCAACGCACACGCAGATAACACGTTCAACCAACGAAGTACCTCACCACGGTAATTAGGAATATTCCATGGCGGGCATAATAGAGGCCAACGAACCAACAACGGTCGGCAACACAGAGCACGACAAAACAACCAAGCCACTGACACGCGCGGCGGCAGATGAAAGGGCAACGATCCTGAATAAACTAGGTCAAACAAGGGGAGACACCCCAGAGCTACCGGACAATAAGAAGGCCATGAATCTCAGAAAAACGACCCAAATAAGTGGAAATCGATACGACAATGAGGGAAATTACAATAAAGAAAACCATTACAGCTGGCCAGACTAGGGGCCGCGCACTGAGGGACACTGATTAATAAAAGGGGCGCCCACCCCTACTGAGAGATACACCCTCTCTAAATCCTGATTGGCCAGAACCTTCCCTATGCTTATGCATTACCCTCATCCCTATAAATATCAATGGAGAGCAAGGAGGAGCATTCTTTCATATTCCGGAGTTCCTACTGGTAGGGCAAAGCTCTGCCCGGCTCGCGACTTAAACTATTTTTCTGTAATCGGACTTAGAGTCAGAGCGTTCGCCAAGTTTTTGGACATAGTCATATTTCTACCTCAGACACGAGTTGTACTCAGTCGAAGACTTGTATCTTGTAACATTTATAATCTAACGAGTTGAATAAACCATTTCTCTCAATTACTTAATCTTTGCGTACGAATTATTACATTTCAAAGTCCGCGCCCTTTGAGACGAGCTACACCGCCAGAACGAGAGCGAGGCACCCTATCGGTAATTACAAGTCAGCTTCATCAAGGTAAGTCGTTTCTCCTATCAATCTTCTCAAATTCACGTTAGTGTCGCGTGCAACGTTATTGTGTCAGTACATAGTGTTTAGACCTAAGTAGTCTAATACACGTAGAAGTCACTCTGAGTTTCGTTACTCCGTGAGCTATCACTATCACACAGTCAGCCGAGCTATCGGTCAAGTCGCGCGCTACCCTTTTCCCTAGGCGGTATCGCGTGAGCGGACTGCGCTAAATAAAAGGTCTCATCGACTCAGAATCTGTAATTATTTCTATCGTGTGAGTATTCGCTCTGTGAGGCCACCCGGACGTAACACTATACAGCAGCACAACTGGCTCGTTTTCCGGAGCGTTTCCCAGATTTGCTGGAAGACTTCTGCGTGCGTTCCGTACTCCAATATAAATTTAAAACATTAATTTACCGATATGAAATAATTTTATTAAAGGGGATAGCTGACGATCTTTCGATTACGGCTGAAGTGAAAAATAGAATTTTATTTCTTTATTTATTTTTTTCTTTTTTAAAAATAGAATTTTATTTATCTTTCATTTAATTCTAAATATAACCTATATTATCTCTAGGACACCGTAATAAAAGTAAATAATTTCTGTACTGCGTGTATGAAAAAATATTTTTTAAGTAACTATGTAGTTCTGTATATAAAATACATCATTTTGTCAAAGTTAAATAAAAGAAAATCAGGGATTCAAAATAACTTTTGAAAAGGCTGTTTGTACTAGCAAGTAATTTGTGTTCTTAGCGGTATCATTGCTCAATTTTCTACTAAGGATCAAAATAACGTTTTTAATTGAATTTTTCTTAAAATCCTATATTGATAACCTAATAATAAAGATCGGTTATAAACAAAATTATTTTAATCTATAAAAAACTATTATATTTCAAGAACGTTGATCTTGCTTTTTTTAATAGTAAGGCATGAAGACTTACGGAAATAACATACACATAAAGCTAATGGCATTAAACTTTTGAATCGAAACTTTCTAACCGAACCTTTCTAACCTTTCTAACATATGGTACAACAATAATCATTTTATACTCTTCCTATATACTGTCTCCTTCTTCTTCTTGAAACGCTCATCACTTCTTCTTACTGGTGCTTGGTACTTTTTTAATATTAGGTTTTAATAAAAGAAATAATAAGTCTAATATTTATTAGAAAAAGTAATAAATATTTGCAAATCTGAACCGTGGATCCGAATTCAGATTTGGAATAAATCGATTTTACTTTTAATTATTATTTAACGAATAATATAAATAGAAAATTGATTTTAAATGAATTAAATAATAATAATAATAGTAGGTCCGGGATTGTGGGTAATGGATATGCAACGCAATAATTATAAACTCTTGTTTATATTTAAAATAGTGTGTATATTAACAAAAATAATTTAACATAAGAATAATGCCTATTATTACTATTATTCTTTTTAAATCAGATTTAGTTACAATTTTGTTTATTTTTTGATGAAGACTTCTGTTATGCGATTATTCAATATTATTAAATTCTACGCTTAATTTTGCAGTAGAGTATGTGTTAGAGCGCTTAAAAGTGCTGCTCGAATTTTATAATTATTAAATTCTACGCTTAATTTTGCAGTAGATTTCTGTATATGTACTAAGGCGCTTAAAAGTGCAGCCAGAGTAGACTAGGGCGCTTGAAAATTATGCCGCTAGTGATTGAACACAGGCCTCGCATGGCCTTTTATAGGACGCTAAGAGAGCGCTGATCGAGCCGCCGAAAATATTCGCACGTTCACACAATCATACTATTATTCATTCATATTTACATTTATCATTCATACAAACATACTCGGATGCGCACGACTCGCCGTCGCTCGCTTACGCTCACATATACATATAAATAGTGTTACGCAATGCGCTGCTGTTAATGCTGGCTTCGTAGCTGGAGAGAGTAGGGGTACGGGCACGCACACATGCGTGTCGATGGCCTGCCGTCGCTGCGTTGACTACTGCGTAGCTGCTGGTTTCGTAGGAGGTGAGAAGAGTGGGGACGGCCAAAACATTCCGTGCGTTCGCTGTATAGGTAGAGTCGGATGTTTTTTAGGATTTTTTAAATGTATATGTTCTAGGAAGTTACACGCCGGATCGTGTATAGGGCATTACATTCTTTATTCGCGCGGGAAGGACATTTACAGGGGAATGAGCCTGATATACCACAAGCTAGTGAACTGTATCTCGTTTAGGTCACAGTTCCACGAAAACAGCAGCGCCAAACGGGATTTGCATGTATTAATTAGGTATAAAGTTTAAAGACCCCTATACACTTTTTAGACGTTTATAATATCAACTTTACGTATAAGGCGTGATAGCAGCCTCCGAGCACGAAATTCAGTAGCTTTTAGAAGCGTCTTGGAGTCTTTTTCTGTGAAAGATAACAATGAGTCTTCTTTTTTTCTGTGTTTTATCATACAATTTTTTACTTTTTCGATTATCAAATATGCAAAATATCGAGCATCATTTGATAGTTTATGTCGTAATGTTAAGGGTCGCCAGATTTTCAGGTTTGATCGGTAAGTTTGCTACAAACCTCATCATAACTCGCGTGAATATACCTTATATACTATTCTCGCTGAGCAAGCTTACGCAAGTTTCTGACTTATCTCAACATTACTTGTCTGAATATATCGTGTAGGTACAATTCTTGATAAAGATATTAATTATAAAATTGCAGTAGTTTGTGTTTAACATTAATTTTTACTGGCGGTAAATATCATTTTTTGTTATCTGTATTTATTACGGATTATTGGAGGAATGGCTATCGGAAAGTATTTATGTCCCAGCTCAAAAAGGAAGTCTAGAAACAAAAAGCGTACAAAAAGGTTTAATATTATTGTAATGTGCATATTTTCTTATTCACTCATATTAAATCAGCAACATATAATTACTTAGTTACGTTACTTAACTCTTAAATTCTAGCGTCGTTTTTTTCGATCACATGTTCTGTTTTTTAGGTTAAATTAACTAACATCAATTAACTAAGCAATATTAATTCAGGATTTTTTCGGCATTTCAATATCTTTTGATTATTTTCCGGAAATAAATATTGTTATTTATTGATGCTTGTGTAAACTGTATACATTACTATAATTTTTTTATATTTCCGTAAGTTAGTCACTATTCTACTTTTATCTCGTACTGTAAACTTCACACTCGGTCTACAAAACTTCATGTTCCGTCCTTGATATACGATATATAGTTACATAATTGCTTTCGTTTGAGTTTTTAATGTATGTAGGTGCATTTTTTTAAATATACATTTTTCTGCAAAAGTTTATTAAAAATGAAATGTTATTTGATAATTTTTTTTATTTAGACGAGTTGATGGAAGAATAACCAACTCTTTGGCTGACGATTTTGCAAGACGATGCGTGCAGAAAGTTGCTAATGAAGGTAATATAGTTTATGGAATCCGGACATTAACGATATTGTCCTGCATGTCAAACAATTGAAAGTCCTGAAACATCCATTGAAAAAAACTATCAAGAAGTGACATTTGATGCTTTTAACATCTCTCAGAATGATAAAAGCAATGATCACTTGCCTGCTGATGTTGGCAATTTTACTAAGGAAGCACAATTTAAAAATAATTTTTGTGCATCATCATTCAGGAATAATTATAAATCAGAATCATTTTTTGATGAACAGTGTTCAGATAAAAAAAAAAATAAAATTGTTTTCAAAGATGACCTTACAAAAGAAAACAAAATTCTTACAGGACACGTCGAAATTGAAAATGATACTAAGAAAAGATCGGTTTTCTCAAAAGTGTTTATGTCATTGATTTGCCTATGTGCTTTGTTATTGTGCATTTTTGAATTTTTTAAGTCTATCACAGCAACAATATATCATTAGCAAATGATTATAAATTATACAATGAAAGACTTCGAAAGATGCGATAATTACTAAAAAAATTAGTAAGGAGGTGAAGAAAAAGTATTTGTAACAAAAACAAATTAAAAAATAAACGTTAGAAATGTGAATCTTAATCTTGGAACGAGTGAAAGAACTCAGAGTGAGTTCCAACAAAAGGAAAGGGTTGAGTGAGTGAAGGGTTCTTTTTAATTAACACACACGATTTCGCGGTACACAAAAGCACTTGCTTTGGCGTAAAAACCCTCACGGTTTAGAGGGAAAAGCCTCAGCAAGTGTAAGCTTTATTGAAAATAAGGAAAGGGAAACTATACAAATAAAAGAAAGAGAACAGTGACTCTAAAAGAGAAAAAACTCAAGTGAAAGAACGCACGCAAACGCAAAGACGAGAGGTACCTTTTCCGTACGCAGAGAGAGCTCTCTTACTGCAAAGTCGAACGCAAAAACCGCCGCTGAAGAGGGCGTTGAGCAGGGCTCGTCGTAGTCCGCCGCTGCTTCCGTCCTGGCCCTGGAGGTCTGGAAGCCGGGCCTGGGGAGCGAAAGGATGGTCCGCAACCGTGCACCAAGCGCGCCCCGACGTCTCGGGGAGCCAGACGCTTGGCACGAGGGCAACAAGGGGTGTTGCCGCTGTTCGCTCGCCCCGAAGGAGTCACCTACAACACGTGGACACCTTCGCCAACAAACCTTAAGACTATCGCCTCGAGGCACACTCACACACTCGCACAAATACACACACGCGAACGACGCGATCGCGAATTTTCCGCTAAAAAACTACCAACACGGCGCAGAACGAGGTGAACAGTGATAGCTCTGAGAAGAACAAGTCACTGGCTCACCGTCAGAAGACAAAAAAATCGAAAAGCGTAAGGAAGCCAAACGTGCGAAGCGCTAGGCAGTCCGAACAGGAATCCGCGCGCTCGCAAGCGGGGCCGGCGGCACGCAACACGACGCATGCGTGCGCGCTCTCAACGTCGCAACGGAGAGCGAGCAGCGGCGCGAAATTCAAAAAGCCTAAATTTACACCTACACTACTTGAACGAATAAAACGAACTGAAAAAAATGCATGAATGATTCAAAAGTATGGGTTACAAATAAATGTTGCAATAAATTTAGAAACTTGATTGAAGGTAAAATAAATGGCCGCCACATTGTTGATTTTAATTACATTTGGAACGAACTGCGGGATAAATTGCAATGTCATGAATCGAAAAAGTATCGATTGGAAGATTGGGTATTCCAAAAACAAACAAACTTTCATGGGGGTTTGCGATCATAATTCATTTTTCAATGTCGGAGAAGTAATAGGGAATGTCGTGTATGGTCAGAAGACCTATCCGATAATCGAATGGAACTTAATCTAGCCTCCGTCGTGGGTACCTTGGTAGAAGGTATTGGTTACACATATGTCGATGGATTATTAGCTTGTATGGGTCTTTCTTACATTACTGATAAGACATTTAAATATCACCAAGAAAAGCTTCTTATGCGTTTAGAAAAGATAAGCGCTGAAAGTATGAAGAAAGCCAATGAAGAAAAATGGAAATTAGCCAAGGAAGCTGGTGACGTTGATAAAAATGGTGTACCCTTTATTACTGTAATAGTTGATGGTAGTTGGCTAACCAGATCATACGGTAATAAGTATGATTCTTTATCTGGTTTAGGGGCAATTATCGGACAAAGAACAGGAAAAGTTTTATATATCGGCATCAAAAATAAATATTGTAAAAAATGTTATAGGGCAGAAACACAAGGTCTAACTCCAAAAAACATAAATGTTATCGAAATTTCCCATACTCATCATCCTCAACATTAATGGAATCACAAGCCTTAGTCGAGGATTTTCAGCAAAGTGTAAGTAAACATAACTTAATATATAAATATTTTGTTGGGGATGGTGACAGTAATTTTCATAAGACTTTAATTGATGCAAACCCGTACGGAGAATTTAATATTGTACCTCGAAAAATAGAATGTACAAATCATTTGTTACGAAATATGGTAAAGGAGCATATTTTGAAAATTTGGTAAACAATTGTTAATGAAGTCGATGAGCGGGCACCGAAAAAACATGGGAACAAAAAGTACAGAGTTTGCGAAGACGAATATTAAATGTACCAAGTCATGTCTTCGGGGAACATAAAAGATGTAAAGAGTTTGGTTACAAGTGCCATGAAAATCAGGATTCTTCTACATCAGAAATAAATTATGTACCTTATTTAAAATCCTTCAACCTTTATGAAAAAGTTGAGGAGCCTATCAAGCATTTAAGCAATCACGCAGAAAGCTTATTACATAAAGTTACAAACAACTTAGTAGAATCATTTAATAATATTCTTGCCAAAGAAGAAAACCTATCAATTTAGGATGTAGTAACCAGTACAATACGCGAGTGGCAATCTCTGTAATACAGCACAATACACAAGTAGCATACTTAGAAGTTTTCAGAAATATGTGAAAAGAAATTCCAGACTCTTTAGAAGCTGTAGTAGCGAAGCGTAAGGCAAAGGTTGCTAGAACTAGAATGGACAGAATTATAAATGGAAGAAAAAGAAAATTTGTTTATAGTAAAACTGATAAAAATTACGGACCAAAACGTGAAATACCAGACCTTCCACAAAAACAATTATTATTATTAAAAGAAGATCATTATAATAAACTATTAGAATATCAGAAGAATCGTTTAAACATTGAAGTTGAAACACGAGACCAAAGCAATTCTGATTTGTGGATGAGTCTTTGAAAACATACGTTAACTGCATCTAATTTTGGCCGAATATGTCGCATGAGAGCACAAACATCGTGCAGCAATTTAGTAAAATAAATTCTATTCCCCACACTTAAAGATACAATTGCTATGGCATACGGCCGGGAAAAAGAAGATATTGCACGCACAGAACTAGGTAAACACTTGTCTACAGAAATTAAGTTAAACGGTTTATTTATTAATCCAGTAGATCCAAGATTTGGGACATCTCCAGATGGGCTAATAGACGATAATGGAATTGTCAAAATTAAAAATCCCTTTTGTGCCAAATATATATCTCCAAACGAAGCTGTACAGAAATTTGCTCACTTGAACTTTTTAGATAAAAATAGGATCTGTATGAAAAAAACACATAATTGGTATTACCAAATCCAGGGTCAACTGCATATTACCCAAAGAAAATTTTGCATTTTTGCATTAAGAACATCAAAGGGCTTGATGGTTTTACGCATTGAAAAAGATGACAATTTCTGGAAAAAAAATATGGAGCTTAAATTGTCAAATTTTTACGACTACTGTTTGATCCCTGAAATTGTAGACAGCAGATTTTTAAGAAATATGTCTATACGAGATCCACCTTATGTATTAGAGGCTAAACAGAAGCATAAAGAAAAAGCTACGTTGAAAGGGAAGAAAAAGATTAACGACAAAAAAAAAGACCTTGACAAAAGGAGCTTTAACAGACATTGATGACTACACTGATAGGATTTTAGATATAACCTGGACTATAAATGATTATGTTCTAGATGTCTTTTTAAATGTTATACAACAATATGTTGATTACGAGGTTCAAAGTACAATCTACCAATATTTACTTATTACTGTTGAACCAGTACAAAAAAGTATTGTTATTTTAGGAGGTTCTTGCATGAATCATTAGCGATTGGCCTATTACGATGAGTCAATTATTCGCATTTATGATAGCTTTCCTGGTTACACTGGTGGTAAGTTGGTAGAAACGGAAATGAATTATCTTTTGAAACGGTTTCCAACAATCCAAAAGAAAGATATCATTTTTATCAAAGTTAAAACGATACAGCCAGATGGTAGAAGTTGTGGCGCCTATGCTGCAGCTTGTACCACCAATATTGTGCTAACAGGGGATCCTGCAAATGTGACTTTTTCCAGGGATGCATCTATAATGGAGTCACTTGTTACAAATTATAAAAAGAAAAGCGTTATCTCCATTCCCTATAATGTATGCATAAAGGCTGATAGTTGTCTCAGAACTCGTAATAAATATTATATTTATATATTGCAGGCTGATATTGTGAACATTTTTGCTTATAATAAATCAAATAATTATTTTGAATGCAAATTAGGAAATGTTCGTAAACTTTTATAAGTTTTCATTAGTATACCCTTCAGGACATTTCTGCATGACTTAATTTCCTTTAAAGGATAAATGACATCTTATAATCACCTGTTTTACAAAGTAGTAATGTTTCAAACATAATTTTATGCAAAAGTATAAAACATTTAAAATAACAAAGTAAATTTCGTGATAGCCAATTTCATAGAATTGAGCGTAGACGAAGCTCTTTTAAACTAACAAGCATCGCTCAGGCTCTTTGTGTGATAAATTATGCTTAATTGATAGAAAACGATTTATGGAACATATGAACAGTGGATAGTAGGCTTATTTATCGATAAATACGGCCTCATTTTTTTAGCTAAGTTTGCCATTTGCTGTCATCCATGAACCAAATGATGTCGTCATATTGAGAGATACAGTGCTGTTTTCGTCGTTATTCAAAAAGTATTAAAGTAGAAGTTTCAAAATGTATTCATTAAATAAAAAAGGAATTGACTAACAAAAAATACATCACTAATGGTCACGAATATATTGTATACTGAGTGCGTCTAGTAGAATCAGATTAATCTAGTAAAAGTATTTTTGGAAAAACTATAAATACTATAATACTACGCCACAGTATTTCGCATGAAGAGAGAGAGAGAGAGAGAGAGAGAGAGAGAGAGAGAGAGAGAGAGAGAGAGAGAGAGCGCATTATGAAGTACCCACGCAATATTTGTAGGCGTATCTGTAGGAAAGAGAAAGAAATAAGTGAGATACCGGCACTGACTAATGTGTGTCGCCTCAATCGCCATATCCGTGAAAAAGACAAAGTATAATGCCCGACTAGACTTGACAGAGATGAGGTTGATAAATCTGTGGGTTTCCAGATTAACCAACCAAGTACATTTTTCGTATTATTGAGAAAATGCGATTTTAATGTTCGTACTGTTCTGCAAGATCGGAGCTGAAGAAATGAATCGCGATAGTTTAGCAGTTCAATCGGGTATCTGAAAACGTATCCACAATACTCGCGGTCCCCAAAATTCGTTTTGGTTATTTGGGAATCTTAACAAACCCTTCGAGTGGGGCGGTTTTTCCTGAAACAATGGACTTACGCGCACATATTAGGAAATGTGATTTACATAGATTTTTCATAATCTTTGACTTAAATTCCTGCCAGAAAGTATAAAAGTAATGTCTCATAATGTGTTTATCGATGAATACATTGTTATTTTGATACCTGTACCAGTTTCAACAAAAAATTATGAATATTACGAAATCCAAGAAAAAACTAGGGCGCCACACGCAGCCTTACGGCCGCGGTGGCTGCCGCCTTGCATCGCTTCGCGTTTTGCATGTAAGGCACGACCGCTGACGCTCGCGCTTCGTGCTCGCCTTGATATTGCCTAATGCTTGCGCTTCGCTTTTGGGCTTTTGGGCCAGATAGGGCATGTCACACCGAAATTGTTATTCAATTATATGTATCAAAAATCGTTTCTAGGGTTGTTGTTAATGTATAAGCGTTTTGAAATAATGTTTGTCTAGGTAAAAAGTTGTATTTTCAAAATATCTACAACTTTTATATTTAAGGTTTTTATGTAAAATGTATTATGTCGAGAGCACAGAGAGGGAAGCGGGAAGGTACCCAGCTTCGAGACTATTTGCCACCTATAGGTTTCTGTGTATGTTACAGAGCACAAAGTGGTCCAGTTGAGGGTCCAGTCCAGTATTATTATAAAAATCATGATAGAGTAGGTTAATTTTCGGTTATTCTCTATAGGATTCCGTTTATGTTACATTATGAGATATAAATGTAAGTGTCGAAATGGCTAAGTGGTCAAGTCATTCGTCTACTATTCAAAAGGTCTCGGGTTCGAGCCCAGGTTTTAGCGATATTTTTTTTTACAATTATTTATTTCAACTCTGATTGAACCCTGTAATCCAGCACTGAATTCAGTCTGAAATCAACGCTGAATCCACGTTGCGTTTTCGGACAATTTCAATGTTGATTCAACGTTGATTCAACGTGGATTCAATATTGAATCAACGCTGATTTCAGACTGAAATCAATATTGAAATCAGCATTGAATCAACGTTGATCGTTTTGACGGGGAAGGCACTCCGTGTCGCGGTCGTCCCTAATGAACTTTCGCAAGTCTCAAAATCTCGAAATTTTTTAATTTTAGTCTTCGGTGTTCGGACCTTTTCTATCTTGTTTTGTATGTTTTAAAATGAAGAAAATTATTGATAAATAAAGTACAAAAATCGAACACAGGACACTTTTTAGTCCAAATATCATTGGATTCAGGCGGTTCTTCCGGGCACGGTTTTCGGGTAGTGGACTTACGTGGTTACGCATATGGCTTCTACGGTAGTATTATTGCCCCTTCGTATTTCCCGACAGAAAAGTACTTATTTTAAAATATGAAAACCGGTCCTCAACTTTGTCCTTTTAAACTTTGAAAAAATCGATTTCCTTTTAAACTTTGAAAAAATCGATTTCCTTTTAAACTTTGAAAAAATCGATTTCCTTTTAAACTTTGAAAAAATCGATTTCCTTTTAAACTTTGAAAAAATCGATTTCCTTTTAAACTTTGAAAAAATCGATTTCCTTTTAAACTTTGAAAAAATCGATTTCCTTTTAAACTTTGAAAAAATCGATTTCCTTTTAAACTTTGAAAAAATCGATTTCCTTTTAAACTTTGAAAAAAATCCATTTTTTTTTATTACTTATTTTGTTAGAAATTTTCCGTAGAAACACGCTTCTGAAACCCGTTTGTCAAAAAAAAAAAAAAAAGAAAAAAAATTCCCGCAAAGTTATAAGCAAAATACTAAAACAAAATTTTTATCGATTTTGCGTAAAATTGCGTATTTTTCATTTTTTTTCTAATACTATATAATAATATAATAATTTATAAATTCAATCTGAATAAAGTTTCTATTGTGAATGTTGAAAATACTATTTTTTTTTACCGTAGTATATACGTATATTATGCTCCGCATACACATTTAAGTAAATAAATTTGAGTGTATTAAGAATATTTTTTTGCGTTATTTTCGAGATAAATTTCTAGTTTCGCTTCTTATAAGGCTTCGATCGAAATGTAAGGACATTTATTTGAATTCATATATCGCGCGCCCGCGCGCCACCTGTGGCAGGTTACAATCAATGTGTCGAAGAAGGATCGCAATAAACACTGGCGGACTTTTGGACATCTAAAAACTTATCTTTCTTGAGAGCTCTCTAAGAATTTCTAAAAGACATTAAAACGATGCCTTTTAGTTAGCTCAATGAAATTTGGAATATCTTATTACCCATCTTTCGGAAGACTACTTTAAGATTTTCCAAAAGTTTTCAAATTGATAGCTTTTAGATAATATAAATGTGTCAACGAGCTTTCTAGATATCTTATAAATTACCTTTTTAAAGATTACTTTGAGAATTTCTTAAAGTTATCAACTTGACGTCGTTTTTAAAGATACTTATTGCTGCACTAAAATAGTATTCATTAAAGATCACTTTTAGAATACTTTTTGACATTTCGTTTAAGACTTCTTATGTAGGAAAAAATTTCAGAAATATCATAGTTTTCTAAACGTTGTATAGTTGACTTCTTTTTCTACCATGTTTCCTGTCTTAGAGACGTCAAAGTAATTCTAAAAAATGATACCTTAAAGAGCGCCTAAACAAGATGACTATAAGTCTCACGAAAAGCTGTAAAAAAGCTGTATGCTAATATACCTAAAATTTGTATACGAAATCTCTTCTGAAAGTGTACAAAAAGTGTGCAGAAAGATATCTCCGGGTGAAAAAAATGACTATTGTAGACCTGCCGCCAGGTGGTATCCAGTTTTTTTCACTTGCAAGCGGTAAGAATCTATGGTAGTTAGTATATAAGACCGTACAAGTTGTAAATTATTATAAAATACGTGTACATGATACGTATAGACGTATACGTTTAAGATTCGGCATTGCGAATGCGTAAAATTATAAAGTGCATGTAAATTAAATAACTAATCCAGTAAATAACAAGTTTTCTAAAAGCGCCCTTAAAGTTAACGTTCTCTATAGATTGTAACGTGGCAGGTCGAGCCGCGAGTAGGCGCACAGAAGGGGGAGTAGTTCGCGTGGGGAGCGCGCGCAGCGCTGGCCCCGCGGCTACGTGTTGCCGCGTCGGGAGAGCTCGGTCTCTTTCGCTCCACAACGCTGCTACCGATAGGATGTCTGCGCTGCTCACCGAGGCTTTCGATTGTCCCGGTACCCGCGCGCCATTGCAGCTCGCCTTCGCTCTCGTTATCGTAGCAAGTAAGTAACAGTGTACTTAGCGTGCGAATAAACTAGTGCGGCTGTGCCTCGGATGAACGCGTCGCGACACGGTTAGTGCGACGCAATGCACTTTGACGGTCGTGGCAAGGGCGGCGAGTCGAGTGCCGTGAGGTCTCGTCGCCTGTTGCAAATTTTGTAAGCTCTCGTTTTTTCCTCGCTATCGTTCCTTTCACGCTACCGTTACCCTCCGCTCAAGCTACGGTTTGTCTTTTCCATGCTCTCGCTCTCGCACAATTCCCCGCTATCGTTACCCATGTATTGTGCATGTTTCCTCGCTATCGCTCTCCCCTCGTATTGTACCTCCCCGCTATCGTTTCCTCACCCCCGCTATCCATATCAGCTACCGATTACTGCGTGTTACCGAGCTACCGTTAGTAAGTAAGTTAGCGATTAAGTTAAGTTAGCTATTATTAGAGTTCCGTTAAGTAGCTGTCAGAATGTACGAGTGTGCGCGGAGAGGACGGGCAAGTGTTGTGTGTCGTCGCGCGGTTGTGTCGAGGTCGTCACTTCGTGAGGTGGTTTTCGGGGAGTTATTATAGTAGTACGGGTTTTTCACGACGCGGTATATGGATAAATAAGCGTCTGATGGGCCGGGGAAATCGCATAACTCGCGAGAATACGCCGCGACGGACGCGCTGGTCGTCGGGGCCGGTAGACGATCAGAGAGGCGAGGCGGGTATTCGCCCGCACCGACAAGTCGGCGGACGGCGCGCTGACAAGCGTGGCGGTGGCGTCGATTGCTCGGTGGGCACGGGTGATCTCCCCGGAAGGAGGTTAGAATTATTAAAATCGTTGCGGGGCCGCGTGTAGAAGTTCTCTCTTACTCACGATGACCTCGATCGGCGGCGTGACGTGCCGCATAGTAGTTTAGTTAGTTCAGCGTAGTGCCTCTGGACTGTAGAGGCCGCAGGTTTTCGGCAGGTTGCCGTGGTTGTTAAGAGGGAAAATGAAGAATAAATACGACATATCATATCCGCAGCAAGCCTTAATGAGTTTTATGACCCACGACCCTGTTCGATACTCCACCCCTTCCTTAGAGCTAGCCGAGCTCATCTTCCACGCCGTCGGGTCCCAACACACGGTGGCGCTCACACGGAAAGGGGATCGCGGGATCCCTGGCATCTCGATGCCTGGCGCCCTAGGCCGAGGCGGCCCGCCACCGTGTATGCATTGGAGCGTGACGGCGCGCGAACATAGATTTAAGAACGCTGGGCTGCGCTAGCAGACCCCAGTGTTTCAAATGTGTAGCTGATCTTGATCTCTATCAGCTGTGCGCACGAAGAAAGAAGACACAGAGACACTGAATTAGAAAAGACAAACTTTATTGACAGACCAAACGTCCGAACTATTCGATCCCTCGCCAACATCTGCCCAATTTTCCATCGCCTGCTCGCTCAATTGTCAAAAAACATAATTGTTGTTTCATCGCTAGGCAACCTACTTCTTTTCGAACGTTTCTCTTAAGCACAAGTTTTTCTATGGTCAATCGTCCGTGAAAGCCTCTGCGCATTTCACCCCGTACCCTCCTTCATTTACCGATTTACTTATTTGCATGATATCATGTCAAAATCGTTGAAGGAGGAAAGCTGCCCCGGACGATCCTTTACGAACGCCGTGCACGCGGCCTACGACACAGTATCGACTATCACCGGTCGTCGGAAAACTTGTTTCGTTTCTTATTTCCAATTTTATAAATAAAAGAATTATTAACATTTGTGCGATTACAAATTATTAAATTGAAACGATAACATTCTCCCCCCCCCCCCTGTGCAAAACTCAGGGGTTTTGCACTACTGTAAATCGAACTAACTTTCTACTTGGTCTTAGCAATGTACCGCTCGATGTCCGTACTTCAGCCACGCGTACTTGGCCGTCTGATCCAGGAAATACCCGCGTAATTACGCCTATCTTCCACTGATTCCGAGGTAAATTATTATCCAGAACTAATACCAAATCTCCAACAATTAAAGGAGATTCACTTACTTGCCATTTTTTCCTCGGTATCAGTGTCGGAAGATATTCCTGCATCCATCTTTTCCAAAATCTATCCGCCATATACTGCGCTATTTCCCACTGTTTTCGCGAGCACTCTACCTGCTTATCGCATCTACCTAGTCTAACTTCGCCTGAGGATGCTCCAATCAAAAAATGATTAGGTGTTAGTGCTTCGTGATCTCGCGGATCGACTGATACGTGCATTAATGGTCTCGAATTAATACAATGCTCAATTTCAATTAAAATTGTTTGCAAAAGCTCTTCGCAATATGCTTGGTCCCTAAAAATAACATTTAAAGAGGTTTTGACTGATCGGATTAATCGTTCCCAAGCGCCTCCCATATGTGATGCCGTCGGTGGATTAAACTTCCAAACTACCCGTTTTTTTGCCGCGAACTCACTGAGCTTTTTACGATCGAGACCCTTGAGGGCCTTCTTTATCTCATTGTTCGCTCCAATAAAGTTAGTACCATTATCACTGTATATAACAAATGGTACTCCCCTTCTGCCAACGAAACGCTTCAAAGCTAGAATTGCCGAATTCGTGCTGAGCGAGTGTGCGAGTTCGATATGAACAGCTCGAGTTGACATGCACGTAAATAACACGCCCCAGCGTTTCTCGCGCCTTCTGTATCCAATCTTTAAGTTTAAAGGACCGAAATAATCGATCCCACAATGAGAAAAAGCGCGTAGTCGATAGCCTAAGCGTGCTAAAGGAAGAGCTGCCACTTTTGGAGTAGGTGGATTACTGCGAAACCATTTACAAATGGCACAATTACTTACTATGCTCCGCAACAAATGCCTTAATCCAACTATCCAATATTACAGTTTCATGGCTGCCGTGAAAGCAGACTTCATGATAGTATTTTACTAACAAACACGCGATTTTATCGCTCCCGTCTAAAATTATCGGTCGTGTCGAAATTTCGCATTCTTCTAAATTAGTAAGACGACTGTCGGAACGTAAGACACCGTCTTTATCTAAAAATGCGTTTAAA
Source organism: Nasonia vitripennis (assembly GCF_009193385.2). Taxonomy (NCBI): domain Eukaryota; kingdom Metazoa; phylum Arthropoda; class Insecta; order Hymenoptera; family Pteromalidae; genus Nasonia; species Nasonia vitripennis. The sequence goes on along the minus strand of NW_022279643.1, from coordinate 946,309 downwards.
CCGGCAATTTTACTTTTCTTTGAAACAGGCAGTGAGTTCTTTAACGCATTAATTTCAGCAGGAAAACAAATCGATTGACTCCACTCTAAACAGATTTTTTCCGCTTTCTCATGAATTTCAACCAAATCAATATTCTTCCTTCTCATTTTATTAATGGCTTCGTAAAATCTGATAATCGGGTAAATAAGTCGCAACCACGAAGAGAAACGTGATAAATATTGTGGAAAATTAAAAAGTTTATATACTTGTTTCTTGATTGTGAAAGCGCAAAAAATCGTCTTCTCGCGATATTCTAAATCGCCCTTGTTGATGTCAGTTGTTTGTTCGACAGGCCAGCTTTCTTCGGATTTTTTTAAGAAGGCAGGTCCGAGGAACCATCTACTATCCTTGTTTAAAGCGTCTGGTACGATACTAGTTCCATCGTCTGCGGGATTCTCGGACGATGGAATCCACCGCCACTCAGAGGCCGAGGAGCTATCGCTGATTTCAGCTAATTGATTCGCGACAAATATTTTGAATTCACGTGGCTCTTTATTAATCCAGTGTAATACGGTTTTGGAATCTGACCAAAATACTTTTCGCGAGATCTGGTAGTTGTGTTCTTTTGCTATAATATTGGCTACTCTGACTGCAAGTACTGCCGCTTGTAGCTCCAATCGCGGAATAGTGACCGTAGTTTTTTTCATCGGTGCGACTCGGTTTTTGGTCATGATTAAAGCAACGTGATACGATCCGTCGTTGAAACAAATTCGCCAATAAGCAACAGCAGCGTATGCTTTAGAACTGGCATCGCAAAACGTATGTAACTCGGCTGAATTGACTTGGTTGTTCTTAAGTTGATAGCACCGCGGAATACGACACGATTTGATTCGTTCCAAATTGCTTAGCCACTGTTTCCATTGCGAAAATTCCGTGTCGTGTAGATGTTCGTCCCATCCTATTTTTGAATTCCAGACGCCTTGCATTATTAATTTAGACTCAACTATAAAAGGTGTCAAGAAACCAAGCGCGTCAAAAATTGACATGATGATTTTTAAGAATTCTCGCTTAGTTGGTTTATTGATCCCTGTTCGTAAATTTTGGCTGATTTTATCACTGTTTATGTTAAAAATTAATTCGTCCGACGAATTAAGCCACCTTAAACCTAAGATTTTTTCTATGTTGTCTTTTGTCTCGAAATTTATCGGTTGTTTGTCATTACTACAAGTGCTTGGATTTCTCAATATAGATGCATCATTGCTCGCCCAACTGTGCATTTCCCAGTTTGCGTGTTTATTTATCTCGATTACTTGTTGAACTCGCGAAGAGGCTTCCTCTATTGTTTCGCAGCTCTCTAAAAAATCATCTATATAGCTGTTTTCGATAATACTCTTTGCAGCTGCAGGATACTTTGATGAAAACAGAGAAGCATTCTTGTTTTTAATAAATAGTGCCGTGCATGGAGATGATTTTGCGCCAAACAATACGGAAACCATTTTGTATTCGACGGGTTCAACAGTCCTATCGCTGCCTCGCTATAAAAATCTTTGCGCATCGTGATCGGCTTCTTGTAGACCAATTTTCAGAAACATATCCCGTAAATCTGCTTTAATCGCGTAGTGAAATTGCCTGAATCGTATTAATACGCCTAAAAGCGACTTCAAAAGGTCAGGACCGGCAAGTAGAAGTTTGTTGAAGCTCACGGACGACTCTTCTGCCGCGGCATCGAATACCAATCTCACTTTTCCCGGTTTATTAACATTCGTCACGCCAAAGTGAGGTAAGTACCAAGTTCGTTTCCCTGTCGGTTTATTCTCGCATTTTTTTGCATAACCATTTTCAATAAGCCTATTCATTTCAAAGTAGTACAATTTCGCGTATTGTTTGTCACGGTCGAGCCTGCGTTCCAATAATTTAAGTCGCCGAAGTGCTGTAGAACGTTCGTCAGTTACTGAACGGTCGTCGGATTTCCAAAGAAGCCCAATTTCCCAGTGATTATTTTTGTACCGACTAGTCTTTTCGAGAATTTCAAGCGCTCGTCTGTCTTCCTCGTTTACTCGCGTTTTATTTATTATCCCTAAAGAATCGAAACGGCTCGCTTTCTCGAGTTGCTGCGCGTAATCGAGGCGGTGCGCGACCTCGCCCCACCGCCAGACGTGGACGCGCCGTTTGCTCCGACGAACGTAGTAACTGGACGACGCGACCGCGCTTCTTGGTCTCAGTAAGCGGTAAACGACGACGCGCAGGCGAGGGTGGCGGTAAATGAACTTCCGCATTTACGTGAAAATGATTTGATGGCGTGCCTTCAACATTCTCCCGAATTTGAGCGGTCGTACCTTTTTGCGTTGAACCTCGACGGGAAACGACTGCGACGCGTCTAGACGATGTTTTTTGATGTGCGACCGCTTCAGTTTCCGATACCGCGACTTCATGCTCTCGTTCCGTATCTCCTTGATTCTCGCTAGACTCCGCATCTGAAGGGGGAAGAACCTCAATTCTATCCGGGTCGTCCTCAGGATAGTCTGGACAAGGAATCTCTGTAGCTTTTTTCTTAGAAGGTGGTGCACCTTTCTGGCTAGATGTCGTTCTCTTTCCCATTTTTCTTTCTTCTGCGCGTAAAAATTGGGACCTCAGGTCCCTGTCCGAGCGCCAAAATGTAGCTGATCTTGATCACTATCAGCTGTGCGCACGAAGAAAGAAGACACAGAGACACTGAATTAGAAAAGACAAACTTTATTGACAGACCAAACGTCCGAACTATTCGATCGCTCGCCAACATCTGTCCAATTTTCCATCGCCAGCTCGCTCAATTGTCAAACAAAATAATTGTTGTTTCATCACTAGGCAACCTACTTCTTTTCGAACGTTTCTCTTAAGCACAAGTTTTCCTATGGCCAATCGTCCGTGAAAGCCTCTGCGCATTTCACCCCGTACCCTCCTTCATTTACCGATTTACTTATTTGCATGATATCATGTCAAAATCGTTGAAGGAGGAAAGCTGCCCCGGACGATCCTTTACGAACGCCGTGCACGCGGCCTACGACACAGTATCGACTATCACCGGTCGTCGGAAAACTTGTTTCGTTTCTTATTTCCAATTTTATAAATAAAAGAATTATTAATATTTGAGTGATTACAAATTATTAAATTCAAACGGTAACAATATGCTTACAAGAAATTCTGAAAGGAATCGTTTAAGATGGCTTATAGGTTGCAGAGTGTCCAGCCGAAAGATTATCTTTATGCAGTCGCAAAGCTCTTAAGGGGGCACACCACCTTGGAAATTAAAATCAAAATTTTTCATTAAAACTATATAAATACTTATATAAATGAACCAAATTTGTATTACTATTCTTAGACATTACCTTTATTTTGATGGTTTTAGACCTTCTATATACCTCTATAATACCTACGTATAGTAGGGAATCCATAATTCACTTACCGTAAGATTCCAAAGGAACAAATGGCCCAAATGAGCTCTAACTCCAGGATATTATTTAAAAGTACATTAATTATGGTATGAATGAGGGGATTTGGTTTAAATTTCATAGAAAAAAAGTTACATGATAGTTATGTTAAAATTAATCAAAAATTGATAAAAAAATCAGTAATATGCTTATAAAACTTTTTCTATGAAATTTAAACCAAATCCCCTCATTCAAACCATAACTAATGTACTTTTAAACAATATCCTAGAGTTTGAGCTCATTTGGGCCATTCGTTCCTTTGGAATCTTACGGCAAGTGAATTATGGACTCCCTACTATACGTAGGTATTATAGAGGTATATAGAAGGTCTAAAACCATCAAAATAAAGGTAATGTCTAAGAATAGTAATACAAATTTGGTTCATTTATATAAGTATTTATAAATTTTTAATGAAAAATTTTGATTTTAATTTCAAAGGTGGTGTGCCCCCTTAAAGTGATCTTTGCGATGGCTACAAGATTACATTTATAATTTTTGAAAGAGATCTTTGCCACTGCATAAAGATACCTTTCGGCTCAACAGTCCTCCAAAGGTTACCTTGTAGAATTTCTTTAAGTTCTCTCCTTACCTATAGAAAGTCATATAAAAGAGCACTTTAAGAAAACTTATTGTTTATTGGGACAAAGCGACCGTTCTGCTGTTCTGCTATAGCATACAGCAAATAATTCAAAACACAACTGATACAGTCCTGGGATGTGTTTTACACTGAGTAAACACAGCTGATGTTTTAATACATAAAAAAGCTGATATTTTTTAAAAGTGTTTTTAAATTAATCTAAGTAGTGTTTGCAGTGTTTTTGGGGTTATAGCTTATAGCTTATAACCCCAAAAAGAAAAAAAGTGAATTGTTTGTCTCAAAGCAGCATAGTGAAGATTTGAAAAAAGTGTAAAGTTCAGTGATTTTGAAAATATGTGTGATTATCAAGATACCAAGGGCAAGTATGCGTGTACCCTCCAGACAAGAAGTACTCTCGAGGAAGAGGCAAGAAGAGGCAAAGAAGATTTGTAGGAGTAACGAGTGTGGATGAACCTGCCAACAAGTCAAGACTTCAAGTTCATCAAAGAAGATACAAACTCCAGCAGCGGAAGATACCTCTGAGATCAGGAATAAATTGATTGATATCAACATTCTATTTCATGCGCTCGAGAAAATTTTGATTCTCAACCAATGCCATGGCTAAGTTCAACTTGGCGAATCCAAAGCTTAGGATTAAGAAAATGTTTTATACACAAAAAGATGTCAGAATAAGCGAAAAAAATTCAGTTGTTTCATCACCAAATCATTTTTAAACATCCAAATTAAAATTCCCGCATTCATACCAAAACTACAGGTGTACAAAGTATCCTCCTTGAGTTTGAGACTAGAAAAACCAATTGTTCACTTGGAATCCTACGGACAGTAAAAAAGTTCATAAATTCTTGCACCGAGTGCCACCCCTGTTAAAAATAAATACATATTTTTTTGTATGTATCTTTAGTACGTACTAAAAACATGTTATTTGCCTGGTAATACGTATTAAAAATATGTACTGATTTGGGACTGACTATTTTAAATATATTAAATATAAATATAAGTATTTGATGTGGCCATAAATGGTGTTATTATCCTTATGGTACTTCCATTTATGGCCACATCAAATACTTATATTTATATTTAATATATTTAAAATAGTCAGTCCCAAATCAGTACATATTTTTAATACGTATTACCAGGCAAATAACATGTTTTTAGTAAGTACTAAAGATACATACAAAAAATATGTTTTTATTTTTAACAGGGACAATGGGTCAGCAGGGATAATGAAGGTTTTAGCATGGTAAAATTAAAGGTATTTATGCTAAAAATATTTATAAAAAATTTCAAATGATTTACTTCAATTTTATGAATTTTTCTTAGAGTTCTTTTTTTCAGGGCCAAAAGGTGTTGTGTCCCCTTCATTAATCACTGACGCTGACCAGGATAGCCGGACTGCTGAAAATTCTACCAGGTATAATTTAACCACAAATGAACAATTATGCGGTACTTTCTTATATGTTATACACATGTTGGGAAGAAAGAAATCTTATGTGTATGTGCGATGGGGCATTTGCTATTGAAGGCTGGCAACTTGTATACGATAAAATAATTTTATAAGAAATGACACTTGTCTTCAAAAGAAAATATATGTATTTTAAAAATCATTGTAATTTTTGATAATATAGAGTAAATTAACTTGGGTGTTGCATGCAGAGTTACGGAGATCTTCACAGTAATAAAAAATCATACTAAAAGATTAACCTTTAAAATAAAGGCTTGTCAAAATACAAGTGCTCTATTACTGCAAAGTATACAAAAATAACTTTTAATATTATTCTTTCCAAATAAGAAAAAAGATTTATCGGGAGTTTTTGACAGCTAAAGCTCAGAAATCAACCATACTGACAAACATACTTTATTTTCGACATAAAGCAAGATTCATATCCACCAGAAGCATTAGCGAGTATAGAAAATGAAAAAATAATCACAATAAAATATTATGAAGTTTGTTGTTATTTCAAGCAAATATTATAAACATGTATCTACGTGTCCTGCTAGAATTTTCACGCGTCCAACACATCTTTGATATAAAATGAGATTGATATATTAATGATCACTTATAAAGTTATTGAGTATTTTTTAAGTGATATCAAACATTATTTTACATCTAATAAAGTGATGATGGTAATTTAAGTTAGTAAGAAAGTAAATAGGAGCCATACTTCCAGTAGCTGCTTTAGGCAAGGTTTAAATCCATTATTATTATGCCATCTGCGTTCTATTGCCGCTAGATATCTCTATTTTTGTACTTATTCGAAAACATTAGCTTATAATAGTCAAACAATATTTAAAGTTCAATTAATCTCAAGTGATGTATGTGTACCATATGAATACTATATGCTTCATTGCTGAAATATTAACATTGGGTATCCGAATGGAAAACAAAAGTACATCAGTTGAGATGAATTGAACTCTAAATATTGCAAATGTACATAAAAAAATCAGGTTGTTTGTTGGTTTACGAATAAGATCTGCAAAAACAAAACTTGAAAAACATCAGACACTGCGTTAAAAACCTCTTGTAACTCTCAAAAGCTAAAATTATTACTAATGCACTGCGATGAGAAACAAAGTTATAAGAAGTTTCTGTATATATTTTTATACACTAGAAATTAAAACTATGGTTGGCTAGAGTAAATTCTCTGTCACAATCATAACATGAAATGTCACCCGGCAAATAGAAAATTATCATGGGCTTCAAACAGAGAAATCGAACAAAGACAGTTGAGTAAAATCTGACATGGTAAGTTAATTTTAAATAAGTTAACAAATATCTATACAAAAATCGAGAACTTAAGTTAACATCATAACTTTATCAGATGTAAAATGTATGATATCGCTTATATAATACTGAATAACTTTATAAATGCTCATTAATAAATTAATCTCATTTTATTTATTAAAGAAGTGTCAAATAGGTTATGTACAAGCAAAATTTCTGGCCAGTTTTGCCCAATTTTTATTGCGAAAAATACGCCAAAGGAACTAGCCATCGCTTAGCGACCAGGCCAGTCCGACTGGTAAAAATTCTAACAGAGAAGTGGATTCATTTTAAGTTTAGTTTTGTTAAACAAGATATTTTGCACTATAACAATTAAATGTAATTATTTGTATAATCATATAGCATTATATAAGGACATAAAATTCGATGACTTGGTTTAATGTTAATTAAAACGAAGTGTATCTCCCTCTACCTTTTTCAAAATGTTCATTAAATTATCCCCGAGTCTTGTCTTGTGTCAAGAACGTGTATAATGTAAATATATATGAAAAAAATGAAGCATAAAAAAGTTGCTTACCATAAGAAGAGAGTATGCTGCATACTCAGCTGGAGGATTCTCAATAAATTTAATTGCATCTACCAAAGTCAGTACTTCTCTTACATGCAGTGCAATCATGTCATCATCATCAACATACTTTGAGGTAGTGCCCGTCTTCTTGACAGTTTTACTCATCTTCATAACAAATTTTATATAAAGTAATGAGGTTATAAAATATCCTAGTTTTATGGTTAAGTGAAGTATTATTACTTACTTTTACAGGCTCTATTATACTCATCAAGTTTGTGTGAAAGCTAAAACCATCTAATATGCTCTATGTAATATAAATGCTGAGAAAAATCTGGCACCAGTATTTACTCGGTGTACCTATTAGTTATACACAGATTACATAAGGTAAAATGCCCAGTACTGGGACAAAATTAAAATTCAGACCTATACTGTGACACAGAAAATGTAGTATTAGACAATTGAAAATGTTTGCATCAAAATACAAAGCGGTTTATTATTGTTGACAGCATGACTAATAACATAGTTGAAATTTTTACTAATTTTTAACAAAATTTAATATAAATGAATAATTTGAAATGTTCCCATATATCCCATAAGAGCGTCTAAAATTTGTGTCCCTCTAGTTTCATTTTTTAAATCACTTCGTTACAATAATATTAAATTAAATCATTCTATATACATTAGTAATGGCATTATACAATAGTTTTTGCATTAATAAACAACTATCCTAATAGAATTATTGTAAAAAAAAAAATATTTAATTTGAAATTAGTTGTCCAAGTAATCCTTCCGTTATCGCGGTAATTAGACGAGCGAGACTCCCGCGTCCATCTTTTCATATAGGCCGGTGTACATGATCGTAGTACCTAAACACTTGCTGCGCCAAAGTTATTTTTACATTTTACAACTAAAAATAATTACAAAAAGGCAATTTAATGAAATTTTATATATTCAAGTATAAAAGTGAGATTAAAATTTGTAAGAATATATCATCTTGAAAGAAGCTTTTGTGAATTATGTAAACTTAACCTCAATTGTTCCAATTTGAGGTTATAAAATGGGCAATAAAAAGGATTTGAGGGAGAATTCTAAAAAGAAAACAAGAGAGAGTATAAAAAAAGGACAAGATTAGTAGTGCAAAAAGTTCTTCTAAAAAAAAAGAACAGAAAAAAATTATAGTTTAGAAGCATTACAAGCTGTTCTCAATACGATGGGCGAAGGTCAAACTTTCCGCCAAGCAGCTGCACAGAATCTGATTAGCACAAGATCATCCGTCACTGAACAAAATCTTCGAAATTGGTTTACAAGGATAGGACAGTATCTAGAAGAAAAAAATTTGTTGAACATTGAGCCGCATAGGATTTTTAATGCAGATGAATCTGCATTTATGCTCGTCCCCAAGGACAACAAAGTTTTAACTGAAAAAGGAGTTAGAGCTCTTTATCAGATTGTATCCAGTAACGAGAAAGCTACCTTAACAGTATTGTTCATCATAGCTGCTTCTGGAGTCATGCCACCTCCTATGATTTTATTCGACTTGAAAACGTCTCCAAAGAAGAGTGTTTTAGATAAGATACCTAAAGGCTGGGGAATCGGCAACACAGAACGTGGTTGGATGATAGCTGAGAGTTTTTACAGCTATATTACTAATGTTTTCTACAAGTGGCTAAAAGAAAACAATTATATTTTTCCTGTGATTTTGTATGTGGAAGGACATAGTTCACACATAACACTACCTCTACTTAAGTTTTGCAAGGTCCATCTGATTGAACTGATAATATTGTATCAAAATGCGACACACATTATCCAGCCATTAGATGTTGCTATCTTTCATCCATTAAAAGAGTCGTATAAGAAGGTCTTGCGCCAATAGAGAATAGATAACAACATAATTGATTTCAAAAAACAAATGTTTGCACCGGTCTTAAAACTGGCTTTGGAAGCACGTGATTTTACTCAAGCAGCAATTAATGGTTTTAGAACTTGCGGATTATACCCTTTCTGTGCTAATGCAGTTAACTATAACATTTTAAGTAAAAAAACCAAAAGAAAAGATGTTACAGAGAAATCAAATTCAACAAACAATTCAGTTCAAGAAAGTGAACGTACAAATGAAGATTTTTTAAGAATGTTTGAAAGAGATCTCATTTCTCCAGATATATTGGCATGTTTTAAGCAAGCAGAAACAGATGGTGTATGGAATGGTGATGTGGCATACGTCGCATTGTTTCAATCTTGGCTCAAGTTAAGAAAAAGTTGTAATTGTGAGTAATCTTATTACGTAAATAATGTTGCTTCTTTTCACATTCATATTTTTAACAGTTATAATTATTTCTATAACAGTGCTCTCACGCCGTAGGGCCTTGCACGCTGTAATCTTAATCTAATAACATTTTCGTGCAGTATTTTTCATCAGGTATTGCTTCACCACAATATTTAGATTGACATGACAGCATACAGGACCCGACGGCGTGAGAGCACTTGGTGAAGACGAATGCCTGCTTTCTCACCGTACTGTACAATAAGGCTATATTGCAAGAGAAGGCTTATACTATAACGAGACCTGTGTTTGATGACCTGTAATATCATTACCTGTAAACAATTATTTTGTAACTTTTCGAAAATTTGTTTTTTTTTTACATATTTATTTTAAATTTGCCGGTAAAATTTTAGTTTCTGCGAAAGCAATATGGCTTTCGCTTGTGGCATGTGCTGATTTGCTGTGTAAAGAGCTGCACGACGGCCCACTTTTTCTATATAGTTATATAAGTCATATATGTACTCAATCGAGAAATGTTGCCAGGCAAATAAATGATAAAGAACGTGTGAACTGCAGCGATGACAGCTGCCAGGTTGAAGAGGATGCTGTGTCGATTTATTTGACGTATTTTGTCATGTTCGTTCTGTCTTTGTGAGAAGACCTTATCATCCGTAATTATAGAAGATAACTATAGTTTGTCGAGGTTAGAATCAGTATTTATATCGTAAATAGTCAAGATGATGGCTATGTTGATAAAAAATCTCTAGCGATCTATACAAGTTTCTGATTATATGAAATTTTTGTACTGAAACAACGAAACTGCTTTCCACCTTGTTAATGTGATCAGTATTGCTTAAGTAAGTATTAAAGAAGTTGTTTTATCGTTTGACAAAGCAGTTGTGCATAGATCCTTTAAAATTTACTGATGAGATAAGACATATAGTAATGGAAGGAGTACTTTAGATGTCAATAGGTTTCATGCTGTTTATCGCTGAAATAGTAAAATGTGGTATTTTTAGTTTATTCAAGATCTTAAATTGATTACTTATCGCCTATTACTTCTCAGAGTGTACGTCAAATCGTTTAAATACATTATTTGTTGCATTGCAGGTACATAATGTAATCTTTTTAAAATTTACAACTAGTAACAGCTGCTACTGAAGTGAGAGCACCCCCTGATGAAGTCAAATGAAATATAGCTGCCTTATAGAAACCGATGCTTTGGTCATTCTCCAGCGAAGGTGGTACTTTTTTGAGGTTATCAACTGTCCAGTCTAGTAATAAAATTGTGCGTTTCGAATTTTAAGTGTTGCTGTTAGTTAAGGTGAGATATGTTGTATGTACATAGTTAAAAAGTTCGTAAATTCTATGACTATTTTACCTATAATATAGCTACAAATCAATGATTTTTCAAGTTCTTAAGCTTCTCCAGGGTTAATCACTGAGTCAGGTAGACAGGATGCCAATCGTTTATGGTTGTCTTAAGGCAATAAATGCAACGATCAAGGTACAGCTGCACTGCGAGTCCACCTGTGTTCTCTGCGCCAACAGCTTTAATTAATCAGTGCTCAAAAATCAAAATTATATAATGGGTATACTTTGACAGAATCTGTTCTGAATGAGAAGACACCGAAGCACGAAAGAAGGAGCTATTCCCAAAAATTTAGCTAACTTGATATATAATATCAGTAGACGACAATTAAAATTAGTAGAAGAAGATAACTGGCATGCGAAAGCACTTTATGAAGAAGAATGTAAGGATGTTATAGGAAGCCACACTGGATGTTAACAACAGAGACTGAAATGACGAAGAGTCAGATATAGAATTGACCAAGAGCCTTGGCATAGTAATCTCCATTGCACTAGAACATTGTCAATCTACACCGAAAATAAAACACAGCAGTTTCTGCTGTAAAGTCCGTCAATTTCAGCTGTGTTACCACGGTAGCGACTGTTAACTAAAAACAGCGAGTGGCCACTGGTACTTTTGGCAAGTTTTCTATATCTAGAATATGTAGGTGTTAACTTTTCTAAAACATAAATAAATCATGAAAAATTAATTTTTGAAATAAGCAATATGATAAAATCATAAGTAATGCCCATTATGGGATGGATAAGTAACAAAATTTGAAACTTTGATGTAACTCATTTGCTAGTCACTCTGCATGCAATTATGGGATGGTACTAAATTCATATCTGTTATTCATGGTAGTATTTTACTTTTGTATAATGGTCATATTACTTATTCAAAAAATCAATTACTCAAGATTCTCAAGATTTGTTTATATGTTTTAGAAACGTTATATATAACCTACATATCCTAGATAGAGACAACTTCCCAAAACAACCAGAGGCCACTCGCTGTTTTTACTGAACAGTTGCAACCGTGGTAACACAACTAAAATTGCCGGGCTTTGCAGCAGAAACTGCTGTGTTTTATTTTCAGTGTAGCTGGCTTTGTTTAAGATTGTTATACATGTATCCTGTGCTAGGATAACAAGTGTGCCAAGGCTAACGAACTAATTAAGGTGCTAGCTGTGATCGTATAACAGTCCACAGTACTTTGCCATCCATCCTACAAAATACAAAAGGACTTGTAATCACGTTATCTTTTCAAGCTGCAGACAGAAATATTTGGATAAAGTATACTGGACAAAAAGAATGGATGACTATACAGGCTACAATTACCTGCCAGTGTTGTGTTGATGTAAAAAAGCAGGAATAAGTAAGTCTTCTCTGCAAGTGTTAAGCAATACCGTTATGCTAGTCTTGCACATGCCAGGAACATTGCAGCCAATGCCTGCAAAGCAGTCTCATCTTAGTTTTGAGTTTGCTACATAGTAGTATATGCACACTAAATAACTGCAAAAGCACCAGCGATAATGATGGTTATGAAGAAAGTTATCTACAGCGAGGACTGCCAATACTATACCTCTAGCGGCAAGAATAAGTATAAATAACTGCAAAAGCACCAGCGATAATAATGGTTATGAAGGAAGTTGTCTACAGCGAGGACTGCCAATATACATCTAGCAGCAAGAATAAGGTAAAACGCAGTATTATACAATTTTCATTTTGAGGTAGTGCTTGTCGCTAAGTTCCTAGTCAAAATTAGCGCACTTTTTTATTTCTTCTTTATTCACATATCTACTTTACTAAAGAAGCTGCATAAATGAGCATACGCCAAATAATGATTATGCATTAAAATTAAATTATTCTATTCGTCCTTTTTTTTTTTTTTACATGGCATTTGGAACTCGAAAGTTCATCGCCTCATCTGCGCAAGCCTTCCACGCTGCCCTATCTTGTGTCAACCCCACCCAAGATGCACCTCTCCGATCGACACCCACCCGTCCTATTTCTACTTGATCCGCTTTTACGTTGTCCTCCCATCTACGTCTAGGTCTACCTAGAGGTCGCGTTACCATCGGCCTGCCCTTCATGACACGCGCTGCCGTACGGTCGTCTCCCATTCTCGCTACGTGCCCTGCCCATCCCAATCTGCGCGATTTTATTATTCTGTTAATATTTGGTGACGCGTACAGATTGTCTAACTCATCATTGTGTAGTCTCCTCCATTCCCCGGTTTCCTCATCTTTCTTCGGCCCGTATATTTTTCGCAAGACTTTATTTTCAAATACCCTAAAACGTTTGTCCGCCTGCTTATTGAGAGCCCACGTTTCGCACCCGTACAGAACCACCGGCAGTATTATTGAATACATTACCCGAATGGAGTCTCTTATTTATTTCGACATTAATCTCGTTTCTATCATTTATGGTCGTACCCAGATACCTGAATTCGCTAACCTTTTCAAAAGTAAAATTCCCAACTCTGCGATCTTCCTCCCCTCTGCAGATGCCTAGCTTATCCACAATCATGTACTTTGTTTTTGATTCACTCACTTCTAACCCTGTATACTCCACCGCTTTTATGAGGATTTCCGCGTTTCTTGCTACCGTTTCCCTACAATCCCCCAGTATATCCAAATCATCTGCGTAGCCTAGTATCTGCGTTGTTCCATTAAGCGTTGCGCTCAGCTGGCTAACCTGCATTTTTCTAACGGCATACTCTAACGTTAAGTTGAACAGCACCGTAGAGAGCCCATACGCTTGTTTTAAACCATCGCGTATCATGAATGGTTCTGATACATTACCGCCTACTCGGACCTTTCCCGTGCTTCCGTTCAGACATATTTGAATTAATCTCACGAGTTTTTTCGGTACACCGAGAAGTACTAGAATTTGATACATTTTGTTTCGCTTAATAGAGTCGTACGCTTTTTTAAAATCTATAAATAGTTGGTGTATGGTTTCGCAAAATTCCCACTTTTTCTCTAACAACTGTCTTATGGTAAACATTTGATCGCTCGTCGATCTGTTGCGCCGAAATCCGCACTGATAATCTCCTACTATATCTTCCGCGAATGGAGTGAGTCTAGCTTGTATTACGTTTAACAGAACTTTGTAGCACGTTGCTAAAAGAGAAATACCCCTATAGTTATTGCAGTCTGTCTTATCCCCCTTTTTAAAAATCGGTATAATGATAGATTCCTTCCAATTTTCGGGTATTGTTTCATTTTTCCAGATGGCACATACTAGTTTATAGATTTTGAAAGTGAGCTCGACGCCCTCATATTTGACTAACTCAGCTGGTATAGAGTCATTTCCCGCGGATTTATTGTTTTTTAGTTTTTTAATCGCGGCCTCTACTTCTTGGTAGCTCGGTTCCTCCACGTGGGGTTCAGCAGTGTGAATTTCGTCCCCTAATTCTTCGCTATTTTCGTGCACGTTTAATAATTTATCCAAATAATTTTTCCACAGCGACAGTAATTCGTTGTCATTTGTTACGAGGTCCCCGTTTTCGTCCTTCATCAATTGCGCTCTACTCCTAAAACCCTTTCTGATGGCGTTAATCCCTCTGTACATTTCGCGGGGGTTATTTTCCTTACTATTAGTTTCTATTCTCCTAATAAGATTCTTTTGATACTCCCGCTTCTTATTTCTGTAGATCGCGCTCGTCTGTTTCCTTACGTTAGAATACTCTTTTACGGTCCTATCGCTTCTATTTTGTAAGCTATCTAATTTAGCCTTTTTGCGCCTTTCAAACCAGAGTTCGCACTCTTCGTCAAACCATGGTTTGCTTTTTGGCTTTTTCTTTTTACCCAGTACTTTGTTCGCGGCCTCTTTTACCGTTTTTTCGATGTTCCCCCATAAGCTATTCGGTTCGTCATTCCCCTCCGGCGATGTGTTTGCTTCTTCAAGTGCCTGAAACCTGTTATTAATTTCTATCTGGTACCTAATTCGCTCTGTTCTATCTCGTAGTTTCTCAATATCGAAGCTTTCTACCTTGTTTGCTCGCTTACTATTTTGATTCGCTACTAGTCTAGCTCTTAATTTGGCTACTACTAGGAAGTGGTCCGAGTCGCTATCTGCCCCTCTGTAAGCCCTTACGTCAAGAACATTAGTATGACGTCTTTTTTCAATGAGAAAATGATCAATTTGGTTCTATGTGGCCCCGTCCGGCGATGTCCACGTTGCCTTGTGTATGTTCTTGTGCTTAAAACACGTAGTTTTGATTATATATAAGATCTTTTGCCGCCGCGAAATTTATGACCCTAATACCGTTATCATTGCTGGCTTCGTGCAGGCTTTCCTTACCTATAGTAGACCTAAACATTTCCTCCCTACCTATTTTAGCATTGAAATCGCCTAATACTATTCTTGTGTCGTAAGACGCGAACTGGTCGATTACCTGCTCTAAAGTTTCGTAATAGGGATCCATAGCTTCTTCTTCTTTGTCCTCCGTAGGACAGTGTACATTAATAAATACATATCTATACCATTCTCCTTCGATAATGATGTACGAGAGCCTATCATTGACGGATTTGGAACTTTTAACCGAATGTATGATGCTTTTGCTTACGAGAAATCCGGTGCCTAGAGATCCCCCACTCCCGGCCCCATACAGGTACGTGAAGTTACCCGATGCTAGTACTCCGCCGTCTGGCCACCGCGATTCCTGTATTGCTACCAAATCTAGATTGTACCTATCAGCTTCCTTTACGAGTTCTTTAAACGCACCTGCTCTGTATAGACTGCGAACATTCCAAGTTCCGACCCTTAAGCCCCTTTTGGTTCGGATTTGATTTTTTTGAGCCATGATGTTATGTTAAACCCGCGCGCTTCGGATCCTGTTCCGATCGCAGGTGAGTCCACCGTTCTAGATGTGATAACCCCCATACCTCTCTAGAACTAAGTATGAGAGCTTTCCGACTTTGACGAGGACAGTGTCAATTCGTCGTCAGACACACTACGGTTTCATTCTCGCATCCTAACGCCCCCCTGCAAGGCAGCGCGCCTTCGCTGGCATCGTTACCGCGTAAGGCCAGGTGACGAATCATTCTACACATCCCCTTTCGGGGCAGTTGTCATCGCTCCCGCATCCTCCTCGGCAGCAGGATTTTTGCCCATTTTTGTAATGTGTGATGAAAGAGATAGATTGAGAGATAAGAGTTAATGTGAAGTGTTTTTGTTGTTGTGGTGCTTGCGTAGTGTTTCTAGATGAATGCGTTCGACAGTGTGGGCTCATCACACCCACGCCTATTCCTATCGGCTGTCCGCGGCTGCTTATTCAATTTATTCGCAGCTAACCTCTTTCTCAGGGGCTGTTTCTCTATCCGCAACCTAAGGACGCGCTGTGTAGTGGTGATAGGCACCCACCCGTCCGATCTGGACGACAACGCCCAAGACCCGCTTAGTTCTATTCGTCCTTATTATTAATAAAAACGGGTCCTTATTATTAATAAAAAGGTTTCAGTCACTGGAAATGTGATTTCCTATGTTAACTACATGTTAAATGATGAAAATTCAAATGCTTATAACTTTTTTCCCACGAACCCTGGCCTTACAAAATGTTTTTGAGTCATCTTTGGTCTAATATGAATCGATATATAAAATTTTATTGATATCTGAAGGGTATTTAGTTAACAACGGTTAACTAAATACCGGTTAGTTACTACCTTGACAAGTTTTAACTTAAATATTACAAATCTAAATATTTATGCAAATGTATTTCTGTAAAAATTGATAGATGCCAAGACCTCTGAAACAAAAAACTAAGTTGTAAATTCTAACTATTTTCTTGTATTATCTTACTAACCGCACTAAAAATATTATTCATAACAAATATAAATACAAAATCTAAAGACATGATTTTGAAAAGCGTATAAGTCAAAGGCTGCATAGTGATAGACTTGACATTATAAGTGCACGATAAAAAGGACACAAATTTATTATTTATACAAAGCATGCTGTTTCAGAAAATAAAAATAATAGTGAATTTAATATAGTCACAAAGACTATTTATATATAAAATCAGTTATAGATGTGTTTTGCACGCCTACAGGCAATTAAACTGGGTTAATAAACATATTTTTTATTAAGAACTTGTTAAAATAAAATGGAATTGTTAATAATGTAACATCTAACGATGCTACCATACTTATTTAATTATTACACCTTTAGCCTACACTTTCGTGCAATAGCTGGGTGCTTTGAATGTTTGTGAATAATAAAAAATAAATGAAGGGAAAATAAAACTTTTAGAAAATGACCTGGGGTTAATCGGATCTAAATTCTAAAAGATAGAGAAAAGGGATAAATGACCCCGTGTTATTCGGTTCATTTATCCATGCGATAGTTGTAGAAAGGAATAGAGAAAGTTAGGATAGCAAACATAGATTCTTACTTACTTCTTGCCGCTGGCTGCTTCTTTGGTACTAAGAGATCCGTAGAGGGAAGAAGGCTCTCGGTAAAAATAATAACTGAACACACTCAAATTCAGTTAAATCTACTTTATACTTTATGTTAAAAATAAAACCGTGCGTACTTAGCGCGAATACAAATACAACCGTGCGTACTTAGCGCAAATCTAAAAATACGCGTACAAGCGCGTGGATCTACTATCGCGTACAAGCGCGAGAAAACTACCGAGCTTACTTAGAGCCGGGACCAAAGTGTCGAACTAGAAAGATGTTTCGCAGCACGAAGGGCCTAGAGTTCTCTCTTCCCGATGTTGTTGAGGTCGCGTTCCGCCTAGATGCCGAAAATTAGCGAGTGAGAGAAGCCGTTATATTTGAGCTTTCCCTCACTTACGCCGAATTTTCGCGTTCGAATCTCTCCTCCTACGCAGCTTCGGTCAGGCCCTTCGGTCCGCCTACGCCCTTTCCTCTGTGACTGTGGTTCGCCTATACGCCGCTTTCGATGTGCATGCCAATTTGTATAAAATTTCCCAAGCATTTTATTTATCATTAATAAAAGTTGAGCAGAGTATTGTATAAATATTTCAATATTATAATTTTAATGCTTGTGAAATTTTCTACAAATCGATACCAAACAACTATATCTAAAACTTAGTAATAAAGCTCTTCTGCGCGTTAGTTTAAGAAAATATTATAAATAAATGAATTTACTCTTGAATTTACTAATGAAATTTATACATTTCATTCTTTTACAGCCTCAATATTTATTCTAACTCCTTTTTTATTTTTAAAATTTAATAAATTAGCAATGCATCGTTATAACAACCGTAGCTTCACACCGACCGATTATTATAACTCTGCAAAATGACATACTTTACTGCAACAATCGTAGTTTCACACCGGCCGACTGTCGCAACAAAATATATGATAAAACTAAAATAAATAAATAGACACTTGATCCATTCATAAATTATGCACAAGAAGCGAACTGTATAAATCGAAAAATATACAGTTTAGTTCCAAATAATTAATGAATAAATCGCGTTATCAGTTTGTAAAATCATAACTATACTACAAGCTGCAAACAAACTATGCATTTATATACTTTTATGTAGAATTAGGCTGTCTTAATTACGGTTGCTCAAGACGCTGCCGATATCTTAGGCAAACGCATAAAATTGCGCTTGCTCCGTCACGCCGAAAACTTTCTCGTACCGAATAATGCGCAGAAAAACTTAACTATTGCTATTGTATTGCATCCGCTGATGCCTCTCGCCGATGCGCGCAGCTCAAGAGTTTACAATAGGGCTATCTGTCCCTCGCTTTCTCTATTCAAGCCCGCATCTCCGAATTTGCTCTGGACGAGCGTCACGTACGCATTTAAGTATTAAAAATTAAAGTTTAAAAATTTTTATAAATATTGAAAAAATCGCACGACGTGACAATAATTCTAATATAATTGATCTGTTTATACATCTGCACGTTCATCTTAGACAATGAAAATTGAGCATGTTTAGTTAATATTTATTACTTTAGCTCACTTATATATTCAATACATATCTTTGCTAATATTTGTTAATAAATATTTAAAAAATTAAATAATAATAACTTCTATTAGTGCATGATCATTGCATACTACCAATTTTCATTTATTAAAAATACTAATTGTTTTTGTGCTTTAATTTTCGATGCATGAACGCTCAGTTTTTTATCAGTTGTTTCGAACAATTATTTACAATAAATGTACTGCATGATATGGTTATCCCCTGGTGTATATTAAAAAATGTTGTTTAGCGCCAATCGATTTGTTGCATGCAAATACAAAATGCTGTGTCAAAAGTGTAGACAACGATAACGTGTAAAAAAGTGATAGCAGACGAAAAGGAATACTTTATACGAAAAGTCGTAATAATAATAATAATAATAACAGCAAAATAAAAAAGAATACTATTACAATGAATTGCAAAAATAAAAAAATATTAAGCAGATATTTATAACCAAAACAGTTGTGCACGCGAATAATGATGTATGTAAATAAAAAATTATACTAAAATTTATAAAAAATAAGAAGTTACAATCATCAAAAGAATTAGTGAATATTACGAATAGCTAAAATTTCGGTCATATAAGTTCTCTTCGTTTTTGGTCATTGTGGTGCCAACTTCTAGTGGTTTACTCTACTTATGATACATGGCGATGGCGCTAATGTCTGATTTTACATTCGTATGTAGATACCACCCCACACAGCATGAAAGATTTCAATGAAATATTTCGAAATATTTCAGTGAAATATATCCACGGAATATTTCTGAAACCTTCCAGGAATATTCCATAGAAGAGCTATCAACCGACTCAATGGAAATATTTCGTGAAGTATTTCAGAAATATTCCATAAATATTTTGTTGGAATCTATGAAATTCCTTTTTAAATATTTCAATATGTTCTTTAGGAAATCTTACATAAATATTGCTCAGAATTATTTACTTAATAATACACTGAAATATTTTGCGGAAGATTTTTGGAATCTTTTTTAAACATTTCTTTGGAACTTTTGTAACGAATTTTTAAACATTTATCAAAAAATTTATGAAATATTCCATAGATATATCTTGTAAACTTTTACATAATTATTTCTTCATTATTACAATGGAATATTTCTTAAAATATTTATGAAATAATTCTTTAATATTTTATTGGAACTTTTCAAATAAATTGTGGATATTTCCTGAAATATTTCAGGATTATTCCATACATATGTCTCGAAAACTATCATGTAATTAGTTCGGAAATATTCCAATGGAACATTTCTTGAAATACTTATGAAATAATTCTTTAATATTTTATTGGAACTTTTCAAATAAATTTTGGATATTTCTTGAAATATTTCAGGATTATTCCATACATATGTCTCGAAAACTATCATGTAATTATTTCGGGAATATTCCAATGGAACATTTCTTGAAATACTTATGAAATAATTCTTTAATATTTTATTGGAACTCTTAAAATAAATTTTAACTCTAGCTGCCTGCGCATGAATTCACACTGGATCAATTATGTGTTTGTACCTGCTGTCAAACTATGGAGTTATTCTTTATATTCAATAACAAAAGGGGTTCGAATTAACGAATTAACAGTTTATCCGCTTACATGATTTCAATTCTTTTTCGTATAATTTGATCCATAAGTTTAATATTACTAACATTAACTAGTTTACGAAAGCCGATAGCGTAAAAGCAAAGATACAAACTGTTTGTGTATTTACTATAATTATATATATATATATATATATATATATATATATATAATAAGATATATTCACGGTGTCGTGGTACAGTCGCCGGACACAATAACTTTGCTTTACGCATCACAACATGGCGGCGGGTCTCTTGTTGATTGGGCTTTCAGAACAAGGTGGCGCATCGGCTTCGCAGTCGCATAGACAGCGAACCACGGCCATAAAAAGAAGAAGAAGAAGAAGAAGGTTAGGACGGTCATGATGTCAGATATCGCTTTCCTGACAGTCATGACCGATCTAAGGAGTCCAATTAACAAGAGACCCGCCGCCATGTTGTGGCGCGTAAAGCAAAGTTATTGTGTCCGGCGACTGTACCTTCAAGCAATTAGGGAACATTTGAAGATATTTCACGGAAGATATGTGGAATATTTCTGAATTATTTCAGGTGAAATATTTTATTAAATTTTTCAGAAATATTTCTGAATCATCATTTCACTAGTAACTTATAGTGATTATTAAACTTAGAAACATTTCAGAAGTGTTTCTCATATCTAGGAAAGAAATATTTTATGAAAGCTTTCTTGAATTTTTTCCGGAATTATTTTACTCCAAATTTTGCAGTAAATATTAAACACAGAAATAATTCTGAAAGAAATCAGAATTATTTTAAAGAAATATATTTTGGAAGCCTGCTTAAATATTCCAGAATTATTTCAAATACAAATCCGAGGAGACTGCGTGCCACAAAATAATTTAGAAACATTTCAGAAATATTTCAAGGAAATATTTAATGATAGATTTGCAAGGCGGGGCATTTTATGGAATTATATTATTGCAGTAATATTTCTGAAATATTTCGTGAAAAATTTCAGAAATATTTCTGAATTCTTTAAAAAAATATTTCAATATAGGAATTCGAGGGACATATAATTATTTCAGAAATATTTCGTCAAAAGATTCCTGGAAGATTTCAAATATTTCGTTCTAATATTTCATGCTGTGTGGGACATGACCACGCACGTGACACAGTTGTACCGATAATTCGCGATTTCTGGCTACGACATCTCCTTAGTTATATTAACAAAATATAACAATAAAATAATATTAATTGAACATTTTTTTTATCGACATTAATAATATAATGTAAATTGTAGGATCATAACATTCATATTGTGTACTAAAATGTAATACATGGTACAATATTTACTTTTATATTAATTGATAACTATATCTTAAATCCTCAGCAAAAAAATAAAAATAAAAACAACTAAAGAAAAAAGTTATGAACTGCAGTGATTTTTTGTTGTCTTCAATTTCATTTAGTTAGATGGATTCTTTAGTTGGATTTTTTTTCTTTCAATTTTCATTTCATATCCTTACATAAAGATCGATTAATTCAGTTATCATTTTATTTAATACTTATCTAAATTATTAAATAAATCAGTATTTAGCATATATTTTGATCCGCGTGCTTTCATGCACATTTTCTGCCCCCTGTATCAGAAAATAAAGTTCGATACACATGCGACAAGTTAATTTTTAAAATTTAGTTGTCAATAATCGAATGACACTTTATTGATTGTGGATCACTATGAGTTTCTCACCTTAAATTTTCATGTCTAATATCTTAAAATCAAAATATTGCTCAAAATGCTTCAATGCATCAATTTTTAAATACGGTTTTGCTATATACGAGAGAGAGAGAGAGAGAGAGAGAGAGAGAGAGAGCGAGAGAGAGAGAGAGAGAGAGAGAGAGAGAGAGAGAGAGAATGTATAGCTGATGCGGCACCGATTTAGGCACAGCAGTGTCGGGACCGCGCGCGGCAGTCGTACGTGAGCGAGCGTGCGACAGTGTGAGTCGAGAAGTGCCTCTCGAAGCTCAAATCTCAAGTAAGTCTGCGGTAGCTGAAAAATGAAATTTCTGAATTTTGGCCTTCGAAGAAATGTTATACCTGATAATATAGCACATATAAACATGGTTAAATGATTTTTTCATCATACCTGAATATATTTAATAGTTTAATTCATTTTCTAAACAATTTTGGAAAAATATAAACAAAAAATTGAATTTTCTATTTTATGACTATTTAAGGTGTATCCATCCTCTTAAAGATCCTCCATAATTTTCTGCATCAAGTTTGATAGGCACTTTAACAGAGGCATTTCTCTAAATATTAGACATATAAGGAGCTCTTTAAAGTTGCTCTCTTAATTCTGTTTTGTACGGTGGTATATTAGATGCGTCAAAATATTTTAATTTTTTCTTCTGAAATAGCTCATCGATATTTCGTATTGTATAAATCTGAGAAAACAACTGAAAACAAGCATTGTTTTCTGTTTCTGTTTTAACACCATAGAGTTTGCAAATGAAAGCTTGCGACGCAGTACCTTCCAGCACAGGTGCACAACACCTAGCACCTCGTATGCGCCAGGATTTTTTCTAAATCGTAGGATTTAGCGCAATCGCCAAAGTTTGGGAGAACGTGGATGGGGGAGGGAAAAATAATCACACAAAATAATGGTAGTTCATTGCGCTTATATTTTACCCAGCCCTTACCTATAACGCAGTGGGAGTAATGCCGCCCGCGCTCTATGTAGCCACACAGGGCTCCGGCACACGTAACGCTGAACTACTCCCAACGTAGTGCTCGTCCCGAAACGCTTACTTCTAAACGTAGCACTAGTTCCTTTCGTTCTCTCGCTCTCTTGTTCTCTTACTCCTATGCGCACGTGTTCGTCTCAAAACCGTAGCCCCGAACGTCACACAGAACGTAGCCTTAGCTCTCTCACTCTCTCTCTCTCTCTCTCTCTCTCTCTCTCTCTCTCTCTCTCTCTCTCTCTCACGCGAGTACAACAGACCTGTTCCGCTTTGCTCATTTTTTATAGCACTCTTACTGCCGCACCCTACCTTCGGGCCTATTGTTTTGTAGATCGTTGCATGCGCTTTTCTGCAAACTTCAACGTGAGATAATAATCACTGGAGGCTGCAACTTCTTTCAACGCTACTTTTCTGCTTAAACATATGTCGCTGTAACCTAATCTGCAACCTCGCACGTTTTTCTCTTTGCTGCACGGCTTCTATTTTTTCCTCAAAGTAAACCACGTGGAGTCACCTGTTGGATAGACGGAACACCACCATCAACGTCTCCATCATCAATCGCAGGTCGGTTAAACGGTCAAATCTCACCTCTCTCTCGATTAGCACTCCATCTGGCTTCGAGAGTACCAAGTCTCTAGCTCAGTCGATAACTTGCCTACTGCCACTATCCTGCAACTCTCTCTACGTTATCGACTGCCGGTAAGTTATCGACAGAGACTCAATAACACCTAAAATGAGCGGAATTGGTGGGAAGAACGTCGAATTGCCCGTCACGTGTGCACACTGCAATAAAACAGCTAGGGGAACAATGAAGACCTGCGAGTTGTGTAATCAGCAGTTCCACACTATATGCGTCACCTTTAGGTCCATAATGGTGAGGGATGCTGCCACACTTCCCTGTGCTTCTTGCGCGGTAGAGTATGACACCGTTACGCTCAAAACCACACAGACTAGGGCGAAATCAGCGGCAGCGGCAGCAGCGGCAGCAAATACATCTGCCAAGGGCACGCCTGCAATGGGTGCGCCGAAAAAAAAACAAATCGGCACCCTCATCTCTGGCTAGCTCCAGGAATCAATCGCCAGCGAGAACACAGGCGACGTCCATAGAGACGTCCCTTAAGGACATTTTCGCGGCGCTGGATGAAATTCGAAAGATCCAGAGTGAGGCCCTTCAGGCGCAAAACACCGTGTCTGAAAGGGTCTCACGAATTGAGAACATCAATGTGCAAGGTAACAGCAGATTACCACCTCTAGCTGTCACTATCTCTTCCAGTGCGCTGGCCTGCTCCATCATCGTGGCCAAAGCCAGGAAACGCAAACTCCACACTAGCGAACTGGATGCTGCCCTACTGGAGGAAGCGAGAGCTCTCCACCCAAACCACCAGGGACTTATCAACATAAACGAGCTGCTTCCTCCAGACATTCACAAGCTACGCATAAAGGCCAGGCTAGAGGCAAAGAAGAGAGGGGATGCCGCTCTTTCGTGAGGGACGGGAGAGTCTACATCTGTTCTAGCGAGAACAGCGAACGGACCACCATCATCTCTACATACGCTGATCATAAGTCTTTTTTAAGGAATCTGTGTTGAGAAGCTAAGGGACTTCCTTAGCACATGTGACTGGTCATCCTTCACCATGCCATCACTTGACGAATGCATTACCATTCTTAACGCTCACATCACGAACGCCATAAATCATCTCGCCCCATTAAAGACTGTGACCCTGGACGTAAACGTCACCCGTGGTTTACCGCGGCTCTTCATGACCTTTTAACTGAAAGGAACAGACTCTACAGGCGCTTTCGCAGAAGTCGTTTACCTTGGGATCTATACTCCTATAGAATTGCAAGGGATAACGCTCATAAACAGGTTGTGTAAGCCAGGCTGAATTACTACTATTCACGCTTGTCTACCTTAACCGACGTTGCAGAGATCTGGAAAGAGCTTGAAAATCTTGGTATTACTACCTCTAAATCTCCTTCACCTGCTCGGTTCTCTTCAGATGCTCTCAACAAACACTTTAGCTCCATCTCAAACGACCCTCAAGCTCCATCTGTTGAGGAGTATCTGCGAACCCTGGAGAGTCTGGACCTCCCTGAACACTTCATCTTCAGGGCTATCACGGAGTCGGATGTGTCGGCTGCAGTATCACACTTTAACACCCAGGCCAGGGGAAGCGATGGCATCCCACAGGTTGTAATCTCCAAAGCACTGCCAATACTGTCAAATTTTTAACCTGTCTCTGAGCGAGGCACGCTTTCCTTCAGCCTGGAAATCATCGATCGTAAGAGCACTAAACAAAGTTAACTCTCCAATAGCTGTAACTGACTACCGTCCGATCTCTCTACTCTGTTTCCTGTCCAAGGCGCTAGAGTGGCTGGTGCACAAGCAAATCTCTGTAATATCTTGAAACAAGACTTTACCTTGATAATTTCCAAACTGGCTTTCGCACTGGCCACAGCACGCAGTCTGGCTTAATTAAGCTGACTGATGATGTCAGGCTTGGGATAGACAGGAAGAGGGTCACTCTGCTACTTCTATTTGATTTTAGCAAGGCGTTTGATACTGTGTGTCACATCAAGCTACTCGGAAAGCTATCCTCTTTCGGCTTTTCCAAGTAGGTTATCTGCTGGCTTGCTCAACTTTTCTACCATTAAACACCGGTGTTCCACAGGGGTCAGTTTTAGGCCCCTTGTTGTTCGCGTTGTTCAGATGTGTCCCATCTAATCTACGCGGATGACCTACAGCCAATGCCACCTCGAGCAGCTTGATTCCTGTCAGAATGAGTGCTAACGCCGAGAGGATAATGGGCTGGGCTGCATCAAATAGTCTTAAACTTAATGTTCTTAAGAATAAGGCAATCGTCCTGGGCTCCCCCTACTATATAAATGCTCTACCTACTACTGCTAACACCTATATAAATATAGGGGGAGCCCGGGTCGACTACGAATCATCGGTGCGCAATCTGGGTTTGGTGCTAGAGTCCAAACTCACGTGGAAAGAGCACGTTACACAAGTTTGTAAATGTGCTCACTCTTTAATGTACCGTCTCTATTTTTTTAGGAAGAGCACTAACCTCAGGTTGCGCCAACACTTGGTGCAAGCACTCCTATTTCCTATCATCGATTACTGTTCACTGGCTTACTGTGACTTGACACAGGAACTTGACTTGAGGCTGCAGAGGCTTGTCAACACGGGGATCTGTTATATCTACGATGTAAGGAGGGACGAGCACATCTCCCCTTATAGGCGTGAGTTGCAATGGCTTACCACCGCCGGACGTAGGAAATACTTCATGGCCTGTTTTCTAAGGAAAATGTTCAACACCTCCGTACCTATCTACCTATTAGCCTATTTTGATTTCCACGTCGCGCTCAGGCCTGTAAGGGGTGAGGTGACCCCCCTGGACATCCCGTCCTTCAGAACGGAGACGCTGAGGAACTCATTATTCATCAGTGCTTCCTTCCTCTGGAATAGCCTACCATCTCACCTTCGCAACACACTATCCATATCACACTTTAAACAAACAGCTAATTCATACTTCTTTAAATTGGAAAACACGCAAACATGACACAAACATACACACCCATTCATCTCATTTCACCTCATTCCATTTACTCTTCACACTATCACTTCTTACACAACAATTGTTGATCTTATCTGTATTTTACTATATTTAAATATGTACAACATAATGTACAACAATAAAAACATATAAATCTAAATCTTTTACATTTGCACGCGCATTTGACTCAGATCTCACCCGTCGAAGCGCAGCCGACGCGATCTCTCGCTCTCTCTCACTTACACGTACGTGCGCATGACTCGGCTCTCGCTCGTTGCAGCGCGGTCAGCGTGATCACTCTCTCTCTCTCTCTCTCTCACTCTCTCTCTCTCTCTCTTTCTCTCTTTTTCTCTTACGTACGCGCGCGACTAGGCTCTCGCTACTGCTTGCACACTCGTCCTCACACCCCCTCTCTCTTTTTCTCGTAGTCGCGTGCGTTTGTCTCGGCATGGCACGCCTAGCTCGATTTCGCCGATGTACTCACCGACAAGCACACCAGCTTGCGCGCCTAACTCCTCTACTCAGACTGATGCGCGCTCGCTCCCGTACGGCTGCTGCATGCGGTCCCGGCACTGCCGTGCCTAAACCTCCATTACGTTAGCTATCGCTATCTCTCGCCCTCTGGTTCTCGAGGCCGTGCACAAGTCAAGCTTGCCGTTTGCGATAAGCCCGACCTGCTGCGCTCGTTCCGAGGATCGCGCTTTCTCACTTTCTTTCTTTCGTTTTCTCGTTCGTCGCGTCTTCTCAGTGGCTCGGTGGCTCACGCCGAGAAGCTTCCCGGGGATGCTAAGGACGCTTACCTCGTTAGAAGGGGGGACGAACCCTAGGATCCTCTCTCTTCCTTGCAGCACGGGAAACCTTGCTGGCCTCGCGGTCGCTGGCTTACGTATGCTCTCTCTCTCTCTCTCTCTCTCTCTCTCTCTCTGTCTCTCTCTCTCTCTCTCTCTCTCTCTCCACCTATCTCACCCTGGGATGTAGCTTGGCTAGCGTAGCTCGGCAAAGACCTTCTCCTCGCCGTGGCTGGGCTGGCTTAACCTTGTTTTACTCTCTATCTTTCCCCCCCCCCCTCTCTCTCCGCTCTCTCTCTCTCTCTCTCTCTCTCTCTCTCTCTCTCTCTCTCTCTCTCTCTCTCTCTCTCTCTCTCGTGGATGAAGGCTAGTCGACCTGGCACGCTGAGCACTCAGCGCGTTGCTGGATCGGCTGGTCTTTGTAGCACAAAGACACCTCACTCGCAAACGCTATCTAGGCTAAAAATTAGCGTCAGCGGAATCCGTACAAAAACTAACGCGTCTCACCGCAATCGCCTGATCGGCGTCTCTCTCTCTCTCTCTCTCTCTCTCTCTCTCTCTCTCTCTCTCTCTCTCTCACGCAAGGACCTTGCTAAAAACGACGTCTGATTAGCTAGGCGAGGTGCGAGACGAGCTGATTGGCTGCTTATCTCGCACTAGTCCAGGCCAGCAGACGTCTTCCTCGAGCTGGTGACAGTTGGCGAATTCCACGAATTTCCGAGACTGTGGTAAGTCTCGGAAAACGCGGACTTTGCTCGAGCCGATCTTTTGGTCAAGTTGGCTACTCAAGAGTGATGCCGCGCGAAACATGCATAAAGCATTCGTTATTTCATACTTACAAACACATAACTCTAAAAAAAGATCATATCCACAGAAATAATCATTCGCAGCATCCCTTTCATCTAGACCAAATCTACTGACTACATATTATGATATGAATGAGTACATAAAGCATTCGTCATTCCATATTCACGAATGAATCACTATAAAAAAACCGCTGCCAATTCATTGGCACGTAGCTTCCTCCAACTAAATTTATAGTTAAAATAAATAAAATATTCTTTTAATATACAGTATAATCTGCCTGCTAATGTATGAGGCGGTTTTTGATACATAATTTAATATATATGTTTTGGATAGTTCATTGTCCAAAAGTTTGCAGACTCCTCTGTTTTTTTATTATAGAATACGAATGCTGCCGTCAATTTTTTTCCACAGAATATATACATATATATATATATATATATATATATATATATATATATATATATATATATATCAGTATGACATGAATTCATAGGGAGGGACTTTAACAACGTGCAACGACACCCCTATAAGAGGAAGCAAAAGTTTTGAGAAAAATCGGTTTTTACGTTTTAGCTATTTACTTGAGAACCACTCGACGAAGTCGTTAAGAATTCTAGCAGCTGATAGCTATTTTTATGGTTAATCACCAAATAAAATTTTGAAACATTTGACTACATTGTTTTAAAGATATAAGGAACCAAAAAATTAAAAAGAAAAAATTAAACCTTGATATCTTAGGAACCATAGGGGTTCAAAACTTGCGCAATAATCTTAGCCAAAAACACATATAATATCTACATTTTCCCTAAATCTCAAGTGCGATAAGGCCTTTCTACGTCCGTAATCGAGGTAAAAAAAAAATTATTTAATCCAGTTTTCGATTTATTATTGAAAAAATAAGTAGTCAAATTACTTAGAATTTAAATGGGATATAGTTTGACACATGACCCATTGACATGACTTTTGTTGTAAGGTTATGATGTTTGGTTTCAGAGATACTAATTTAAAAAAAAATCTTTTTTATTTTATCTGACGAACAAAGCGGTCGATCTCGAAGACCAAACGAAGAAAAGTAGGTAATTTTATTCTCATTCAAATGCATTTTAGCTTAATTGTTTGTAACAATAGGATGATTAAAAACACGCAAAATAGTGTTTTACAAAAATGGCCATTAAAAAAAATAGTTCAGAAAATAAAAAATAACTGTTTTCCCGAATTCAGAATACAAAAATAGATATGCATGTCAAATTTTATTGATATTGACGAAGTAGTTCCAGAAATATTACAGTATAAATATACACGCACATCTATACGGACATTTTCTAAAAACACTTGATGTGAACTTCTAACTCATCAAAAACTATTTCTAGAAGTTTTGACGGAACTCAAAATTTTACTATTACAAAGTTTCCTCTAGGAGGAAGCAAAAGATTATATCTGCACAAATATTTAATTGTAGCCTCTCTTTTATATTGACTAAATCTACTGGTTACATTTTATGTTATGCGTGAATACATAAAGCATTCGTCATTTTATATTTACAAACACAGAGCTCTGAAAAAATGATCATATCTGCACAAATATTTAATCGCAGTATCCCTGTCATCTGAACCAAATGTACTGATTACATCTCGTGATATGCATGAATGCATACAGCATTTGATATTTTATATTCACAAACAGATGGCTTTAAATGAAAACAGTATATTTGCACAAATAATTACTTGCCGCATCTCTTTCATCTATACCATATCTACATTTTATGATATGCATGAATATATGAAGCATTCGTTATTTCATATTTTCAAATAGATGTCATAAAAAAAATAATCATATCTACACAAATAATTCATTGCAGCATCCCTTTCATCTGGACCAGTCTTAAAATAATCTCTATTTATTCATCTGCATATATGCGCGCGCACATACACACACGTATATATATATATGAAAGCTGTGAAAACAATTAAAAAAAAATTATATTTGGTCTATTTTGTTAAAACCGTCTAAAACTCGTAAAAAAGAAAATTAAATCTGTTTCACGGTAGAACAGTGAATTCTTCATACTCTTGATTACGGTCCCCACCTGATTGTTATGTACAAGCAGAAAAACTTGTTTATTAATTAATTAAAGAATGTCTTCAATAATGGCTGCTACGACATATATATCTAATTCAGGTATATTGGAGCAAGGTAGATTATGGAGAAGACGTTTGATTAATAGTTAATGAACTGTAGATTAATTGATTTATTAGTTTTAACAAAGTATCACGTTGTTAATGCGGAGCACAATCACGCTCAGCGTTGACGAGTTTGTATCACTATTAATATTTATGTGTGGAAGCTCTGTTCGCTAGAGCAGTTGATTTGTAACTAACGTGTAACAGAGCTGATGCGCTCTAATATACTGTGCTGTTGGTCCAAAGGTAGATGGGATAGATGTACTCTCTGGCCTAGGCCGTCTGGCATGTGCCACTAGGTATATGCTTTTTGATGTGTATCGTTCGGCTTGTGCCGTTAGGCGTGTGCCGCTTGATACGTGCGATTTGGGCTATTTGAGGTTACGTTGAGTCCGGGACTCACCCTCCCCCTTAAAAAAAAAACAAATATTTTTAATATATATTATAACATACACACGCACGCTCGCACACACACACAGACATATATATATATATATATATATATATATATATATATATATATATATTTGTGTATATCAAAGTGCGAACAGAGCTTCCACACATAAATATTAATAGTGATACAACTCGTCAACGCTGAGCGTGATTGTGCACCGCATTAACAATGCGATACTTGGTTAAAACTCATAAATCAATTAATCTACAGTTCATTAACTATTAATAAAAAGTGTTCTCCATAATCTACCTTGCTCCAATATTCCTGAATCAGTTATATCTGTCACAGCAGCCATTATTAAAGACAATCCTGAATTCAATTAATTAATAAACAAGTTATCCTGCTTGTACATAACAAGCAGGTGGTGACCGTAATCAAGGGTACGAAGAATTCACTGTTCTACCTTGAAACAGATTTAATTTTCTTTTTTACGAGTTTTAGAGGTTTTTAACAAAATAGACTAAATATATTTTTTTTTAATTGTTTTCACACCTTCAATATATCTGGGCCAAATCTTGAAAATG
Source organism: Nasonia vitripennis (assembly GCF_009193385.2). NCBI lineage: Eukaryota > Metazoa > Arthropoda > Insecta > Hymenoptera > Pteromalidae > Nasonia > Nasonia vitripennis. The sequence continues at coordinate 914,801 of NW_022279643.1, read as the reverse complement.
TTGTGATGATGATGTTACGCAGTAAAGCGTGGTTTCTTTGAGATCGCATAATGTAAGCCATTTTGGTATAGGACCAAGATTATATTATTTATTACTTCTTAGTACAACAGGATAAATACTTACAAATAAATGTGTCAGATCAATACATCTAATATACAAACAAAATAATAAAATATTATTTTCAATTTTACAGGAAATGGAAAATATTCGAGGCGAAATATCAAATCTTAGAACCCAAACAAACATGGCAATGATACGATCTCAATCTCAGCCCGTATTGAAGGACTCTGATTTGCCTGCACTTTCTAACCCGTCTCGAGTAAAGAAACTCACAAAATTCTTTGGCGTCGAGCCACCACTTTTAAGACTGTTTCTCCGAGAACTTGGCTATGAAGTAAGTTTAACCAAATGTAATTTATAGATCTTGTGTAAAAATGTGAATTGAACCTTGTATGTGTGTCAGACAAGGCTGAAATTACATTTTCGCTCATTAAATGAACCAAATATTTCGATACAACAGATACAAAGCTTGATTTTACCTACATTTTTACGACATGCCGTGCGGTGAGCCATGTCTTGCACACAGAGTATCAATAACAATTGTTTTAATATTTTACTTCTACAGTTTATGCAACAGATTCGAAAATTTATATAATGATAATATTGGTAATCTACGATGAATTTAAAACTTAATAAAATTTGTCCCGGGTCCCTGCACTATCAGGCAACTTAGAAGCACCAAAAACTTAGTTTCCCTTGCCGTACTCTTTATGTCAGCATAAGAAAGCATAGTTAAAGAAGCTTAATGGCGCAATGTTGACCTGCAAAGTGATAAGAAACAAACTTCGCTTTTCACGGTGAACTTGGGAACACCAAAGTAGCCACGCCTGCGTCCTTATGGTGCAAAGTCATCTACGGCACCCTGATGATATTATAATCATTACTATTGGTGACGTAATCACTATCAACACTGTAAAGGTTATATCATAAACCCGTCCATACCAGAATCGATGTCATCTACATAATATTAAAATTCTTTCATTTGGAAAAATTTTTTGTATGCGCTAATAGTCTAAGTTTGAGTGTATACAAATGCGAAATAAAAATTATCAGATGTGGTTTAGATCAGATGATGTTGGGGACAATTATAATAGGAAATATACGAATCATATAGTATACATATGTGTATCACAATATATATCGAAAGCCAACATAAGATTTTGAGTTTTTTTTTTATAATACACATATCTGGTGTACTTTTCCGTAGACGATCTCCCGTCGACTTCAAGGTCATTTCGACTATTCAAATGTTTCTTCGATAAACTTTGAGACCGGGCACAACTCAGTCACCTACCTACCTCGTGGCTGCGATAGGAACGGCGAAAGAGTGGTTGTTGCAGTGCAGCGGGAGTAGACCTCGTGGCCTTAAGGGAGTGTGTGGCCAGGTGTAGCGGGAGGACGAGCGGCAATTAACAGCCCATCTCGTGACCAATATACGGGACCGGCTTTTACAAGATCTTCCACCCGGCGACACGCCAGAAATACGCCTTCGGAGCAGCAACAATCTTCCAGGACTAGTACGCACGCGCGCGGCTCTCTTTCCATGCGTTTTCAGAGCTCTCTGCTCTCTCACTTACCTCTCTGCTAGAATAATATATTTTATTAAGATACATATTATTAATATACATATGTTTAAATGTTTTGTGGGAGAGAGGGAGTTAACAAGTTTACGTGAGTCAACTCGTTAAATGCCCCACCCGCAGACGCTGGTAGCACGTGGTCTAGGGGTTCAAAAGCTGCGCAATAAACTTAGCCAAAACACATATAATATCTACATTTTCCCTAAATCTCAAGTGCGATAAGGCCTTTCTACGTCCGTAATCGAGGCAAAAAAAAACTCATTTTATCCAGTTTTCGATTTATTATTGAAAAAATAAGTAGTCAAATTACTATATTTTATAATAATAATTTAATATAATTAATATATTTTATTAAGATACATATTATTAATATACATATGTTTAAATGTTTTATGGAAGAGAGGGGCTTAACAAGTTTACGCGAGTCAATTCGTTAAATGCCCCACCCCCAGATGCTGGTAGCACGTGGTCTACTAGTCTTTCTCGACCACAGGGAAAGAAAGGATCATAACTAAAAAAATACAAGTCATTGGCACTTAGCTTCCTCCTATTCCGCTAGTAAAAGATAATTACATGTTTTCTAATAAATCTGTACGGATGTATGATATTCTTTTGACGATTTGAGAGTTAAGATGCATGTACTCTATATGAGTCAATAAAACTTAACTAAGTTTCATGTTTTAATCAGCAAATTTTTACATTTTCTTAAAAAAACGCGCCGTGATATCTACCACTAGGTGGTGAGGAAACGATATCATCTAAATTTTATTTACATAAACTTTAGAGATACATATTTGTGGCTGACAGACAAAATGACTGCGTGCATCGCTGCAAAAGTATCAAGTTATGTAGTTATGTCGAAAACTTTTTACTTATTTAGACTGTGGTTCTTGCCCGTGAAATACGGCAAGACTGATTGCAAGGCAATCGGCCCACCATCTTTCTTATCATCCTTAATCACCATGATTAGTAAAAAGTTTCGCAGTGTTGTTATCAAGTTAAAACGGTTAAAAAAATGTGTAAAAATTTAATCTAAAATATCTCAAAATCTAATAGAGCTAATGGGAAGCCTAGAGAAAGGGATCAAGATACCATGAAAATCTGCCTAAATCTAATTGAGGTCTGCCCCTGCGCCTCGGTGCTACTGAAGTAAAAATTTGTGCAGCAGTGTCTGTAATCGCATTCGTGGCTGGTGCTGATTGTACAATCGTTGCATGATCGTTTTTCTTTGACGAAGTTGACAGCTCTGATGCTTGCCGTCTAGATCTTGCAGTTCTTGCACGTCTTCTCGGAACTGTTTTTCGTTATGGCACGGCTTTGAGTTGCACACGGCAACTTCACCCACGTTTTCTCCTTGTTCTGTCTGAAGCTTGTAAGAGTTCATTCCAACACAAGCCGTGATAATAAATTACCCGCATACTTCGGTCTGAGCTTTGCAGCGATAGCTTAAGCAGTGATAGCTTAAATACCCAATTGAAAAAAGTCTTTCTAGTAGTGAAGCCTCATTCTCCAAAAATTGACTTTCCGTTCGTGCGCAGGACCTGATGTTCATAAGAAGTGACCTTATATTATACAACATACTTGCTCAAAACAACTTTTTTCAGTTAAATTCATTATGTATATTAAATATACTATATTCTACATGATCACCATGTATATGCAACTTTCTAGACAATTGGTAAATCCCTTACAAAAATAATTTGCATAGATCTGTGCATTGGTCTCTGCAGATATTTCTGCACAGATGTTGTAAAATCTAAAATTTTTATTTTACAAGATATTAAATAATTTTTATTAAAATCAAATTATTGAAAAATGAAAATTTTTAAGTTTACTTGAGTTGTTTCTTTATCATACAGATGGTAACACCCGTATAGGCACTCATTATATATATATTTTTTTGCTATTAAGAGTATTCGAAAAATAAAAAGGATACGGTCCAAATATTGTGCAGAGATTTGTGCAGAAATTCTTCTAGGGCCTGCACCAGATGGTTGCGCAGCCCAAGCTCTTCTTGGAGAAAAATAACCTGTACATTAGAGTACAAGCGCGCTTATATAAAAGTGTAATGTGCTTTTTCCGGGGTTCCCCCTATATTGATGTAGGTGTTAGCCTTAGATGATAAGCTGTTGATGTTGTAGGGGGAGCCCAGGACGACTGCTTTGGTTTTAAGGACATCGAGTTTAAGATGATTATTTGCAGCCAGCCCATTATCCTATCGGCATTAGCACTCATCTTTGCGGAACAAAAAAAGAGCTCCTCAAGGTGGTATTGACTGTAAATTTGCAAGTCATGTGCATTGATCAGATAAGATACATCAGAATCTAAACAAAAACTGATGTCATTGCCGTATATCGCGAACAGTAGAGGTCCCAGAACGGATCCTAGTAACACTCCGGTGTTAAGAGGCCGGAAGGTGGATTTTTCGTGGTTATCGCCAACAACGACCTGTTCTCTTCCTGCAAGGTAAGAGGCAAGCCAGCGGATGACTTGCTCAGAAATGCCGAAGGAAAATAGCTTTTTAAGGAAGCCTGACATCATCAGTTAACTTTATTAAGCCGGACTAAGTAATGTGGCCGGTGCGAAAACCAGTCTGCAGGTTATCTAGTAGAAGTCTTGATTTGAGATATCCAGAAAGATATCTGTGCACCAGCCACTTGTAATGCCCCGTACACGCTCCATAGCGTATTTAAAAAATAAAATATTTCAACTTTATTTTCGGGGTTTTTCTATTGCCCCACTCTTACCGTCGAAGCTCTACACCTCCGCTGAACAGCCAGCAGCACCACATCATACGATGACGTAACAGAGCCACAGCAGCCAGCAGCAGCAGAGTGGGAGCGCGATGCGAATCGATATATACCTATATCGATGACGCAGCGGCAGCGAAGCGCACGCATCCTCGTACGCTTATCGGTATGTAGGTGTGTGGAGCGAATGCGCGAGTGTTTTCAGCGGTTTAGTTCCCGCTCGCTTAGCTTCTTATAAAAGGCCATGCGCGGCCTAGGGCTAGCCATTGGTTGCAACAACTTAACCGCCCTAGTCTCTACTCAATTGCAATTACAGCGTTGAGTAGATATTTCTATACTTATACAAATTTTAATATTTAACTTACAAACGTAAATTTACGGCTCATTTTTTTTCATTATCTAAATTCGATTAACCATTCTCGCAATTCTAGCGCTCTAGTTTCTACTCTAGAGCAATTTACACCTTGAGTAGAAATAATTAGAAATATTTAGAAAATTTGCAACTTGTATAAACTGATAACGCAATTTCAGCGTATCATTTAGAAAGACTTAGCTTAAACATATAAATCTTCGTCTACTCATAAATTTAATTTGATTAGTGTTAGATGACGCAATTTACGCGCATCTAATAATGAACTTTATATCACCGGAGAAAATACTTGCGAATTCATGTTATCAAATGTGTGGCAAAGGTATGGCATCAAAACTTGATGAGAAATGAGAATATTTTTAAGCTCTTCGTATGCTTTATGAGCAGTTGGCGACCATTGGAAAGATGTAAGAAGCATGTCCTGAAGTGGTAGAGCTTTTGTAGCTAAGTCAGGAATGAATGAATTGTAGTACGTAGCTTTACCAATAAACAAATCTAATTCTTGAGGTGTAGAAGGTTTAGATGCATCACGAATTGACTTGATGTGAGAATCTGATTTATGAATGCCTTGTGTATCTAGTTTATGACCCAAAAATTCTACAGAATTTGTAGCGAAAACACATTTACGTCGATTAAGACTAACACCATTTTCAAAAAGACAGATCAAACACGTTTCCAGAATAATCAACAATTCTTCATGTGTAGGAGTATTGAGGGTTAAAGCATTACTACACTCGTCGTCAGCAGGAAGATGAGTGTAAGCATCTGTAATATCAAGATGTGCGTAAATTTTGGCTCTTTTTACTTTGTTGAAAATGTCACTAGGTTTTGGAATAGGACATTCATCTATTATTATACGTGGATTCAACGTAGGTTTATAATTTCCAGTTATACGAATATCACCATTTTTTTTAATAACGACGTGTGTAGACGAAGCCCACTCGGAAAAATCAACATTTTTGTAAAATCCAGACGCAAGTTTAGCGTCAATTGCTTATAGATTTGCATAGAATATTTGTCGCGTAACGCATATTCTATATCTTGAGCACGAGCAAAAACAGGAGAAGTTCCAGGTTTAAAATGTACCGTAACTGAAGGTCCAGTAAGCTTTCCAGCTGTTTCACTGAAAACTTCAACGTACCTTGTCAAAAGTTGATCCAGCTGTGTATGTTGGTCACGAGTTAATGAATATGGAAGAGTAGAAAGGGCATTAACCTTAATTGGAGAAAAGAGTTCGGTCCAATCAATTTCATGACTGAATTGTGCGATCCATTCACGACCAAATAAGGAATCGTAAGAGCCTTGAATAACGTAGACCGGAAGTTGACGAGATGTAGAACCAAATGAGAAATTAACAGAGCAAGTCCCGATGCAGTTGAGGCGATGTTGTGAGTAACTCATGAATTTCTTAGAAGTTAGCTGTAATTGAAAATTAGGTTTGAGTTTACGAAGTGTATCGCTACCAATGAAACCATATGGTGCACCAGAATCTAATTCCATATTTAATTTGTGGCCTTCAATGAGCACTTGAAGTATTTTCTTACCACAAGACTTATCAATAACGTGGATTTCATCGACTGCGTTGAAACATTTCAATGTATCTATTTGTTGTGCAGGCTCTTCAGAATGTTGTATTTAAGAAGTAGAAAGTGAAGATGAAGCTCTGCAAACTTTCGCTATGTGCTCACGTTTTTTGCACGTATGGCACTCAGAAGTACGAAATGGACACTCACTGCGTTTGTGACGTTCTCCGCATCCATAACAAGCGTACTGACCTTGTTGTTCACCATGATCTTGCTTCCGAGAAGCACTGCGCGATGTATGTGAAGCATTCCGTTTATGCTTGAAATGCGTCGTTGAATAAGATAGTGCATGTATCTTATTAGAAGTAGAGGTACCCTCATCCGCTGTTTGACGAGTTGACTCCAATGTATGTGCTATTTTGTAAGCGTCTTTGAATGTAGTAGGTTTCTTGGCGATTATTTCGTCGCGCATATCACGATCGGTGAGACCATGTAGGAGCTGTTCAATCAGCATCCTGTCGAGAAATGTGTCGTATTCGCAGAACGTAGCCCCTTATTTTAATCGTAGTGAGAAATTAGCAATGGATTCATTCTGTAGCTGTACAATTTGTCGGAACTTAACACTTTCTGCATATTTATTTTTCTTGACGTCGAAATGTGCAATTAAAACAGTGCGAATTTGTTGGCACGACTTTCTGGTGTATCAGGAGCAACAAGAATTTTTAGAGCATTATTAAGTTCTGAGCCATATATACTCGAACGAAATCACCGTATTCTTCTTCTGAAATTTTACTCAGTTGTAATGCCCACTCGAATCTTTTGAAATAATCGTCGACTGTCGTTCCGTCGGACGAACGATATTCTTGATACTTGAACGGAGGAGCTTTGGGTTGAACTTGAGAAGTAGATTCAGGCTAGTTTGTAATAGGAGTGGTAACTTGTGGAATAGCAATCCTCAGAGCATCCGCCAACGCCTTGGTCACAGCAGCAATCAATGCAGTAGAAGGTTCCTCTACGTTCGACATGGTTATGTTGACGTTGATTTGTATTGAAAATATGCACTTTTCACTATTTCTCTCTGCGTGATGTTGAAGTAGAATATAGAAAATCAAGTAATCGGCGTATTTTCGAAACCAATTCTGACACTAAAATATTGTATATGTATAGAGTAAACTTAGAGAAAGTGCAAAGATGTTTACTCAAAGATGGGTTTATTTTGAATGACAGTTATTATTTACAATCAATAATATGAAGTTGCATGAAAAACAATAGAACTTAAAAAGAACGTTAATTGAAATATACTACAACATTAGTAGTCACATGATCGTATGGCGTATAACAAGCAAAAATACAATAATAAAATAAACATTTCAAAATAGTTTCAAAAAAATTTCGCAATGTATCTAGTAATTTCAAAGCAAAACAAAATATTTTCATCGCAGTATAACAAAATTTACAGCATAGATTACGCTCTCTTTTTAGAGTTAATGTAAGACAATAATTTAGTGAAAACTTACAGCTAACTATGATTACTAATAATAAAATTCGCCATAAGCTAATTAAACTACATAGTTCTGCTTAAGCGTATGTAGATAAATTAATAAACTAGACATAAATATATCGAGAGTTTTGCTAATCCTTATCTTTTGAGGTAGGGAGTCCCACAACTGCATACCTCGAATTGAAAAGTAACGCTTATAAATTTTCGTAGTAGCAGTAGGAATCATAAAGATCGAAGTCTGAGTGTTGAGGTACTGAGTGAGGTAGACGGGAGGATTGTTTATAATAAAGGAGTTTATTGATATATATGCAGAGCATGCCGAGCATGCGTGTGCTTTCCAAGAGCATACAGCAACGAGTAGGCAGAGTCGTAGTCGCGCCGTAACTGTATGTCGTACGACTCACATATATAGTACTGGAGGGGAGCCGCACATGTGTGTGTCATTCCTGTACGCTATGCTACCTACGGCGCACAACGAGACGATACTCACTGTAGAGTAGTTGCGTGTAGCGCTTCTGCGCAACCTATCTCTAGATGCTCTGGTATTATTATTATTATTGTTATCGTTATAAAGGAAGGACTTTATAGATTCCTGGCTCTTAGGCTGTAAACCCATTGTACCACCCTTCGTCATGACATGCCCTACGTAGGTAAGCCTGCTCTTCTCCAGAAGGTCAATATAACTATCGCGTCGAGTGCCCTAATCTCCTCGCACGGCATTTTCTTCACCCCCTCGCACCATCTGCAAACACCCATAGCCTCCTTCCCCATCTTCAGAGTGTGATGCTTTAAGCGGATATGCCTGATCACTATCTGTGTCAAGAGTCAGGAGTAATTTCTGCTGCCTCCTACGATGCACTTGGTCCAGCCGACATTGGTGTCGTATCTCATTATCGCTTTGGCTTGTCTGCATCCTTGAGTTCCTTGCCATTCTTCAGTATGCTACCTCCCGACCCAATCCCGGATTTCACTCGCCAACAGGCACCATGCGGCACCTGTGTAGGGCTCCGGCCCGATTGGGCGGTATTTAGCTCCCAAAGCTGCAAGTCTGTCTGCTATTTCGTTGCCCCTGATCCCGGTGTGCCCTGGGACCCGAAGCAGCCTGACCTTATTGTTGTGAGCGGTCAGCTGATTTAAACCACTTTGCATTCACAGACCAGTCTGGACGTCGTCCTATGAGTTATAAGTGCCATGAGAGTTGCCTGACTGTCTGAACTAATCGTGATTATTCTATCCATTGGGCCAAGTTCAATATTCCTCTGAGCGCAGATCAGTATAGCGCATATTTCGGTCTGGAAGACCGTAGCATACCGCCCAAAAAAAAAGGTTTCCTTCTCATCCCTTCGGCAGTAGTACCCCGAGCTACTGCCAGTCTCTGCCCTAGAGCCATCTGTGTACCAAAAGTACGCCATTCCCGGTAGACTGTCCCTTCGGGCCCTCCATTTCTCTCTCGTTAGTTTGACGACCCCATATCTTCTTCCAAAGAAGTAGCGCGGGATCATCATATCCGTTTTAATAGAAAATTCCGGCAAGAGACCCACCCCGCCCAAGAGCTAGGTGTACCTCGTGCCTTGTGTCCATTGTCCATACGCATTGAGTCTGTGCGCTGCCTTAGCAGCCGTCCCAATGATAGTAAGATGGAGTGGTTCTACCTTCACAAGGATTCCATGTGCCTTGGTAGGCGTGGTCCTATAAGCCCCTGTCGACCCCCTCAGCACCTGTCCCCTGAGTTTCTCTAGTGCTGCTCTAGCACCCACCAGCTCCGCCCTTGGCCACCAGACCAACGCGGCGTAGGCCAGACGAGGTACCAGAACAGCCCTGTATAACCACAGTATAATCAGGGAAATGGCCCGGGCATCCTATGAATTGACAACTGCTTCAATAGAGGTGCAGTTAAACGCTCCCTTTATGTCTAGAAATACTCCCATTATTATCTGTATGTGTACCAGATACCAGTACAGATCCAGAGCTGGGCCTCGTAGCATCCCTTGCTCCAAAAGCCCCCGCCTCCCGTTCCCGTTTACGCCTCCGGGCCTCTTTCATCCATTGTGCTTCCAAGATTTTCGGTCGCAACTTCAGAAATTCAAGCCCGTCGGTTACTAGATCTGCCAGAGGGTTCTGTGAGACACCCCCCCCCCCCCCCGCGCCCCTCCAGATCCGTGTCGGATACACCAGCAATGCGCGTATTTGCCCCTGCCAGCGGTTGTTGCATGTCCTACCCTATGATGACCTGCCCACCCTGAGACAGCTCCGGTTTTGCGGTGGGGTGCCCTACCTCCGGTTGACTAGGTGGTTTAGCTCTGTAGCCTTCAGCATCACTCCCCCTGCTCCCCCATCTAAATTTTTTGAAATAGGTTGTATAAAAAGTCTCACAAGTAGCTAGGGAAACAAAGATCCGCCACCACAGAGCCATGCATGTTGCAGTAAGGCTAGATACTCAGAGATTTCGCCAGGTTTCTCTAAAGCATCGTTTGCGACCGACTAGTACCCTAGTGGCTAACTAGTCCCCTCAGCACGATGGCTCACACCTTGGGATTAGAAAAATACCCATTGCGCCTCCTCCCGAACGCAATGGGGGCTGCCCTTAGCCCCCGGTCAGTCCATAGGTCGCCCTCGGGGAACCCCGAGGCCCGACCTCGGTCAGGGGAGAGGCCCGACAGCAGTGCCCATTTAACGGGGATCCTATCGGGAAGGCTACTCTTGAGCCCGAGAGGCGGTATCCCGCATCAGCCCAATTTCGCCGCCACGCCAAGACGACCCGAGTTCGGGACGTCACGCTCCCGTCACCGAAGTTGAAGCGACCACGAAGACTCACCGGATGAGCCCCCACACCAGGCCCTAAAAAGCGGGCACTCGATAAGGTGGCAACCCCCGGTGGAGGAATGCTCTGGTATAGTGTACAGACAAATGTACTATACATAATCTAACACGCCTCCTTACATTTATACTGCACATTATATTTTTACATTTAAAAATTCTCTAAATTTTACAAACTTTTCTCTACATAGTGCTTTAGTAAAAATATCCGCAACATTTTTATTCGAGTCGATTTTACAAACCTCGATCAATTTTTCTTCTATACTTTCATTAAAAGTATGATAGTATATTTCAATGTTCTTGGAATTTTTTTTTATATTACCTTTGTTTGCAATATTAATCGCATCCGAATTGTCTTCGTAAATCTTTATCGGTTCTTCAATATTTATTTCGAATATTTTTAACAATTCTCGAATAAATTCTATTTCGCTAACAACTTCGGATAGAGCGACATACTCTGCGTACGTCAATGCTTTAGTGGTACATTTTTGTTTCCTCGATTTCCAATCAATTGCATTTCCAAACATTTGTATTACATACTCTGTCGTAGATTTTTGATATATAATATCGCTAGCCCAATCAGCATCAACATAACATTCTATAATACAACAATTTTCATTCCTTTTATAATGCAAGATCAGATCTTTTGTTAAATACAAATACTTTAACACTCTTAGAGCATATTTTCAATATGTTTCACTATAACTATTTTGGTATCTACTAAGGTAATTTACAATAAAACTTATATCTGGTCTCGTATTTGAACTTGTGTATAACAAAGCAGCTATCAAGTTTCTATATTTAATGTTTGACTCACAGCTTTCAGCCTTTCCAAGTTTCGAAAAAAGTCTCCATAGGAGTACTATACAATCTACTATCTTTTATTTTATATTTATCAGCAAGTGACTCTATATATCTCATTTGACATGAAGTCAGTTTATTTTCTAGATCATTGTAATTTATATTTATTCCACGATACTCTTTGATTTCTCCTAAGTTTTTCATTTTAAATATATCTGACAAAAATATAAATTTCATCATTTTCTTTTCCTTTTTTATATAAACAGAGATTTGCATTACTTCTCTTAAATGCTAATTTTGTAATAAACTTATCATAACAAGTATACCAGTCTTTAGGACTTTCTCTCAATCCATACAACGCTTTTGTCAATTTGTATACTTTATTTGATCCATCTTCGTAACCTTTGGGTTGATAGACATACACTTCCGAATTTATTTTTCCATTTAAGAAGGCAGTTTCTACGTCAATTTGCTCAATTTTTAAACTCTTTTGGCAACAATATGAAAGCAAGATTTTTAAAGTTTGATTCTTTGCAATTGGGACGTATATGTCATCAATTACATCAGTTTGTTGAAATCCTCGCACAACTAACCTAGCTTTATATCTATCGTCTGATTTTCTCGTGTAAACCCATTTAACGTCTAGTATTTTTTTATCTTTGACTCCATTAACTAATTTCCAAGTTTTATTCTTATTTATACACTCTATCTCTTGATTCATAGCTTTTTGCCAATTTTTACTATCGTTACTATTCAACGCCTCCTCAAACGTACAGGGTGCATCTTCTCTACAATAATGTACGGAAATATTATTATTACTATTGTTTATAAACTGTTCTAAAGATTGGTTTATAAATGAAGGCGAAGCAGTATTTGGATACCTTATCGGACTCTTTCTTACATGCGTAGATCTGCGTGGAGTGTTAGACTTTAAATTTACATTCTCAATTTTCTTTATAATATTTTGTGCTCTTTCGCTCTCATCTGCACTTTCAAAAACATTATCGTCAAGATCACTGTCAATATCAGTTTCTTTTTCCCTACTTGACTCGAGATTCGAGATAGATAGAAATAAATATTCATATTCACTATCATCAAAACCTATACATTTTTCATGTTTTTCCACAACATCAACATGTCTTGCAACAGTTATTTTATTATTAACTTGTACTCTATAACCGACTTTGCTATATCCTAACAGAATTCCCATATCCGCCTTCTTATCCCTTTACAATTTTAAGTGTTCTACATTTGGCATTTTAAAAAAAAATATTTTATACGGAATTTTTCTTTTAATCGTGTTAGTTAATGTACGATTTTTCAAATACGTTGCTGCGCATATGATTTCGGGCTAATATTTTTTATCTACGTGTGCTTTATTTAACAAACAACGTGCCATGTCCATAATTGTTCTATTGAAACTTTCCGCTGTACCGTTTAATGCGTGTACATATGCTGGACAATTATTTATGAAAATACCCTTCTCTTTGGCAAATTTGTAAAATCGATTATTTAAATATTTCTTGCCATTGTCACATCAAATTTTCTTTACTCTTTTTCCCATTAAATTTGCAGTTTCATTTATGTACTGAACCATGCTGTAACGTTGTGGCCTTGCTAGCACGAAATCGGATAAGTGTGTCCCACCGAGCTTAGCGACTGACGCGCAATGCTACTACGTTAACAAAAGGATCGTCGGGTGGCGACCAGGAACTCGCCTCGGCTGCTCAGCATCTTCGTCTTGACAGAGAGAGGGAGAGAGATAGACTGGCCATACTTCATATAAATCTAATTTTCTATTTTATTTATTAAAAATATTCTAATTTAAAAATTATAAATTTGCATTGCACGGCTTCGTATTCTGCGACGCAGCACAAACAAAGTTCGAGGCGCCAGATTGTTGCTCGCAATTTCCTTGACTAGGCACAAATCTTACGACAGGGCCGCTGCCCGCCATGTACCGATCCCGATTACTGTACCTGCGCGCGCTCTGAATGGCTATTTCTATGGACTGCCTAATTGCACAGTCCAGACGCTCGCCTGCTCTTAAGCCCTACGGAAAATATTTTTTTTTGTCACGCAGCTGCGTCGTCATTTTATTTTATTTAAACTTTTATATTTTCTTATTTAACTTATGACGTAACACCCCCACCCTTAAACTATTACTAGGGTCTGAAAGACCATAGTAATTATTACTCTCCTGAATAATGAAAATATACATGATAAACTTTAAAATCTAACTAGAATGAATTTTGATTGCTCAACATCTGCGTATCTCCCAGAATTCTCGCGTTCTCACCCGTTTGTCACTCTAAAATTCGAAATATTTTTTACTTGACTTGAACATTTTGATATACTATGTTGTCCTATATTCTTCGTAAATACTGCATCGTCTTTCAATGTGTTTTGCTTCTTTGAATTGAGTTGTTCTTGTTGAATTTAAGGGGAGGTGGGACCTATAGCTTCGCAAATCCGCCACGGGGTATTTAGTATTTCAAATGACGAAAAAAAACTAAAAGCCATATTGACATTTTCTTTCGGTAGAATGATTCACTTATCTCAAACCTATAGCGCTCTGCTCATTATATTCATGAAATTTCAAATTAAAAAAATTTAACATGTAAAATTGGTGTTTGAGGTTAGCGCTGTAATCGCATAAACACGCGTAAACACCCGCTTGTATTTCACAACTTTTACAAAAACCAAAAGTCCGATTGGTATTTTTTTTTTGTAGAATGATTCACTAAACTCAACACTATGGCGCTCTGGTCTTGGTTTTTCGTTGCAAGCTTTATTCAAAAAGTTATATGGAACAGAAAAACAGTGTTTTCAGGTCCCACATCCCCTTAAATACCAAATAATGATTAGATGTATTCTTGTAAACTTTTGTATTATTTACATAGATTTAACACTTTTATCTTATGCTCTTTGTTTTCTGCTATGCTAAATTGTGGTCCAATTTGAAAATGGCGCCCTTCTTAATCACACTATTACCAACTAAGGAACATTATAAAATAATATGTATTCATAAAAATAGTAATCAGATTAATATGTTTTCTTTCTCCTTGGTTTGAAATAAAGTAATTTGCTGATATTTTACTTCAGTTAATATCTTTTGGATTCCATGAATTTTCTTGATTGTCCTTGATTTGATTGAGTATTTCATTTTCTTCGTTTTCTCATGCTGTCTCTTCTTTTTCTATTTTCATTTTTCTTATCAAATTTATAGTTCAAATTTTCAAAATGTATAATTTTTCAGACAAACCCACAAAAACTCCAAAAGCCACAAATATTGAACTCTACAAAACTTAATGCTTACAATAATATAAATTTTTATCTATTCTTAAACTTAATAATTATCGCTTTTATATAATTTATCTATGCGCTCTTAATTTTCTATTTTACTTGTTCTATCTTTTTACATTTCTAATTTACCACTGAATCTAAACTTTTATTACGTAATAATCTTACTTTATAATTAAAATATTTTCCGTATATATATATATATATATTTTTTTTTTTTTATTTGATCTCTTCTAGTAATTGAATTGGTTCATCATTCACTTTTATTACGTAATAATCTTACTTTATAATTAAAATATTTTCCGTATATATATATATATATATATATATATATATATATATATATATATATATATTTTTATTTGATCTCTTCTAGTAATTGAATTGGTTCATCATTGGCTTCTTTTTCTTTACTCGTCATCTTTAATCTTCAAAATCTTATATATAGTCTATTGTTGATAAATACAATTCATTTTCTTAGTAATTTATAACAGAAATTTACATCAAACTTTTACATAATTTTTCTATCCTGCTGTATGTATTGTGATTTTAAGTTCGTTTACATCTCTAAAACTAGTCGCTGATTATTTTTCTAAATAAAAAAAATTATATACTTTCTCAAATTTTTACAATATATTAGTCTAAATTATAATAATTTAAATACCAAAATTGACCGAATTAAATTTTCCACCTTTTTCTACATATTTCTTTCTTTCCTACTCTTAATTTTATTTACTATCTTAACTACTTGTATACATTTCTAACTTAATCTTAACTACTATATTTTTCTTTTTTTACATTACTTAAATATACACCATATATTCATAATACTGAATTACATTTTATTCCAAACTATTGTACTAAATTCTATAAGGCTATTTTTGAATTAACTTTAATACTAAATAATGTAATACATTACTTGACTTTACATACCTAAACCTCTTTGCATAGTGAATAAAGCCTTGGCTCATTTTTCATTAATTTTCTTATAATAACCTTTGGACTACATTTATTCTTTTTCCTCTTTAACTTATCTGAAATCTGTAAATTTAACTTCTACTTTCTCTTTTCGTTAATCTTATCAAAATCAATCCAAACATATCTCTTTTTCTTTAATTTACAATAGTCTTTCGACCCAACCTTTTGCTTTTTAGCACTTTAAACCTTTTTCTTTTAACTTTCTGTTCATAAATTTACTTTCATTTTTATTCTTATTCTTCTTTCGTGACTTTCTATTGGATTGAAAATATTGACTTCTTTATTTTCGTTGATTTTCTTGACTATTAAATTAAAATATAAATTGTTATTAGGTTGAATCGATCCTTTTTCTATGTTAACACCTTTTTTATTTCACAATTATCTTTCAAATGACTAACATCCTCTTCTTTACAAATTTTTATTTACTATAATTTAATTTCTTGATATTTTATCTAAATGACTTACTATACTTATTTTACTTTGAACTTCGGGTACTTGTTTTTCTACTTTATTTATAAAATATGCTCTCAATTCTTTTAATCTTTTCTGCTCAGATTTTAATTCATTATTTATTCTTTTTACGTTAACTATTGCTTTCACTAAACTATGAAATGATTCTTTTACATTCTTTCTCAATCCAGGTTTTAACCCTACAATAAAATAATCTATTAATTTTTGTTCAGTTAAATCTGCAATATCTTCACTTAATCTAAACATACAGATTTTTCTTAAATGTTTCTTTAATTGTAAAATTGACTGTAAGTATTCCTGAATATTACTATAACTATAATGACTTTTATCAAAATATATTTTACATACTCTTATTTAAATAAACTATCATCAAATGATCTATCAACTCATTTATTGTTTCGAAATTCTTGCATTTTACTAAATCTCTTACTTCACCTGTAACTTTGTTAATTACCGCTTTCAATATAAATTTCTTCTAACTCTGAATGAACTATATCTGATAATTTGATACATTGTTTGACAAATCTTTCAATTTGATTTACTGTTTCTAATATTAGAAAATGATATACATAATGATCATCAACACCTTTAATTCATCATAATTAATATACGCTCTTAAAATCACATTTTTCGGAATAATTTTCAACTGAATTCAAAATTTTAGCTTTTGTATTAATGTTTCATCTTCAACTATTTTGCTATTCCCTATATGTCCTACTTTTTCTGTACTAATTTTATTAGTATAATCATTTTCCTTTTCTAAAAACTTTTTATTTTCTAAAGCAATACTATTTTCTTGGACTTTAATAAATTTATCTGGATGTTCTTTAGTTGTACCTTTGTCTGTAGCAATTTTAACAAATATTTCTCTATCACTTTCATTTCTAAGTCTATCTGCAAATGTTTTTACTAATTTTTCTTCTATCAATCTTTTTTCTGAATCTGTTATTTCCCCATCTCTTGATTTTATTAAGTTTTTTAATTTATTTCCAATAATTCTTAATCTTCTTGCAAAAACTATCTCTTCATAATTCTCTTCATTCTCTAACTGATACGCTCTATTTAATTCTTTAAAACTCTTTTTGATCTCTTTATTGTAATCCATTTCAAATAAAAAGAAAATGTATTTACATCGTTCACAAAAAAATTAAACCTAATATTCCAATTTATTATTTTGTATAGTATTGTCAAAACAACCTTTAACCCATATATGTTTTTTAACTATTAATTTCGTTTCATATTTATCTTTTACTTTTTACTCTAAAACCAATTCAGCTTAGAGGCAATTTTGCATAATAATTGCTTTGGTCAAGAAAGTTGGAATTAAAATTGCCTCTTATGATAGTGCAACAATTCAAGTATAATGTATTCGGTTTCGTCGATTTCAGTATTATTGGAGTGCTGAAGTGTATAAAAACCGATACCGTCTCGTATGTAGTAGGCCAAACCTCCTTCTTGAATGCAAGTACGTTATCTCTTATTATTATTATTATTATTATTGTTTTTATTATTATTATTATTATTGTATTTTTTTTTGTTTTTGTTTATCCGAAGAGTTGGAGGAATGCATAATGCACCATGACAGGAGCCGTGCGAGACTTCCCGTGTGTGAGGCTCTCCTGGTGTGAGACAACACCAGGCATACTCACTAAAACTTCCGCTCTCAGAAGGCCGCAAAAACCCCCCCGGTAGCCGCTTTCTCATTCCTTCGGGGGGTCGCCTGTCTTAAGCTATTCTAGCCGACAACTAGTCTTGCAAGCAACCGTCATTGTTCTTCGCTCGGAGAACCGTCTCTACGTACGCCATTATCTCATCCCAGTTCTGCTTACTATCAAGCATCGTTTCAGCTACAGTCTCGGGCGTGAACGCCCCTATCGTCAGCTCCAGTACTCTACGTTTCTCAACCCAGCGGGGGCAGTCAAAAAACGTGTGTCTCACGTCGTCCCGTTCGTCACCGCAGTACTTACACCCCGGTGATGCCACCCTGTTCATCGCGAACAGGTAGCTTCTAAAGTATCCGTGATCGAAGAGAAACTGGGTAAGGTAAAAGTTAACCTCCCCCCACTTCCTGTCCACCCACGGGCATACATCTTTAATAAGGATCCTAGTCCACCTAGCCTTTGGACATTCGGTCCACCTAGTCTGCCAATTGCGCATTGTTTTTTTTTCTTTCTTCCGCGGCGATCGAGATTATATTCGACGCTAAGCGAGCCTCGTAGATCCGCTTGCGTTCAGTCGCGAGAAGATCCACGGGGATTACCCCCGCGAGTACCATCGATGCCTCGGACGCGACCGTCCGGTAGGAGCATGCTATTCTAAGGGCCCCCCTTCGCTGTACAGCCGTTATCTTGTTCCGATACTTATTCATACTCATCGCGTCGGCCCACACCTCTGCTCCGTATAATAGAATAGAGTTGGTGGTCGCCATGAGTAGCCGCCTGACTGTTGGCCTACGCCCGCGCACGTTGGCCATGAGTCGGCTAAGCTGACCTATCCTAGTCATGGCTTTTTTACAGACGCGATTTGGATGTTCTCCGTAGTTCAGCTTCGTGTCCAGAGTTACCCCTAGATACTTTGCTGATGGTTTCGTCGTTATAGTCTCGCCGCCTACCTTCATCGGTATGATGGTAGGTATGCGCTTTCCTGTCAGGAGGACTATTTCGGTCTTATTAAGCGCTAAAGTCAAGCCGTGCTACGACATCCACCATAGCACTTTACGCCATGTCCACGTTACGTGCCGTTATAACCGCGGCTACGTCGTCTGCGTATCCCACAAGCATCACGCCTCCCGGCATTTCGAGTTTTAGAAGCCCGTCGTACAAGATGCCCCAGAAGCCTGGCCCTAAGATCGAACCCAATGCTACTCCTGCAGTTATAGGTCTTCTTCTACGTCCCTGCTTCGTGTCATACTCTATAACGCGATCCCTCAGATAATCTTCTGTAAGACGCATAATGTATTGCGGCACACCGAAAGACTCTAAGGCATCATGTATGTCGGTCCATCTTGCTGAGTTGAACGCGTTTTTTACATCTAACGTTACCAAAACTACGATGTCTCTAGTCGTAGGTCTAACCTCTTCTACCCTCTTTACCGCGTCTGTTACCTCTCTGATGGCCCCTGTGGTCGATCGTCCTTTTCTAAAGCCATACTGCTTATCGGAGAGGTCTCCCGCTTCGCGTACGGCGCTAAGTATTCGCGGTTTCATCAGCGCTTCCTCCGCCTTTCCCATCGTATCCAATAGACTCAATGGTCTATAAGAAGTGTCCGCGTCCGCTTCTTTTTTCGGTTTTTCGATAAGGATTAATCTTACCATTTTCCATCTCGAGCTGAATACACCCTGTATCAAGCACAGATTGTACATTTCCAGTAGCAGCTCCGGCCGTTGGATTGCGACGACTTTCAGCATTTCCGCCGAAATACCATCCAGTCCTGGTGCTCTGTCGCTTTTCAGGGATGAGGTTGCCGCGATAAGCTCGCCCTCGGTGAAAGGGGGTATCGTCTATCGGCACATTCGTTCTTTCTACCTGAGGTCTGATGAGGTATGTGGGAGACAGCCCATCGATTATCTTTTCTATCACTTCTGCCTCCATGGGCTCCGTTTGTTTCATTTCGCCTATCTTTCGGGTAACGATCGCATACCCGTCGCCAAACGGATCTTTCTCCACTTCGTCGACAATCTTTGCCCAACAGCGTCGCTTACTTTCCTTTATCGCGTCCCTCAGCCTTTTTGGCGCCCGGTCGTGTCTCTCGTACAAGTCCTAGGCTTCAGGCCTGTTTCTTTTCAGAGCTTTTTGAGCCTCCCTTCTAGCGTGAAAGCAATCTTTTCTGAGTTTTGCGATTTCCTCCGTCCACCTGTATACCGGGTGTCTTATATGGCCGCAAGACACCCTTGGCATAGCTACGTCGCACAACTCCGTGATGAGACGTGTTGTACGTTCTACTAGTGCTTCGGCTTTTTCGCGTCCGCTCAGTTGCTGAGGGAGCCCATTTGATGGCAGCTCCGCCCTTTGTATCTCTTCAGCAAGTCTGTCCCGGTTCATGCGACGGGTATTCCACCGTGGCGTCTGCGTTTTTCTTTCTCTGGTCCTGTTTCTGTGGTCGTCCTGGATGTCAAAAAGTATATATTAGTGGTCACTTGCAGTATATTCCTCCATGACATACCAAACCCTGATTTTGCGGATTGTCGTTTCGCTTGCGAAAGTTACGTCCGGTATAGATTCCCCAAAACCTGGTCTGCGATAGGTAGTGGTATTTCCCTCGTTTGCTACCACTAAGCTTAGTCGAGCTGCCATCTCGAGGATGGCCCTGCCTCTGCAATTCGTTATCGTCATACCCCATTCCGTGGCCCTCGCGTTGAAGTCGCCCCCAATGACGAGTTCCCCGGATACGTCTCTTAATGTGTCCTCTAGCACCCCTAGTCGTATCGCGAAATCCGCCGCAGTAAGGTTCGGTGAGAGATATACGCTGAATTAAGTTATGCGGCCCACCCTTACCCGTACGTAGTCATCTCCCGTCCCTTATTCTGCGATACCGCGCCTGGGCACCCAGACTGCGGCGGTTCTAGCATCGTTGGACACCCAGCCGGGTGTGTCTCGATCCGTGTACTGTTCGCTTATCAGGAGGACGTCCGCTTTCTCCTCTGCGACAAATTGCAGTAGGAGATCGTGGGCGAGCCTACTTCTGTGCAGGTTGCCTTGAAGTATCCGCGCCATTATCCTTGCGTTTTTCCCGCTTTTAAGGCCGCCCGGAAGACCGCGCACGTACCGGTGCATGCACCGTCCTGTCCTTGGCCATCTTAGCGTCTTTGCATAAGAAACACCACCTTTGTTGGGTTGGCACAGTGCATAGTGCTGCCTTGTACCCACTCGCTCCACACTTCCAGCAGTTGGCGCTCCTGTCGGGTCCTTTACATCTCGCCTTTATGTGTCCGTAACCGAGGCAGCGATAACATCGCGTGGGGTTCGCGCGAACCCTCACTCGGCAGTTTATCCAGCCGATACGGATCTTCCCTTTTTTGAGCAGAGCGGTGGCCTTAATCTGATCTATTTCGGCCACTGACACCCTCTGTTCCCTCGTATTCGGCTCGAACAGATGGACTTTGGCATCTTCTTCGCCCGTCTCGGCTGTGATAGCACTGCGGACATCGTCCTGCGTCGTAAGACTGTCGATGTCCCTAATTTCCAGTGTGATTCTGGAGATCTTTCGCCTGACTGTGCCTGCCTTTCCAATGGCGGTTTGGATGGCCGTTTTAAGTGATTCCATTTTATCATCACTCTTAACCTACGCCAATCAGAACGCCGCCCTCATTGGATATCCACCGTCTTGTGCTGTTGGCACCCTTAGGGTTTCCAATTCCAGGATTTCCTGTGTATTTTCTTGATGTTTGTTATTGGTCTCCATGTTTAGTAGTTTTCTTCATTCCAGCATGTGTCCGACAACCCGGATCCCCCTGTCTATAGGGGCAGCTGGCATGGCCCCAACACATGACTGTAGGAGGTACCAGACTGGGCACATCATACCGGGGTATAGCACGCGCTATCGAACTAGTCCATCTCGGCTCTCTCGAACCTCCCACCACGAACGAAGGTGCTCGGCTCTCTGGAGAGTTTCCGACAGACGTCATTCGATATCACGCACTCGCCTAAGCCGATTGACCATAATTGGCTAGATTCCGATAGAATCGCAGGATTACGAGGCCGATGAAAGTGATTTTTCTATTCAAGTTGGTAGAGGACAAAGAAGAAGAATTGAAAATTCAAGCAGCAATAATGATAATTTGTCTGACTACGAACAAGAGGATAATCAGCCCAGTGAGGAAAATGAGGAGGCGGAGGAGGAGATCAGCGAGGAGGAGGATGAGGAGAGAAGCGAAACAGACGATAATATGAATTATCAAGGAGTCGATGAGGAAGGAGATGAGGATATCCAGCCTCCTGGTAATCGTTTTGATATTTTCCAACAAAATTCGCATTATATGTCTAAGTATAAAATAGAAGGTAGACGTATTGTGCTAAAAATAAGATCTCCACCGGAGGAAGCGATCTCCACCGGAAGAAGCAATCCGATAGTTTAGTTGGAATTAGTTATTCGCGATATTTATTCTTATATAATTTCATTATGTAATGAAAACGACACGATTGGTGTCTCCGTTAGAAGTTTAAACTCTGCCCGAGGCCCGGATGAGTTATCTGTACGATTAGTAAATAATTTTTTTTACAATGATTTATGGAATTTAATAAGCGGATTAGCTCAGAGTAATGCGGATTTTCAAATAGATGAGAGCTTTATTCTAACATTAACACTTGTTAATATACCTAATGGTGGCCGAGGTGGAAGTAGACAGAGGATAAATGTTGATAACTTAGCTCAGAGATCGGGTGTATCTATAAGAAATAACGATAATTTATGTTTGCCAAGAGCTTTAATTGTCGGGAAGGCTTTTATGACGTATAAAAAATTCTTTTCAAACGAAGCCATTGATACTTGGAATATTGTCAGAGATAGCAGACGTGGTATGCAAAAAGAGCGCGCAAATCTCCTTACTATTAATGCAAACGTCGTAAACCCTGCAAACGGGTGCGGTATACGAGAAATAGAGACGTATCAGCGGTATTATGTTGCAAAAAATGTCGCTATTGTAATATACGATAGTTTATCTTTTGGAAGTGGAGAACCGCCCTTTTACGATGGAAGACCTCTATTAAATTCAAATTCTTTTGACGTTATAAATCTTTTGTACGATGAGCGAAGGCGACATTTCGATACAATATTAAATTTAACCGGTGCTGCACGCAATCGTTTTTTCTGCGAACATTGTAATAAAAGCTATAGATACGTAGATGAGCATAGATGCACAGCCAAATGTGACAGGTGTTTTTGTGCACCAACGTGTAATTCTTATATAGATATTATAAAGTGTGTAGAATGTAACAGAGAATTTTACGGACAAATATGTTTAGACCGTCACAAAATAGATGGGTCATACAAAAAAAATAATAAAAAAATATGCGATGTAGTAAAAGATTGTAATATGTGTTGCAAACGAATTAATATCTACAAGTCAAAGCACAAGTGTGGAATCAATTGGTGCAACTTATGTCGCGAAAAACATGATATAAATCAGCTCTGTTATACTCAACCCATTGGACGTAATGTTAACGCATAGATTAATTGTAAATCCCCAAAGAATAACTTATTTATTTTTTATGACTTTGAGACGCGACAAGATTCTGCTTATCGTGAACATGCAGAGATAAAAATACACATTCCAAATCTATGTGTTGTACAACAGGTTTTCTATGATTGCATGGATAATGAAAATATAAATATACTATGCCATACGTGTGGTGTAAGAGAGCATATATTTCGCGATGATCCAGTTAAACAATTAATAGGTTTGACAGTACGTGAGAAAACAACCTTCGGTCAAATAATTTGTATTGCTCATAACTCTCGTGGGTTTGATGCGCAATTTATTTTGAGAGAAATCGTTGAAAATACCTCAATAGTACCGAACGTAATATTGAATGGACAAAATATAATTATGCTTCAATGCGGACGAACAAAATTTATTGATAGCTTAAACTATTTTCACATGAAATTAAGTGCTTTACCACAAACCTTTTCTCTACCGCCAGCTAGCAAAAAAGGATATTTTTCTTATCTATTCAATAGTTTAGAAAATCAAAATTATGTTGGGGCTTTACCTGAAGCATTGTTCTACGCACCTAATGCTATGTCGACGTCTGAGAGGGAAAAGTTTATTGTATGGTATGAGGAGAACCGAAAACCGGGTTTGATTTTCAACGTGAAATACTCGATTATTGACGTATGGATGTAGAAATTTTAAGACTTGCATGCATGGCTTTTCGGAAAATTTTCATTAAGTGCGGGAATACTTGTCCGATTACAGAGGCAACGACCATAGCTTCTGCATGCTCCATTGTGTATAGAAAAAATTTCTTACGCGCAAAAACTATCGGTATCATTCCAGCAGGTGGATATCGACGCGCTGATAATCATTCGCAAAAGTCAATACAGTGGCTGTTACAGTGTGAACGTGAGATTGGTCGGGAAATCATATACGCGGATAGAGCACGTGAATTTATGCTTCCAGAAGGGTTTCGTGTAGATGGCTATTTACCTCCGGAAAATGATAATGCTAAAGGTCTTTGAATATCAAGGATGTTACACACACGGTTGCCCTATTTGCTTTAATAAACGACGAGATAAAATAATGCCATACGGTAGAACTATGGATGAGTCGTACGAGAATACTTTTCGGAAAATTCAAAAAATAAAAGCCCTGGGTTACGAAGTTCGAGAGATATGGGAATGTAGTTTTGATCGGATAAAAGCAAAGAATCGCGAAATCTACGAATATGTAACACAGTATCCTCTTATGAGTCGTATAACGTTGAATCCACGCGATGCTTTTTTTGGAGGTAGAACGGAGAATATAGTTACTGAGTACGCGATCGGAAATAACGAAAAAATTCAATATACAGATATATGCTCTCTTTATCCGTACGTGTGTAATAGAGGTCGATTTTCCGTAGGACATCCGCGAATTTCATTGGGTGAAGACTGCAACGAATTAACGCAGGGGAATAACAATAATCTCAACAATATTGAAGGATTAGTTAAATGTAGTATCTTACCACCGCACGACCTGCACATTCCACTCTTACCAATTAAAATGAACGGACGTCTTCTTTGTGCTCTTTGCCGCTCATGCTGCGAAGAAATGCAGCAGTGTGACTGCAATCACGAAGACCCAAAAATGCGTGAATTCACGGGCACCTGGGTTGCTGATGAGTTGCGTAAAGCTGTTGAACTCGGTTACGGTATTACGAAAATTTATATTATTTGGCAATATGAGATGACACAGTATAATCAAATTGATGGTAGCGGAGGTCTTTTTGTTAAATACGTAAATACTTTCTTAAAAATCAAGCAAGAGGCTAGCGGATGGCCCTCATGGTGTACTAACGAAGCAACTAAATTACAATACATTGAACAGTATAGACTCGATGAGGGTATAACTTTGGATAAAAATAATATCGAAAAAAATTCAGGGTTACAAGCTGTTGCTAAGCTCTGTTTAAATTCGTTTTGGGGTAAGTTTGGACAACGGAGTAATTTGAAACAAACTGAAGTTGTAAAATCACGTGAATCTCTTTTAAAACTTCTTACTTGTCCGGAAAGAGATGTTAATGATATACTAGCAATTAATGATGAGATACTGTACGTGACTTGGCAATACAAGGATGAGGCTGTCACTCCTGCCCCGCATACGAGTGTCATGATTGCGGCTTACACCACTGCTCAAGTACGTTTAGAACTATATAATTACTTGAGAAGATTAGGAGATCGTGTTCTTTATTATGACACAGATTCTTGTATATTTGTTTCGCATGACGATGCTCCGGATGAGTATAAACCTTTTATTGGCTCTAAACTAGGTGATATGACAGATGAACTTTGTGGTTATGGTGAGAATACGTATATAAGTAATTTTGTTTCGGAGGACCAAAGTTTTACGCTTATACAGCTGTAACACCCAATAAAGATGATAAAATTGAATGTTGTAAAGTAAAAGGTATCTCATTAAACTTCTCAAACGGTGTAAAAATTAATTTTGATAGCATTAAGAATTTGATTAACGATGCCTTTGCAAACGAAGATCACGAATCCAAAAATTAATGATGAATATAGTAAAATATGCTTAAAATTCAAAGCTATCAGAAGAACTAAAATGCATAAAGTTGTAACGCGTGAAGAATCGAAAACATGTTGTGTTGTATTGAAAAAACGACGATACCTTACATCACGTAAGTCTCTACCTTTTGGATATAAGAATAATGAATTAATCTACCGCTTATGTGTAATCCAACTTTCGATCGTATACTTCTCTATTACGCAGAATGGCAATCTACGTACGAAACAGACTTTATACCAGAAGGTAGTATAAACAGCAAAAAGAAAATTGTTGAATTTCACGAGGGATTACCTCAGCCTTCAGACTATTCAAACGATAATGATAGGAAAAAATTATTGATTATTGATGATTTGATGAGAAAATGGAGATTGAAAATGAGGATACATTAAATCCTTTGTCTGATGAGGTAATTTTGACAAGTATACCTAAGGGTTATGTGAGGAAATCTAGTTTATTGCTTAAACATTGGAAATCAACTGTACCTCGTCATATCAAATGGGATAATTCGGGTACAGTCAGCATCGACGGTAAAGTTATACCTCAGTCAAATATTATAGATTTGGTGGAGGATGCTGTTCAGAGCAAGGCAACAGATGAAGAACCTACTGGAAGATTTCAACTTGCTAATTTTATAGCATCGTCTGACACACCGTCTAAATTCATAAGTAATCCGATTGTATTGTCAATTAGTGAAAATTTCAAACGTGCTTTGAACAAAATACCCTCAAGTAAAAGAGATAATTCGGAGAGCGTTCAGACTTTGGAGCAAGGTGCAAGACTTGCTGCTTCAAAAATATTTTGACACTAAACACGAGGCAGGCTACGCAGGTGCACGTAACCTCATTCGTGTTAATAAGCAAACAAATAAGAATAACGTTAATATTTGGTTAAGCAATTAGGATGCATACACGCTTCCTCGTCCTATTAGGAGAAAATTTCCTAGAATCATGTACAATGTCAGTAATGTGGATGATTGTTGGGAGATGGATTTGTGTGACATGCAAGCTCTCAAAAATTACAACGATAACTTTGCATATCTTCTTGTCGTAATAGATATTCTTAGTAAATACGCTTGGGTCGAGCCGCTTTATGACAAAAGTGTCAAGAGCGTCGTAAGTGCTTTTGATAAAATCCAGATCAAATCCAAAGAGCTAATGGTCGCTCACCCGTACTTGTACAAACAGATAAAGGTAAAGAGTTTGTTGGTTCGGAATTTCAAAAATATTTAAAACAGCATAATATACATTTTGGAGTTGCACGTAATCCTGACGTTAAAGCAGCAGTTGTGGAACGTCTTAATCGAACCCTCAAAGAAAGAATATTTAGGTATTTCACACATAAAAATACACACAGATATATTGACGTTATTCAAAATATTGTTTATGCCTACAATCACAAACTGCACAGTGGTATAAAAATGATTCCTGCCAAAGTGAATATGCGAAACGCCGATGAGGCTAGAAAAAATTTACAGAAAAGAGCACTAAGTCAGCGTAAACAGTTTAGAGTAGGTATATGTAGAGTAGGTGAGCTCGTTCGCATCAGTCGAGCAAAAGGTACCTTCGACAAAGGATACGAGAAGAACTACAGCGAAGAGATCTTTAGAGTACATAGAGTTTCACGTCGACAGAATCTTTATATCTACGAACTCGTTGATCTAGATGGAGAAATAATTGATGAATTCTTTCGTACGTGTCGGTGATGATCGTGTAGCAAAAAATAAGGAATTCAAAATTTAACGAGTAATTAAGATTAAAGGTCGAGGAGTAAATAAGAAATTATTTGTGAAGTGGATTGGTTATCCAGATAAATTTAACTCGTGGATTAAAGCAAACGATATCGTAGAAATCTGAAACATGTCTCGCGAAGAATTTTATTTGGTACTACCAAGCAACAGTAGTATGAAATATTTTCCAGATAACACTACGCCTTGCTTTAACACTCAACTATCTCATGAAGTCCGGCTATCTGGGAACTGGCCTGTTACACTGACGGACATACATATACCATGCACTATGGTACATATTCAAAAAGATGAATGCGAAATAATATTTACCAAAACTAGTAGTAGCGGTAGTACAAAAACAACAACAACAGCTAACGATAACGATAACGATGAGAAGCAGAAGCAGAAGAAAATAAGTGCGACAGAACACACGCATGAATTTGTAAATTTAGAGTACAGCGATACTTCTTTTCCACCTGGTGTCTACGACAGCCTAAAAGATCTAGCGGAGGCTATAAATAATGTACTTGAACTTCACGGACATCTACTTATAGCGCCAGCAAAAAAGAAAAGAGGCTACTACAACCTACGAAAAATCTGCGAATGTAAGGAAGCTCATTACTATAGTTTTAGCGAAAAAGTTAAACGTATATTTGGCTTTGAGAATGAGAAGTATAGGCTAGAAGGTTTTATAACCTTGAAACCACAGTCACCAGAGTCACGATATACAACAATCACAGTGAACAGAACTGCTTGTTTAGCAAGAGCTATATCAGATCAATTTTTTGTCTACTCTGATATTTGCATTCTATACACAGTCGGTGATATTCAAGCATCACTTTTACGTATAGTGGTATTGGATAATTCCAAGTATAAACTGGGTGTAACTATGGTCAAACAATTTGCACCTCCTAATTACATACCACTGCTGAACAACACGTTTCAAAATGTTACAATAGATATAAGAGATCAGCATGGTAATCATATACCATTCGAGTACGGGACGTTGACAGTTACACTTCACTTTGAACGCTGTCAGTAGAGCATGAAAAACAAAAATGAGTTACTACGTAGAATATTATTCCGATCAAATTGGTGCTGGGCTAGGTAGAGAAGGTGTACGACGAGTGTTTGCAGGATCAAGCTATCAGCGAGGACACGGCGGTATAGGCCATTTCTTGATTGGTTTATTTCGAAGAGTCTTACCATATCTCACTAGTGGTGCCAAAGCTGTAGGTAAAAAAGCTATAAAAGCAGGAATAAATGTATTAGATGATGTGGGTAATCACGGTCTCAGTTTTAAACAAGCTGTGAATACGCGTGCATGAGAGTCTGGTCGAAATCTTAAACATAAGGCCGCAGATAAAATAGCTGAAATGATGAAGGGATCTGAATATAAGCGACGTGGTAAGAAGTGAAAACGTCAGTCGCGTAAGAGTCGTATAACTGGACGCAGTAGCACCAGCGGTAGTGTGAAGAAAAGACGTGTCAGTAAGAATAAAGTTAGAAGCTCGAAAAAAAGAAAGTAAATAGAAAGAAGAGGAAACGCAGTGTCTCTGATATTTTTGGATAAACATCAACATTATGGCTTTTCTGCATTCAAACTCATGCGAGTGCATGAAATCTGGATTAGATTTATTTACTTTACCACCGACGCAAACGTCAGTGGAAATTTCACAATTCATACATTACAAGCCCGTTTCATCTCTTACCGACGATGGACCATTGGAATTTGTAGTTCCAGGAGGAAGTATCTTGATCTTGCGCATACAATGCTCAGTATACGCCTGCAGATATTACCTAATGTTCCAATTGCGGCTAATGAGAGTGCCACAGAGTACTCTAAGGTAGCACCAGTGAATAATCTTTTACACTCACTCTTTAATCAGATAGATGTGTTCTTTAATCAAAAACTAGTATCACCGACAAATAATGCATATCCATACCGTGCATACATCGAAACACTGCTAAATTATTCAGCGCCTACAATGAATTCTCATCTTACATCAGCACTCTGGTATTTAGATACTCCTGGTCATATGGAGACACCACCCAAGTCACTGCAGTCGCAAATAAGGGAAACGTTTATCGTCAGTACTTTTCAATTAACGGCCAAACTGTTCATCTAATTGGACATTTACATTGCGATGTTTTTAATCAAAATAAGTTTTTGCTAAATGGTGTTGAACTACGCTTACGATTAGTGAGAAGTAAGGATGCTTTTTGCTTGATGGATGCGTCTGATAACGACAAATTTAACGTACATATTAAAGAAGCATCACTGATTGTACGTCGTGTTAAAGTGAGTCCAGGGATTATGTTAGCACATGCGAACACTCTCGCAAAACCCACGGCTAAATATCCAATAAATCACGTAGAAGTAAAAGCATTTACATTGCACAGTGGTGTTCATGGCGATACACTTGACAATGTTATCCTAGGCTAGATTCCTAAAATAATAATCATCGGTTTCGTAGATAATAGAGTATTTAATGGGAATAGAAAGTTCAATCCATTTAATTTTCAACATTTCAACATAAACTATCTTTCACTTTATGTGGATGGAGTACAGATTCCCAGCAAACCACTACAGCCACGATTTACGGGGAGTAATCCAATATTCGTAGAATATTATCATACATTATTCTCTGGTACGGGAATACACTTTCTGAATAAATCACTGACGGTTACACGAACAGATTACAATAAGGGCTATTGCTTTTTTGCTTTTGATCTAACACCTGATTTATCTGCAAACTCATCATTTCATTGGAATCTTATCAAGCATGGTAGTGTTCGAGTAGAAGTCAAATTTGAACACGCTCTAGCAGCAACAATTAACTGCATAATTTATGCCGAATATGACAATGTCTTGGAAATAGATTCAAGTCGACAAATCATAACGGATTTCAATACTTAGGAAGAGATGGTGGGGATAGAAAGAGAAACAACCGCAGCGCCTTCTACATCGTTAACGTTAAGACACACTATGCTCAGTTCTCTTTAAACGTTTATACAGTTCACTAGTGCTACTTTACCTTCTGCTGCTACTACTGCTAATCGTTCTTAAACTGTCATGGATTACATTATTAACGTTCAAGGTCTGAGAGATCTTCATAACAAATTTATTCCTAAAGAAGTGGCTTTACTTTGTCTAAAAAATAGAGCTATTGGACACTGGATCGTTAAGGCCCCCCACAATTTCGCAGAATTGTCTATTGGAATAAAAAGGTCTAACGAATACATCTCTAATCAGTTTCATGGTGTCCGCTGGTATGAAGTTGACATTAGAATGGAACAATTGCAATTTCATTTACAACCAGTGGCAAAAGTGGCTATACGTGTTTTTACTCGTGGACACGATAATTGGAGATATTTGGAAACTGCCATGTCTCGTGAAGTTGTGAATGTGGAAGAAATGTACGCGCCGACTTTTCAAGAATTAAAAAAGAATTATCGGGACAGATTTATGTGTTTAAATCACAGTATCCAAGATATAAACAACACTCGTGATTGAGCTGTCAACCAGGCATATTTATTGAGAAAGTGCTTGCACTCTATTGCCGAGGATATAACCCAAGATTCAGCGCAAAAATTTAGCGACGCTTTATAAACTTCATTCTCGTGTTAGAACAGCAACATCTATTTATAGTGGGCGTGGAAGCGACGTAGTTGATCATAGCTAAAACAATGAATACACGTAAACTGCTAAGGGCCCTCAAACCATTAGCTGCCAATATAGTTGGTGTAAACGCTGCAGATAGAATCCCTAATGTTATGAAACATCCTACGGCTATTATCGCAAACACAGATGATTACACCAAACGAGGAACACATTGGATTGCTATTTACATAGATGCAAATGGTTACGGAACGTACTTTGACAGTTATGGATTACCACCAATCTCACAACATCATGTTAAAAGACTTAAAAGAAATTGTAAACGATATCAGTGGAATAAGCAAAAATTACAAAGCATCGATTCGCAAGTGTGTGGTCAATACTGCATTATGTTTCTTTATCGTATGGTTAATAGACCTAACTTACGCACGTTTTGTAATAAGTTTTCACGAGATTCCAAAAAGAACGATGCTTTAGTGGATGCGTTTTATAAAAAACTTTTAAGAGATAAAAAAGTACGCCTGCGTTCAAGAAATGTTAAGAGATTCGGAACTAAGCGTTCTCTTGGTTCAGGATTTTGCAATCAAACATGTACTTCTAGAATATCTTCGAATTATTGAAACAATTGTCAAATATCATTGGGTAAAAATATGAATAAATTACAATCTTAAATATCTAAAATGTTCTCACTTACAATAGCTTACTTGCTTCTACATTCCTGTTATCTGAAATACTGTAATATAAGAACTTTATCAATATACCCGTTGACATCCAGAGTCATTTATGTTTTACTTTCACATCCTGTTTCATCATCCTCTCACTGTAAGTAGAAACCGATGAAAGTGCTCGTAGTCTAAACATATTGTTCTTACAAGGAAAGGTACCCAACCCGAACTCACCGATTTTGATGATTTTCATATATGTTGTAGAACATAAAAAAATAAGAGACACGTATTTTTTTTTATCGGCTAATTTTCACTTTTAAGAGGTAAAAACCTCCCATAAAGTTAACCCCCAAAAAGCGTTTTTTTTAAATATCTCGGCTTAAAATTAATATTTTTCAATGAAACAAATTGGAGGTTATTTCTTACAAAAAGAGCAAGTATTTCATGGTGATTTGAA
Organism: Nasonia vitripennis; assembly: GCF_009193385.2. Classification (NCBI taxonomy): domain Eukaryota; kingdom Metazoa; phylum Arthropoda; class Insecta; order Hymenoptera; family Pteromalidae; genus Nasonia; species Nasonia vitripennis. The sequence goes on along the minus strand of NW_022279643.1, from coordinate 882,455 downwards.
GAGTAAGAGTAGCATCCCCTATTTTTTAGGGGTTGAAAACATATATTTTTTGGCATAATTTTATAATAAAAATGTTTAAACCGACTAAAAAAAATTGGAAAAAATGTTTAAACATCCTTAATAACAAAATTTAGTTGACGTCTTTCGGTGTTTTCATAAATATTACCCCTAAGGGGGTAAACCACCCCTAACACAAAATAACTGTAAATATGTAATTCAATACATAATATTTCGTAGAAAGTTTGTATATAGAGGTTTTCGAGGTCGCTGATTACAAATCTGTTATCAGATTTTGAAAATTCAAAATGGCGGATCCAATATGGCGGACGGAAATATCGAAAAAAAATTTTATATAATAAAAAAGTTTTAAACGACTAAAAAATTTGGAAAAAATTTGTAAACATCTATAATAAACAAATTAAGTTTTTCGGTTTTTTCATAGATACTTCCCCTTACAATTGCAATGTTTGTGCACCCTTCTATTTCACAATGTGTTGCACAAGACTTTCCAAAACTGAAATCTATAGGATTATCAAATTTATCTGGTTTTTCATTGACGTAACCGCTTTTATACCAGGAATATTTAAACAAATCTATATATCTCGGTGAAGACAGTTGGTTGTGAACCAATGATTGAAGTTTAATTATATTATTTCTCACATGTAAATTCATATCATGATCCATTAACATTACATTATCAGAAAATGTTCGGACAAAGTTTTTCCAAATACGGAATCCATAGACATCAAGTGGTTGTATTTTTCCTGTGGTTCCAGTTGGAATTTTTTTATGTTAATAATTTTATTTTGTGGCATTGTTTCTTCTATAACTTTGTCACAATGACCACTCCAAGAATCAAGTAATAGTATTGAGTGATGGCCTACATAGGGATAAAATATTTTTTCCAACCAGATTTTGAAGTGATCTGCAATTAAACGACTTACTAATTAACTGATCAACGATATTACAATGTAAAAATTGTTATTAGTTTCCTTACTTGTTGTTAATTTTCCAGATTTGGATGCTTCCACGTACACGTTTTCTAGTCTAAATATGTTTTGTTCTACAATAGGGCCAAACTTGCCACTTGGTTCCTTTAAAACAAGAAATAGCGGTGACAACAGTTGTCCAGTAGCTGATATTAGTGGCTGTATAGTATAACTATGCGTTGTTGCTGAAATTGACTGTACCAGACATTGCACTTGCTTTTCTCCTTCTACTGCTAATGTTCTTCCAGAATGCATTTCTAGCTGAAATCCGCTCTGATCTATATTATACAAATTTTCGAGTCCAATCCTTGGTATACACGATTTAACGTCATCGATAAATGCTTCAGCTTTAGCCGTAAGTTCTGCACTACTTTCTAGTGTTTTTCTTGTTATGAACTTATTTATTTTCCTAGAAACTATTCGGTGTGCTTGCTTAAATTTGAGTAACCAATGTTTAGAAGCTTTGAATCTAATATCATCAAAACCAATTTCTTTTTTAGCTTGTAAGGCCCATCGAATTATATCTTCATCATGGATAATTGAACCACTGTCGAGAGCTGCTTGAAAATTATCCAGGGTATACTGACAAATTTGTGCTACTTTTTCTCTATACTAGCCACCTTTATTAATTGAATGAGCCCAACGACGTAGCTGACTAATAGATGATACTTTTTTGAATCTGTTTTGCACTGTTTTGAGACTTAAATTTTGCTTCGTTTTGCTACTTCTCCAAAATTCTACAGCTCTTTTTTTTGTATTCAAAATCTAGTTCTTCATTATCTGCTGTACATTGATTTGTTGGTGCTATATCCGGATCAGGAAAATGATGTTGCACTTCATCTTCAATTATTTCCACATTATGGTCTTTATACTCTTCTTGAAAATCCAAAGAGTCATCAGTAATCATTTCTACATCGTTGAAATCATGTGTTGCATCTATTAAAATTTCTTTTATTTTTTCGGCCAACTCTGTTTCGTGATAATTCGTGACACTATCTGGTATGTTTAACGCCTGAAAGTATGCTAATAATAAGTTTAGAACGTTTAACGGATTAATTTTCATTTTTCAATCTAAAATGAAAACAAGCGGTAAAATTTATACAAGCTGTGTTTTTGCATGTAAGGCACGACTGCTACATTTCTACCAGAATAAAACGAGTGAATGTAAATTGAATCAAATCATTAATTTATGCATTGGAGAAGAATTCTCGTTCCACTTTGTGATGTTCGGAAAACTCTATTTTTGGTTTTATTCAACTTTTATTCACTTTGAAATTGAATAATGTAAATCTATATAAAATCACTAAAGAAAATTTTCTACAACTGTATGATACCACTGACAAACAAAAAGACGTACTATTCGTACTTTCCGGCATCGAACTAGAATACCCACAAAACTCACTCACTGCCTAAAAAATAACACAGGCAGCTGAGGTGAACACTCGATGAAAACAATCTAAAAAAAGAACATACTGATTCGCACATATTGTCAACAACTTTTATGAGTGAAAGACATTTATCTGTGGAATTATCATTGAATGTACGATAACATTCATTAAACTAATGAATGCATATAAAATTCCCTTTCAATAACAACGTGTTCTTTAATTGCAAATGAAGTTCGAGTATTAATATTCTTTTATGTATTTTTACCAATAACAAAAATTATCATAGTAATATAATAATAATAATAAGAAGAAGAAGAATAAGCATAATTGCAATAGCAATAATAACAGTAATACTGATAATAGCAATGATAATGAAAAATAATAATAATAATTAGAATAATATTTATTATTAAATTTAGATTTTTTGATAAATTCATTAAATCGTATCAAATAGTATTATTATGGAATTCCAGACTGTAAATATTTTACTATAGATACAATAATCATTACTTCGAGAATTCATCTAAAAAATGTTTGGCTTACGAAATAATTGTAACAATGAAAAACTCCCAAGTTTGACAACATTAAATTTTATTACAAAACGCAAAAGAGTTTGATAAACTAATTTTATTAACCTATGTTTTTTCATTTGCAAAAAAGTGTGGACTTTTTGAATTTATAAAATTATATAATTATGCAATTTATGAAATACTTTATAATTTATGAAATTACTTTTGAAATTATGCTAATTTATAAAAGCAGAAAAATAAATAATCTTTGATTGAAACATAAAACAAGACGTTATTTGTTACATACAAAATGATAGAATAAAATATCGGTAATATGTCTATACTCGTGTCTACGGTAAAGCATAGGCCTTCGGCTTGTCTGGAGGTTAGGGGTTTGGAGTCGTTTGGTTAAAATGCACAACCATTTAGCCTATTTGTTCTTTAGGGGTTTAGGGTTTAAGGCTCTTTAGTTCACATGTACAGGCTACAAAGATCACACATTTGTAAACAAGTTTTTTTGAAAGTTAAAATTTTTTTTCGATATTTCCATCCACCATATTGGATCCGCCATTTTGAATTTTCAAAATCTGATAACAGATTTGTAATCAGCGACCTCGAAAACCTCTATATACAAACCTTCTACAAAATATTATGGATTGAAGTATACTTATAGTTATTTTGTGTTAGGGGTGGTTTACCCCCTTAGGGGTAATATTTATGAAAACACCGAAAGACGTCAACTAAATTTTGTTATTAAGGATGTTTAAACATTTTTTCCAATGTTTTTTAGTCGGTTTAAACATTTTTATTATAAAATTATGCCAAAAAATATATGTTTTCAACCCCTAAAAAATAGGGGATGCTACCCTTACTCTTCAAATCACCATGAAATACTTGCGCTTTTTGTAAGAAATAACCTCCAATTTGTTTCATTGAAAAATATTAATTTTAAGCCGAGATATTTAAAAAAAACGCTTTTTGGGGGTTAACTTTAGGGGAGGTTTTTACCCCTTAAAAGTGAAAATTAGCCGATAAAAAAAATACGTGTCTCTTATTTTTTTATGTTCTACAACATATATGAAAATCATCAAAATCGGTGAGTTCGGGTTGGGTACCTTTCCTTGTTAGAAGTTTGCGAGATGTAACCCTAGCTTTTGACCGTTGACGAATATGATACTTTCTTTCCTGTTGCGTCAGCAGGCTTCTTTGTGTTCTTCTGCGAATACACGTGCAGGAATGCATTCCCACTACTCTTGAATAATTTACTCTGAGATAGTGGGGGGATTCATTCGACAGTGGATAAAAAGAGCGAGTACTGTCGTCAGTAGCCACATCAGTACAGTGTGGTGGTGTTCACAAATCATTTCTCAAGAGAAGAACCTTTGTGACGTTCACAGTGTAAAAGTTTTATTTGCCATGGTTCAATCAAGCGACATTGTCCAACCTTATTTGCAGAATATCCTGCCAAACATGCTGCTTTCTACAACCTACGCAGTTAATAAGTCGAATTCCAAAAGGATTTCTCTTGGATTGGAGTTTCATCAGGGTAGCTTCCGTCCTGTAGTTAAGCTTTCTACAGCTACAGGGAGTTTCAAATCCATAAAATTCGATGTGGCTAGCTGGAAATTTTTTAAGAATTACTTCGATCTTATCAATACCTATTTCCAAGATTCCAAAGTGAGTACGGACGACCTACAAAGATATACATGGAAAACCACGATCTGATGTTTACAACTTCATACAACACAAAGTCTATACTGATTGAGGAAAGACCTGTTGGAACACCTCTCTTTCCAAATCTTCTACTAGATGAAGAAGACGAGGACGAAGTTAATAGCGCTTTCGCTGAAAGTGCTACATGTTGTAGTGATGCTACTCCTGTTGGCGGGAGATCGAACACCGTAAAGTGCCTTCCGTACAGGTAGTATCTAAAATAATCTCTTTTTTGGTCGTTGAATAATTTTTCTTAGCTTTGTTGAGAAATCGGGGCATGTAAGCTATTGGGTGGTCTTCGCCTGGCTCACCTTGACTGAGGACTGCTCCTAATGCTCCGTCACTGGCATCCATAGTTAATATGAACGGCTTTTCCATGTCCACTGATACTAAAACTGGCGCCTCACACAGGGCTTGTTTTAATACTTTAAAACTCTGGTCCTGTTCAGATGTCCACTCCCACTTCTTGTTCTTCTGCAAAAGGGAGTTGAGGGGTCGGGCTTTGTCCGCGAAATCTTTAATGAAGCGTCTATAGTATCCCGCTAATCCAAGAAATTGTCGGATTTGTGTTTGATTTGTTGGTTTCGGAAAGTTCTTAACAGCCGAAATTTTACTCGGATCTGGTCTTACTCCATAGCAGTCAATTATATGTCCCAAATATATAATTTCTGGAGTTAAAAACTGACATTTATCTATCTGCAAGCGTAACCCTGCATCAGATAGTCGGTAAAATTCTTTATGATTTTTTTTCTCGTGCTCGTCTAGGGTATTTGCATAAATCACGATATAATCTAGAAAAACGTATATTTCTACACTCTGTAAACCTGATAAAACGCAGTCCATTAAACGTTGGAATGTTGGGGGTGCGTTAGCCAAACCAAATGGCATACACACGTACTCAAAATGGCCATACTTGGTGTTGAAAGCAGACTTTTGAATATCCTCCGGTTCTAACTCTATCTGGTGGAAACCCATATCTAGGTCAAAAACCGAAAAGTACTTTGCACTTCCAAATTGTTCCAAAATGTCTACGATGTTAGGTAACGGATCAGCATCCTTTATCGTTTTTGCATTCAATTTACGATAATCAATCACCAATCTATATTTCCTTTTACCGTCCGGTCCCGGTTTCTTGGGAACAATTCTGCAAGGGCTGCAAAATAGACTGTTTGAAAGTCTGATGACACGTGCATCCAGGAGTTTTTGTAGTTGATTAAATAACTCCTCTTTTTGTCCGGTCAGCCCTCTTTCATATTTAACGCGGACCGGGCAAATAAAACAAATGTGAGTATTTCTTCACTATTCGTTGTATTTGTCGCAATTCATGTCTCTTGTGGTACGTTTTTCTCACTTTGTCCATTATAAACTCTGTCTTCTGCATTTTTCGGAGCCTCTCCTTCCAGTGGCAAGTCCAGAAAATCATCATCTTCACTTAGATCAAAATCTTCAAGATGTTGCGGCGAAATTTCAATTTCTACTGGGTCTTCTCTGGTATTAATTGCCATAGCGTAACAATAACCCTTTTCATTAGTTACTGCAGCTTCCCCTATATATACTCCCGGGACAGTCTTGATTAGCCTTAAGTAGGTCTGTCCTTTTACTGAATCTATCGTAGCTGGGATTCTCACGGGTACTTTGGCTCCAGCTGGTAGCTTGAAGATCGTGTTCCCCTTTGATTTATATCCATTCGGATTAAACGGACTCATAAGGGAACTCAAAATTTTCTACGGCTGTCTGGGTGTTCTCAGCAGGTAGTATTTCGAGACTTAGCGGACCATATTTTATGTCTACGTCCACTTGATTTTCAGGAAAGTTCCTATGTACAAAGGGCACTGGAGTTATAGAGTGACTTGCGGTGACTAGTACTTCATCACCGAACATGATATTCACTTTCTCTTCGTAAAGAAACGGATTTCTCAATATGATGTCTTCATGTAATGGTGTACTCGAGGGTAACACATGAAAAATGTGTTTCTTACCCATAATTGTTAGTTTTACTGTTCCTAAAGTGTCAAATCCTTGGGGTGCTATCTCCATAATATTTATAAATTCATCGTGTTCTATTACTACTTCTGGTCGTAGTGAATCATGTTTAACAGCATTTATCTCAGCTCCGGTATCAATGATGCACAGAGCTTCTGGTACCGCTAGTTGTTCTATTGTTAATTTCACTATTGGGGTTCTCTTGACTCTCGTCGTGAGTCGTATAATCTGTGTTGGCCTTCTGATGTCCGGTTTGGCCTCGGGCTGACTGGACGCTGCTGTCCGAATCACGCTAAGGTTCTGGGTTCAAATCTTAGTAGGAGAAATTTTTTTCATTCAATGTAACACTTTATTTATTCTAAATAACCCATTTCGTCAATTAATAGATAACGGTTTTTGAGAATTTTTAATAACATTTTAAAATTGTATATTGCCGAGTACTACAGCCATTGTGTCGATATCTCATCGACGCTTGATTATGTTGCTGCGCGTGCAACCATATAACATGCGTGGCTAGAGCGAAGCGTTGAAAGCTCTGTCTCTCCCTCTGTTCTTTAGTCCGTGCGCCTGTCATTCCGTCTCTCTCTCTCTCTCTCTCTCTCTCTCTCTCTCTCTCTCTCTCTCTTCCTCCGATCCATGCGGCCTACACGGTAGAGAGAGACAGGGAGCCATGTTGCTTTTGGTTGCTTAGCAACCCCCTTATGCTTTACTCGTGTACTCGAGAACATCTCCGCGCGTGTTTGCGTTATTGCGATTCTCGGTATTGCTTTGACTTTCGACTTTTGTCTTTGTGCGTGTTTTGACTTGTATGGCGATTAACATAAAATCACGCCATTTTTTCGTTTTTTTATATTAGCAAACTCGATTTTGACTTTTTATTTAATTTTACAGTGCTTTCGCGTACTTTATCGATTAGGCTTGTTTTTCTTTAATGTTTTTATACGGCTTGTACAGCGTGACTCTATATTTCTGTTAAAACGTTTAGCCTCGTTTAACGCATTCACTTTTATACCGCACTTCACGTGTTATTTTAACTTTTACTTAGTAGTGTCACCCTTCCTTTGTCACCTGAATCTGTTGCCAGACATCGTGAGAGTAGACCTTTTCTCAATTCGGACGTCCTTCAGAATACCTCCTTTACTCGTGATCGTGGGCGTGTAAAGCTGATGAGTTTTCAGGAACTTTTACTTTTCACTTTTCACTTGTGCGTCGTGAAAGACGTGTAAGGACGCATAACCTGTTGGAATGATGCAGGTATACACGTACGTGGCAAGTGAATAAGAAATAATAAAAGAACAGTCACACAGTTTTAAACTATAAACCTGGCTTTATTAGATGATCGGATAATGTGAACGTAAACAGATAAACGTAGTTTGCTCGAAGAGCGTCTTGTCGACTCAAGAGTTTGACAAGAAGTGAAGCGGCGAGCGCGCAGCGCCGACGAGGTCCGCAGCGCGTCACATGGTTGGGGATGAGAATTAGGGAGCGCAAGCATCGGTGGTTGGCGCTACATTTCCAACACAAAGAATATATTCAAATACTTTTTTCTTGTTTAAGTATAGACAGACACTGGATTTGTTTGTGGTACAAAGACAATGTAATACGAATTTTTGATAGTAATAACATAAATATCTTGATGATGATCATAAAACTTTTATTGATAGGCTGTTTCCAAATAAAAATAATTTCGCATATCTTTTAAAAAAGTACAGTATCATACTAATTATTATGATTGCGGTGTTTTTGATATAGCATCTATTTGCAGTTGCTATTGTATTTATTATTTGCCCATGCAATGTTAAAATTAAGGGGGCACACCACCTTTGAAATTAAAATCAAAATTTTTCATTGAAAATTTATAAATACTTATATAACTAAACTAAATTTCGTGTACTATTCTTAGATATAATTACCTTTATTTTGATGGTTTTAGACTTTCTATATACTTCTATAATACCTACGTATAGTAGGAAGTCCACAATTCACTGATCGTGAGATTCCAAAGGAACGAATAGCCCAAATTAGCTCAAACTCCAGGATATTGTTTAAAAGTACATTTTTTTTTTTGGTAGGAGCCTGTGAATCCTTGTAACGGAATGACTGGTGTTCCCTCGCGATAACTCCAAGTGTAGGATTCGGTGGCGGCGGCCACCCCTACCCACTAAACACATATCTCCCTGTACGCCCGACACCAGTCCGGTACGGTTTATCACATTACTTCGAACTGGGCCGCTGTCCTTTGCGCTTACTTTGCGCATTAATTCCTTACTTCCAGTCATTCATAACTACGCTTATATTCTTCCACTCTCGCTCTCGCTTAATTATCCAAACATCCATCATCTTTCTTACCTCGCAAGATACTACCAACGTATGACGCAATGCTTCTCCACGCGTCTTCGCTGGTTATCATCAGTTTCGTTACGTTGTCTGGCGTGATCGTCGTGCCTAGTAATGTCTCAAGTCTCTGTCGCTGCTCGATCCAACGGCTGCACCCGAAAAATGTGTGCCCTGCGTCGTCCCAAGCCTGTCCGCAGTACGTACATTCCAGTGTGGTCACTCTGTTCATTCTGTATAGGTACTTTCGAAAGTACCCGTCTCCCGACAGTAGTTGGGTGAGGTAGAAGTCTACCTCGCCGTGGTTCCTGTCTTTCCAAGGTCCGACCTCCGGTATCAATCTGTGCGTCCACCGACCTTGTCCGTTTGTCGTCCATCTCGTCTGCCATTCTTCCATCGTCCTCGTCCGTTCTTCTGTCGCAGCGTCTGCCCTCCCAGCGTTCGAACTCCGTACGTATAAGCGTTTCCGCTCACGTGCAATGAGATCTATCGGGATTACGCCTGCTATCACGAAGATCGCGTTTTCAGATACGGTCCGGTACGCGCACGTGATTCTTAGTGCCCCGGTTCGTTGAACGCTCGTCATAGCCTTTGCCCGTTTCTTTACCTGCAACGTATCCCCCCATATCTCTGCTCCGTAGAGCATGATCGAGTGGGTTAGAGAACGTCGTAATTACAACGAAGATGATCTTCGTGTAATGGTCGTTTAGGGGGTTCATTTGAATCCCCACGTTAGTACCCGTGAAATTCAAAGGCAAAGTGGTATACTTATGGCTACTGCTTGGAGAATACTGAGAAGTCAACGTTATCATCCATATCATATTTGACTCAGGATCTCACACCTGCTGATATGAGGTTAAGGCTACAGTTTTGCCAATGGGCACGACAAATGATTGCTAATGATCGTCACTTTTTTCAATACGTAATGTTTTCTGATGAAGCAAAATTCAAAAGCAATGGAGAGCTTAACCGACACAACTGTCATTATTGGTCGAATGTTAATCCGCATTGGTACAGGCAGATAGATAACCAAAATCGTTGGAGTCTTGATGTTTGGTGTGGAATTGTTAACGGATACCTTGTAGGCCCATACTTTTTCGATGAAAATGTAAATGGCCATAATTTTTTACAGTTCCTGAGAGAACGTCTTCCAGTACTTCTTGAAGAAGTAGATTTATACACAAGAGCAAGAATGTGGATTCAATTAGATGGAGCTCCTGCGCACTATGCTCGAATAGTTAGACAATATCTTAATCAAAATTACCGTGACAGGTGGATTGGACGCACTGGACGTGGAGATTTGGGTGTTCGATGGCCACCGAGATCACCGGATATGACATCACCCGATTTCTATTTGTGGGGGTATTTGAAAGATGTTGTTTATGAACATGAAACTACAACAAGGGAAGATATGATCCACAGAATTCAAACCGCTTGTGAAAACATCCCAAGAGCTGTATTACTCAGAACAGTAGAACATTTTCAGCAGCGAATTGAATTGTGTATTCAATTGTGGTGTCTTTGAGCACCTGCGTTGAATTTTGAGCAAAAGTGAGAGGCAATGGGACTCACTCTAATCAAGCACCCCGAAAAGTGAGAGGCAAGCGGACTCACTCTAATCAAGCACCCCGAAAAGTGAGAGGCAAGCGGACTCACTCTAATCAAGCACCCCGAAAAGTGAGAGGCAAGGGGACTCACTATAATCAAGCAAAAATTGAAAGGAAAACAATCTTAGGCTGATACTTCTTATTTGACCTTGAATTGACCTTCTCAAGGTCACTAAGGCAAACTTGAAATGTCATTTCCGACGTAATTTTTTCCGCTGCTCCATATTCCGAGGTCAAAAATAGGGGTTCCCGTTAAAAAAATACAATGACCTTCAAATGACCTTGAAAATCGAGTTCAAGGTCAAAGGTGTTGGTGTCATTAGATGGCCCCTTTTGCTCCCTTCAACTTTTGTCAAGGTCATCTTTCGACATCAGTAAAATAAAACCAGACAAACAGCTGTTTAGCAGATTTTTTGTTATTTGACCTTGAATTGGCCTTCTCAAGGTCACCAAAGCAAACTTAAAGTATCCTTTCCGACGTAATTTTTTCCGCTCTATCCGGTTCCAAGGTCTAAAATAGAGGTTCCTATCTAAAAAAATCACAATTACCCTCAAATGACCTTGAAAATCGAGTTCATGGTCATAGGTTTTTGTGTCATTCGATGGCCCCCTATACCCCCTTCAACTTTTGTTAAGGTGATTTTTCGTTAAAATTAGTTTTTCCATGGCTTTTTGTCGTGGTCGGATTAAAATGAAACACCCTGATGCACTCTCACTCTCTTGCACGCTATTGGTTGTCGCTCGATTTAGTCAGTCTCACACATGAGAGCTGACACGTTCGCAACTATGGCCAGAAGCTATATGTGTTACGTCCTGAACTTATGAGAGTTGTCACCAAACAGTAACTCTACGGGTTGATTTGCTGTATAAGCACAGATGACGACAAAGTTTTAAAACGCAGAGTCTTAGCGTCATCGGTGCCTGACTATCTTCGCGATCTAAGAAAGAACAGCCTCCAGTAGCCACCAGAAAGTCTTTTAAACCGCCATTGATCTTCATGCATTTTTTATTCTAAATCCAACACTGAGATTTATAATGCAAATTAATCTTCCATTAGTAGTCAGTTAAGAAGGACATCACTCCTATCGTTACGATTGTATGACGGACTAATATTATGTTAGGCTTTTGGAAGATGCAATCGACTTTTCGTGCAACGAATTGTGATAAGGAGAAAGAGAGAAAGAGAATATTTAGTGAGGCATGTGGCCTGTGTGTGTGTATTTCACTTATCTTGTGTTTTGTTCTGCTTCTGACCTGCTCTGGTATCAGCTCATCCTCTCAGTTGGGCGTCGGCTCAGCTTTCAGAGCGAATAGATCTCGAGTATGAATAAGCGCGTCAGGAATAAGGAGTTTAAGGATTTAAATGTGCACTCGCGGTTTAATTCTCAATCAAGTTTATTCAACACAACAGAATTTTGTTTAACGCTTGCTCGCAACTAACGCATGTATCGTAAAACTATTATAATTTTCCTTAGGAACGACAAACGACAGCATCAGTATTCTAAGTCCGATATGATCAAAAATATTATAAGTCTCGACAGAAGTTGCACGTAAAAAGTTAAAGTCCGACGCGACGTACCGGTCCGGATTTGGGAAGAGGTTCCGCGTTGCAATAATTTTTAAGAGATACTGTTCTTTCTGGTCTTGTGCCCTGGGCCTTTTATACCCTATAGCATCCTCGCCGTCATCCCCTCTGTATATATGTATTAGTTCGTGAGGAAAGGTAGTTCGGCCAATCAGAAGCTTAGATGCTGTATATTTTTTATATGGTGTTGTTTACTTGCTTCTCTCTTACTCCCCCTATGTTATGCAGATCATCTTCCAAACGGAAAAGCTCCAGGGGTCAAAACCCCCGGGGTGAGTTTCTGCCAGGACAGGTGGTGAACCCTGGTGGTGAAGTCGCTGGACCTCGGTAGGTCAGTGAATGTTAACGTGCATTTACCGGTCGCGTTGACCAAGCATATCTCAGTCCGTGCCTTGTACGGTTATGATCGAAAATGCCGAGTAGTCAGGTGGCCTAGGAGGCGGGAAGAAAGGAGTCTCAGGAAGAGTTGAAGGAAGTGGATCAAATGAAGTGAGGCTCCCAGAGTATCAAATCCCATTGGCCAATTGGCGAAAGGCTTTTCAGGAGCCGTTTAATCAGACACAGCACGAAAAATCACTAGGAGTATGTTATGCAGAGCAACTTCTTTCTTCTATTATTCTAGCCGCTGCCAATGTCTTCTAGGTGTCTCGTAGTCAAGTGCGGGCGCATCGTGTTGTTGTGCACGTGCCAGAGGTCTGTACCCCGTGTATACGGTGGCTTACGCGTCCACTATTCTACCTGCACTCTCCTCTTCCGCTGATAGTCGCCTTCCCCTCTAGTATCGGCTCAATTTTTCATGCATCTGACAAGTGTTAGTGCCTTCCCTCCTGTCTCTGCATGCGCTCTCCTCCTTCGCTGACTGTCGCCGTCTTCCGATTCTGTATGAGTAGGTATGTGTGTGTGATAGCTTTCGGATTTGATTTTTTTTTAATTTAACTTAAGTTTCCCCTCATCGTGTTTTACAATCTTTAATGATTTTATTTATTTCTATTCGGATTTTGTCACGTTTTTGTTTCTGTTTTTGATAACGTTGCGTTTCTCGTTTCTATCTCATTTAATTGATTATTAAATATGCTCAGATATTCCTAACATCGTATTTCTATCTCTAATTTCTTTATTGACTTTCTATTTAGAGTTTATTTATTTTAACTTTTGCTGAATTCTAATGGGAAGGATGTTGGTTGACTAATTTTATTATAATTGATCTTATTACATTTTTATTATAAAAATATTAAAATGCCAAAGAAGTGAGCATTTCACATCTGTCTGTCCGACGGACCGCGACTTACACGCTTGCGCAACGTCGCGTTTCAACGATGCGCGAATCTAACCGATTTTGCACCTCGTTACAAACATATTTTCTTTATGTAAAAAAAAATATAGAGAAATTTCAGAATCATGAAAATTTTTTTCATTTTAAAAAGCATGTATTATTTAGCAATTCAAAAAGTCTTCGTAAGAAGTTAGAAACATTAATAAATTTGGTATAACGTTGTAACGTATGCAAATAAAATTGTAGTTGTTCACCTATGAGTAAAATGAAACGGGCATGACAAGTTACGTAGTATCTTAAGAAATTTTTGTAATTGATCAATATATTACCTAAGTTATGAAACCCCTCTGAATTTCCATTTTTTAATATTTGATAAATTATTGCAAAAATAAACAATTCCATAAATTTTTATTTTCAGAAATATGCCAATTCCTTTGAGAAAGAAAAAATAGGTATGGTAGAGCTTCCGTATCTGAGCGAAGAACGTTTACAAGAAATGGGTGTGCCCCTAGGACCAAGACTGAGAATTCTTCAAGAAGCAAGGATATCTGTTTGCAAAAATACAGTTTATGTCATTTAATTTTTAAATTTACTTTATTCGAGAACTGCTGAAATTGTGTTTTTAATCCATATAAGTATAATAAAATATATTTGTGTTTCCACTATATTAAGCGTGATTATAAAAAGCATTAATATGCAATAATTGCGTAATGTCCCACGTTTATACTCTTAAATTATATATTTGTACATCCTGCGAACCGGCAACCGTGTGAGCACGTAGAGAGTGCATACGGATCGCAGGTGCATCCGATTGCGACATTGCACAACCGAGCGCCGAAAATCGGAGCGAGTGCTCTGACCTCTGAGTCAGCACTCTTCGTGCGCGTGAAAGACGACTGCAAGGCGTACATGTCGATCCTTTGTGGCGAATGCTGATTGGATACCGCGATCTTTCTTATCTCAATTTCATAACTGCGTGAATCGGTACCGAGGCTTTAAAGACTCCGGAGCCGATCCACGCAGCGCATTTTTGCGTAGTGACTTACTCACTGACGGCTACAACTGATTCTAAGATGAAGCGGCGGTGTTTGCTAGTGTTAGTGTTTGGAGCGTACTAAATCCGTCCAACACCTTGGGAGCGTGCTAAATCCGTCCCTTGGCATAGCATACACCGGAGAGTCCTTCGAATACAGATCTGTGCCACAGAGGGAAGTACAAGCTAAGGTCCATCGAGGGGAATCTCCGGTGTTAGCAAGAGCAGTTGACCAACCCTATTTTAAATTGCCACGTGAACGCGTGTAGATAATAAAGTCAGCATCTGCCACCAAGGGTGATTAGAACCATCTAGAGTGCGCAGGATTATAATAATAGTAAGTTGTTAAGATAAATCATATGTACTTTACAAATAAATAAAACTAAACTTACTAAATACTACTGTAAAACGACAACATCCTAAGCTACATATAGCTAAACTCCGTCAACTCTGTAAACTTAACGTCTGTGAAGTGCTCTGAGCCAATGAAAATATATCAATTGATATAAATAAAACTCTTCTGTACTAAATTGATAATAATATCTAAACCCCAATCTAAACAAATAAATTCGAATCAGCTTCGCACCCACGACGTGCAGGTAAGAGTACTTTACTTGTGGACTAACCATCAGCATCCACACGCAAGACGAGTTAAGCGGACATAACGCGGAGTCCGCAGGACACCGAAGTATCAGAAGCGACTTGTCTGCAACGACCATAAGTACAGCGGACACTCACACGTCCGCCAAACGCAGTCGAGGACAGAATACCGTCCGCACGCAAAATACGCGTCCGCCAAACGCAGTCGAGGACAGAATACCGTCCGCACGCAAAATACGCGTCCGCGCAGACTCCCCATGTACACAATATAAACATAATTGCAAACACTGAAAATCTCACATACACGGCATAATACACCATTAGCACAACTCAAAAATTACACGCACTTTGAAAAACATTCAAAATATTGGACCATATTTGAGATATAAACGCAATACACTATTTTCGATCACACAAAGACTCAAATTTTTAAAGGAAAAAGAGAAATTTTAAAATCACTTGAAATCCGATTAAAAAGTTTATCACATGTTTTTTTTTTTTAATATTTAGCATTGGAATAGAAGCACTCGTGGTCAAACACAAAGAGTTCACACGTAAAATCAACAATTAAAAGCACTTTGCACAAATCTCGAGAAGTATACATTTTTTTTTTAATTAAAAGCAAAATCATTACAAAACTTTATTTCTTACAATGGGAAAGAGCAAGTGAAACGTAGAATTGCATTTCTCGCTAGTCCACATATATAATACAAAGTATCTTCTCACTTTATACACAAAATTTTATCGTGCACTGACACTCTCAATACCTTAGCACTATATAAACACCGCTGAAGCACTAGACAGGAGCACAAGATACACAGAACACTTTATTTTACCCTTGCCTTAAAACTCGTGAATCCAGTTGATTTTTCGCCAAAAGCCCCAAATTTTGTTGTATAGTACTGGTGGACGAGGTTGAACAGCTTGAATTTCGACTTCTTGCTCTAATACAGCATCTATTGGACCAATGTAACGTTCTTGAAAGATGTTTCTGAGTCTGAAAAGTATAAATTAAGTTAATAAGAGAATTAGTCGCATTTTTGAACGAGTATTTTTATTTTTCAAGATAACTTTAGAACAAGGCTAAGAACAAATATTTTAAGGTTAAAGCTAAAGAGGCTAAGGTTTTTATTCTAAACAAGAAAATTCAGTAAAATTAGAATCAGTAACTTATTTTCAAAGCATAGTTTAGAAATTAAGACCGTGTGATAGCATAAATATTTAAGGTTCAGACAAATTTTGACAATCAATGTAACGATTAGCTTAAATTTGACAAAATATTGGTGTAAGTTCGAATAAAGAGACTCCTGATTAGATTAAATGTGCAAAAACATTACCCAGATGTTATATACCGTCATCCTTGTATGAATATACAAGCCAGTTTTGGTAGTATGCGCCTTTCCCCTCACATTGAATGAGTACGCCCCTGCAAAAAACAAAAAGAGAAAGATTCATTAGACACAAAACAACGAGTCCTTGAAGCTCAATATTAATTTAAGTTTAATTATCATCAGAAAAGAACACTCATCTGAATAAGCGGCGACAGGTGTGCACTGCTTGGGGTAGAGAGTCCTGGGCTCACACTCATATTTCCTGTTTTCACTAATAAACACTGTCCAAAAATCACCGACACAGGTAGAGAACACACTCGCGGACCAACAGATTACACGTGCGCACCATTTTTACCGCAATTTAATAGCAATAATCGAAAAACAAAGTACGCGAGGCGACGCGATTGAGGTTAGCCATTGCAGCATAGCAGCCGACGGCACGTGTTTGTTCAGAGCGAACGCGAGCGCGCTTGCATGCGTGCGAGCATGGTCACTAGGCGTGGCTAGGGACTTTACAGCGGTGCGAGACTAGACGCGCGCAACTGACGCGGTCGAGTCAAGATAGAGTCCAGAAGCAGAGAGAGCGCGCGGCAGCCATTTTAAGCGGGCGCGGAATTCAAATAGTGAACACGAAGATTTAACATTTTTAGGGTTTTACGACAATAATAATTATTATTACTAATTAGCATAAATTTAAAAATACGTTAATTTAACCTTCTTTTTGCATAATAGATAAATAAAATCTTTTTGGTTACTTTGATTATTCCATTTTACGTGAACTATTATTTTTACCCCTTTTACGAACATTACGTACCTATTTTCCATTACTTTATAAACCCCCTTTTGCAGAACACGGGACTTTAGTAATTTTTTTGTTGTTTTGGGGTCATACATTTTGTATGTTTCCAAAGTACAAACTTCTTAAAATTTTCTTTTTGAATTTATGAGTGAAACTTCTTGAAATAAAGTGATATTAGCGACAAGTGAGAGTGGTGACACAAGTTACGCAAAATTCTACAATTAATTAAAAATAAATTGGGTAAGAAGAAGAAAGTCAAAGTAGCTGAAAGCTTATTAAAGAACTCCAAGTATCATAAGAGTGCAAGAGAATCCATTGACGACACGAGTGACTATCTAAATTATCTAGAAGGTACACAGCACTTATTCGAAATGACAGGAAACGCCTCAAACAACGACAATTCAACCAATGCAGAACCACAAGATGCCAGTATGCTTCTAATGGGCACCATGGCAAACAGTTTTGCACTCATGAACTGCATAAGCGGCATTCCGAGTTTTGATGGTAAAAAGAATCTTCGAGACTACATACAAGATCTGAGGAACGCCAGTGAATTAGTTAGTGATCCAATCAAGCCTCAATTTTTACAACATGCTCTACATAAAATAACGGGATCAGCGAAGAAAAGCCTAAACAATAAAAAGTGTAGAAGATTTGATACAACATCTAAAACAGAGATTTGGACCCGGAAGAAATTTCAGTTATTACAACAATAAAATAAAAAACGTGAGAATGAGGGAACAAGAGACAGTAGGCGACTTTTATGACGAAATTAACGTACTTCTAAGCAGCGCCAAGAATGCGTTAAAAGAAGAAAAAGGAGAAGAGTTCAAAAATGAAATGATGGCACCATTGGAAACTTTAGCAGTGGATATATTTATTAAAGGTTTACCTGCAAATATGGCTGAACCAGTGGACTACAGTAAACCCAATGATTTACGAGAAGCTTATGAAGAAGCAGTGAGGTTAGAAACTAGAATGGAAGCAAAAATAATTCCAGATTCGAGACCATACAGAGGAAGAAACAGATACTATAATAATCAAGATAACTACAATGGGCCACAAAATGGTGACAATTATCGTCATTATGGAGGATACCGGCATGAGAATCGCTATCAAAATAATCAGCAAAATAATTCAGATTACGTAGGGTACGTGAATGATAGAACATACGACGGACCGCAACAAAATGAACCTCAAAATCATTTCCCGCAGAATAATTATCAAAACAATTGTCGAGATAATAGCTATAGAGAAAAAGGGTATCAGAACAATTACAGCAATCAAGGTGGACGAGGTGGTTACAACCGTAGCTATAACAACGGGCAGCAACAACGCAATAATTGGCAGGCTTGGAATAGCAACGGGAAGAGGGGGAATCAACAAATATTTGATCATGAAACTGGGAGATACTACGATGCACCGCAATATCCGGATAGAAGAAATGACACTAATTGGCGCAATAATCATTAACAACATAATGATCAAGCCCAGAGAGGTAATTTAAACTACCAAGAGGCTCGCCACGACCCCAGGATGGCGAGCCAAAGCCAAGGTTACCCGAGACAGAACCAAATGCACTTAATGCAAAACCAAAGCACCAATCAAGTCCAAAATCAACAGATGCCCAGAAATACGGACCAGCAGCATTATCAGCAACAGTTACAGGCGTACAACCAGAACAAAAACACGAACCCAGCGGGTCCGAGCAACAATCAGCCGAAGGCACCAGTGATAGCAATTTTTACAAGACCAGAGAACTATCAAGAATGTGGTTCACAAACTGTAAAGGATCTCAAAATGTTGATTGGGAGGACGACAAGGCCACAGCAGTAAGGATAAAAATACCAGTTGGAGCCACTAAACCATGGGTGGAAGTCATGATTGACAATGGAGTCACAGTAAACTTAATTAAAGCAAGTGTATTGGATGATGACATGCCCATCGGTACTGCTGCATTTGATGGGATGTTAGGACGAAACTATCTAAAGAAAGAAGGAGCTGTAATATCTTATTACAAGAATGCGCTAATGATAAGCGGAGATGTAATGCACCCCATATCATTTATTGGACATGAAGAGGAACATAACCCGAGAAATATTAAAAGAGGATATAAGTGTAAACAAACAAATGAAGTGCCAAAAGTAGAATCTCCTCAAAGTAAAAAAGTGAACCTATGAACCAAAATGATGAAAATATAGCTGATCAAATTGGAGGTACCGTAAATCACATAATCAAAGCCAAAACCCGACAAGTGATCCAAATCAATCTGATAAAAACCGAACTAAAAGAAGTATACATACCGAGAATAGATGTGGGAAACAAACATCTATTTCTAGGAGAAGGTGTAGTAACCAATATAAATAATACTTGCAAAATGATGGCCATCAATACGAATGAGGAACATGTCATCATAGAAGTGGATCCAAAAGAACTTCTACCATTTGACACAGGACCAGATTTCCTGCAAGAAACTGACAGTGAGTTTAATGGCGACATGATTGTGGACCAAATAAAGAGACTAGAAAGAGTAAAAGAAGCAATCAGGAGAGATCATTTAAATCGAGAAGAATTGGACATAGTCGATTGGATTATCGAAGACTACTTGGACCGATTTCTGCTCACAGGAGACAAACTTCCACGCACAGATATGATTGAACATCATATACATCTAGAAAACGGTGTACCCATCAATACCAAGCAATATAGACATCCTCCGCAACATAAGCAAGTTCTAAGAGACAGCGTGGAAAAGAAATTGAGAGACAGAATAATAAGAGAGTCTAATTCTCCGTGAACTCACCTATTTGGATAGTACCCAAGAAGCCTGACAGTCATGGCAATCCACGATGGAGAATGGTTATTGATTTTAGAGAATTAAATAAGAAAACAATTAGAGATGCATATCCATTACCAAATATTGCAGATATCATGGACCAATTAGGAGGTGCAACATACTTTTCTATCTTCGACCTGGCAAGTGGTTTTCAACAAATACCAGTGGTACCCGAAGACTGCTATAAAACTGCCTTCACTACAATCAACGGACATTATGAGTACACCAGAATGCCAGAAGGATTGAAAAATGCCACAGCGACTTTCCAAAGACTGAGGGAGGCGAAATTAGTTCTACAACCAGACAAAATTGAATTTTTCAAAAAAGAAGTGGGTTTTCTAAGGCACATAATCAGTGCAAGAGGCGTGGAATCAAATCCAGAGAAAGTTGCAGCAATAGCTAAATTAGCCACACCCAAAAACGCAAAGAATATAAGAGAAGTACTTGGAATGTTGGGCTATTATCGAAAGTACATGAAAGATTTTGCTAAAATTGCAAAACCATTAAATGACTTATTGAAAAAGAATGTGAAATTTGAGTGGACTGACAAGTGCGAAGAAAGTTTTGAAAAATTAAAGCAGTGCCTCATGGAAGAACCCATATTACAATTTCCTGACTACAATAAAGAATTCACTCTGACCACTGATGCATCAGACTACGCAATCGGAGCAGTCTTGAGCCAAGAAAAGGACGGATTTGATCACCCAGTCTAATATTTATCGAGGGCCCTAAACAAAGCTGAAAGGAATTATTCCACAACGGAAAAAGAATGCCTAGCGGTACTATATGCTCTACATCAGTTTAGACCAAACTTATTGTGCCGCAAATTTACACTGGTGTCCGACCATGAACCTTTAAATTGGATGCATAGCAGAAAAGACCCTGGACAAATGCTAATGAGGTGGATGTTCAGGTTCACAGGTTATGAATACACATTTAAATACAAACCTGGAAAATTAAATAAGAATGCTGATGCTTTGTCAAGAAATCTTCCAGAAATGACTGAAAAGGAAATTAACGAAAATTTGCCGAGAATCGAAGTAATGGCAATTGATGAGAAAACAAAAGAAGATCAAAATAAAACTAAAGACAAGGGACCCATGCAGAACACCGGCTTTCGCAGCAGAGCTCAATCAGCATCCGAAAAGACCACTGCATCCCGACCCAGAGGCAGACCCTTAGTGGCTAAAACAAATAAAGAACCACCAAAAGTAAATCATAGCGTGATAGCACAGAGAACGAGAGCGAAACGCACACAGATACCAAGTCCAGTAGGGCAGTACATTCAACAAAGAAAAGCAACCAAAACATTCAAAACCATCGATCCAAAGAAATCCGTACAAGCGAAAGCGTCAACCAGGGTTGAAGAATCGACAACAGAAATGACCTCTGTCAAAGCCAGAGAGTTGCCAGAAAGTTCGTCCAATATAGATTCAGACACTTCTATGACAGTAAACCCGTCTAGAAGATCATGGCTATCGTCCACAGCCAACGAAGATAGCGACTTAGATAAACCACCATTGCCAGACCCTAGATACAGTGGGTTACGAGTGGAAGACTCAGAAACAACAGAGGACGAAAAGCAGGAAATACCAGAAAATGAGGTATTCTCTTCAGAGGACAATCAAGACAAAACTATAAGTAATATTGCCATCGAGTTAAGTGCAGTAGAAGGATCTCAAAGTGAAGAAAACACTGATGAAGACTCAATAGAAAACCTGTCCATAAAAACAACTCTGACAAAACAGGAAGTGGAAGAGGCTAGTAGAAAATTTGAAGAGAGTATGAGAAGATATGAAATGGATAAAGGAACGGATATCAGCGAATCAGGGACTGAAATAGAGATACAACTAGAACTACCTTCGCATTTCTCAGATGATGACAATATGCCAGAAGACGTGCGTAAAACCATCTACATGTCCGACCCAAGGTTCGAAATGGAAAGTGTCGTAGACGATGTATGGAGAAAAGGTGTCCAGAAACTAATAAAACGAGCACGAGAGAAACTACAAGAAGCATCAGGTCAAGAAAATACAGGAGATGAATCAGACGTCGACAGTGTAACAGATATTATATACCTCCACCAGTAAGAAAAACCTTATCTGTGACACCTACGATCAAAAGTGACAGCCCTACAGCCAACAGTACACCCAGAAACAAACTCAAAAGCAAAAGAAAACTAGGAGTACTGAGCGAGATAGAGGCCGAAGAAAGGTCAATAATAGACATAAGATTTTCGAAGCCACCGGAACCAATCATGCCATTTCTTATACCTACACCACCAGACTTGGAACCGCTAAATAAAAATTGTGATTCCCACCAAGTCGATGAAGAATCTGACAGTGCTTTAACCCATATGACGGCAAGAATGATACGCGCTCCTCACAACATAATCACTGTGAGAGAATGTCTCATACACAAGAGGGACAATCTTGTGTATTTCTTATCAGCCGATTGTAACAACACATGGTCCGTCACCAGACTGCTAGAAGAAATAGGAGCCATTGATTTAGCAAAAATAAAAAACAAGAAACCAAAGTCAGGACAAGTGATAATTACTCCTTTTAAGAAACATCACATATTTACGGTGATAGTGAAAGACAAATACTTCAACACCATCAAAATACCGAATCTACGTGAAGCACTCATAAACCTAAAACAAATACTCGTAGAGAAAAGTATCAAAAGCTTTCGAGTGGCCAGAAAAGGAGATATCTTGGACCAACTAGGATCTCCAACCATCATAGAAATGCTCTGTGAACACTTTCACAGAAGTGGGATAAGAGTAACCATGTGTTATGGCAAGGCAGAAGTACCACCTGAAAAGCACAGAAAAGAGATAATCAGCCATCTCCATGATAGTCTAGCGGGAGGACATAAAGGAATTAACCAAACTTATCAAAAGATAAGAGAACGGTACTATTGGCCCGGAATGAGGAACGACGTTCAGGACTACATCAGGCGATGTGAATTGTCAAGAACAGAAAATAGAACGATTTAAGACAAGAGAACCAATGATCATCACGGACACACCAATAGAAGCTTTCGACAAGGTCTCAATTGATACCGTAAGAAAACTTAAAATGACACCAAGAGGAAATTGGCATTTGTTAACGATGCAGTGCAATCTAACAGAGTACCTTATAGCAATACCTATCAAAAATCTGCACGCAACAACGATTGCAGATGCATTGGCGAAATATCTCATTTGTCAATTCGGAGCCCCGAGAGCAATACTCTCAGACAGAGGAAACAGTTTCTTGTCAAATATAGTTGAATCTCTACTAAAGTTATTTAAAATAAACCACTTAACAACCTCGGGATATAGACCTCAAACAAATGGATCACTAGAAAGAAGTCACGCTCTGCTCATAGAATTCATCAGAATATATACTGAGAAATATGATGATTGGGATCACCTAACACCATTTGCAACCTTCACATATAATACTAGCATACACGCGGCAACCAATTTTACCCCTTTCGAACTGGTTTATGGGAGGGTAGCGCGTTTTCCCTTAAGGATACCATCTGATGAAAAATTAAGAACCTATAATGTTTACATGCAAGATCTAGTACTAAGATTGGAGGAGATGAAATTTTTAGCAGGCGAAACCCAAATAGCTAACAAAGTGAAAATAAAAGCGAGATATGACAAAAAGGTTAGAGCGTTTAAGGGCAAAGTGGGCGGATATGCTAGGTTAATTAACGAACCCCGAGTCAGTAAATTTGATGCATACAGAAACAAACCCTTGAAAATCATTGAATTCGTTGGCAGGAAAAACGTAATTTTAGAATATCCTAATGGCAAAAGAATTCGAAAACACATTGATAAATTAAAACATGTAGAGGACGACTCTGATACCAATTCTGATTAATAAATCGCGATAAGTGTAAATAAATTGTAAATAATATATATATATATATATATATACATATAACTACATTTTATGAACCCCCACTAACTCACATCTAAATTTGCAGGATGAATAAATTAAATAAAATTTTGATTATAATTTTTAATATAATAATAATGACCCAAAGTCAACCCCATATCAAATAGACCCATTGGACCCGAATCCTGGCATCTACTTCGAGAGAGTGGACGTCATGAGGACAAAAAGAGCTGACTGGAAAATTCAAATCTACATCGACGTAGATGAATTCATGCAGATACACGCGCCATTGGACTCATACAAGGCCGTCTACAACAGCTGTCTGACGCGAATCGAGGAAACTAAATGCAAACATGCATTAGGACTGGATTTTATAAAATTAAAGGACCAAACTTTGAAAGAAGTCCAAAAGCAAATAAATGAAACCATCAAAACAATGACACACCAATCGTATCCAGCAGTAAGAAACCCCAGAAGCATTCGAGTGAAAAGATAGCACCCCTAGAAATAATAAGAATAGCACCCCTAGGAATAATAGGCTCAATAAGCAAAAGTTTATTCGGTCTAGTCACCTCTGATGACGTGGACAACATCAACAAGAACATAGACACGTTATTTCAAGACCAAACGAAAATCGTGCAGATAATGGATCAAAATGCGCACATAGTCTAAGCGCAATTTGAAGAACTATATAATAACCAAAAACCACCAGAAAGTTCTCCAAGGATTCGAAGCAAGCTTAAACAAAACAGTAAACAAAATGTTAAAAGAAGAGGATGGACTAAAACATCTAATAGAAATAACCGTGTACGTGAGGCGCCTAGAATCAACACTGGACCACTCAATAAAAAGCAACGAGAAGGTCTTAAAAGTACTCAGATCCCTGAAAGAACGAAAGATCCATCCGGAACTTATAACAACAAGCATGCTACATCAAATTATGACGGACGTAAAAAGAACCAGCGAAAATCTGGACTTTGCCATACCCACAGAACACTTGAGAATAGAAGAAATAATTAAAATATCGAAAATTGAGGCGATTCATCAAAACGGAAGAACCATTGCCGTGATACATGTGCCACTTGTGGACAGAGATCCATATCAGATTTACAAACTACATTCGGTGGCAGTGCCACAAAACAAGCAAAATCAAACAACGGAGATAGTGTTCGTGGAACCATGGCAAAAATATCTGGCAGTAAATTCTAATCAAGAAAAATACATTAAATTCAATGCAGAACCCACAATCACCACGTACCAATCACAATGTACCAAAACGCATTATGCCCTCATATGCCCAATACTTGGTCCACTTGAGAGCACACCGACATCAAAGGACTGTGAAGTAACAATGCTATTGAATCCCAACACGGCAGCACTAAAAACTTGTGACATAAGATATGGAACCAGTGCAAAAACCCAATGGAAATATTTAGAAAATGACCAATCATGGCTATACTCAGTTGTTAAACCAGAACAAATGCGAATTTCATGCACGAACGAAGGAGACACAAAAACAAAACTGGAGAAAGCCGGAATAATACGACTCTCACCAACGTGCGTTGGCAGGACCACAGACAGCATGATATTTGGATAAGAAACCAAATCCAGTCGAACCACATATTTGTATAAGCCCGAAATTGATCTAAAAATACATGACATGTATCCCATTCTCAATGAAAAGGACCAGAATCTTGATAACAATGCACACCAAAGCATTGACATAATTGGACCTAAATCTGATTTTAATCAAGCCAAACCCTTAAAACAAATGATAGAAAAATTAAGTGACTTGAAAGAATACAAAAGGCGAGAATATAAAACAAATACACTCTTATATAGTAGTCTAACTTTCCAACTGGTAATGATAGCAAGCATCATAGTATTAATAATGGGAATGAAGTGCGGAATGATGATACCGTGCCCAAAATTAAATAAACAAACATATAAAATACCCCAAACTAAAGAACCCAATCGCGATAACCCCATAATTGAAACAAATCTAACAGAGACCCCTAGTACTTCTAAATCAAAATGCAATAAATTAAGTGAATCCAAATCATTCATAATAGAAACACAATTTAAAAATGAAGCAGAATGCGATTATTAACATACCCCTGTATACGAACCAAGCTTTAGCAGTACATACCCTAACACCAAAAAATCTATATTTACAGAAAGTAACAAGATGACCACGGCAGCTACAAGCGTATGAATATTCTGCGACATACAAGTACCAGTTTGGACCGTTGTGCGAGAATTTGAACAAGTTAGGAAACCACGGTGCATTTTTACCGAAAAACACCGAACAGACCCCGGAAGCAAAAAAATCAATATAACTTATGATACAATAATGGAGACCATGCGAGCCAGAGATTTGAAAACCATACTCATAAGAGAAAATAAGTTCAGAAGACCAGTTAGAGCAGTACCAGTACCGATAAGAAGGACCCTACCCAATGAGAACATCCCTATACCAGAAAAAAGAAACCCTTCAGTCCAAAGCGAAGTACGAGTAGTAACCAACACGCAGCAATCAAGAGAAATGACTAAAAATAGGCTATTTTGCATTTTACCCTGGCAAGGCGTCGACAAAGAAAAAGATGAGGCTTTTTTCCAGCACTTTGCGAAGTTTGGAAAAATAGTATATTATGAGACCATACGAGACAAAAAGGGACGTTTATCATACGGATACGTTCAATATTTTGAAGAATCTGACGCAGAAACAGCAAGGAAAAATAGTGACCCAATATACAAGGCAACCTTTGCTGAACCTAGAAAGAGAAAAAAAAACAGAGCGAAAATGGAACAAATGCAAAATTCCACCCGTATTGTAAGAAAGATATCGACATAAGTCTGTATGAATTGCATGACTAAATTTGCAAGAAACAATCAACATGTTCCCATTCTAACTAAAATCAGAAAGGAGGTTAAGCCGGAAATAATTCAACAAAAAGTACCAACGATAAGCAACATCGTAGAACCAAAGCTACCAAAACTATTAAAGTTACCAGAGATGTCAACCCCAAGTGATACCATAGAAGTCGAACCAGAACGAGACACCACCATAAATCAAGAAAAACGTTTAATTTTTTATCTGGACCCAACTAACTCGTACTTTGTAACTCGCGTTGAAAATAAAAATACCCCTAAAAATGTTTTAGAAAAGATGGATGTAGATGAAAACTCTAAAGAATAAAATAAAGTAAAAACCCCATTGCAACCAAAAATATTTCTCCTCCTATCATGATCCTAATTAACAAACTAACCGCACATACAAAAACACACAAAGACAACACAAGTATTAAACAAACATAGAAATAGAAAGGGGAACATTAATGATGACAATATGTGAGTCACAAATGACCATATTAATTGAAATGTCCCCGTTCATTTCTCCCTATAACCAAATTTCCACAAACAACCAACTAGAACTAAATAATAATAAAAAAAAAAATCAACATTATCAAACCCCATAATAATAAATGGACGAAAACTAGGAACCCCTAAAAATAAATAAATTGCATGACCAAATATGCTAAATCATACCATACAATCATACCTTTTGTCTTTAATTTTCCTTTTGTTATAGGAAAATGGATCAAAACAAAGTAGACGTCTTGGACATCACGGACATGGGAGGCGCCAAGGTCCACATAAAGTTCAAAGGCAGAGAAGATAGTGCCATGAAAAACTTCAAGATACATGGACCATGCGTCGTTTCCATCACATCGACAGCAACTCCATACCTATACATAGCAGACGTGCAATATGCAAATGAGGAAGACAAGAAAAAAGCAATTAAAGCATACACCAAGCCCAAGTATCAGAGTATAATGGAGAAAATGGGATACATAGAAAACAAGGGTTTAGTTAAAAATCTACAGGGTAGAATAGAACCGATAAAAGCCATACCTAATCACAACAAAGAGGGTCTAGGTGCAACAGCCCTAGACTATTATGAGGACCACCAAAACATCGGATTCATCACCGAGTAGAAACAATCATTACCAGCAATCATGGAAGAACCAGGAGAAGTCATGAAAGCAAATAAAATAAATGAAAAATCCATAACAATAGTCATAAAGGGAAACCCAGCACACATAGAAGCAGATCTAAAACAGCTTGGACCATGCGATATTAAAAAAATATACATGGACCAACAAGGACGTACCAGGCTGGCAATCACATATTAGATCTCAATACACAACAAGAAAGCTATAGAGTACGCAACAGGCCTAATAAAAAAACCGACAACACAATGCCTGATACAACTGCAAAGGGCCAACCAAGATTGGACATCCCTACATCCATGGTACCAGCTACAGAAATGGCACCACAATTGGTCTTCCCATTTTTGCCACCCGCATTACGACCACCATTATTCGCAACACCGACAACACCACCATTATCGGCTAAACCGGAAACAAAACCAAGCGAGAAACCTGTACCAATGCCACCACTAATTACCGGACCATTGGACGTTACAGCGGGACTGCGATTCTGTGCCCAAATACCTTTGGGCATGAAATTCGAAGAATTTACGAGAATTTTTGGCACATTTGGAACATTGGATCATATAACTTTCGTGCTGCACAAAAATCAAGAGCCAGGCACGCCATTGCGCAAGTACCTTGCCTTCGTGCAATACTTTGGAAAAGAACACGCGAAGAAGGCAATCGACCACTGCATCAAGAGATTCAAACAGAGATGGGCGACGCCGAGACACGTCAAAAAGCAAGATACACAATACAGGAAAAGATACCACATTTGCGAAAAACTCGCTGACCACAGAAACAAATTGGACCATGAGTTTGTGTGCAAAATACAGAACGGAGAAAAGTTGGACCTACATAAAAAATGCGGACAATACTTTCAGTACAAACACATAGACACCCATGCAAGAGAATGCAAAGGGATTCCAAAAAAACCCATAGAAGAAGAGACCAGCAACAAGCAACGGACAGAGAAGAATCCGCATCACCTGACGTAATAATAATAGAAGAGATAGACCTGGAAGAGCTATCACAAGGACATGGCGAAACAAACCGAGCAACAACAATAATGGACCAAAGCCTCTACACAGTCAATGGACCACAATCAACACTATGGTTCGAGGAAAATCAAGGCTAAGTCAAAGAAGAAGAAGACGACAAAATGAGTCTTTATAGTTATGCGCAACTGTCACAATAAATTTTTTTTTCTCTCTCTTTCCTCAATCTTCTATAAAAATTTACATTATATTTTATTGTAAAATGGTACCAAAAATAGGGGGACCCAAAGAAATAAATAATATATTTTTATACTACATTAAGTTTTTGATTGCAACCCTCATGTATTCAAATAAATATAACATAAAATATAACATTATAAACTAACAAAATGAAGAATCTAAACATAAGACAATTAGTTAGCGCAGGAAATCGAAAAGTACTAACAATTTAACATGTAAGGCACCCAATGTAAGACCACGGATCACAACAACAAAAGTAGGAATATTAATTAAAACACATGTCTAATACCCATAAATAATACTAAAGCAACAGAATGATTCGATAATCCCTGCAAGCACCCACCCGGACATAAAAATAAAACATTTAGGACCAACAGAAGTCTCGTCAAAGGCTCTAATCAAAATCCCACCAATCAAACACACCAAGTGTGTATTCAAGCCAAACAATCATAGGCTAAATGCATTAAAGAACCATGAGCGAAAGCATCAATATATAATATAACTGTGTTCATCCCTCCTAACCCCGAAGATGAATCTCACACACGAATTGCTCAGTCTCTGTATCCGTATTCGTTGTTCGTTAGACCCGTCCAGGATAGTCACAGCACAGTAGTCGATGTGCGGTTGTATAAGTGTCTCAACTAGCCTTCTGCGGAGAGTCTCAGTGGTGCAGCCCCTGATAAACCGCAGGCTATACAGGGCTTTATTTACTTTTTTCGTGATAGCATCCACCTGCGGTTTCCAAGTAAGTTTGCTATCCAATACAACGCCGAGACTCACGAGCGTTTCACTGAATGGGACGATCACTCCGTCCGGCAACGGAACCCCAGGCAAGTTCCATGATTTAATATCGTTAACGTTATTCATGGACCCGAAAAATATAGACTTGGTTTTGCCGGAGTTAAGTCGCAGACTGAAGCTCTCCGCCCAGAGAGAGAGAGAGAGAGAGAGAGAGAGAGAGAGAGAGAGAGAGAGAGAGAGAGAGAGAGAGAGAGAGAGAGAGAGAGAGAGGAGAGAGAGAGAGAGAGAGAGAGAGAGAGAGAGAGAGAGAGAGAGAGAGAGAGAGAGAGAGAGAGAGAGAGAGAGAGAGAGAGAGAGAGAGAGAGAGAGAGAGAGAGAGAGAGAGAGAGAGAGAGAGAGAGAGAGAGAGAGATATTAACAGGTGTGCTGCGCGCTGACACTTACAATATATTCGATGCGCTGTCAGTCTCCGCTGCGTCGCTCGATGTGGGTTGCGCGTTGCTCCGGGAATCCGCCGAGCTGATTTTGCCCTGTCTCTTCTCGTCCTTACGCTGCCCAGATGATCCTGCCCATGGCTGTGCCTTTCTTCTTAATCGGGCTGTTGCTCGCCCTGGTTGACCGGTATCACCATGTCAAAGTCCCGCTCCATTCGCTGCTCGCCTCGTCGAGAGCGCCAGACGCCTCTTGCCGCTATCGCAGCTACCGGAAGAGTGATCAGGCTCGGTTTTGCTGCCTCGTGTTTTGGCTCCCCTCTCCTGGCCCTTTGGGATGTGCTGTTGTCTCTTACGTTCGGCGACTCGGCGTCGTTTTGGGTATAGTGTTGGCTCCCGTGTCGCACTATACCTACTCTCTTTCTCTCTCTCTCTCTCTCTCTCTCTTACCTGTCCCTATGCTATGCTTCGCGGGCGACTCCTGTCGCCTCGGTATGCGTCTCGTAGAGCGCGTGTCGTATAGTGTATGTGTGCGTGAAAGCGTCGTTTACGCGCTTGTGCGTAATGTGCGCATGGCGCTTTCGGCGTGTGCATGTGCACTGTTACACCACAACACATACCAACTCTTAAATCGTAGATGGAATAAACCCTTACTGTCTTAACGAGGCTTAGCAATATATAAACAAACAAAGGAAATTAGACATAAATCATAAATTAAAATATAATAATAGTACATTGTACGACAAGAGGAGAAAATAGCTTTTCTCCCCATGTCCCATACTGTATTTTTCTCAGTGAAGGCATAAAAGGACCCTTTATATCCATGAAAGTAGCGTAGGTAATCAGACATTTCGAGTCGCGCACAATGCAGTTAAAAATTTTTATATTTTTAATTTTGTTCAGTTTAAATATTCACGCCCCTAAACATCTTGATTTTCAATCAGCTCAATTGCTTTATCAGGGAAAAATGAACAGCGGGGAGAAAAAATTTTCTCCCCGCATTACAATTTTTTTTCTCCCTGCTCCAACTCGAACTTTTTCAACCACGCTCGAAATGCACGATTTTCTACGCTACTTCCTGGCATGAATAAGAGTCCATTTCATGTCTGAGTTGGAAAAAAATCATTTCAGATGGCGGAAGAGCATTGCAGTAGCAACGAAGTACATTTCAGATCAACTTTTCAAAAAAATAATAATTACGACAAGTGGTCCAAAAAATTAAGAGATAAAAAGAAAAAGAATATACGAAAAGTCACTTATATTTTTAGAAACCCTCAAACCGTGCATCGCCGTTTTTTGCAAATCACATTACAAGCCAAAATATAAAACTTTTACAGACTTTAGAGAAATATCACCTTTTATCGGTTTAATAAGACTACCTAGCTAAGAAACAAATCACTATCAGTATAGAAGAATTTGTTAAATCTATAGCTCTTAATAGACCTAAATCAGGGTAATGAGATCAAACAAGAGAACAAATTATCACCGTCAGGATTTGGAGATTTTCTAGCCATAGAAGCTGGAGCCAGAATACTATAAGATATAATAGCAAAAATGGGAGAGAAACTAGCGCGCCACGCGCGTCCCGACGGCCGCATTGGCTTGCCGACTTGCATCGCTTCGCGATGCAAAGTGCGCAAAACGCTTCGTGTTTTGCGTCTAAGGTACGACCGCTGACGCTCGCGCTGCGCGCTCGCCCGACCCAGCTTTGCGCGAGCGTCAGGCAATCAATTAACGCTTTTGGGCCTTATAGGGCATATCACAACGAAATTGTTATTCAATTATATGTACCGAAAATCGTTTCTATGGTTGTTGTTTATGTTTAAGCGTTTTGCAAAAATGTTTGTCACGGTAAATAACTTTGATGATCGGAATAAAAACAAATTTAGATTTTAAGTTTGGGCGAGAGGAGACTCCTCCCAAAATTCAGCCCGATCGGTCGAAAATTCCGCGAGATATCGCATCTTACATATTTTTCGATGACAAAACTATAAGGCACTTCCGTGTCGTGGTCGTGCCTAAAAACTAAAGAGAATAATATACTAACTAAATCACATCGATCTAATTACATTACAGATGCACCAAGACAAATAAATCATACCATAAAATAATAATATTTAAATTGCACTAAAAACATTAAAAAACGATCTCACAACGTTAGGAATATTACCACACATTAAAATACAAGAAATTGCTTTCATATATTTTGACGTAGACAAATATTTTGAACAATAATTCATGAGCAAGTTTTACCTTAATTTAAGGGGGCACACCACCTGTGAAATTAAAATTCTACACGTGGCAAATCGTACACCATTAAATCCAACACGTGTATTTAATGGGATATCATATAAAATATAAACCATACACAGTAAAATTGTACACGGTCAAACTCTACACGTGTATTTCATTAGATTTTTATAAAATATCGTACAACATACGAACCCTACACACTAAAATTGTACACGGCAATACTCGATACATGTATTTTAATACATTTTTATTAAATATCGTATAGACTATAAACTCTACACAGTAAAACTATACACGGTAAAACCCAGCACATGTATTTAATAAAACGTAAACCCTACATAGTAAAATTGTACACGGTAAAACTCTACACATATATGTATGATAAATATATGGGCATAATTCCACACGAAAAAATCCTACACGTTGTTTGTCATTTATTGGACAAGTGCAAAGTCCTACACAAAAAACTCTGCACATTGTTTGTCGGTCATTAGACAAGTGTGGAATTCTACAAAAACAAATATACGCACCTGGTCATTGACTGTTAGATAAGTAATAATTTGTAACAAAGATCCATAAGATGGGCGCTGCCTGTCTCAATGTTTTAACAGTCCCTCTGTTGTAGACTGACAAATGCATTTTACAGATAAACGTCTTTCTTTTTCTATTATTAATTTGTACAATATTGACATTAAATTTTATTATTTCATTTTAGCTATAAAAATAATAAATTTAATATAATGAAATACAAATATTTAAAAAAAATAACAATATTTCTTATAAGTACATATTCTAGTTCCAAGAGCATTACCAAAAAAGTGTACTTCAAGTGGTAAGTGCTTCCATATTATTTAATACATCAGCATAATATAATTCATAATATTACAACATGGAACATAATCAAAAGTCGATTTATTTTGTAACTATTGTATTTTCATACGGGCGATTGCGCTGTAATTTGGCCCATTATAAATACCATGGGCATGTTAAAAATTGAACGGTTAAAAATCTTTATGAGCGATTAAAACTTCGCTAATCGCTTTTAGTTGAAACTTAACTGAATGTTAATTGGACAAGTTTAAAGTCCTACACAAAAAAACTTTGCACATTGTCAGTTATTAGAAAAGTGTAAAATTGTCCACGAAAAAACTCTACATATGTTCGTTGTCTTCAAATAAGCGTAGAACTCTACACAAAAAGATCCACACATTGTTCGTCGATTATTATAAGACAAGCGTAAAGTTCTACACGGAAAGCCACGAATTGTTTACGTAATTTTGCGCTACTGTATTTCGATATAGGACCCGTGAGCTACAATTGTCACCATAACGACTTTTGCTTCCTCCTAGAGGAAGCTTTGTAATAGTAAAATTTTAAGTTTCTGCTGCTAAAATTTTATATGATTTCGTCGAGCGGTTCTGAAGTAAAGAGCAAAAATGTAAAAACCATTTTTCTTAAAACTTTTGCTTCTTCTTAGAGGAGTGTCGTTGCACGTCGTTAAAGTCCCTCCCTTGCGAATTTTTTCACACTCTCCCGTTCTTGTACGATACATTTCTTGTATACCCCTCGTGCTGGTAATTACTATAGTATTTCGTTAAGAAAATTACTCCTTCGGCAAAATAATTAAAATTAATAGTATCAATTGGTAAAATTTTTAATTCTTTTTTTTGGAGTTCAGTAAGTTCATTATTATAAAAAATAGATCAGATCCAATATTATGAAAAATAACATTTTTAACACATCCCAGCATAAAGTTAGTACTTTATCCCCGGCGAGTCGGGAATAAAGAGCTACATGTATGTATATAGAAACGAAGAATTCAGAGGAATAAGAAGAATCAACGACAAATTTAACATCAGCTACTATATTTATAGCTATGGGAAGCACTGAGCTTATTCCCTGCTGTTATAATATATGCGACAGCAGAGCATACGATTGCCCTTGTGCGTCTCGACTTGGATTTTAGCCTTTTTGCGTGTGTGGATTATTTATTTGAAAACAATAATAAAAGCATTAACATACTGTATATTCAAACAATATTTCATGTATTGGAACTACGCATTTAGTTTGAGGAAGCTACGTGCCAATGAATTGGCAGCGGTTTTATTATAGCTAAGATCTCGACTGCTGTCTTACACAACCTCATGTGCTCATTTTTCCGAAATAAGACAAGGTTTTGAGACCTTTATTTTTCTTCTACTGTCAGAGAACATGTTGGAAAAATGCGACTATGACAACGATTTCACTGAGTCTGAGAACGACGAAAAGTACGAGGTCGTCCAGGACGATGAGTGAACACTTGAATATAGGTCGTCTCAATCACGACGTGTGAATTTTGTATGAAGACCGACGGTAGACACCGTACTGCGCTAGATCACGGGCCGGTCTGGGATCCCAGGAATGCAACGATGGACTAGATACTGAACATCGCTAAGTTGATCAACAACGAGAACAATAATGCGATCAAAGGCCACTCTGCATAAGCTTGTTTTTAAATGTTTGTGCTCTGACCACTCGAGATTGACGATGTTGAATCTCTGTAGTAGCGACTACATGCGAAGTAGTTTTAAAAAAAGTACCGCTAGAATAAAAATCCCCGAGCTCGAAAGAATCGGCACGTACAAGAGCTTTAGTTTATCACCGGAACAATTAGATAATCACGGTAGAGACAGCTTCGGACACCGTACAAACTCTACACAAAAATAACCCTACACGCTACACAAAATAATTCTACACAGGAAACTCTACATAATCGTATAACCTATTGTTGTCAACAATGTATAACAATATATTATACGATTGTGTAGAGTTCTGCGGTGTAGTAAAATTACAGAAAATGTGTGTAGGTAATTTCCGTGCAGTAAATATCTGTGTACAATTTTTCCATGCAGTTATTTCCTCTGTAGAATTATTTTATTTAGCGTATAGGGTTATTTTTGTGTAGAGTTTGTACGGTGTCCAGCTTCGGTGCCAGTTTATGGTCAGCGCCCAGCCGGCCAGCTCAGCCTGAGGCCGGGAAAACCCCGGAACTGACAGACCGGGGCGTTTATGGCTGGGGACTAATCCCGAGACCCGACGATCCCTGCATACGCAGGTAGGCCTAGCGAGCATCAGCAGGCTGCGGCGCTCGACGTGTCCTGCAGCCGGAGGACTGTCCAGATCGGCAGTCTCGCATGAGCATCCACACGAGTAGCTACGCTCTCGTGCAGTATAGTAACCATTCGATGTCTCAGTGTATGAGTTTATCTTCTAATTAATAAATACAGATTTTTAGCCTAACACGAGTTTAGTATATCGATCAAATTATTTCATAAATAATTTCTATAGTCCTATTAGTTTCAAACAGACGACGACCCCATCGATTTCAAAGATGATCTTCACAATCGTTCGACTCTCATCGGAGCCTTTCTTTACGGCAAGTATATATTCTTTCCGTTATGATTGTTTGAACCTCGACCTTATTGGCTGGAACGCCTCTTTGACCATGGTCAACTCCTCTAAACTTAATCGGGCCTCACATATCATCGGTACAACAGAGTTTCATTAAATAAGTAGAGGTTTAAAGAAATTAGACGATTCAGAGTTTTAACAAAAAAGAAACAGTAAATACAAAAAATTTTTTAAATATTATAAATAAAAATATTGGATTTATCCCGGATCGAGTGCGGCATATTGGGCAAATACGACCGTCCACTAGCTGCCTGAAGCACGCTCTACAAGCACAGGCATGGTGGCATAGTACCCACTGAACTTCGACTCTTGCATCCCCGCAAATCTTACAATTAATGAGTCGTTCAAGCGCGGTCACTTCCACGCGGAGGTTTTGGATGCTTTCCCTTAGTTGGCTGATTTCCTCCGCTGCTTGTCTCGCTGCTTCCGCTGCCTGTGCAGCTGCTTCCGCGACCTCACGAACAAGTTGAGAATTCTCTTGCTGCTGCTCCCGCAGACTTCTCTGAAATTTGGTAAATGTGAAAAACTAATTCTTACATAACCTTACAAAAGAATAAGTATAAAAGTACATTAAGATTGTATTAAAAACAAATTAATAATAGCTTTAAATAAAAGACGAATCATGTAAAAATATGTGAATTCTAATTTTTTAATTATTAGTAAATTATAATATTAATTAAAACAAGAACTCCAACATGATGAAGATACTAGTTGCAGCAATCAAAAAGATATTAAATATTGTTTTTATTACCAGTTATTTATGTAAGGTGCATAGAATTCATTAAAAACAGAATATCAACAAAATTAGTGAATAAACCACATCTGAAAATTCATTCCTATATAGTACATTATGTGTAAAATAGCACAATGACATTGTTGACGTAAACAGTTTCAATATCAACTATATACCATACGGCTTATAGCTACTGAAAGAATCGTAGTATCGATTTTTCTTAGAAACTCAAACTTATACGTAACCAAATACAACGATTACAAAGCCAACTAGATCAAAAAACACAATGCTGACTATCACGAGCATATCCTTACTTTTACTAATTTCAATGCGACGCCTTCAAAGCCTACTGCATCAATGATCGAAACGCAATAAATTAAAACAAAAATTCACTATTGCGGTTCTCCATGCAGCGCCTCTGAAGCCTAGTGCATTGGTCATCGCGACGCAAAAAATTACGGAAATACTGTTGCTTCTAACAATCTCAACGCAGCGACTCTACAGCCCATTGCATCAATGATTGAAACGCAAATAATTACAAAATAATACATGACTGTTGCTGTTCTCGATGCAGCGCCTCTGAAGCATACTGTTTTAATGCTAAAGCTATCGATTTTGTGCACACGGTATCATCTCTTATCACCGGTATACATATCGCCTGAAGTTATTTATTGGTTAGATATGTCACAGCTTTACTGCGAACGCCAATAAAATTGGGTTGACAGTTACCATTGGAAGCCAACTCCTAGAAATCGGGTCCACCAGCCAATTCACAGCCAAAGCCAATGGAATTGAGTCTACCGATAAAGGCTACTGACACATTGCCACAGTCGGAAAATCTTTGGACAACATATTTTTTCGCTCCAAAAGCTATCGATTTTTGGCACACAATATCATCTCTTATCATTGGTATAAAAACACGTTAGTTACTATCACCATATATACCCACTTTATGCGTATTTCGGAGCAGCGCCTCTGAAGCCAACTGCCTTAATGATCGCGACGGAAACTGTAACAGAAACATCCTCATTTTTACTCATTTTGATGCAGCGCCTTCAAAGCAGACTACATCAATGATCGAAACGCAATAAATTAAAACAAAAAATCACTATTGCGGTTCTCGATGCAGCGCCTCTGAAGCCTAGTGCATTATGTCATCGCGACGCCAAAAATTACGGAAATACTGTTGCTTCTAACGATCTCAACGAAGCGACACTAAAGCCTATTGCATCAATGATCGAAACGCAAATAATTACAAAATAATACATGACTGTTGCTGTTCTCGATGCAGCGCCTCTGAAGCATACTGCTTTAATGCTAAAGCTATCGATTTTGTGCACACGGTATCATCTCTTATCACCGGTATACATATCGCGTGACGTTATTTATTCGTCAGATATGTCACAGCTTTACAGCGAACGCCAATGAAATTGGGTTGACAGTTACCATTGGAAGCCAACTCCTAGAAATCGGTTCCACCAGCCAATTCACAGCCAACGCCAATAGAATTGGGTCTACCAAAAAGGCTACTGGCACATCGCCACAGTCGTAAAATTATTAGACAACATATTTTTTCGCGACAAATACTATCGATTCTTGACACACAATTTCATCTCTTATCATTGGTATACGAACACGGTAGTTACTATCACCATAAATACCCATTTTATACATATTTCGGAGCAGCGCCTCTGAAGCCTACTGCATTAATGATCGCGACGGAAACTATAACGGAAACATCCTCATTTTTACACATTTTGATGCAGCGCCTTCAAAGCCTACTACATCAATGATCGAAACGCAATAAATTAAAACAAAAAATCACTATTGCGGTTCTCGATGCAGCGCCTCTGAAGCCTACTGCATCGGTCATCGTGACGCCAGAAATTACGGAAATATTCTTGCTTCTAACCATCTCAACGCAGCGCCTCTAAAGCTTACTGCATCAATGATTGAAACGTAAACAATTACAAAAAAAATATGACTGTTGCTGTTCTTGATGCAGCGCCTCCAAAGCCTACTGCTTCAATGCTAAAGCTATCGAATTTTTGCACACGGTATCATTTTTCATCACCGGTATACGTATCGCGTGAAGTTATTTATTTGTTACATATGTCACAGCTATGATTTAAAAATTAAATAGTTTCCTATAAGGGTCACGTATTTTCTCAGCAATATTATTATTATACAAGTAAACTAAATACTCAAAGAAATATTAACGGATCGTGTTTATTCTATGTATTTTTGATAGAAATTTTAAAATCACAGTTGGAATTCTTGTTTTTGTCTTAACTTCAGATTTGTTACTAAATTTGCAAAATGTATATTTTTCATAGATTATTAAAAGTTATGTAATTAATTACTTTCTCAGTAATAAGTTGGAAATAGAAAATTAAACGTATAACGTTGAACGTTCAATTTCGTACTTAACATTTACATTCGATGCTTCTTGCTTTATTTGTAACAATAATAAAATAAAATAAATGAGAAATGATTAAAAAATCTAAATAAATTTTTTCAGAAAGCATTTGTTTTCTATTTCCAATATAATATAAGCAATAAAACTCATATTAAATGTTATTGCATGTAGTTTGAATACGCCTTTTGAAATTTAACCTCTTTTTGTGCGATCGAGATAGGGCTTGATTTGGTTGTCCACCGGCTATATCTTCCTCGTCCATATCTAATGAAAATATAATACAACGTTTAAATTTCTATTGATACAATTCAAAGAGTGTATTTTATAAGAATGCTAAAT
Source organism: Nasonia vitripennis (assembly GCF_009193385.2). Taxonomy (NCBI): domain Eukaryota; kingdom Metazoa; phylum Arthropoda; class Insecta; order Hymenoptera; family Pteromalidae; genus Nasonia; species Nasonia vitripennis. The sequence goes on along the minus strand of NW_022279643.1, from coordinate 842,980 downwards.
TTTTCTGTTCGGCCTTTTTTAAATAGTGTGCGTATGTGACATGTGTTAGGAATTGCATCTACAATTATTATAATTTTATCTACATACACTGATCGTTAATAGATACCTCAAACATTTCTAACATCCGCCATGGCACCTTCTATAAGAAATACATGTCAAATATTTCGAAGTACTGCTTAACGGCCAGTGTACAACTAAAATTTATTAAAATAGTATGGAACTGGAATTTCATGGGTTAATATTTCACCTGCATCTTCAATTGACGATCTCGACCGATCTAATAAACTGGGCGATACAGCTTGACTTCTTGGCGATTGCCTGCTTCGTTCGTTAAACTGCAAAGACAGGGTCGATGCTGAAGACTGAGGCGAAGCAGGTGATTGAGGTGAAGTGGGCGCGCGGGGTAACTCACGCAAATGGTGTAGTAGCTTAAAGAATTATCTTTTTGTAAACTTGAAGGACTCTTTTTATGTAATTTTCATTAAATAATGACGTTAATTTTTTAAGAGATTAATTGTATTTCACAGAAACTTACGTTTTTGGGAACAAAATGAAGTTAGTAAAAGACATCAAAGACATCAAAGATCATCAAGTGCAGTTTGAAACGCAAAAATAAATACATGCATTCCAAAAAATATGGTGTGCACCAAGGGCTAAACGTGCTTTTTGGCATCGTGTGGTTGCAGTACTCGTCTGCGGCTCGTACTGCAAGCTCCACACTTGGCTTAAAAAAGTCCACTTTTCGCTCTTCGAACACAATATAATATTTTATTCGTACTTGAATTTCATTCTAAATCGATTAATATTTTTAATGCTTCATTGCTTAGTTGATGCAACGACCCTATGTGTGATAAGATGAGCTTAAATTAAATTGTGCAACATTCAGTATTAACGCATGTTGTAAGTTATAAAAACAAATTTACGAAAGTAGTACTTGGGAAAACACTACATTTTTAAGTGGTTAATACGATATTAATGTCACATTTTTTATTGATTTACCTCCCATTGTTGCTCAGGCGATTCGGATCGGTCGGGCGAAGATACATGTAGTACGTCATGCATTCGTTCGGGCATCATAGGCGGTAAATCACCTTCAGAAGGTTCATATTCTGCAGGTGGCAGATCAACTTCCCGAAGATTCGCTGGCTCATTTACTTGTATACCTACAAGTGGCAGATCATCCTCAAAAGAATCATCTGCTGCAGGAGCCAAAATAGCTTCCGGAATATCAGCTGCCGGTACATCTGCTGGTGGTAAATAATTCTCTTGAGGATGATCAGCTGCAATTGAAGGAACAGCTTCTGCTGCATCAATGCCTTCTCCGCGGCCTTCTCCGCGGCCTCTTCCGCGTACCCTTCCACGACCTCTTCCACGACCTCTTCCGCGACCTCTTCCGCGACCTCTTCCACGACCTCTGCCGCGCTCCCCTTCACGTCCACCTCTACCGGGTCGCAACTGCCTCTCTTCGACTGGCAAAGCCTCTTCAGCTGCTGCAGCCTCCACATCTGCCTCCATAGCTTCAACTGGTGGATGTTCTTTACCTCGCAAAACATTTACGGGGTTTGGTGCAGCTTCAATTGCATTAGCGCGAAGAAGGCCTCTTCCTCCAACACGGTTGCGACCTCTTCCGCGGCCACGTCCTCTGGTCCGTGCTCCTCTTCCATTACGTAAGGGAATAGAAGCTTCTACTTCTGTTTAAAAAAATTAAATTATTAAATAAATTCAAAGTTCTCTTTATAATAGGAATCTCATCTTCCTTACAAATCTATGATATGTACAGGTTTGCGCGCGCGCGCGCGTGTGTGTGTATCCATACATGGATGATTCCGCCATAACTTGCACATTTTGGATTAGAACCCTCGAAACATTTATACATTCAGAAAAAAAATTTGCTGTTAATGTATTAAAAATAATAAATAAATGCAATCGGCAGAAGCTTAAAACGTAACTATAATGTAGACCTGAAATAGAAATTTCGTGACATGTCCTAAATGCTAATTTGGATATAAAACGGTACGGTATACAAAAGTAATTATAAGGTTCATTAAAAAAATTAAAAAGGTTTATTAAAAAAATTACTACGTGTACTTTATAAAATATAATATTATAACAACACTTTTTTACAGTTTCATAATTGAAAAGGGCTATTTATTATTAAAACAGTGAGCTTATCTTGTGCCCATTAATTTGTAACAAAATGTTGAGTACTACGCTTTTGATATTGAGAAGTATACTAGTATCACTTATAGGTGGATTCTCAGAAGATAGTTAGGTTACGATTTACCAAGAGTAACTATAGGTACTCAATTAGAGCTTTGGCCATTAAGAATTATTCGAATGAAAGCTAGTATTTATTACAAATATACATAAGAAAGCCACGACCGAATGGTGTGAAGCTAAGATAGACATTAATTGACTTGTGCGGTGTGTATACGACTACGGGTCTGTCTAAACGTCTTCTAGGTTATAACGCGCAACGTTAACTGTTTAATCTTTAGTCATACTACAAACGTCCTGCAAAGCCACCTTAGCAACTATCTCGAGATACCTTTCTAAAGCAATAAATATTAATCAGGATTTTATTTGTTTCAATATTTCACAAGACTACTGATAAATACTACAATAAACAAGAATGACTTTTCTCCTCGTAAGATTCTGTGTTAAACACAAAAAATGAAAATGCTTATCACTTTCCTTATTGTGCCTTGCAGATTTTCGAATTTTTTTACTGCAATCAAATACTGTTTTATAAGTAACAATTGTAATAGTGACAAAATTATTTATTAAAAAATAGCTGAAGGGGGCACAACACTTTTAAACTATGAAAAAATCGATTATTTTTATTGCTTATTTTGACAGGAAATGTTCCGTAGAACACGCTCCTCAAACCCGTTTATCAAAAAAAAAAAAAAAAAAAAATCCCGCAAAGTTACAAGCAAAATACTAAAACAAAATTGTTATCGTTTTATCGTAAAATTGCGTATTTTTCATTTCTTGTATAATAGGACTAACAATTTTAATTTTAAGTTCTATAAATTCAATCTAAATAAAATTTGTATTGTCAATGTTGAAAATACTATTTTTTTACCGTAGTATAGACAGAGCGATCGTTCTGCTCTTCTGCTAGCAGATAGAAAATATTTCAAAACACAGCTGATTTAGTCTTGGGATGTGTTTTACACTGAGTAAACACAGCTGATGTCTTAATACATAAAAAAGCTGATATTTCTTAAAAGTGTGTTTAAATTAATCTAAGTAGTGTTTGTAGTGTTTTTGGGGTTATAGCTTATAGATTGTAACCCTAAAAAGAAAGAAAAAGTAAAGTGTTAGTGTAAAAGCAGAGCAGTGAAGTTATTTAAAAAAGTGTGAAGTGTAGTGATTTTAAAAATATGTGTGATAATAGAGATGCCAAGGGAAGGTTTGCGAGTACCCATCCTGACAAGAAGTACTTTCGAGGAAGAGGCAAGAAGAGGCAAAGAAGAGTTCTAGGAGCAACATGCGAGGATGAACCTGCCAACAGGACAAGACCTTCCAGTTCAGCAAGAAAGATACAAACTCCAGCAGTGGAAGGAACCTCTGTGGTCAGGAATAGATTGATTGATATCAACATTCTATTTCCTGCTCTCGAGGAACTTTTGATTTTCAAACAATGCCATGGTCAAGTTAAACTTGGCGAATCTGAAGCTCAAGGATTAGGATTCAAGATTAAAGTAGTGTGCATTGAGTGTGGTCAGCTGGCAGCTATCAAGTAATGCAGAAAAGTTGGCGTCTAGAACCATGCTTGGGAAAACAACAGAAAAGCAGTGGTTACTTTTCGTGCTCTTGGACTTGGACACGCTGGTCTATCAACATTTTGTGGGTTGATCGACTGCTTGAAACCCATGGCTCAGTCTGCATATGATATAATCAACGAACAATTTAGTGAAGTATGCGAGAAGTTGCCAAGGACTATGAAGACTGCAGTGATAGAAGAAAAAGCCGCTACAGAGACTTGAGCACCCGGATCAAACACCTGCAGGTTAGACTGGTAATTTTTTGCAGTTTTTACTTGAAGATTCTACACAGTGACCAAAAGAAAAGATGAGTATAAAGTGTTCTTATTATCAAAGATAAAATAACCTTTTTATCACATTTTTATGAAAATTCATAAAATGCCTTTTTTTGATTGCAGGTAAGAAAAGCCGTACAGAACCCAGAGGTATGAGTGAATATACCTCATAATTACTGAGAGTCAAGGTCTATGTGTGTGGAACATAGAAAACTTGGTCCCAAAGGATTTGGTAAGCACTAATTTAAGTTACACTTTCAACAATTTTCATAAACTTTAAACTTGATTTTCTCTAAATGACATTTTTACTGATTACAGCTCACTGTCTGTAGGATTCCAAGTGAACGCATGCTTCTTTTGGGCTCAAACTCAAGGATACTTTGTACACCTGTAGTTCTGGTATGAATGCAGGGATTTTGATTTGAATATTTAAAAAATGTTTTATACATAAAAAGGTGCCAGAATAAGCAAAAAAAAGGAAAAAAAAACAGTTTTTTCATTGCCAAATTATTTCTAAATATTCAAATTAAAATCCCTGCATTCACACCAAAACTACAAGTGTACAAAGTATCCTTTTTAAGTTTGAACCCAAAAGAACCATTCGTTCACTTGGAATCCTACGGACAGTGAAAAAGTTTACAAATTCTTGCACCGAGTGCCGCAATGGGCCAGCAGGAATAATGAAGGTTTTAGCATGATACAATTACAGGTATTAACGCTAAATATATCTGTAAAAAATGTCTAATGATTTACTTAAAATTTATGAATTTTTCTCAGAGTTCTTTTTTTCAGGGTTTAAAGGTGTGTCCCCTGAATACAGTTTTGTATTGCGTGTAAACCTAGATTTTAAGTTAACGACAACAAAGATTAGCACATTTAAAATGTAACATTGTTCAAAGATATTGAATTATAAAGTATATCATTATAAGTGTACTTGGTGCATTCAAGGTAAGAATTTTCAGATTTAGCGTTTTTAGATATTAGCTCTAGCGTCGCTATTAACCAACCACATTCCTTGATTCATCAGAATCAAGCAATCCACTTTCGGCTTCAATTTTGCGGTATTTTAAAGTGCATTAATACAGTAATGCTTCTTACTACAGTTATTATTAAAAATAAAAAGAAAATTGATTTGCAATTGTTAATAATAATTATATAAATAACTTTAATTGAAAGTATTTAAAGAAATGGTATTGCAAATTATATTATTGTTAAGTATTTTAAACCAATCTTGCAAAATTAAACAAAATCCAAATTTTCAAGATTACAAACGTATAAATATTTAATTTTATGATGAAAAAGTTATAATGTGCTATTCTTAGTTGAGAGTGGCGTAATTTATATGTTAATTCGATAGTAATTTACTAGTATTTACTCTCTATATGAGGGTTCGATTCGGTTCAACTCTTGATTAAGGGCAACCAAATCGCCGGGCCAATTCCACCGTAGTAAACCAGCATTGATATTAGCTTCATATCGTGTTTCGATTACTCCCATCATTTTTTTGAGATTATCTATTACATTAAATTGATAACTTATTGAAAACCCTGCGGGACACAGAGTACAATTTGATGACAATCTTTACAAATTGGACACAGATATAATTGTTACCTAAGCAAACACACTGTAAAAGAGGTTCAAATGAGATGCGAATTATAAATAGGTCACTATAATTTTAATTAATTAAAAAGTATAGATAGTGTGACCCTGAAGGACCGGAGAACCGGAGAACCGGAAAAAAAGTGTTCATACTTAATATAATGTATATTTGTACATAATCAAACACACTGTAAAAGAGGTTCAAATGAGATGCGAATTATAAATAGGTCACTCTAATTCTAATAAATTAAGAAATATATATATAGTGTGACCATGAAAGACCGGAGAACCGGAGAAAAAGTGTTCATACTTAATATAATGTATAATATAATATAATATAATATAGTATAATATAATATATAGAGTTTCTTTCCTTATTTCTAAATTATTTACAAAATAAGCTATTTTATTTTTAATTTTTTTTTAATGATTTGATTCAAGCTCAAACCATAATGACAAATATGCACAATTTATTTAATTTATTTTTACACGACCGGAAGTGTCTTCTCTTTAATCTGAAAAAAACATAAGATTTATATATCATAATAGCAATAGGGTAATAGGGTTATTGGATTTGGTTTTGCGGTTATGGGTTCGTAAAGTTATGTGGTTATGAAGTTATTGGATTTTTGGGCTTTAGGGTTATGGGGTTTTAAGATTTCAGGGTTATGGGACAAAATAAATTTATTCCTTAAAATTAGTTGAGGTATTCATACAATCATTTTTAATTTCCAAGAAATATTATAAATACTAAAAAAGGCAGAGAGTTTATCGCTAAAATCGCAAAACGGGCCTTTTTCCTTGAATTTTGGGGCCCCCGAAAACTATTGTGGGCCTTCTCAATATTTTTCTCTTATTCAAAAGAAAAGAAGTACTTGATACAGCATGAATACCGTATCAATGACTACGTCCGCATTAGTTGATCCAAAGGCACCTTTTCGAAAGGGTTCAAAAAAAACTTTTGCGAAGAAATTTTCAAAATTAAACGCGTAATTCAGCGGCAAGGTTTTTACACATACGAATCGGAGTATCTTAATAGTGAAATCATCGACGGATTTTTTTACAACAAGGAATTAATGCGCGTAGGCGCTGCTCGTATGCTAACTGATCAAGAATTCAAAATAGAGCGTGTAATTAAAACCAAGGGTCACGGAAATAAAAAACAATTGTTTGTCAAGTGGCTGAGATATCCCGATAAATTTAACTCTTGGGTAAAAGCGAGCGATGTCAAAGGTGTTTAAACTATGGATAACGAGGACAGCTTTTATCTCGTGCTACCGAGTAACAGCAGCTTGGTCTATTTTCCCGATAACGCGACAACTTGTTTCAGCACGCATCTGTAACGCGATATAAGACTGACAGGACATTGGCAGGTGGGTCAAGCCGAAATCCACGTACCGCGCACCGTTATGCACATTCAAGAACCCAAGGCGTACTACACTTTTATACTTAGCAGTGAGACCAGCAAAGACGGCGATCAGTACTACAATTTTTCTCATGGAATATACGAAACTGTGGACTAACTGGCCGAAGAATTGAACAAAGTACGTGATTTTCGCAAGCATCAAATACTTGCACCGACTGAATTTCAGAAAGGCTAGACCTTGAGACGTACTTGTAAATGTAAAGAACCTCATTATACGCTTTAATGAAAAAATTCGGCGCATATTTGGATTCGAAAATGCCGCGCACAGAAAAACGGACACTTTTCGAATTTGGGTGTAAGCAATAACATGGGTAGCAGATCTGCCTCTTTGATACGCGCTGTGTCCGATCAGTTTTACGTATATACATATGCACAGCGTACACGGTCGGCGATACGCAAGCAGCACTTTCGCGCATAGTCGCTTTTGAAAACTCTAAGTACAAATTTGGCACGTACATGGTTGAACAGTTGGCATACATGGTTAAACAGTTTGCACCGATCCATTACATTCCACTGCTGCAGCACTCTTTCCAAAATATCGTAATCGATATAAGAGATCAGCACGGTGAAAAAGTACCATTCGAGTACGGAACACTCACGGTTACGCTTTACTTTAAGCGTAATCTGTAGGCATGAAAATAAGTCATTATATTCATTACTACAACGACCAAGTGTAAAATCTGTATACACCGGAGCGACTTACCAACGAGGTTCGGGTATTGGAAGCTTTCTCGGCTTGATCTTTCGTTGAATAGCACCTTATCTCGCGCGTGGTGACAAAGCGGTCGGCAAAGAAGCTGTTTGCGCGGGCCTGAATGTAATAGACGACGTCGCCAATAACGGTGCTAATTTCAAAGAAGCCCTCAGCGATCGGCTGAAAAAGTCGGGTGAAAATTTTAAAAGAAAAGCAGAAAACAAGCTTGATAAAATGATGATGAGCGGCAATGGATATATGGGTCCTGTTGCCAAGCGCAAACGGCAGTCGAAGAAGAGCCGTGCACCGGTACACAACGTGCGTCACAAGACAAAATTAAGAAAGCGAGTAAGCAAAATACCAAGCAAGAAAGTAGAGCGCACAAAGAAGAGAAAGAGGCGGATCAGAAGTGTGACAGATATTTTCGGTCCTAAAAATTAATAACGATGGCGTATCTACACGCGTGCAGCGGCGAGGGAATGAAGAACGAGCAAGATCTCTTTATTCTTCCTCTCACTCAAACGTCTATCGAAAGTAGCGCTTATCTCTACTACAAGCCCATTTCGTCGCTCAGCGACGATGTTGACTCACGCTTGGGATTTTTAATTCCAAGTTCAACCGATCACTACATCAATCTCGTGCACACCATGTTGCACCTCACCGTTCAAATACTACCAGCTAGTGATACACCCAGCGAAAATCTCAAAGTTGGCCCTGTAAATAACTTTATACACTCAATGTTGATTATCAGATTGACATATTTTTCAATCAAAAGTTAGTTTCGCCAAACAATGCGTATCCGTATAGAGCCTGCATAGAAACGCTGCTAAATTAAGCGGCACCTGCTATGCGCTCTCACCTGACGGCTGTTTTGTGTAGCATCGATACCGCCGCTGCCATGGATGCCGCGCTAAATTTAGATCGTAAGGCTGATGGTGCGAATCAAGATCTCATTAAGAGACTGTTCTTTACAGCTGATGGCAAGGCCATCGACATGATCGGACATTTGCATTATGACATTTTTAATCAGCCTAAATTCCTGATTAACGGTGTAGACGTGAGAGTAAGATTGGTCCGTAGCAAAGACGCTTTTTGTCTCATGAACTGGTCCGACGACGGAACATTTTCGGTGCACATCAAGGAGGCTACACTGATCGTGCGTCGAGTCTACCGAGTTACCCTGCTCCTTGAGAATCGCCAAAGACTATGCAGCGGTGCGACATTTTGGCATAGATTGGTTCGAGGGTGATATAACACTACGAAAATTACATTATCACCTGTATAGCCTTGCTAGAACGACTAAAAAAATATACGTCAAGGGCCTAGAGAAAGCACGATATGTCCAATCTATAACGACGCGCAACGTCGAGAATCTCGATGATTACACGACAGCTGGATTTGGCGAACTGCAGAGACGCTTGAAATGTCCGCAGGTCTGCAGTTACCGCGGCTGTCAGGCAGACACCTATAAAAGATCGTACTGTGCGTTCTTAAGAGCACACATACTACGAAAGTGGATCCATTCACACGTGCCCAGTAAACTATTGGAAAAAATGCAAGAGACTGGCATCGACGTGTTTTATTTAGCTATTTAAAAGCCTATGTGGTCTCGAAGAGGTAACACTGTGCAATTTCGAGGAAGAGACGTGGTGGGCAAAATCGACAGCGACGAAGACACCTGCGACAGCGACGACGACGAATACGCGAGTAATAACACCGATTCATCTACAATAAAAAATGAATACGGCCGAGATTATGAGAGCCCTAGAGGGCTTGAAAGCCCGGACAATCGGGGTTTACGCTGCAGATCGGATAACGCGGGTGCTGATAACGCCAGCAGCAATAGTGTGTAACACCGATGATCACACTAAACCAGGAACACACTGGGTACCTATTTACATTGACAAAAATAGCTTGGGCACATATTTTATCAATTATCGTCTGCCACCGGTATCAAGACATCATATAGAGCGTCTACGTAAGAACTGTAAATATTTTCGCTAGAATAAAAAACTCTTCAATGCATCGACTCGATTTGCTGCAGGCAATACACTATTATGTTTTTGTATCCCATGTGTTGCGGTACAACTCTGGACATTTTGCCGCTTATTCTCACAAGACACTGGGCAAAACGATACCTTAACGATACAGGACCATGTAATCAAGCGTGTACCTCTAGACTAAGATGTGTTGGATATATTTGTAATCTTGAATAAAGAAAAATATTAAACGTAATATAAATGTGTTCTCATTCTACTTACACACATGTATTCCTTTGTTAATTAGTAACGATTTTTTTTTTCTAATCAGACGGATGTCGACCGCCGTACTTTTCTCTGATGAAAGATTTATTTTTTTATTTTTAACGGTCAGTTTGTTACGTCCTTACGCCCTATTTTTAACGGCCGTATAACCGTTGGACTACGAAAGGATAGTGGGGAAAATTGTATTAAAGAGACGACGCCAGTCGCATGTTTTCATAGTAGCATCGAAACTCTCTGACTGTGCGCTTGTACGCTATAACAACTTTTTCCTTTTACAAGTGAGATAGTACCGTGAAATTTTTGTTTGTGCTTCACCACGTCGAACTGTCAAACACTTGGCAAACGTAGTCCGACTGCTGAATTTCCAAATCTACTGTTGTCGACGACCTGCGCGCTCAACAAATCCAACTCAAAGAGAGTTTACATCGGCCTAGAGTACAGTGATGGGTACTATCATCAAGTTATGAAACTCATAAGTAACGGACCCATGTACAAAAACATAACTCTTGACGAAAACAGCTAGACTCTTTTAAAATATCAGTTTATCGCTATAACAGCTTATTTGAACAATTCTTGTTCGTTTTATCATGAATTTGGACACCCTGTTAAGATCTATCTTACAAATCACGACTTAAATTTTTCAACCGCATACGGCATCACGTCAATCACAATCGACGAAAGGCCTAAAAACACACAGCTAAGCGAAGAAGACAAAGGAGGAGAAATCGGTCAGCCGGTTTTTAAAAAAATGAAAACATCCAGCCCATCGCGTATAGTCATGCAACACCCAGCATTCGAAGGACTCCGTCTACATAGTTCACTGGCCGATCAACATTTGGATGTTTTGAAAACTCTAGTCGGTAAGGTAAACCGCACCTACGACTACGTTCTCGAATATTTGAATACTGCTCTGGAAGTCGAAGAACCACGAAACATCAAGAACATTTTGACAGATTTCAAGGAATTCAAACAGTTTTATTCGAGACATAACATCGCTATAGAAGGTTTTGTACTGGATAAAATGGTCAACGATAACAACGACAATTTTAAAGAGCAATATTTGAGAATTGTATTATCCGAAATCCTCGTGTGCGGTTAACCGTTCATCGCAAAACATGTGCTAAATTATGTAGAATTCGCCTAAAAATTTAACCTCTTGCGTACACCATGTATATACTTTCCGGAATAAGCTTTTAATACATTTGAAAAAACATTTTATTATTATTCACCATCACACCTTTCCTTATTTATACCACAACAATCATTAAAGTTCCTTATTCGGCAATCAGCGTTAGTGCGATCGAATGACAGTGGGGTAAAAAAGACTGTTATAGAGAGTGTTATAAAAAACGACACACTAAATTAGAAACATTTCGCATAACCAACAGATAATTTAAACGAGAGAATCGTCTTTGACAATAAATGTTTACCTATCAGTAGATTGTAACGTTTTCCCTCTCTTTCCAACGATTATTTTACTGCTATAAATAGGGCCCAATCATCGTCGCGTCTTACTTGGAGACGACTAGCCAACCATGATGGGTTAGGAGCACAGCGCAAAAAAGACCGGCTATAAGCCACTTATCGATGATAAGAAAAACCAAAAGAAGGAAGAAAAAACTCCTTCAAATCATTCACAGAAAAATACTAGATCTATACCCGGAAAAAGGGGTTATAAAAAATTATAATTTATATTTCATAGATACCATCGGCCCTTTTCAGGACCACAAAAATATCCATACGTATAAAACTACTAACGTTTGAAAAAAAGACACGAGACGCTGAGTATGTCCAACAGATACACTACACATACATGAAAGTGGAGAGCGCGAATATAGCGCTTCTACACCACGTCAGTCTCAAATAAGCACATATATGTTGCATTATTTAATGTCCACTTAGCAACGGGTACTCCATATCAGCCCACGAAAAATCAAAAACGACCTACGCCATAACAGGTCCCCCAGGCCGAGGGAGAGATAACGAGATAAAGGTGGATGTACGCTATACCGGACTAGGCCCTTCAAAGCCGAGGAGAGGGGGAAATCAATAAAACCGATCTTGCTATATGGCCCTTCTTACTACTCATATATTCATATATTATATAATTGTAAACGGGATTTTAATTTGAAATCCCCTTAAACCGCCCCAACCCCCCTTCACCCCTTTACCTTTCCTCCACCCCCCTTTACTAAATAACGCAAAATGGTTTTGAATTTACATAATTTTAAATCTTAAAAATCCTTATACTCTCCTCCACTTCACTCCAAACTCCCTTCATTCCCCTCCACCAACCAACAGTATCTCTACTTTTTTTCTCTAGTGTGGTAGGACCGTAAAGTTGGCTTTCTAGCCCGTAAGTGGTAGGACCGTAAAGTTGGCCGCACAAGCTATTATATATAATACAGTTGAGTATCGCTTTCCCACAGTTTTCTTCAAGCTGCGCAGAATAAATATGTTTCCATTGTGTGCTTGAATTTAAGGTTATGTTTTTTAACAGCTTCTACACTGTCGCTGCACACACTTTCTAAGTGTTCGGGGTCACTGATGACGGTGCCCGGATATTAGATTTCGTGACTTTTCATGCATACGTCAAACATCCTTTCACAGTAGCCGATCATGCTCGGTGTCTAGGTGCCAAGAGTCTTCGATGACGAGGTTGCCGAAACATATTCCGCGCTGTAGATTTTTGTATCTACTTATCAATATCGGCCATGAATGCGGTCTAGGTTGCCCAATAACAAAGTCAGGCAGTGCGCAGCGTACTTTTTGGTGCAAAAATGTTCAAATTAGTTATGTGTTAGAATATATACGCTAACACCCGACATCTAGCGACCCCACAGCGCCTTCGCTGCGTAAAACAGCCACGACCACGTGATCCGCCGCTGCGTTCGTCGGCGCGCTCCGCACGCCGCCTCACTTCTTGCGCGCCCGCCGAGCAAGCCACACGCTTTCTCAGCCACGCTAAGCTTTTATTTTCCTTTGTCCACGTTAAGTTCAGTTACCGAATAAAGCCACGTTTATCTTTCTCATAAACTGAAATGTTTTCCTTTTACGTATCACCTTATCCCTATTATTCGCGTCCGCTTGTAGCTAATATACCAACATTATGTTTACTGTCTAGGTACATGCGGTCGACAATGAGGCGATCGAGGTAGTGTTCCCCGTAGCTTCCATTGTCTAAGTGTAAAAACTGATTCTAGACACCTAAAGCTATAGAGTATATCACCAAGACCCTGTTATCGGTGACCTCATGCACCTGGATACCATATACGAGAGACAGCGATATTACCGTAATAAAAATCTCATTGTGCACTACCCTGCTAAAAAATCTGGATTAAAATAAATAAATGAAAAATGAATTGATTCTGAGACTATTGGGTGTTATAACCCACCCGCAGGCACTCTCGCACAAGCCCTTGGATACCCGCAACCCGCCTGACAGCGCTGCAGCACCGCAGCGCGCCCGCCGCACCACTAGTACCACGCGCGGCCGCTAGGTGGCTGCCGTACTCCCCAAAGTGGAGTGGCGCCTCGGAGGGCATATAAGCGGACCGGTTTCCGGGCCGAGGCATCCACCACCCTGCATCAGACTGCGTCTAAGTGGGAGCACGGAGCCAATGTTTCTTGCCCAACCCATTCGAGACACAATAAATATGGTTTTTGTTTAAGATATAATTACTCCGTGTAAATTATTTCTCGCCCCCCCCCCTTCTTCCTCCATAAATACCTTTCAGTGCCTTTAAACAAGGCTTCTGAGCTCTGAGACCCACCAATCGACCAGGAGGAGCTGCGGAAGAACGTTGGCCAGCCGACGTCCCTACCGAGACGACTCCTCTCCAGGAAGAAACCATCAGGACGATCCAACCATCAGCCCAACATCACTCTCCGGAGCAGCAAACATAGCATCGCCTCCTCTAAGCGGACTCTTCGGGTCCACCATCATCGTCTACGAGAAGAGCGACGAATCGCTCTCTCCTCGCACTTCACCGAGCGCTCTTCGCTCCACACCGAGCGCTCTCCGCACTACACCGAGCGCTCTCCGCTCCATGCCGAGTGTTCTCCGTTTCACACGGGACACCTCAGCTCTGCTTACGAAGCACTCTTTTCGAAGGTCCTTCGGGGACTTCTCCCCCCCCCCCACACCTTCATCATACCTGGGTGGTGTAGCCTTCACCGGGTTGGGCGGCCCTCCCTCGTCCAGACTTGCTCCAAGAGTCGATTTAGAGAGGTCCGAGCAGTGTCCGCTCTCTAAGCAACGAGGAAGCCATAGCGAGGAGCATTAGCAGGCCTCTCTTGCCTGCCTGCCTGCTTTACCCATCCGCTTTGCCTACCTGGAGGTAGGCCTATCTCACATGCTCTGCTCCGCAGAGAGCAAGCACACGCCATTGAGCTAGTGTATGCTACGACGGAGACGCGCACCACCTCTCTGCCCGACGACACCGCCCCCCCCCCCCCCCCGAACAGCGTCGTACACCAACCCCGAGCACAATCTAACGTGTGTGACTCCCACATATAATAATAATATCCCTGTAACCAGATAAGGCTTGGATTTCGAAGAACTTGTTTGCAAAACTAATAAATACAGCTCAATTTTTTCTGGAGCTTTTACGGAGCACCATACACGTTAATCATGCCAGAATTTATAACGTTCTGGCCTTCTATCATGTTTCTTGACAACAGTGTAGCCTCACTCTATTCACACGGAGTGTGTAAGGACACTGACAAGATTTTTTATCGTGTAAAAGTTTATAATTCTACATTTTTTAATAAAGCTCCATTAGAGTTCTGTGTATTTCGGAGACATTCTGGCCGCCATCTTTGTTAACCTTCAAGCACGCGAACCAAGCGCGCGAACCAAGTTTAAACTCCCAATATCTTAATCCCAATTATAACAATTAAAAGGAATGATAGGTATTTAAATCGATTAAAGCGTAAAATGTATGATATCAAAATCGGAAAATGATTAAAAAATGTCGATTATTATCAATTTAATTAGATAAGTATCATTATTTTATAAATTTAATTGATTTGAAATGTTCAAAAAGGAATTAAGATGTCATGTGATAATTGCCCTTATTTTACTATTCTTAAGTAAGTTAAACAATTTTCATACTGTTTCATTACAACTTAAGATTGGTGAATAATTTTGTGTCGATTTTCATGTGATATTAGTACAATATTTTTTTCGATTTTACTCTGATTGACGTTAGAAATGTATGCTAAGCACAAAATAAATTATACTTATCTTCTATTACGAAGAACAGGCGATTACTATGTATCGGTTATAACCAGTGATGTAATTCTATAAAAATATTCACATGTCAGTGTAAGATCTGTTCAGAGGTAATATACTGAATATGTGATATTATGGTTTAATAATGACTATAGTGAATTATGCATCTAATTTTTACACAAATGTTTTTCAAATTGTGTAGAAACAGTCTACCATAACAGATTTTACTCAACTGCTTTGGTTCGCACTTTCGCAGTGTATCCTATGGCTGTGTTGGCTTAAAAAATCATATGTGTACTAATATGTGAATGATAAATCTATTTGTTAAAATAACAACCACTTGATTTATTGTTTAGTTTTGAAACAATCTTACATATAAATATTCAAGTAACACCAAAAACAAATTGTAAAACAAGTACACGGATTGGTCAAGAATATTGTTTTTATAACACGTGCATAAAAAAGACCATTTTCGGCGCCTATAAAGTGGACCGAAAATTTGTTTCATCTCCTTACTAAAGCATTAAATAGGTAAAAACTTTTGAAACATTTTCCAAAATTAAAAAAAATTTTTTTAATTTATATATATATATATATATATATATATATAATTAAAAATAGCCTGTGGACAAACGCATTAGAACGATTCAAAATCGTTTGAAAGGCATAAAAAAGACGGTTCTACAAGTATTTTTTTTCTCACGGAACTTAGAATTTTTTCAGCTGTGGGACAGCTGTGAGAGCTAATTCACGTATTTGGTCAGATGAGATTTTGTCATGAGATCTCATGTGAGATCTCACATGAGATTTTTCAATAGGGGAGCTTTCTACTTTGACAAACGAATCTATTATTGCCTGTTGAGATACCTTGCCTAAATTGAGATACGGATTAAATTAATTTCTTACAGTATGTCTATAATTGTAAAAGTTGGATGTGTGTGTGTATGTACACCGTAATATTTCTGGAACTACTCCGTCAATGTCAATAAAATTTGACATGCATATCTATTTTTGTATTCTGAATTCGGGAAAAATAGTTATTTTTTATTTTCTTAACTACTTTTTTTTATGGCCATTTATTGATTTTTGAAAAACACTATTTTGCGTTTTTTTAATCTTCCCATTGTTACAAACAATATAGCCATAATGTATTTGAAAGATAATACCTACTTCTTTAAGAAATTACCTACTTTTTCTCGTTTGGTTCTCGGGGTCAACCGCTTTGTTCGGCAGGTAAAATAAAAAAGGTGATTTTTTTAAAATTTATATCTCTGAAACTAAACATCATAACCTTACAAAAAAAAATCATGACGATGGGTCCCGTGTCAAACTATATCCCAGTAAAATTTAGAGTGATTTGACAACTTATTTTTTTAGCAATAAATCGAAAAATAAAAAAATGAGTTTTTTTGTGCCTCGATTACGGACGTAAAAAGTCCTTATTGCACTTGAGATTTTAGGAAAAAGTAGATATTTTATGTGTTTTGACTAAGTTCATTGCACAGCTTTCAAACACTTATGGTTCTTAATTTATCAAGGTTTCAATTTTTTTTGAAAATTTTTTTATTTCTTATATCTTTAAAACAATGTAGTCAAATGCTTCAAAATTTTATTTGGTAATTAACCATTAAAAAGCTGTCTCCTGCTAAAATTTTAAACGATTTCGTCGGGCGGTTTTGAAGTTAAGAGCTAAAATGTAAAAACCATTTTTCTTAAAACTTTTGCTTCTTCTTAGAGGAGTGTCGATGCACGTCGTTAAAGTCCCTCCCTTGTGAATTTTGCGATAAGTTTTGCGAAGATTTTCTCATAAGTGTTGTTGCAGTGTATAAGTACTATGTCTACCCCATAATTTATTTGGATTGTCGTTGTGCATCTCTATACAGGAAATAATTGTAAATTAATTTTTTATATCAGTAGATTGATAAGAATTTTTACTTTTAAGAGTAACAAGAGATTTTAAGTCCGATGTCTGTTTTTAAAATTTTACTTTTGCTGTTATTCGAAAACTAATAGGTCTAAAGATCTAATGTTTTGCACATACATTTCTTTTATAACTGTAAAACAATAATCAAATTTGAATTGCTATGAACTAAAATACTTTCTATACGGAACTAAAAATCTATTTAATTCTAAACATCTATTTACAATAGCAAATTAAATGTAAATATAAATCATGAGCACTCTAGGACATGTTAGTTTTCGAATAAGAGCAAAAGCAAAATTTAAAAACAAATCATCAGACTTGTTACTAAATCACTGGTTACTCTTAAAAGTAATTATTCTTACTAATCTACTAATATAAACGTTAAACTAAACATCAATTTCTGCATGTAAGACTGCATTAGGAACCGAAAATACAACAAGCTATAGAGTTAGTAGTTTTAATGCAACAAAATTTATAAGAAATAGTTTTAGAAATTAAAAAATTTTTAAACCTCCATAAGATAATTCGTATTCTCTCAAAAATAACAAATATACTTAGGAAATTCAAATGTTAATATCGCTTCGAGAGATTAGCGTTATGTTGAAATTTAATAATCGAGATTTTTGCACGATTAATTCTTTGCTTAATAATTGCAATATAGCCATAACTTAAAAAGTAGATTTTCCATCAGTAACGTTAATTGCAAATTTTCAACCAAGATTATTTATTACCTTAATATTTATTTTTGAAATGATTTATTTATGTATGCTTTAGATTATGTTTAACGTCCAAATTTAACAATGGATTCATTTAATGCAAAAAATAATGTACATAAACATGAAAGTAATATATATTACATATGATCAAAATATTTTACATCTGGGACGTTTCACGTCAACCGCACCATCAGTGCACCCAAAATTTGGGTTAACCTAACAAGACGTTTGAGGTCTCAAAATGATCGTCTGGTCAAGGGCTTTTGAAAAAGTTCTGGCCTTTTCAAAAATCCAATGTGGCGCATAAAATATGGAGCCTGAAACTCACGTTTTCATAGCACATTCAACAAAAACAATAGTAAAAATGTTCTAATTTGTGAAATATTCCACCAAAAAGCATGTACAACTCATGATAGGATATATTATTGACAATGCTGGCGGAATTCCAAAATCAAAAATGGCGGAATCAAAATAGTGGACATTATACCTCCACCAAACCCATTTTACCGCAACAAATGATTTTTGATCAGTTTAAAGTATCGATATGGGGGTTTTTGGGGTCATTGAATCTTAGCTTGACCTCGAAATTTCAGAATTTAAAATGGTGGATCCAAAATGGCGGACATTATACCACCACCAAACCAATTTTACCGCAACAAATGATTTTAGATCAATTTAAAGTATCGATATGGGGATTTGCGAGGTCATTGAATCTTAGCTTGACCTCGAAATTTCAAAATTTAAAATGGTGGATCCAAAATGACGGACATTATACCGCCACTAAACCAATTTTACCGCAACAAATGATTTTAGATCAATTTAAAGTATCGATATGGGGGTTTGTGAGGTAAATGGTTATAAATGTATTATCGGAATCAGTATTTGTGCACATGAATCTTATATTTTTCCGGTCTATTAGATTTAGAATTATCTGTCTGCGGTTTTTGCACTTACATTTTTCTATTGTTCTGTGTATATGTATATGCCTGCGTGGATGAAAAAAAATATATAATTTAGCCAAATGAATCAATCTTTAATGACATTTTGTGCACTCTTATCAATTCTGGCTCCTCGTTCGTGGAGTTTTTGATGAAAAGGTTGGATCAATAAACAACAACTTGAGGTTAATTTATTGTTAAGTATATTGTAAAAGGCTTGAGAGCCTAGTCGGCGGCACGTCTGCTCACATCGGAGTCTTACAGGCAAGAGAGAGAGTGTATAGTACAGTACAGCATAGTCTGCTCTACACACGGAATATGATATAATACGTAATAGGCGATTAGAGTATAGCGCGAGACATGCGCGGTTCGTCAGCTCTCGCGTGAGCTCGTCTCAATGTACAAAATCGCAGTTGACCAATAGATGGCGCGACGTGTACCATTTTGGTACTGATAATCAAGATTATAATACTTACTATATTACAACACGCCTCCTTAAGTTTATAATCTTGATCTTTAGCATTAACTTTTCATTTTCGATACATTTTTCTATTACATTTCAAATTAATCTTAGCGCTTTTCTATTTTCTATAAACTTTGTTTTATCTAGACTTTTCGTTAACATATCTGCTAAATTGAATTGAGAGTCTATTTTTATAATATCAATTATGCCATTTTCATAATTCTCATTAATATAATGATATTGCACTTCAATGTGCTTCGAGTTTTTAGTGAAGTTACCATATTTTGCAATCGCAATTGCACCTGAGTTATCCTCATACACATTAATTGGTTTATCGAATTCTACATTGAACATTTCGCTTAATAAATTTTTTACAAACAATATTTCTGTTACTGCTTCTGACATAGCAGTATATTCTGCGAAAGTTGAACATTTGGTTACAGTGCTTTGTTTATGAGTTTTCCAGAAAATTACATTACCATAAAGTCTTATTACAAAGCCTGTTGTAGATTTTCTATCTACATTATCACCTGCATAATCGGAATCTACCATACAATCTAATATTTCGTTTTTCAAGTTATCACAATATGTCAATTTTAGATCTTTAGTTTTATACAGATATTTTAGGATTCTCAACGCATATTTATAATGTGTTTGGTCGTAGCAACTTTGGTATCGACTTAAATAATTTACGCTATACGCAATATCTGGCCTTGTGCCTGTACTAATGTATAATAATTCTCCTATCAAGTTTCTATATTTTATATTTTCATCAATTTCACTAGCTTGATCTAGTTTTAAATTTGACTCCATTGGAGTATCATATAATTTGGCTTTTTCTAAATTATATTTAGTGGCTAAAGATTCAATGTATTTTGTTTGACTTAAAGTCATTTTTTGTCTATCATCGCTATAATTTATATCAATACCTATATATTGGCTTATTTTGCCTAAATCTTTCATCACAAATCTTTGCATTAGACTAGATTTAACTTTATCTATTTTATTTTTATCTTTGCAACAAATTAGGAGATCATCAACAAAAACTAAAATATATATTGAATCTTTGTTCGTATTATTTACGTATAGACAGTAATCGTAGTTACTTCTCACAAAATTTAAGCTTTCGATAAATTTATTAAAACAATCGTACCAAGCTCTAGGACTTTCTCGCAGTCCGTATAATGCCTTTTGCAGTTTGCAAACTTTATTGTCACCTGTTTCGTAACCTTTTGGTTCATTTATATACACCTCGGTTTTTACATCACCGTTTAAGAAAGCTGTCTCTACATCCATTTGTTCTATAAATAAATTGTTTTTACAACTGTACGACAATAAAATTTTCAAAGTTTGCATTTTTCCTACGGGTGAATAAACATTATCTAAATATTCCTTTTGTTGAAATCCTCTTACAACTAATCTCGCTTTATACACATTATTGTTTTTCTTTTTGTAGACCCATTTCACATCAATGACTTTTTTGTCTTTTGGCCTTTCAACAATTTGCCAAGTTTTATTTTTCATAAGACTATTGATTTCGGAATCCATCGCAATTTTCCATTGTTTATATTCATTTGAGTTTAACGCCTCCTCGAATGTATTTGGCACATTTGCATCAATATGATTTACATATATAAAATGAGTTACAGGATTTCCGTATCTATTTACAGGACTTTTCTTTCTATTGGATTTTCTTTGTACTTTTAAACTTGAATTATCATTTTCAGCAATATCAAAATTTAATTCATTTTCTCTACTTTCATAATTATCTATACGATTTTCGAGGTTTATTTCATTACCCCTACTTGACTCGAGAGTCGAAGTATGGGTAAAAGAGTTTAGTTTGTTTTCTACATTTTCAGATTCGCTATTTTCCAAATCTCTATCTTTTTCATCATCAAGTTTTTCTAAGCAAATAATTTCTGTATTTTCTTCGACTACTTGTACATGTCTAGCATGAATAACTCTACCATTGACGAGAACTTTATAGCCATTTTCTACATAACCTACTAGTACACCTAATTGGGCTTTATCGTCCCATTTGCTTTTTCGCAACGCTTCTGGTACTCGTACAAAGACTCGACTGCCATAAATTTTTAAATGATCAACATTTGGTTTTTTACCAAAAAATATTTCGTATGGCGTTTTATTTTTAGCTGTATTTGCAATTGTGCGATTTTTTAGATAAGCTACTGTTTTCATAATTTCAGGCCAATATCGCCTATGAATTTTTGCTTCACGCATTAAACATCTGCCCATATCCATTGCGGATCTAATATATCTTTCCGCTACTCCATTTAATTCATGGACGTACGGTGGGCATGGCAATAGTTCAATTCCTTTTGATTTTATAAAATCATAAATTTCCTTATTTAAATATTCTTTGCCATTATCACAACGTAATTTCTTAACTCGCTTACTAAATTTATTTTCTACTAAACTAACAAATTCTTTTAAACAACTGGCAGTCTCTGATTTATTTTTAATGCAGAAAATTCTAGTACACTTACTATAATCATCAATGAAAGTTACAAAATATTTTTCTCCCCCATAACCGATTGTGTTATGTGGACCATTTAAATCTGTGTGAATTAATTCTAAAATTTCCGTAGTTTTTGATCTATTATTTTCGAACGGTACATTTGCCATTTTACTCTCTATACAATTTCCACATTTCATTTCGACATTTTCTATTTTTTCTGGCAATCCTTTTACTAATTTATTTTTCACTAATTTGTTCAAATATTGAAAGTTAACATGACCTAATGCTCTATGCCATTTCTCTTTATCAGTTAATTTTAATGAATTTACAAACATTTGCTTATTTTCCTTTTCAATTACATAGCTTTTCATAAAATATAGATTATCCTTTTTGTTTGCGACTGCTATTAATTCTCTATTTTTATTGTAAATTTTGGCATCATCATTTTTTGCTACTACTGTATAATTTTCTGTGACTTTAGAGAGACTCAGTATGTTTTGTCTAATGCCTTGAACATAATAAACATTTTTTACGTCTACTTGTTTTTGATTGTAATAATTTTTAAAAAGTAATTTTACAGTTCCAATTTTAGTAGCTTTCAAACTTTTACCATCAGGTAATTTTACTTCAATAGGATTTTTTAAATATACGAATTTATCAAAATATTTATCATTATTTACAATGTGGTCTGTGCAGCCACTATCTAGTAACCAATTAATTTGACCTAAACTTTCGCTACTATTTTCTAACGCAGTTATCTGGTTTACCTCTGGGTTGCAGACCTGGGTCAGCCATGCTTCGGATGAGTAGTCGCCCTGTTGTTCGCCTGAAGATTTAGCTTTGGGTTGACCTTGACCTCTGCCTCGCTGATTGTCTCGGTAGTTGCCTCGGTTGAAGCCTCTGTTGAACCCTCTGTTGTAGCCTCGTTGATTTCCTCGTTGGTGACCTCGTTGACCTTGACTGTATTTGCCTTTGGTTTATACCGCAAAGGTACTGGCATTACTTTTATTATCTGACTCAGCATTAGTCATATTTTTCTCTTTTATTTTCGACTTTACATAGTCTACTGTTCTTTGGTCTTCTGGGATAACATCTATAAAATCCCCAATGTAACTATAGCTTGGTGGTAAAGCTCTAAGTAGATATCTCAATTTTTCGACTTCTTCTAATTTCCCACCAGCTGATTTGAATTCATTAGTTACTTTTTCGAATTCTACAAAAAATTCTTCCACTGAATTATAATTATTTAATTTGATTTCTTCGATTTTTCCTCTGCATATAATTTGCAAAGCTGTTGATTGTGTTAAATACATTTTATCGAATTTTGTTATCATCTCGAGAGCTGTTTTACATTCACCGATGTATTCTAATTGTTTGTCTGAGATAGCACTAATTATCATAGTGCGAGCTTTTAAATCAATCTTTTTCCAATCATCTTCTTTGCCTTTATATTTATCAGGCATTTCCTTTATTGCTGGTTCGTTGCACTCTTTATACTCTAACAGGATCATTAATCTAATTTTCCAACTGGAATAATTTGCACCATCAAACACTGGTATCATAATGTCTTCGATTTTCGCTTGCTTAGCCATTTCTTTTTCTTTTGCACTAATGCTCTCGTATACTTGATTTTTCAATTTAATAATCTTCTTGAGTGCTTTTAAAAATATTTTTCTAATTTGATTTCTTGATTCTTCTTTTAATTCAATATTTTTGGCTTCTAATCCGTCTTCTTGTTTTACTTTAGGCTTAAGCCACAAGTACATGTGCTTAACCTCTAATTTGCACGTGCTCTGAAATAGCACTTCACCACGTGTTTCACTCGCCGACTTTAATCTTCTTGCATCGCACTTAAATCTTGATTAGTTTTTAAAAATCTTTTAATTGTTGAGTAGCTGACGACTTTATCTACGTCACTGAGCTTATATTTTTCTTCTTTAACCCTTTTTGACCGGTTAATTTTCACTTGAAAATCTTCTTCTATCGACAGACGTTTCTATACGAAAATTCGAATATCAATGCTTCACATGCATATAATTTCTCCAGATATTTTCTTCTTTAATTTCACTGCTCAATTTTTCACTGTGCGATTTACTTTTTTTTTTTTTTTTTAACAATAACCGTTAACTACTTTCCACGTGGCTTTTCTTCTAACCTCACTTAGTTTTACACTACATATCTCTCATGTCACTCATATGAGTAGACATGCGGGATAAAATATAAATACCAACCACGCTCTGCTACCATGATGAAAAGGTTGGATCAATAAACAACAACTTGAGGTTAATTTATTGTTAAGTATATTGTAAAAGGCTTGAGAGCCTAGTCGGCGGCACGTCTGCTCACATCGGAGTCTTACAGGCAAGAGAGAGAGTGTATAGTACAGTACAGCATAGTCTGCTCTACACACGGAATATGATATAATACGTAATAGGCGATTAGAGTATAGCGCGAGACATGCGCGGTTCGTCAGCTCTCGCGTGAGCTCGTCTCAATGTACAAAATCGCAGTTGACCAATA
Organism: Nasonia vitripennis; assembly: GCF_009193385.2. Taxonomy (NCBI): domain Eukaryota; kingdom Metazoa; phylum Arthropoda; class Insecta; order Hymenoptera; family Pteromalidae; genus Nasonia; species Nasonia vitripennis. The sequence goes on along the minus strand of NW_022279643.1, from coordinate 818,670 downwards.
GATGGCGCGACGTGTACCATTTTGGTACTGATAATCAAGATTATAATACTTACTATATTACAACAGTTTTTACAGGTGATAAATGGCTTTCGCCGATATCATAAATTACTCTGTTCCTAGGTTCATTGGCATTTGAGTAATGCATGAGTTTCAACGTTTCATTATTTTCTGGGATAAATCCATGCCCCATTTGTATGTTTGTGACAGGTGGACAGTTTTTAAATCTCTTTGTTAGGAATTGACGAGTTTGTTCGTGATCTTTTTTGGTGTATAAGAAAAATTTTATATTGAATGATCGCCCATTAGCCCGTGAATAAAGAGCTTTAACATGTAGAATTGCTTTATTTTTTGCAGCTTGTAAGCTCGCTCTTGTAGCTTCTCTCTTTACTATCGCTCCAACTCCATCGCAACTACCTTTTCCGTGTGCTGTTGCAAAACAGTGCCATTCAGCATCAACGCCAAAATCTCTCTTATGACTCATTAAACTACTCATTTGATAACGATTTTTAAAATGCTGTTTAGCACCATCAGTAGCATATATTACCTTTTTTACTGTGGGACAAACCTTGCGAATTTCAGGTATAAGCTTTTGCTGCATTATGTATACTGCAGTGGCATCATGAGTAGAACAGTCGGACATAGATACTGTACTGAAATGCTTTAGCTTGCCTTCAGATTTATAATAAACGACAGCAGGAAAAATCGTACTTTGATCATTATTAAAATGAAATGCCTGTGCAGCATCTTGGGCTGTAAAAGCATAGTTCTCAGCAAAATCCAATTGAGCAAGAATCTCTTCATCTGAAAGATTATTTTTCTTCCCAGAAATAAACTTTGATTGTTCCTTAGCGATGGAGTGATGAGGTATCAACTTTTCTAGGCTAGAACATAAAGTTTCAATAAATTCTTGTGATGTTAGGCATTGTTTTATCAAAGTGTATCTATCGGTTGATTGCCACGTGCTGAAGATGATTTGATCAATATTGTGCTCATCAATAATGTTCTCAACGTAATTAGAATGTCCGGACAAAACTTGCATTCATTCAAATAACAACTTGGTTTGGGATCCTCACATAGAACGAAATTCAAACAATCTTTATAATTCTTCAGAATATTGTTTGAGATTTTTTCTATAATTACTGCGTCAATCATCGCCTTGAAATTTTGGTGTATCGTACTTATACATACATTGTGTGTACCAGAGGATCCTGCAAAGACACAACATTTTGGTCTCAGTTCCGCAAACTTGGTAAGCCCAATCGGATGTTCAGGAAACTGTTCTTTAAATTGATTATGAAGGTTCTTAATATCAGTAAGTAATAATCTTTTCTGCACTTTTATTTTTTCACCATATAAATAAATACTGACGGTATCTTTTTTATTTGGCATAATTCTGCTGTTAAGATCATTTTCGTAAAAATCTTCAACTTTCTGAGTAGTTTCTGCAGGTAATGTTTTTCCACGTTTTGCAACAGGAGAAGCCAAAACTCCATCTGATTCTCTTAACTGTTTTGCTTTACGAGCCATTCTGTGAGACACGCCAAATTGGTTCACAATTTTACGTATTGCCCAGTATTCGGGCAAAATAGTAAGAATACTGACACGTAATGTATCGTTCTCCGGCAAGGATTGGAATTTGTTTTTAAGTCCAGTTAAAATAACTGTAAGATCATCTTGCATAGGTGCATCCGTGTTTGAAACCGAAGGTGAGTCAGTCTCTAATTCAAAATCAATACTCATACTGACGTTTGGAGATGACAAGTCATGTAGTTTGTAAAAGGATTTTCTACATGTATCACAAATCAGTGAAGATGTCGGATAATCAGGATAGACATCTTGAAATTCTTTGGAGATCTTCCTAAGAGATTTGCTGTGTCCTGTATTAATATCAAATGGATTAACGCATCTATCGATACGATATTTTTTCGCAGGAGAAGACATTGTTGTAGGATATGAGAAAGCACAACCAAAACAAAAAAAAATTTTAGAAATAACAAAATTACGGCTAGTACAGTTGAACAAGGAGATGCCGATAAAGTAAGACTTAGTCAACAACTGCCTTAACAAGGATGTTGAAGAAGAAGTCGCCAATGTATCTATTAATGTACCTATTAACTATCCTAAAAATGACTGTCGGAGAAAAAGTCGCCTATGAATATAGCCGCTGATGGACTTGCTCACCAACTATCCTGAAAAAGACTGTTGGAGAAAAAGTCGCCGATGAAGAAATCATTCCTTGAAGAAAATATTCCTTTCTACGGGTTGCTAAACGTGGGAAGGGGTTGGGGGTGTAGGTAAAAAGAGGGATGAAATAAATCACTTGAAAGCAATAAATTCCTTTGCCACAAAACAGTTTTATTTGCTGAAGTCTTTGCACAAGTTGTCATTGGACACGAGCCGTGTACTTGCAGCATTAGACTGTTGGAAGAGGGGCGAGGTACAGCGCTGGACCCGGCCTCCTTATGTGCCCTCCGCGACGATACTTCACTTGTGGGTAATGCGCAGCCGCCTAGCGGCGCGCCGCGGTACTAGCGCCGCGGTGATAAGCGCTGCAGCGTGCGTGGCGTGTTCGGCGGGTTGCGCGTTAGCAGGGTTTTTTCGCGAGAGATCCTGCGGGTGGGTTATGACAAATATCCGCCAGTTTATATTGGCCATATTGAATTTTGAAATTTCGAGGTTAAAATAAGATTCAGCGGCCCCTTAAACTCCAATACCGATACTTTCAACTGATTTAAAATCGATCATTGCGGTAAAATAGTTTTGGTGGTTGTATAATGTCCGCCATTTTGGATCGGCCATTTTGGATTTTTAAATTTCGAGGTTAAAATAAGGTGCAGTGGCCCCAGAAACCCTCCTATCGATACTTTAAAGTGATCTAAAATCATTTGTTGCGGTAAAATTGGTTTGGTGGTGGTATAATGTCCGCCATTTTGGATCCACCATTTTAAATTCTGAAATTTCGAGGTCAAGCTAAGATTCAATGACCCCGAAAACCCCCATATCGATACTTTAAACTGATCAAAAATCATTTGTTGCGGTAAAATGGGTTTGGTGGAGGTATAATGTCCACCATTTTGATTCCGCCATTTTTGATTTTGGAATTCCGTCAGCATTATCAATAATATGTCCTATCATGAGTTGTACATGCTTTTTGGTGGAATATTTCACAAATTAGAACATTTTTACTATTGTTTTTGTTGAATGTGCTATGAAAACGGGGGTTTCAGGCTCCATATTTTATGCGCCACATTGGATTTTTGAAAAGGCCAGAACTTTTTCAAAAGCCCTTGACCTGACGATCATTTTGAGACCTCAAACGTCTTGGTAGGTTAACCCAAATTTTGGGTGCACTGATGGTCCGGTTGACGTGAAACGTCCCATCTATAATAAATTTTATAGCACAGTGTGGCTCAAATCCGCGTTTAAGTCACGCCTATCTGTGATCTAAGTAGTCCATTATTGCACCGTGTATATCGCTAACCTCATGGTACAATAATGGCCTACTTAGAGCACGGATAGGCGTGACTTGACGGATTTAAGCAGCTGTGTATACAATTGTATACGATACTCGTGAACTAAGCAGCCCATCAGTGTGCGGTATTTTATCACCCTCGCTGCGCTCGGACGCTAATACGCGCCGTCCAATAATTGGCTACTTAGGTCACACATATCCTAATATACTATTTCAGGATAATAAAACTTATTGTTTAATTGTAGGAACATATAGAGGTACAAAAAGCAAAAAAAGACATCAATTCAAGATTTTAAGCAATAAACATCAAAAGGCGATCTCAAACAATTAGCAAACTATGTTTTCAGCAATGTTGAATGCGGCTAAAAATGCATAAATATTATTAAAATTTGTATACTGTATTTCCTAGCAAAATTTACAAATAAAGTATATAAAGAAATGTAACTAAATGCATTAGGATCAATGAAGTAAACTTCTCATAGCCCTTATAATCCGTTATTCATAGAGTTTAGCAACTCTTTTGGTACTTTGCCGGGTAGCACATACTAGTTTATAGATTTTGAAAGTGAGCTCGACGCCCCCATATTTGAGTAACTCAGCTGATATAGAGTCATTTCCCGCGGCTTTGTTGTTTTTTAGTTTTTTAATCGCGGCCTCTACTTCTTGGTAGCTCGGTTCCTCCACGTGGGGATCAGCAGTGTGAATTTCGTCCCCTAATTCTTCGCTATTTTCGTGCACGTTTAATAATTTATCGAAATAATTTTTGCACAGCGACAGTAATTCGTTGTCATTTGTTACGAGGTCCCCGTTTTCGTCCTTCATCAATTGCGCTCTACTCCTAAAACCTTTTCTGATGGCGTTAATGTAATGTTGTTCGATGTCCCCCCATAAGATATTCGGTTCATCATTCCCCTCCGGCGATGTGTTTGCTTCTTCAAGTGCCTGAAACCTGTTATTAATTTCTATCTGGTACGTAATTCGCTCTATTTTATCTCGTAGCTTCTCAATATCGAAGCTTTCTACCTTGTTTGCTCGCTTACTATTTTGATTCGCTACTAGTCTAGCTCTTAATTTGGCTACTACGAGTCGCTATCTGCCCCTCTGTAAGCCCTTACGTCGAGAACGTTAGTATGACGTCTTTTTTCAATGAGGAAATTATCAATTTGGTTCTGTGTGGCCCCGTCCGGCGATGTCCACGTTGCCTTGTGTATGTCCTTGTGCTTAAAACACGTAGTTTTGATTATAAGATCTTTTGCCGCCGCGAAATTTATGACCCTAATACCGTTATCATTGCTGGCTTCGTGCAGGCTTTCCTTCCCTATAGTAGGCCTAAACATTTCCTCCCTACCTATTTTAGCATTGAAATCGCCTATTACTATTCTTGTGTCGTAAGACGCGAACTGGTCGATTACCTGTTCTAAATTTTCGTAATAGAGATCCTTAGCTTCTTCTTCTTTGTTCTCCATAGGACAGTGTACATTAATAAATACATATCTATACCATTCACCTTCGATAATGATGTACGAGAGCCTATCATTGACGGATTTGAAACTTTTAACCGAATGTATGATGCTTTTGCTTACGAGAAATCCGGTGCCTAGAGATCCCCCACTCCCGGCCCCATACAGGTACATGAAGTTACCCGATGTTAGTACTCCGCCATCTGGCCACCACGATTCCTGTATTGCTACCAAATCTAGATTGTACCTATCAGCTTCCTTTACGAGTTCTTTAAACGCGCCTGCTCTGTATAGACTGCGAACATTCCAAGTTCCGACCCTTAAGTCCCTTTTGGTTCGGATTTGGATTTTTTGAGCCATGATAGTATGTTAAACCCGCGCGCTTCGGATCCTGTTCCGATCGCAGGTGAGTCCACCGTTCTAGAGGTGATAACCCCCATACCTTTCTAGAACTAAGTATGAGAGCTTTCCGACTTTGACGAGGACAGTGTCAACTCGTCGTCAGACACACTACGGTTTCATTCTCGCATCCTAACGCCCCCCCTGCAAGGAAGCGCGCCTTCGCTGGCATCGTTACCGCGTAAGACCAGGTGACGAATCATTCTACACATCCTCTTTCGGGGCAGTTGTCATCGCTTCCGCATCTTCCTCGGCAGCAGGATTTTTGCCCATTTCTGTAATGTGTGATGAAAGAGATAGATTGAAAGATAAGAGATAATGTGAAGTGTTTTTTGTTGTGGTGCTTGCGTAGTGTTTCTAGATGAATGCGTTCGATAGTGTGGGCTCATCACACCCACGCCCGTTCCTATCGGCTGTCCGCGGCTGCTTATTCAATTTATTCGCAGCTAACCTCCTTCTCAGGGGCTGTTCCTCTATCCGCAACCTAAGGACGCGCTGTGTAGTGGTGATAGGCACACACCGATCCGATCTGGACGACAACGCCCAAGACCCACTTAGGGTAGCGGCATTGTAACAGGATTCTAAAATATTAGACATAAAAATTTCAGGTGAGAAAATCATAGTGATTTCACAATCAATAAAGTATCTCTTAATTATTACCAACTGAATTTTATCTACTCGTAAAATTTCCAAATTCGTATGTAAAATCACAGATAAAATTTTGACTAAAAATCGCACTTGAGATTTTTCAATAAGGTTTGTTGATTCTACACTCGTGAGATTATCACCCTCGCTTCGCTTGGCCGGCAAACTTCCCACTCATGTAGAATCAATTTTTCGCATGTGTATCGAACGTTATTCTTCGATACAGGGGGCGTAAAATGTGCTCAAACGGTAGTTTATTTAAATAAAAGTTATGTGGCATAAGTGACAACAAAATAGCAAGAGAATTAAGAAGATCATCAAGCGATGGATACAGCCCGTTGAAAAGAAGAAATATTTTAATTGGGAGGAAAATTTAACAACGCGTAGACGTTGAGAGAAAAGATGTAGAGTACAAAGGCGAGACAAAGGCGTTGAAACGGTCCGCAATGTGTTAGAAGGCGAACGCGAGAGATTCGAGATCCGAGGTTAGTGATTGGGAGAAAAGCACGCTCGAAGAATGACACTCGTCTTTGATCTACCCTGCGTTATTCGTTGAGTGGACAAAAGACTTCCCTATTCTCTGCAGGGGAAGACCCACCAGAGGAGAGCTGTACGTGTGTTGGAGGGGATGAGTAAGGGGTATCCACTACGCATAACCTGCACACTTAGGTAAACCACGCAGCTTTTAGACTGATGTGTGAGGTACTACCATCTCACCACGAGTCTGAGACCAGATAGCTCCACCTAAAAACAGGGTACTACCATCCTGAACCGGTGAGACATCTGAAGTGGGGGAAGGATAGAATGATCTAATAATGGTGTTGCACTAGTGACATAACTAATTTGTAAATAATAAATGTTTATTCTCTTGATATATGTTAACAGGCGATACTGGATCTTATAACCTATAAGAGAGGGGAGTAGACTGCTCGCATACTCTTCGAGAGCCTGGGGCTCATAGACTACTAGGTATGGATGAGACCGAAGCAACCAACGAGAACTACCCTTCGTTACTTACTAAGTTGAGAGCCAGATCATTAATGCTCGCTGTTGGCTCAGGGGCTCCTTATATACCCGTGTCGCTTCCTCTCTCCTGTGCTATATGCTCGCACGCCATCTTCCAGCGCATAGGTAGACTCCTTAAATTTGGCTACTAGCGCCACTCGGTCGGTAACTTGCCTACGCCAGGCAAGTTATCTGTTGCTGCTCTCTTATCCCCGGGTGGGGCCTGCCGTCTCAGCGTATCGAAGAATTGATTCTATGCAACTATTTTTCAATAGATGATCAGATGGATACCTCACAGCTGATTCCATATAAGGCCAGCAGCTTTGAAAAATTCAACGTTGGATGTAAATATGAGTACTTGTGCATTTTTTGAACATAGAAAATACAGGAAGTTTTATCGTATGAAATTTTTTTTCTCGGGCAATAAGTTTTGATAATGTTGTTACATGAGAGTAGAATTTGCTCGCGATTTCTTGTGATTCAGTCTAATGTATAAATTGTTCTTTTTGGGATATTTTGCAGAAATATATTGAGTTTTGCCATTTATTTTCACGTAGAGATTTTTATCAAGCATGATATGTGCATTTAAAGTATAGCCATTTTTAAAACTAAATTTATTTAATTAGTTTTTTGATATTGAGACGTTAATATAATTTGCTTAATAGATTATCGTGTTTGCTTTGATAAATTCATTATCTGGTTAAAGAAAGAAGTTAACTAAATTGATGTAAAGTTCCATTTGAAATTTAATTATTCGTTATTTATAAAGATAAATAATATAATTGTTTAAAGTACAAGTTTATACAAAGTATTGGTTGAAATTATAAATGAATAACTTAAAATCGAAAATTTTATAGTTTATTTTAAACCTTAATGTAGTCTTGTCCCATACATATATCGATCCCTAGTGGAAAAAAAAATTCTGCACATAACAGTTTTTATCTGAAGTGATTAGACTAAAACAAAATATAATTGAACAAAACATAAATTTTTAGCATAAGAATATCGGAATAGAGACAAAAGCAACAATTATTTACAGGTATTTTACTCCTTAGATCGGTCATGACTGTCAGGAAAGCGATATCTGACGTCATGACCGTCCTAACCTTCTTCTTCTTCTTCTTTTTATGGCCGTGGTTCGCAGTATATGCGACTGCGAAGCCGACGCGCCACCTTGTTCTGAAAGCCCAATCAACAAGAGACCCGCCGCATTATCAAAACTTATTGCCCGAGAAAAAAATTTCATACGATAAAACTTCCTGTATTTTCTATGTCCAAAAAATGCACACGTATTCATATTTACAACCAGCGTCGAATTTTCCAAAGCTGCTGGCCTTATCTGGATTCAGCTGTGAGGTATCCATTTGATCATCTATTGAAAAATAGTTGCATAGAATCAATTCTTCGATACGCTGACACGGCAGGCCCCACCCGGGGATAAGAGAGTAGCAACAGATAACTTGCCGCCATGTTGTAGCCCGTAAAGCAAAGTTATTGTGTCCGGCGACTGTACCTTCAAGCAATTCGGGAACATTTGAAGAATATTTCACGGAAGATATGTGGAATATTTCTGAATTATTTCAGGTGAAATATTTTATTAAATTTTTCAGAAATATTTCTGAATCATCATTTCACTAGTAACTTATAGTGATTATTAAACTTAGAAACATTTCAGAAGTGTTTCTCAAATCTAGGAAAGAAATATTTTATGAAAGCTTTCTTGAATGTTCCAGAATTATTTTACTGCAAATTTTCCAGTAAATATGAAATACAGAAATAATTCTGAAAGAAATCAGAAATATTTTAAAGAAATATATTTTGGAAGCTTGCTTAAATATTCCAGAATTATTTCAAATACAAATTCCAGGAGACTACGGGCTAAGAAATAAATTTGAAATGTTGCTTAAATCTAGGAAAGAAATATTTTATGAAAGTTTTCTGGAATATTCCAAAATTGTTATACTGAAAATTTTCCGGTGAAGATTAAACACTGAAAGAATTACGAAATAATTCAGAAATATTTTAAAGAAATTTTTATGGAAGTTTTCTGGAATATTCCGGAATTAGTAAACTGAAAATTTTCCGGTGAATATTGAACACTGAAATAATTAGGAAATAATTCCGAAATAATTTAATGAAATTTTATGGAAGTTTTCTGGAATGTTCCGGAATTATTTTACTGCAAATTTTCCAGTAAATATTAAACACTGAAATAATTCAGAAAGAAATCAGAAATATTTTAAAGAAATATGTTACGGAAGCTTGCTTAAATATTCCAGAATTATTTCAAATACAAATCCCAGGAGACTACGGGCTAAGAAATAAATTTGAAATGTTGCTTAAATCTAGGAAAGAAATATTTTATGAAAGTTTTCTGGAATATTCCAAAATTGTTATACTGAAAATTTTCCGGTGAAGAATAAACACTGAAAGAATTACGAAATAATTCAGAAATATTTTAAAGAAATTTTTATGGAAGTTTTCTGGAATATTCCGGAATTAGTAAACTGAAAATTTTCCGGTGAATATTGAACACTGAAATAATTAGGAAATAATTCCGAAATAATTTAATGAAATTTTATGGAAGTTTTCTGGAATGTTCCGGAATTATTTTACTGCAAATTTTCCAGTAAATATTAAACACTGAAATAATTCAGAAAGAAATCAGAAATATTTTAAAGAAATATGTTACGGAAGCTTGCTTAAATATTCCAGAATTATTTCAAATACAAATCCCAGGAGACTACGGGCTAAGAAATAATTTTGAAATGTTGCTTAAATCTAGGAAAGAAATATTTTATGAAAGTTTTCTGGAATATTCCAGAATTGTTATACTGAAAATTTTCCGGTGAAGATTAAACACTGAAAGAATTACGAAATAATTCAGAAATATTTTAAAGAAATTTTTATGGAAGTTTTCTGGAATATTCCGGAATTAGTAACCTGAAAATTTTCCGGTGAATATTGAACACTGAAATAATTAGGAAATAATTCCGAAATAATTTAAAGAAATTTTATGGAAGTTTTCTGGAATGTTCCGGAATTATTTTACTGCAAATTTTCCAGTAAATATTAAACACTGAAATAATTCAGAAATAAATCAGAAATATTTTAAAGAAATATGTTACGGAAGCTTGCTTAAATATTCCAGAATTATTTCAAATACAAATCCCAGGAGACTGCGTGCCACAAAATAATTTAGAATCATTTCAGAAATATTTCAAGGAAATATTTCATGAGAGATTTGCAAGGCGGGGCATTTTATGAAATGATATTATTGCAGTAATATTTCTGAAATATTTCGGGAAAAATTTCAGAAATATTTCGGGAAAAATTTCAGAAATATTTCTGAATTCTTTAAAAAAATATTTCAATATAGGAGATTCGAGGGACATAACATTATTTCAGAAATATTTCGTCGAAAGATTCCTGGAAGATTTCAAATATTTCGTTCCAATATTTCCGAAATATTTCGGAAATATTTCATGCTGTGTGGGCAGATTTTAAGGCAGGGTCAGTTTCATACACATAAGAATTATACACGATTTAATATAACACAAACGTTTATGAAGTTTTTATTCTGCGCAATGTGTTTTTGATTGAACATACATGGAAAATATAAATATTTAGATATCGTTCTACACGTATAAATTTACACGATAAAGAAATCAATATTTAATATACCTCCAAATTGTACACAATATATTGTGCACTGAAATTTTTTAGAAAATAATTACGAGTGGTTGGTATTTAACACATATTATTATACACAATTAAATTATACACAACTTTATTTTTGTTTGGTAATGATTTATTTTACAATAACATTAAAATATTTTACATGATCGAATATATACGCAAAAAAACATTTTTTCTACACCTAGGTTTATACACATTAGAATAAGTTTTAATGAAATACCAAAGTTTTACACATTTTATTGTCCACAATGGTACAAATTAATTAATCATTCTATACTATTCCAGTTGATGTGTTGTTAATATTTTTAATTCTACACCCATGGAAAAATTTTATTACTCTAGATTTGTATTTTTGTACACGCGGTGCTTCTAGTTTTGAATTCTCCTAAAGTCGCGACGTTCGAACACATTGCTAAGCAACGGGCAACAGAATGTTTTCATTTCACATTCAAGTTCATCTCCGTACACAGGAACGTTCATCAGTTGCATTTTTCGTGAGCAGTGACAGGAATACTACAGTCAAAGTGAACTGAAAGACTCCCAGCTACGCAAAACAACTTTCATTTGCAGTGCGGCTTGCAGAAGGTTAATTTTTCCAGCTGCAGCATAAATCAAACATCAGGTAAGTATCCAAAAATCATAGAGTTGATTATCGCGCCTCTCCTCCTTCTCCTCTACTTTCTTCTCCCATTTCCGCCTCTCCCTCTCTCTCTTCTCTCATGTCTTGCTCTCTCTACCTATTCTTTTTCAGCGCTCTCTCTATCTCTCTCTTGGCTCCTTCTAACCTTCCTCTCATCCATCTCGAATCTCTAACCCATTTACATCTTTCTCCTCTTAGGTGGCGCGGTGTTCAAAAAATAAAAAGGGAAAGGTCGAGTAGCCGGACGCGAATACATACTCGCATTTTTCAACTGTACTGACAAACATCGGAACGTGGATTTTCCAGGTATTTGTCGCTTCTCTTTCCCTCTCTCTTGCCAACCTCTCTCAAATTTCTCATCTCTCTCCTCTCTTTCATGTATATCACCTTTCTCTCTCTCTCTCTCTCTCTCTCTCTCTCTCTCTCTCGCATCTCTGCATCCTCTCTTTCGGCTTGTTCTCTTTATCTTAGATCTCTCTCGCCTTTCTCCTCTCCCATTTTCGCTCTTTGGTTCTCTTCCGTCTCTTTCGTTTCTCTAACCCGTTTCTGTCTTCCCCGTCTTAGGTGGTGTTTCGTTAAATATTGGGAACAAACCGGATACTCAGCTAAAAAGCCGGAGGGAGTGCACGTGTTTTCATTTTCCAAGTGTAGTGACGGACTTTGGAACGTAGATTTCCTAGGTAAGTGCTTGAATTTATAGGCGTACTTCTCGTACGCCCCTCTCACTCCTCTCTCTAGCCTCTTTCTAACATCTCTTTCGGCGCTGTCTCTCTCACTCCTCTGCTTCTCAGTTGACTTTCTCTTGCTTCTACTGTCTCATGCTTGGTTTTAACCATTTGTTTGCAATGCTTTTCTAATATAATATTTTTTTATTTCAACACAGGTTCCAAAATGTTTCGTATACCTGGAAAACATAATAATACCGTTCGGTACATTCACCACGGGTATACCTACTATCAGGATCGAAGAGGAGAATGGTTGACATTTAGATGCGCAACTCGCTACAGAACTGATTGTTCTGCCGTCATTTCTGTGCAAAACTTGCATATTATTATTAAAGGCACAGTTTGATATTGCTATCAAAGAAAGAGCTCAAGAACGGGCAGCAGTGGATGAACCGAAACAAGTTTTCGATTACGTTTGCAGATTAGATCAGTGAGTGGTTGCTTTAATCCAAACTTTCTCTCTCTCTCTCTCTCTCTCTCTCTCTCTCTCTCTCTCCCTCTCTCTCTCTCTCTCTATCTCTCTCTCTCTCTCTCGCTTATACAGACTAGCTAGAGACAATGCTCACAAACAGGTCGAGGAAGCCAGGCTGAATTATTACTATTCACGCCTGTCAACCTTGACTGATGTTGCCGAGATCTGGAGAGAGCTGGAGAAACTTGGAATTTCTGCCATTAAGGCCCCTTTGCCTTCTCGCTTTAGCACAGATGAACTCAATAAGCATTCCAGCTCGATCTCCAATGATCCATTAGCTCCTGCTATTGAGGAGTATCTTCTACCCCTGGAAAGTCTTGACCTCCCGGAACATTTCGAGTTTGGCACCATAACGGAATCGGACGTGTTGGCTGCAGTATCGCACTTCGACACCCAGGCCAGGGGAAGCGATGGCATCCCTCAGGTTGTTATCTCAAAAGCACTGCCAGTTCTCGCTCCTCTACTATGTCACATTTTCAACCTGTCTCTGAGCGAAACCCGTTTCCCATCTGCCTGGAAATTGTCACTTGTGCGTGCACTAAACAAAGTCAGTTCACCAACAGCCCTGGCTGACTATCGTCCGATTTCACTTCTCTGCTTTCTCTCCAAGGCCTTGGAGTGGCTGGTGCACAGGCAAGTCTCACAATACCTTGAATCAAGGCTCTTACTAGACAACTATCAAACAGGCTTCCGCACTGGCCACAGCACTCAGTCTGGCCTAATTAAGCTAACTGATGATGTCAGGGTCGGGATAAACGAAAAGAAAGTGACACTCCTTCTACTCTTTGATTTTAGCAAGGCGTTTGACACTGTATGTCACGTCCGGCTCCTGAGGAAGCTATCCACTTTCGGCTTCTCTAAGCAGGTTATCCGCTGGTTTGCCTCCTATCTTACTGGGAGAGAGCAAGCCGTCGTTGGTAACAATAGCGAGCGTTTCTCTTCGCAGCGTCTTAACATCGGCGTCCCGCAGGGCTCCGTCTTATGTCCCCTGCAGTTTGCATTGTACATCAACGACATCGGTTTCTGTCTAGACTCCGATGTTTCCCATCTTATTTACGCGGATGACTTGCAAATTTACAGTCATTGCCACCTCGATTCTTTATCAATCAAGATGAGTGCTAATGCCGAGAGGATAATGGGCTGGGCTGCGCAAAACAAGCTTAAACTTAATGTTACAAAAACCAAAGCAATTTTCCTGGGCTCCCCATACTACATAAATCTACTTCCCTCAACAGCTAACACTTTCATTAATATCTGGGGTGCCCAGGTCAGCTTTGAATCTTCTGTGCGTAATCTGGGACTAGTGCTTGACTCTAAACTCTTGTGGAAGGAGCACGTTACACAAGTGTGTAAACGTGTTCACTCGCTAATGTTCAGGCTTTACTTTTTTAGAAAGAGTACCAATCTCAGATTGCGCAAACATCTCGTGCAAGCACTCCTATTTCCGATCATACTGTTCTCTTGTATACTGTACTTGACGCAGGAACTCGACTTAAAACTACAGATGCTCGTGAATACAGGAATCCGGTACATTTATGGTGTAAGGAGAGATGAACACATCTCCCCTTACAGGCGGGAGCTACAATGGCTAACCACTGACGGACGCAGGAAGTACTTCACAGTCTGCTTCCTTCGTAAAATGTTTAACTCGGTCGTACCATCATACGTACTGGCCTTTTTTGACTTCCGCGTCTCGCTCCGGCCTGTGAGGGGCGAGGTGACACCTCTGGAAATACCTGCCTTCGCGACTGAGATGCTGAGGAACTCGTTTCATATCAGCGCCTCATACTTATGGAATAGCCTGCCATCTCACATCAGAAACACCTCATCTACTGTCACTTTCAGAAAACTTGCTAAAGATTACTACTTTCAACTCGAAAACACATAACTCATACACATTCATGCACACGCACACACCTACTCATTCTCGCGCTATTCATTTTCACCATCGGTACACTTTTACACTATACATAATCTAAACACGCCTCAACTTACTGTATTCTACTTTCACCTCATAATGCTGAATCTTATTATTGTACAACATAATGTACTCAAATAAAAACTATCTCTCTCTCTCTCTCTCTCTCTCTCTCTCTCTCTCTCTCTCTCTCTAGAATTTATGATATATATATATATATATATATATATATATATATATATATATATATATCATAAATTCTATAGGCTATTGCTAAGAAATGGGATAGCTTAAACATCGATGTTCAACATGAACACATCTTGGAAACGACGTACGCGTTAGTTCATCTTCCAGCGGATAAAATCAGTGAAGGCGTTACACACATAACAAGTATGATTGATCAGCTAGAAGAAGCTAACGATGGCCAAAAATTGCAAACATTTGCACGATATATCAGGTGATTTTGAAACGGCAACAATTTCAATTACAAATAAATTCTGTGGCTGACAAGCAAAGTGACAGAAGTCCACTTTTCGTGTTGTCAAGATAAAGCGGTTTCAATGTTTAGACTTATATGTAAGATCAAATCAAACGACATGGGGCGAGATAGGGTACAGGTTAGTTCACACATGAAGTGTACATATCCATACATCAGTATGACCGGGTTAAACATTTGCTGCTTCAAAAGAATCGGGTTATGTCTTTGTTCGGGAACTTTATACTTATTCACACTGCGGCTTTCGCCCGCGAAACGCGCATTGTAAGACTTATTGCGTGGCAATCAGCACACCAGGTATACAACGTTACTCGAATGAGTTTTTAAAACAATTACAAAATCGTACTCCTAAG
Source organism: Nasonia vitripennis (assembly GCF_009193385.2). Lineage (NCBI taxonomy): Eukaryota > Metazoa > Arthropoda > Insecta > Hymenoptera > Pteromalidae > Nasonia > Nasonia vitripennis. Next base: position 803,386 of record NW_022279643.1, on the reverse strand, counting down.
ACAAGTCCATAACTGCAAATCTAAAAGACACAAGTCCATTGTTGATTTACTACCCCTAGATTTAATAAATTTAGATCGAATATTGGTTGTTTTTACGAAATAACGTTTGAAATGTCTGGAAACAGATTGAAAGGTAATGTTTTGTTTTTAATCAACAAAACCAAGTCCTAGAGGAAACTACCACCACATAACTCATTTTGAAGTAGACTTGTCGTTTTGTCGGGAGAAAAATCGGAAAACAGGACTTATAAACTTATTTATTGGGTGTATCCTAGCTTAAGGGCAACCTTTTAGCAACTCCCGACATCTTTACATGAAAAGGGTCGGTTTGAAGGCATCGAATCCATAGTTCTCTCAATTTTCGCGAAAAGTGGATTAATGTAATTTTGTCCGTCAGCCACAGAATTATAATTTTAAAAAATCAAAGATTCTATTGTTATCCTTATGTCTAAACTGTATCTAAAATTACGAACTATTATTATACGTGAAGAACATTTGGGGAAGAGACGAGACATTTGCATCTTGGGAAGAGAATTGGACGTCACCCTAATATTTGGAACTAAGTAGGTAATTACAAGAAATTCTACCTAACATGACCATGAAATGGGCCTTTCTTCATGCTTGAAAGTAGCATAGAAAATCGTGCATTCCAAGCGTGTTTAAAAGTTTGAATTTAACTAAGTAAAACCGTATATTGTGCAACTAGGGGGGGAGGGGAATCGGATTTTTTTCCAGCGAGGGATGAAAAACGAGTAGAAAATTGAGTTTTTCTATGCATTGGGAAACATAGTATATCAAACACGGCGTGTATAAACGCCCAAGCGTAGCGAGTGCGTCACGAAAAACGACTTATGGCACATTATGTGATAGCACTGAATAGCAATAGAAATCGCCTGTTACGCCTGTCCATGGCATGAACAGTCCATTTTAATAAAGGACTACTTATCAGTTAAAATACAGTTTAAATTTTCCAACAAAATCTAGCACAACTTTTTCGCGAAGCGTAGCTTAGTTCAGATATGCCACGAATACTAGCACAACTCAAGAATTAATCTGCGATTGGAGTACTCTGAGAACCTCTTTTCTTTTCAATTTTTTTTTTGAATTAGCTATCATTATGACAAAATATTTAGAAACTACTAAAATTTGGCTATCAAAAATAATTGTGATGTAATGAGTATTAAAAAACGTAAAATTGCGTACGTGCGTCACGAAAAATATGGTGTGCACCAAGTGTGCTTTGGAACCTCGTGCGTGGTTACAGTAGTCGTCTTTGGCTAACCTCGACGCGTACTACCAACTTCGCGCGCGTTTAATAAAATCCACTTTACGCTCTTGGTACACAATATACTATTAAGATACAAGTGCGCAAAGTAGGTCTTTCCCACACTCGCGGAATTTGTCGCCCGTCCAAAGCGAGGGTGACACAAGAGCGAGTGTGGGGTACATCTACTTGAAGCACGAGTATGTTACGATTGTTTTTTCTACTGATGTGCACACTGTTTAATTTTGCAGACGCATTTGCGTGCAAAGTGTCACTATCCCAGGCGCTGAAATGAGCGTGCGACAAATTAACGAGTATGCGCGCATGCGTGAGCGGGCTTGTGCACGAATGGAGCGAGTGCATGCAAAGAAGCCCACACAAGCACGCACTCTTGTTACTTTCCCGCATGCTCAGCTACTTTCCCGCACGCTCATTTCAGCATGTGGGAAAGTGGCACTTTGCAAACGCAATTGCGTTCTCAAAATCGAACTTTGCGCACGTAAGTAGGGGAAAAAGTTAGTAACCATGATTTATACATACTATACCTATATATTCTATACATATACTTATCATATCATATACACCCTATACTTGATTGAAGCAATCTAATTGTAACATAACAAAGAGGCGCCGTGTCTGAAAAACGGTTACCTCAGTGTACTGCTTATAGGTACAAAAAACAGAGATATCAATATATGCAGTTCGCCTCCGACTTAAACAAAACACTCGGTCTAAAAAAGCCCACTTTACGCCCTTGGTATGCAATATACTATTTTCGCGCTGTTAATTCATACCGTTATGGCCTATTTTTGCAAGTGAGGATTGTTATAAAAAATAAAAATTTTAATATATAAGAACTTCCAAATTCGTTGTGCTTAATTCGAAATGTACTATCGCCAGTCCATCTTTCGTGCATAAAAAAGATCTTCACGAGATCGTTGGAAAAAATACGGCGTGTAATGCGGGAAGAACAGTTATTTCAGACTCGGGTGAGGTGTTATTAAATATCAGCAATCTCGCTTAAAATAGATTATAGCTTATTTTCTACCCTTGTTGTGTATTGTATCTAGTTATTTATTTAAATTTTGTAATTTATAGACAAGACTATGGTATATACTTCGGTATTAGTGAAAAACCTTGGACGAGTCTCGCGAGGTCTTACTGTTACTACCAGAAGACCCCAACAACTAGTAGAAGCTGACTTAAGCATTATGGAAGCAGAACGACTTTTCAGATTAGGAAGGCGAGTCATATTATAAGTATAATTATATACTGTGCACCGATAGTAGAAAAAAGGTGATAACGACAAGCGTGAAATTCACTATATATGCAACGCAAGAACTGCAAGCATCACAATAGTCGTTTTTTTTACTTTCTGTCCCTGATACATAGTACAGACAAGCATAAATCCGCTGTCACGCCTATCCGTGGCTTTAACAGTCCATTTTTGCACCGATCAGCACGGTGTATTAATGGACTATTTATGCCACAGATAGGCGTGACATAGATGCAGATTTATACCACCCAGCGCTATAAAGTAAACACGACTGCTGCGCCAGAGCAGGACCCCTATGAACATATATAAATTATTAAAACCTCAATGTATCTTTGAGTTACAATAATTTATACAGATATACTGTACCTGAATTATTGCTACGTATCTCGGCGTTAAGAAGAGTCAGCTTAGCAAGAAGTGTGTTAAAATTTTTTTAATAAAAATCTATATTAATGAGATGTCGGAGCAGAGTACAGATTCTTACATAGTAATTTGACTAATCATAATAGAAGAGATTATTTTGTTTTTCACTTGCTTTAAGTTTGTTATATTTAAATGAAAAAATTGGGTACGTGTATGAATATTTTTTTTGGTGCGGTATCTATGATTCGCCTAGAGAATACAAACCAACACAATTTTATAACTTTACAATAGTATATTACGCAACTAGTGCTCAAAGAAGGTATTTACAATTTTTCTTAACGAGCTGCGCGAAATTCAACAATTTATACAGCATTTATTACTTGACCAAAATTTGGGCCATATAAGGAATGACATGCTGCATCAGGTACTTGTGTCAGTAATATGATCAGGGGTAAAGAATTCTTTAGTGCTCTTGTCATTAATAATTACATTGTAGCACTAGTGCGGGAATGTTCTATTTTGCGTGCTAGACCCTGGAAAAAACGTTAACGGGTTTCCAGTTGGAAATAAGCGAGACCTGTTCCAATGTTTACAGTTTCGGTTAATAATTGACCTATACAGAGAAATTACTTCAAATACGTTAACAGGCTAATTAACATATTTTCAGCTAAAAACCAGCCATAAACCTGCATTGCATATTAGCTAACATTTTTAACTACTTTTTAATAAGTTAACGGGCGAAACTCGTTGACGCTCTATCAGGGGTGTAGGAAATGCCACAACATGATAAATAATAGTTTTTTGCAAATTTCAAACGTTTACAAAAAAAATAACACACGATCTATCAAATTAAAACACAAAAACATTGAGTTCATGGACCCAAGTATGCTTATTAACTTAATATAAAAATTATTCAATAAGCGAAGCACCAATAGGTACATACAACTTAAGACTCCGACATCTTTGTAAGCATAAGAGATACAAGTTTGTAATTAACTATATTTATATTGCATAATGGTCCAAAAATATCTTAAGCTTATCATTATTTATAGTTACGATGTACGATGTACAATCAATGGGTTATGCTCGATAATGATAACGTTAATCTAAACGCAAATGAAGCAAGTGCAGATGTTGAATTTTTGCGTGAGAATCTTCAAGAGAATCCTGGAGCAGGTACCAGCAAAAATAGTTTATTACGATACAAGTAGCGTAAGTGACACCTTCTGGCACGGCGATTTTCCGTGCTCGAAAATGTCATTGGAGACATGTGTATCGTACCATATTTTATAGTAGTGCCTACTTTAAATCCGTCCAAGACACGCTAAGCCGTTGCGTAAGCAGCTCTTTCTGGCAGCGTGAGGCATCTGACCACTAAGTGTCTTAAATGTGGATTTAAGCCACGCATTGCTATAATAAGTATTTTACGTTTAGGCGTAATCTACAAGTTTCCTTCATAAATTTTAACTTTACGTTAACTAGCTTAATCCAACGCGGGCTTCGAACGCTTCATTTTTTTAATGTTGAAAGTTCAAAATCGTTATTAGGATGTTCGTAGGTTGATTGTAGTTGCAATGAAACTTGATCGTTCTTGCACTTAAGCATCATAATGATCATTCAGTTTAGAAATGAGAGGCGAAGTAAACTGCATTCCCTATTGAATCCTGTACATAGGAAATGCCTTTGAAAACGAGTACATCGTAAGAAGACGGCGACGAGAACACGCAAATTCTTGGGGTCCAACATTCATATTTGGATTTTCTACCGTAAATAAACATTACAGATGGAGAGTTAGATAAAAAAATTTTAACGTCTGTAATTTTCGCACTTCTTAAATAATAATGATAAAAATATATTATAAATGTAAAAATTTTAATTCATATACCGTTATTTCCTAATTTCAAATTGGCCATAGCGTTGCGTACTCCGTTGTTCTCGCCCATTTTTTATTCACTAAACAAGCAAAAACGCAGCTAAAAAGTGTAGGTCAGTATAAAATGCCGGTGTTCGCCGATCTGCCACACGTCAAAAGCAAGATTTCAAAGAAACAAAGAGATGAACTTGCGCCGACGCGCCTCGTGGTTCTTCAACGTTGCCAATGTTGCCACCAATTTATTGTGTGAGCACGCGTTTATTCGCTGTGGACAGTACGGTCTGCAATGCGTTTGAAAATTTTCGCCACTATGAAAATAAGCCCCATGCCCATCTAAGCAAAAGTGGCACTCCTGTCTCCTTTTCAGTGCTCCTAGGTAGCAATATTTTTCTAAAGCTGATATGAGTTGCAGCGCGAATGCAAAATATACACAAATCTTATTATAGTTCACAGTATAAAAATAAAAATGGCATCATATCATAACATTGTTAAGCAACCTAACTTTATTAATTAAATACTACCTAAGAAAACATCTATATGCAAAAAATAACTCTTGAGGTATATATTGCTTAAGTTCAGGTTATATATTATATATTATTAGGCCCTATAACTGGAAGTCTGCTGCTCTTTTAATTAATTTAAATACGCCAATATATAATAAAATGCATCTGTATTTTTATAATAAATGCTATTATGGTATATTTATTTTTTATATGTCTTTGTTTTTAAAAATGTTAGAGAAATACGAAAAAAAAATTGATTACATAATTTATAATTCGCGCTTGAAATTTATAATCATATATAGGGCATATAGGACTAGATGGCGTGCATGAGCCAATCGGCCGATCTTCTTTATGGGTATAGATAAAAAGGACAATAATAGAACAGTCAAATTCACAACTGTCAAATTGATAACCATAATTAATTCTTTTACTGAATGTTAATTTGTTGTGAAACATTTTTCAGTTATTGTATTTGCTTACAAACAATTAACTTCTAGCGCTATCATTGACGTTCATAAAATTTTTGCGTGATTTTTGTTGTATGTAAAGGTAAAAAAATTAATCATTTTTCGTTGTTTAGAATGTGGAATAAGTGTTATAAAAACAGAAAAAAGTATACAGATGTTTTAATAAATATTCAAATCATTTCTTAAATAATATTATTCAAAAATACGTTTACAATAGATTATCTTTTTATTGTTTGAATTTTAGTATTACCTTCATTATTATCTTATAACCTATATTTCAAATCTATACTGAGAGTTACATATAGTTGAGATTGGGGTAAAATGCAGAACTTTACACCTAGCATGAATTTTTTTATTAAAGAAGATGTGATTAAAGTCTATTTTCTGAGTTCAATTTTTTTCTTTGTTGGGCAATTTCATGCTAGGTGTAGGATTATATGCACTTTTACCCCATATAGTTAAGTTGACGTGAGTGTTGATCTCATTTAGATTTAGGAAATATATCAAGCAATTCTTATTTAAGTGTGACTTACGTGAGGGCTTTTTGTTCTTTGCACCATTATTTTTTCATACTTGCAGTATATAAATGGTTCTTTCACGCTAAACCAAGAGAAGCAGAAGCTATTTATAATAGCAATATTTAAAACCTTGTCTATGTAATAAACATGATGTATTATTTTCATATTATTTATAAATCAATTAATTGAATATCATTTCGATATTTTGGCGATTAACTAATAAAATTATTTCTTTTTTGCTTGGCGGGTTCATACCAGGTCATCACAGGTTACTGTTGCCAGATCATACGATTTCTGGCGAAAACTATTAAAATAAATTAGGGTAATCTTAAACATATCGCCAACAACTGCTTAAGGTTTCTACTAGGGTATTTCAAATATAGAAAAAACAACTATCTTTAGGAACATATACAAATTATTATGTATAATCAAACTTTGCTTTATTCTCTGGTGAAATTTGGGAACTATGATACTTTTGTGCAATTTTCAATCCAAAATTTATTTTACTAGTGATTTTAGATGCGCTTCGTGCGTTTTTGTCATCATATTGACTCAATCTTCATTTTTTCGAGGTTAGGGATTCACACATACATAGAAATCACGCCTGAAACTAATAGCCAATCAGAGAACAAAAGGTTAACCAATAAAACTTAGTTTTAGTCGGCTCATTTTTCTTCATCTTCTTTCTAAAGAACATATTACTGACATTATGAATTTTTTCGACCAATTTTACTGTGACTTTTAAGTTTTCAATCTTTGCTGAAAAATCACCTAAAATTTTTTAATAAAGTTATGATTTTGGAGTATATTAAAACGAGTCTTGTTGCATAAACACTGCTTTACATAATTAGTATTCGTGAAGTGTCATAATATTAATTCAAAATATATTTTTTTTTGCAATTTTTACAGGTGCAGCATAATACGAGAAGGACTTACATATATTAAGCATATACGTAAGTGATATATTCATTTATATTTTTGAAAATATTTTTATTCATATTTAATATCTTGTTTCTTTACAGGTTTGTAAATAAAGCATACGCGTACCAACTTTTGCGTGTGTGATTTAAAATTGGCAGCTTCGCGCGCCCCGAATTGGCAACCTCGAGCGCCCCAACTTGGCAGCTTTGCGCGCCCCGAATTGGCAGCCTCGAGCGCCCCAACTTGGCAGCTTCGCGCGCCCCGAATTGGCAGCTTCGAGCGCCACAACTTGGCAGCTTCGTGCGCCCCAAATTGACAGCTTTGTGCGCCAAGGATTGGTAGCATCTTGCGCAACATATTGACAGCTTTCTACGCCTCAAAGGTGCGGATAACTTACAATATATTTTACGTTTCTATTACCTCACTATGAAAAAACAAAAAAGTAAATTTGTTCTTACAGATGAAGATAAATCAAAAATATTTGATGGAGATTGTTTGCATGACACACACGCTGATAAATTTCATAGTATGGTGTGTGATGAAACTATTTTTGAACCACGTTCTACACTATACCTCCAGAATATATTGCGATGCCCAGATTCAGAACTTTTCAAGTCAGTACCTCGAAGTGTTGTGCATTTGCAATTATTGCATAGTTGTGATGATCTATGTAAGAATTGCATAAATGGTCATTGGATTTGTAGTTTTTATGATACAAAAGCAATTTATATATATGATTCTATGAATAATAAAAGTTTACATTACTGCAATGAAATGTTTTTAAGAAAGTTATTTCCCTATTTTGATAATATTCCCATCTATTTTCCTACAGTACAAAATCAAAATAATTCCACCGATTGCTGTGTTTTTGCGATAGCATTTGCAACCTCATTAATTTTTCAGAAAAATCCTGCTAAAATTATTTACGATTCCACACTGTTAAGGCAGCATCTTTATCAAATCTTTGAAAATAATCATATTATTCATTTTCCTGTAATTCGTGACAATAATTCACATGGAAGTTCTCAATGTTATTTTAAACGATATCAAACAACTCAAATTTCTTTATTAAAAATGCCTGTTAAAATGAATCCAGATCAATCACATGGTACTTTGAACAAAAATAACGATTGCATTAAAAGTAATTCTAGAGTAACAACACAAGTTATTCAAAATAATTCTAACAATTGTTGTTCTGTTATTGGGCTACCAAATGATGATCACGTATCTTGTTATGCAAAAGCGTCGTTACAAAGTGCACTGTCAACCGATACTATCAGTATTTAAAGAAAGTTTAGACACAACCGGAGTCAATTATTATTTTAAACAATACATTTGTAAAAATTTTGTTGATATACGTGCTTTTAGGGCTATTGTGCACGAGCAATATGTTGATACAGTACAACAGGATGTGGCAGAATTTATTATGCATTTATGTAACAAATCTATTATTTTGCATAACCTTTTAAAGCATGATTTAATTGTGTCTTTTAAATGCCCAGATTGCAATGAAATATCCATATTAAATCCTACTCTTAATTATATTTTATCTTTAGCAATACCAAGAAACAAAGAGATTTTGAGTTTACAAGAAATTATTAATTATAATTTAGGAAATTGGACTGATACAGATATTAACTGTCAAAATCAATGTCAGCATGTAAAAATTGAAAAGCTTGAATTAATTACAAATAACAAATTGTTAATATTACAGTTAAAACTATTTCATATTAACGAGTATGGCGCGCTTTCTAAATACACTAGTTTAAGAATAAAAAATGTACCTGAAGATATAGTTTTAATAGGCAATAAATATTTCAAAGTTATCAATGGCGTATTCCACCACGGTAACAGCATGGCTTCTGGTCATTATACAAATATGCTACGTGATAAAAACAAATGGCTAGAAATCAGTGATTTAGAAGTAAAATCAAGCTCATGGCCTTTATATGCAAATAATGCATATTTGTTATTTTTAGAAGAAACAGGCATACCCTTGATTGATGTGGTGGCAACAAAGGAAGTTCGAAAGCAATATGCAGTCGAAAATAGTAACTTGCTTAATTTTAATACCTTAACTGTTAATAATATTGGTTTTAGTAATAATACGAAGAAACTGAATAAAACGGTGAATGATTTACAACATTCACAAAAATTCGTAGTTAAAGAAAAAAGTGTACCGTTTAGATCAAATTCACCTTCAATTATCTCTAATTCTGCACACTCGTTACCTGTACAAGACTTAAAAATACGGGATTTGCTTAGCTCTGAAAAATCTTGTGAAGATAATAGCAAATCATCTATTGTTTCCGATGCTTCGATTAGAACACATGTAGAACAAAACGTTACTTGTAAACCACTAGATACTCAACAATTTATTTGTAAAGATACAGAGCTTTCCAGAAAAAGAAAATATTATGAACAAAATAAAGAACGAATTTTTGAAAGAAGGAAAGCACACTATGAATTAAATAGAACTAGGATTCAAAAGAAAAATAGATCATATTATCAATCAAAACAGATAAAAACTGAAAGTTGTATACAATCACAGCAACAACAACTTCCAGCTGCTGAAACGTCCGATATGCGTAACGAACAAATTGATAAAGTTTCGCAATTTCTCCGTCAATTAGATATTGATAGAGAGAAAAAAGAATCAAAAAAACGTAAGTATTATGAAGAAAATCGAGAAAAATTTTTAAAAAAGCAAAGATTACGTTATCAGTTAAATAAAGAAAAGCGATTAGCTAGTAATGTGCCATATTACAATTCAAACGTGCAAAAAATTTTACTTCAAAAGAAAATAAAGAGAGAAGAAAAGATCTCAAAACAATGCGTGGCTAAAAGAAAAATGTCCTTAGCGAAGAAAATAAAAAAAAAATACCAATCTATAAATATAAAACAATCCACAAACAAGTTGATACAAACTAAAGAAAAATATGTACAAAAAGTTATGGAAAAATTAGATTTTCCATTAGATCCATTAGGTCGTAGAAGAGAAGCCGATAAATTAGTTACATGTGCATATTATGTTCGAGATAGTTATATTTCAAAATTAAAAAGAGAATTACAAAACTGTAAGGATAGAATTGAAGTTTCTTTAACTAGGTAGTGAGCCAATTGTTGAGGACAATTGTGGTTACGTACTAACCGCTTTGTGCGGGTTACCTAAACATACTTCTTCAACAAAAGCATATTTTAGTGAAGCAACATATGACTTTACAAACGGACAAATCACTAAAAAATTAGACACCCATATTATTTTAAACGAACAAGGACAAACGATTAATATTTTACCAACAACTGAATCGAATACAAAGAGTAAAATTTGGCAGTGTAATGGTTTTTGTAAAACAATTGATCTAGATATATTAATCGAACTTAAAAATTTATTTCAAGATTTAATATATTTTACTTATGCAGATGCTTATAATTTTCTAAAAAATATTGACCTTTGTTCGGCTCAATCAGATAATTCAGAGAAAAAAGGTCATCCAATTATTTGTTATAATAAACCTTTGTTGTGCACATCTAGATTTTTGAAATTAAATGTTTTATCCGTTCACTATCCAAAACTCCGCACCATCAAACGATTGTTGTACAAAATAATTTACTTTTACAAAAAAATTGAAAAAATCGAGAGTGCCTTAAATAACCTTGATATTGAGGTATTACAAAATATTGCATTGGTTGCTGAACAATCAGCATTATGTATTAATAGCACAAACGATGAAATTTGTTTAAATGAAACTGAAATAAAAAAGAAATACAGCAAGGGAATAAAAGAGTATACAAAAATAGATTCGGATCCACCTAAAATTCCTTGCGTTTCTTGCGAAAGACTTTGTTGCGATCGTAATATCGAACCCGTTGATAAATATTTGGATAAAATGAATTTTGTAGAAGAATTACTCGATGTACATATTCCTGAAACACATAATTACTGGAAGAAATTAAAAGAATTGCATGGTTCTCAAAATTTTAATAATGAATTCATTTGTAAATACTGTAGCGGAAAATTAAAAAAATATACATTACCATCTACATGTATTCTAAATGAGCTTTATGTTTAGGAAGTCCCTGATGAAATCAAAACTTTAAATATGTATGAAAAAATGTTGATACAACGAGCTAAAGCATTCCAAACAATTATTAAAATGGATACGGTGATGAAAAAAAATATACCCAATTATTGCAAAATTGATAAAATCACAGGTAGAACATTTCATTTACCATTACCTTTGGAGGAAACCTTAAAAAAAATTTGTCCTAATACCGATTCTCTAAATACCAATCATGAAATGTTTATTTTAATACGAGGTAATCCGACTAAAGGGAAAATTATTTGGGAAGATTATGTCGATGTTAAAAAAATATGGAATGCTTTACATTGGTTAAAACGTTGGAATCCTTTATATTTTAATATACAGATACCGTCTAGTCCTGAAAAACTTAAAGACATTCTTGGAAATCTAGATTTACAGTATGAAGATTTGACAGCAGATAACAATAATGATCATACTCAAAATAATGACGATGAAAAACATTCTCAAAATAATATTAAATCCAATCAAAATGATGACAAAATTGATCTGGACACAAATATACTGGAAAATGCGCAAGCAGCTGCATTACTAACACAGAAATCTCAGTCAGATCCATATTATCAACAATATTCTATTTATCCATTACATACAAAGAGAATTAATGAAACTGATTCAAAATTATATCAGATGCTCCAGATATATGCTACTGCTTTAGATGCTCGTGCTGAAGATTTAGATTTAAAATGTTTTCCAGACTTGTATCCTTATGGAATGTATGGGCAGCATGAAAAAAGATCTGTAGGTTTAAGGGATTATGATTATATAAGATCTAGGTTAACATCTAAACACCCACAGTTTAGATTAAATATTCAGTACCTATTTTATTTGTTATTTAATAGTAATATAAGACAAATTAGCGCTGGAATCTTTCATAAATTGAATGTTGTTAATCCACGCTATAAATATACAGCAGGAGAACTTATTAAACAATTGGAACAAGATCAATTAAATTCAAATTTAGAAAGTATTTTTTCTCGTTTGCGAGGAACTGAAGCATATTGGAGACAGGTCAGAAATGATTTAGAATGCATGATGAATGAGTATGGACCAGCTACGTTTTTTATTACTTTAAGCCCCGGTGAGTGGATGTGGTCTGCATTAGCTGAATATATACGCGAAGCTAATTGTTGGGAAAACGATAAAAGATCTATTAGCGAACTTGTAGCTGCTGATCCTGTGCCAGCTTCAACGTATATTCGGAACAGATTTGAAGCAATGCTAGCTTATATACTTTCTTCGGCTCATCCAATAGGAAAAGTAGCTCATTATTATTATGCTTGTGAGTACCAGGGCAGAGGATTACCACATTATCATTGTTTATTTTGGATATGATGCACCCGTTTATGGTAAAGCGTCTAATAAAGAAATCCAAGAATTTATTTTACAAAACATTACATGTCGAATACCTGATAAACGTGTTTCACCGGAACTTCATAGGCGTGTTATGGCTTATCAACGTCATACACATAATGACTACTGTATGCGTAAGATAGAAACTAAAACAGGTTTCAAGAGCACTTGTCGTTTCGGATTTCCCCGCCCAATTACGCCTAAATTAGTTTTGAGAGAAGTTTCTGTAGACATTGCGAACAAAAGAAAATTAAGAAATAAGAGCAGATTCTATGATTTACCAAGAGAATCAGATGAACAATGTATTAACGACTATATGCCTGCTTTGTTGATACATTGGGAAGGTAATAATGACGCGCAATTTATTTGCGAGTCTTCTTACCTATTAACAAAATATGTATCCTCTTATGGAACTAAAGGAGAAAAAAGTACTGTAGATTTTTCCGATATTCAATCCAATAAATCTTTGTGTAGTCGGCTTTGGTCTTTTGCTATGCGAGCCCTAAATCACAGGGAGTGCGGAGCGATCGAAGCTGCTGACACGTTGTTAGGGCATCCTCTTCATGCTACAGATAGGGATACTGTAATTAGATGGTTAGACGTTAGAATGATGCGAAATAGAAAACTTAAACCGTTTAAAGAAATAAAAAAACTAGCACCGGACTCAACAGATATATTTTACGATTCATTATCCTAACCGACCTCAGGAATTAAATTCATTGTGTTTGTACGACTTTGCAAAGTGGTTTGATATAATAAAAAAGAAACCAATATATAAGGCAGAACATTACGAGATGCCAGGAGGCCTGTTTTGTAAAAAGCGGAAAAAGCCTTATCTCATTAATCACTGGAAATATAATCCGATAAATCAACCAGAAAATTATTATTATTCACTACTACTACTATTTCAACCGTGGAGGGATACCGATGAATTGAAAAATGGTGAAGATACTTTTACAATGGCATTTCAAAACGATTGCATGTTTAGTAGACCTAGTGCAGTTCAAAATAGACGGTGGACAGTATCAAAACACACGTTAGACATACAGGCTAATAATAGTAAATTAAATATTTTATTTGATAGTAATTGGTTCATTCATGGTTTTCCCAATGAAGATAATGTATCTTGTTATGCCAACGATTGTATACAGAGCTTGTTTCACTGTTCATCTGTTAGAAGGATACTTTTAGAGGCCAAAGGTTTTAGCCTTCTAAAACATTCTTTTAATCAATATATAGCAAAAACTCCTGTTAATATTAAAGAATTAAGAAGATATGCAAACGAACAATATTCCGCTTGTGAGCAGCAAGATGCTGCTGAATTTCTCTTACATCTTTGTAACGCATCTATGTTTTTGCAGAGTACTATCAAACACGAAATCGATGTCGTGACTAGGTGTCCGAATTGTGATGATAGAAATTCTATAACAACTTCAAATTACATTTTGTCACTTTGTCTACCTGATCCTATGCACATGCATACATTACAAGAAGTTTTTGATTATAATATAGATAATTGGAAAAACGAAGGGAAGTGCAGCAATTACTGCGCATGCAAAAGATTACAAAAAACTACCGTTCACGTAAAAAATACAATTATAATTTTACAACTACTATTGTTTTCCGTTGACGATCAAACGACATTCAAAATAACAAATTTCAGAATGAAAGATATACCTAGAGCTGTGCTTCGAATCAATAAAAAAAAATATAAAGTTATTAATTGCATTTGTCATCACGGTAATTCTTTCGAAACAGGACATTACACTAATGTGGTACGTCAGAATAACCATTGGTTTGAAATAAACGATATGTATATTAAACAAAGACCATGGCCTCGTGGAGCAAAAGATGCCTACTTATTATTTTTAGAAGAAATCACTGGGAATTAGAAAATTTAAGTTCTGAAATCTTCCTTAAAAAATCTTTTGAAATTTTGACAGGTATAATTTTTCTGTTATACCGTTGTTTCATACTTCAGTACTATCAATATCACCTTCACCTTAAAATAAATTTTTAATTAACGAATTATTAATTATACAAATCTTCTAATTTTACTTCTTTTTACAAATATTTTGTTGAAGTACAAGTTCAGTTTTATGAAAATATCAAGAATATGTTTCGAAACGTCTTGAAACATTGTATTAAAAAAATTTGTATTTTCATTACTTTTCCCTTTATTAATAGTTTAATACTTTTCAAAAGTTGTGAAATCTTCCTAAAAAAACCTTTTACAAGGTAAACATGTAGGCAAGTATATTTGTCTCTAATATTTCCCATAATTAATTCTCTAAAAAGTCTGTGCCCATATTTTAGGTATTCATTTATTTTCGTTCCAATAATTATAGAATTCATATTCATTCTATAACAAGCGTATTTTTTATTATTATATTTCATTGTCGAATTCTATAATTATTGGAACGAAAATAAATGAATACCTAAAATATGGACACAGACTTTTTAGAGAATTAATTATGGGAAATATTAGAGACAAATATACTTGCCTACATGTTTACCTTGTAAAAGGTTTTTTTAGGAAGATCTCAATGTACTCAGCTATTTTGTGATGGCACCTTTGACGTATGTATACGGATCAAATTTAATATATTTTTATCATATTGAATTCAAAACGTCATGCTAATTATTGATATGTCTGATAAATTTACGTTGGCAAAATTTTCATTTCAAATTCAAAACGTCCCGCAGTTCGCAAAAAATGAATCTTTAGTGCGAGCATTATCAAGCACCTCGCAGCCGCGATTTAGCGCCGATAATAGCAGGTTTTTTTCCCCTCCCGATACAGCTCTTTGTCTCATACACCACATACCCATACGCGCATACCCCCATACGATCCTTGACAGATTTCTGCTGCTGTTGCGCACAAGCTGTGATGCCTCGCTCTATCTTCTCCGCCCGGCAACCGATATGTCCGATAAGGATTTGTGTACCAGAGCCCAGAGCAGCACCTGCCCTTTTTCCGCACACG
Organism: Nasonia vitripennis; assembly: GCF_009193385.2. Taxonomy (NCBI): domain Eukaryota; kingdom Metazoa; phylum Arthropoda; class Insecta; order Hymenoptera; family Pteromalidae; genus Nasonia; species Nasonia vitripennis. The sequence goes on along the minus strand of NW_022279643.1, from coordinate 787,759 downwards.
ACGCGTGCACGCATGCGTATATTATCCTTGAACGAGAAAGAGAGAGAGAGAGAGAGAGAGAGAGAGAGAGAGAGAGAGAGAGAAACTCAAGCCGATCGGCTTCCTTCATTTATTACCTTCATTCTATACCCGCGCGATGTGCCACTGCGCTTTACCACATATACGACGATTTCCCGGAGTATAGTGGAACTTTTAACTGCGCGCGCGAGTTTTTCACCTCTTGTATAGAGGCAGAGATCGTAAGTGTCGGGATTTACGCACGCGTGCTGTCGTTGTCGTGAGAGCTGCTGCGCTTTTGATCTTTTTTTCGCGGCGCAAGAGGTACAAATTTAATATATTTTCATCATATTAATGTTTTTTTTTTTATTCTGGTGTTCCAACTCGTATACCCTGTACGGGTGTGTACGGGAAAATCCCTACCACCTTTCTGTGAGGATGCTTGGATCTTAATCCCCTCTCCCGGAGAAGCATTGGACTGTTTTTAAGTGAAATTCGGCTTTTACAGTATTTGAGAGCCCACTGCTTCCGTATTCATCCAGGGACATGCCCTGTGGCGTAGGGAAAACTTGCTATGCAAGAAAACCTACGCCAGAAGTTTAGGTTAGTAGTAAGAAGGGCCATATAGCGAGACAGGCGTTATTGATTTTCCCTCTCCCCTCGGCTTCGGGGCCTAGGCCGGTATAGCGTACATCTCCCTTTATCTCGTTATCTCTCTCTCGGCCTGGCTCTCGGCCTGGGGGGCTGTTATGGCGTAGGTCATTTTTGATTTTTCGAGGGGCAGATAAGGTGTACCTTTTGCTAAGTGGACATTAAATAATGCAACAGATATGTTCTTACTTGAGGCTGACATGGTGTAGAAGCGCTATATTTGCGCTCTCCACTTTCATGTGTGTGCATTTGTTCTATACGTATGGATGTTTTTGTGGCCCTGAAAAGGGCCGATGGTTTCTATGAAATATAAATTATAATTTTTTATAACCCTTTTTTCGGGTATAGATCCGGTATTTGTAGAGTATTTTTCTGTAATTGATTTGAAGGCGTTTTTTGCTTCCTTCTTTTGGTTTTCCTTATCATCGATGAGTGGCTTATAGCCGATCTTTTTTGCGCTGTGCTCCTGACCCATCGTGGTTGCCTAGTCGTCTCCAAGTGAGACGCGACGCTTATCGGGCGCTATTTATAGCGGTAAAATAATAGTTGGAAACAGAGGGAAAAACGTTACGATCTCCAGATAGGTAAACATTGATTGTCAAAGACGAATCTCTCGTTTAAATTATCTGTTCTGTTGGTTCTACGAAATGTTTCTAGTTTAGTGTGTCGTTTTTTATAACACTCTCTATAACAGTATTTTTTTACCCCACGGTCATTCGAGCGCGCTAACGCTAATTTTCCTGCGCATACACCCATCTTGCGCATTGGCTGATTGCCGAATAAGGATCTTTAATAATTGTTGCGGTATAAATAAGGAAAGATGTGATGGTGAATAATAATAAAATGTTTTTTTTTAATGTATTAAAAGTTTATTCAGGAAAGTATATACATGGTGTACGCAAGAGGTTAAATTTTTAGGCAAATTTTACATAATTTAGTACATCTTTTGCGATGAACGGTAAACCGGACACGAGGATTTCGGATAATACAATTCTCAAATATTGCTCTTTAAAATTGTCGTTGTTATCGTCTACCATTTTATCCAGTACAAAGCCTTCTATAGCGATGTTATGTCTCGAATAAAACTGTTTGAATTCCTTGAAATCTGTCAAAATGTTCTTGATGTTTCGTGGTTCTTCGACTTCCAGAGCAGTATTCAAATATTCGAGAACGTAGTCGTAGGTGCGGTTTACCTTACCGACTAGAGTTTTCAAAACATCCAAATGTTGATCGGCCAGTGAACTATGTAGACGGAGTCCTTCGAATGCTGGGTGTTGCACGACTATACGCGATGGGCTGGATGTTTTCATTTTTTTAAAAACCGGCTGACCGATTTCTCCTCCTTTGTCTTCTTCGCTTAGCTGTGTGTTTTTAGGCCTTTCGTCGATTGTGATTGACGTGATGCCGTATGCGGTTGAAAAGTTTAAGTCGTGATTTGTAAGATAGATCTTAACAGAGTGTCCAAATTCGTGATAAAACGAATAAGAATTGTTCAAATAAGCTGTTATAGCGTCAAACTGATCTTTCAAAAGAGTCCAGCTGTTTTCGTCAAGAGTTATGTTGTTGTACATTGTCCCGTTACTTACGAGTTTAATAACGTGATGATAGTACCCTTCACTGTACTCCAGACCGATGCAGACTCTCTTTGAGTTGGATTTGTTGAGCGCGTAGGTCGTCGACAGCAGTAGATTTGGAAATTCAGCAGTCGGACTACGTTTGCCAGGTGTTTGACAGTTCGCCATGGTGAAGCACAAAAAAAAATTCATGGTACTATCTCACTTGTAAAAAAAAAGTTGTTATAGCGTACAAGTGCACAGTCAGAGAGTCTCGATGCTACTATGAAATCTCGCGACCGCCGTCATCTCTTTAATACAATTTTCCCAACTACCCTTTCGTAGTCCAACAGTTATACGGTTGTTGAAAATACGGCGTAAGGACGTTACAAACTGGCCGTTAAAAATAAAAAATAAATCTTTTCATCAGAGAAAAGTACGACGGACGACATTCGTCTGTTTAGAAAAGCAAAATTCGTTACTGCTTGATAAAGGAATACATGTGCGTAGGTAGAATGAGAACACATTTATATTACGTTCAATATTTTTCTTTATTCAAGATTACAAATACATCAAACACATCTTAATCTAGAGGTACACGCTTGATTACATGGTCCTGAGCCTAGAGAACGCTCATCGGCAAATGTAGACGCTCGCTTACATTTTTATATTTAAGTTTATTGCGAATTTTTTTATAAAATTTGACGACAAGGGTATCGTTTTGCCCAGTGTCTTGTGAGAATAAGCGACAAAATGTCCCGAGTCTCGTACCGCAACACATGTGATATAAAAACAAATAGTGTATTGTCCGCAGCAAATCGAGTCGATGCTTTGGAGAGTTTTTGTATTCCAGCGAAAATATTTACAGTTCTTACGTAGGCGTTCTATATGATGTCTTGATACCGGTGGCAGGCCATAACTGTCGAAATACGTGCCCAATCTATTTTTGTCAATGTAAATAGCTACCCAGTGTGTTCCTGGCTTAGTGTGATCATCGGTGTTACACACTATTGCTGCTGGTGTCATCAGCACCCGCGGTATCCGATCTGCAGCGTAAACCCCGATTGTCCGGGCTTTTAAGCCTTCTAGGGCTCTCATAATCTCGGCCGTATTCATTTTTTATTGTAGATGAATCGGTGTCGTTACTCGCGTATTCGTCGTCGTCGCTGCCGCAGGTGTCTTCGTCGCTGTCGATTTTGTCCACCACGTCCCTTTCTCGAAACTGTACAGTGTTACCTCTTCGAGACCACATAGGCTTTTGAATAGCTTGATAAAACACATCGGTGGCAGTTCTCTTGTATTTTTTCCAATATTTCACTGGGCACGTGTGAATGGATCCACTTTTGTAGTATGTGTGCTCTCAAGAGTGCACAGTACGATCTTTTATAGGTGTCTGCCTGACTGCCATGGTAGCTGCAGACCTGCGGGCATTTAAAGCGTCTCTGCAGTTCACCGAATCCAGCTGTCGTGTAATCATCGAGATTCTCGACGTTGCGCGTCGTTATAGATTGGACATATCGTGCTTTCTCAAGGCCCTTGACATATATTCTTTTAGCCGTTCTAGCAAGGTTATACAGGTGATAGTTTAATTTGCGTAGTGTTATATCGCCCTCGTACACCAGTGTATGCCAAAATGTCGCGCCGCTGCATAGTCGTTGGGGATCCTCAAGGAGCAGGGTAACTCGGTAAATTCGTGCGGTGGCAAAATAACCCTATGAGAAATGACGTGTCCTTGCAGAGAAACTACAGCCACTTCTTTGGGCGAAAACTTGTCTTCTTTGTCCCTGAAGCCCTGAAGTTCTATCACGTAATCGTAATCCATGGTGAATGTATCGGGTGCTGCTGCTGCCGACGTCGATCAACTGAGTCGACGATATACAGCGTCAGAACTCATACCTTTTTTTTCTTTCTCCCACCACCCAGCCACTTTAGGAATTAAAGTCCGTTATAATTTGTCTATTCGAGCCGATTTCGAGCACGTTGTCAAACTCTTCGTAAACAATGCAGTTTAGCGTTTCCGTTAGAGCTTCGGCGAAACGAACCTCAACGCGTAGAGACCCCGAGCGAACCAGATTCCAATGGCTGGTAAAATGCGCTGACAAATCCGGTGTCAGATCGAAAGCAAACAGGCAAAATCCGTTGGGATAACTGAGACGATCGATATCGAGACACTCGTTTAGGTAATGTATACCTGTGCCGGAAAAAAGCGTATGATAAGCGTCTACGTATAGCTTATGGTCACCGGTAAAACGTGGCTGCAACGGCCTACTGGGGACTTGAACGCTGTCCACGTAGAGCGAAATAAAGTTTATGTTAAAGTGTTGAAAATTGAAAGGGTTGAGCTTTCTATTGTCGTTGAAGGCTTTACTTTTAACAAAGCCCAGGATGATCCTTTTGGGTAGATGTCCTAGTATAACGTTGTCCAGGGTGTCGCCGAGTATACCGCTGTGTAGCGTAAACGACTTGACTTCGGTCCTTGTTAAGGGGTATTTGGCTGTTGTTTTAGCAAGAGCGTTCGCGTGCGCTAGTAAAATACCCGGGCTTATCTTGGCACGACGCACGATCAGTGTGGCCTCCTTGATGTGCACCGAAAATTTTCCGTTGTCGGACCAGTCCATGAGACAAAAGGCGTCTTTGCTACGGACCAATCTTACTCTCACGTCTACACCGTTGATCAGGAATTTCGGTTGATTAAAAACGTCACAATGCAAATGTCCGATCATGTCGACGGCCTTGCCACCAGCTGTAAAGAACAGTCTGTTAATGAGACCTTGATTCGCACCATCAGCCTTACGATCTAAATTTGGCGCTGCATCCATGGCATCGGCGGTGTCGATGCTCCACAAAGCAGACCTGAGATGAGAGCGCATAGCAGGTGCCGCATAATTTAGCAGCGTTTCTATGTAGGCTCTATACCGATACGCATTGTTTGGCGGTGAAACTAACTTTTGATTGAAAAATATGTCAATCTGATCAAACATTGAGTGTATAAAGTTATTCACAGGGCAAACTTTGAGATTTTCGCTGGGTGTATCACTAGCTGGTAGTATTTGAACGGTCAGGTGCAACATGGTGTGCGCTAGATCGATGTAGTGATCGGTTGAACTTGGAATTAAAAATTCCAAGGGTGAGTCACTATCGTCGCTGAGCGACGAAATGGGTTTGTAGTAGAGATAAGCGCTACTTTCGATGGATGTTTGAGTGAGAGGAAGAATAAAGAGATCTAGCTCGCTCTTCATTCCCTCGCCGCTGCACGCGTGTAGATACGCCATTGTTATGAATTTTTAGGACCGAAAATATCGGTCACACTCTTGCTCCGCCTCTTTCTCTTCTTTTTGCGCTCTAATTTCTTGCTTGGTTTTTTGCTTACTCGCTTTTTTGATTTTGCCTTGCGACGCACGTTGCGTACCATTGCACGGCTCTTCTTCGACTGCCGTTTGCGCTTGGCAACAGGACCTATATAGCCGTTGCCGCTCATCATCATTTGATCATGCTTGTTTTCTGCTTTTCTTTTCAAATTTTTACCCGACTCTTTCAGTCGACCGCTGAGGGCTTCTTTGAAATTAGCACCGTTATTGGCGACGTCGTCGATTACATTCAGGCCCGCGCGAACAGCTTTTTTGCCGACCGCTCTGGCACCGCGCGCGAGATAAGATGCTATTCGACGAAAAATCGAGTCCAGAAAGCTTCCAATACCTGAACCTCATTGGTAAGTTGCTCCGGTGTATACAGATTTTACACCGGCGCCGCCACCGACTTGGTCGTTGTAGTAATGAATATAATGACTCATTTTTATGCCTACAGATTACGCTTAAAGTGAAGCGTAACCGTAAGTGTCCCGTACTCGAATGGTATTTTTTCACCGTGCTGATCTCTTATATCGATAACGATATTTTGGAAAGAGTACTGCAGTAGTGGAATGTAATGGATCGGTGCAAACTGTTTAACCATGTACGTGCCGAATTTGTACTTTGAGTTTTCAAAAGCGACTATGCGCAAAAGTGCTCCTCGCATATCGCCGACCGTGTACGGTGTGCATATGTCTGTATAGACGTAAAGCTGATCGGGCACAGAGCGTGCCAAAGAGGCAGGTCTGCTACCCACGTTATTGCTTACACCCAAATTCGATGTTACAAAAGCGCCCGTTTGTCTGTGCAAGGCATCTTCGAATCCAAATAAGCGTCGAATTTTTTCATTAAAGGTTGTATAATGAGGATATTTACATTTAGAAGTACGTCTCAAGGTGTAGTAGCCTTTCTGAAATTCAGTCGGTGCAAGTATTTGATGCTTGCGAAAATCTCGTACTTTGTTCAATTCTTCGGCCAGTTGATCCACAGTTTCGTATATTCCATGAGGAAAATTGTAGTACTGATCGCCGTCTTTGCTGGTCTCACTGCCAAGTTTAAAAGTGTAGTACGCCTCGGGTTCTTGAATGTGCATAACGGTGCGCGGCACGTTGATTTCGGCTTGACCCACTTGCCAATGTCCTGTCAGTCTTATTTCGCGGCACAGATGCGTGCTGAAACAAGTTGCGCGTTATCGGGAAAATAGACCAAGCTGTACGAGCCAAGTGTGTACGTGTCCTGGTTGCTCAGCCACTCGTAGATGCGATTCTTTTCTTTATCGGTTAAAGATTTGCCTCGAGTATTGACACGGAGGAGATTTCGAGTACCGGCTTAACCGGCCTCGTATCCGGGATCATAATACTGTTTCTCAAACTTCATACCGGTAGATTTAACCATCTTTTTTCACGATCCGATCGTCTTGGCGGCCGCGGCTCGTGTCTGACTTTACTCGGCGGCGGTGACGTGGCTACTGTATCCGTACTTTTGCACTTCGCCACCTTTATTCGAGCCGATATTTGTCTAATCATTTTTGAAACGTGCGTATTCCCGACGAATTCATTCGGCGTTTCGGAGCTGGCGATAAACTTTGCAAATTGAAATTGTCCAACGGGCGGATCTTACTGGGTATCTTTTTTTGGCTTTATCAATATATCGCTCAGTAAGTCTGCTATATTCGATTGAGGCACGAGACTACCGTCTATGATAACGCCACCCGTGTTGTTCCATTTGAGCCGATCGGACTCGTTAGCCTGCCAGTGTTTAAGCAGCAAGCGTGCTTTTTTCTGATGAACTTTTGGCACACTTTCGATAATAGTTTCTTCCGACAGCTGTGTCGCGAGATTCTCATCGCGAGGCTCTTCGAGTTGTTCGCTTTTCTTGAAGAACAGAAATCGTCGCAGTGCTTGCAAGTAGTTTATACACTTTTCTTCTTCACTGATAAATTTTTTTGAATTAAGAATCTCATGCATTTCCGCGTCTAGTCGTGATAAGTTATCCCCAGGCGTTTGTACACTGCCTTCGGTTGTTGGTGGTGCTGCTTTCGCGTGCTGCTGCTGCTGCTGCTGCTGAACAGTCGTAAGCTGGGCGGTGTTTTGTAAACGCTCGGTCATCGTCTCCGATACAACAATCATTTTTCTGGCGTGCTCCATGTTAGTGTAAAATTTTTGAAAAAATCGTGCTGATGAGCGATTCGAGAAGCAGTGGTAAGAACAAAAAACCACCGCTCTGAATTATAGTGCGTTTTCGACGTTTCCAAGTACCAGCGGTGGCGGCGGCGGCTACCTTACCCCGAGCGGCGGTTGGTGATTTGATCAATTTTCTCAAGACGCGTTTGTGCTTTTTAGACGATGTTTTTCGCACTCCTTTATCTCGACTGTTCCGTGTAAGACGTTGAGCGCGCACTCGCAGATACACTTGATGAGCTGTTTATCAGCGGTCCGTATCAAGGCATCGCGCTGCTTTGCGTTGGCGTGACAGAGGGCGTTCTAAAGTGCAACGTGTTTTTTTGAAAAATGTTTACCACAAACAATACGTGGATCGGTGCTGCTGTTGCAGGATGTTCGTACGGCCATCGTCACAGAGAAACTGCTTTAGTTTCGTTACAATCGGCACATTAAATAATGTTGTGGAACGCACCCTGCATCTATCGTCGAGTCGATTTGCCTCAACGAGGCACGTACGCGTATTGCAGCTGATCGTCAGGAAAAACACATGCTCGAAATCGAAAGTCGTCCGGCGTATCCTGTTTTAGATACAAGAGTAGATAGCTATGGGGGCGACTACAGAAATTGCAGAAATTTCGAGTCTTCGGGATAAACTTGTCGCGCTAGTTACTGGATTTGCGCACGGTCGCGAGGATTCTTGAACAGAACGATGTAATTCGAATTGAGAGACAAATCACGCTGATTTGCACCTTTGTAAAAAAGATTCTGACATATATATATATATATATAGTGGATATGTTTTTGTGATAACCGTCACGTACAAATAAATCGAGTACTACACTGTTAGAAGATTCACGCATCAAGTCGTCTAAAATTAGTAATTTTTTCTTATCGTTATCGTTAGAATAGTCGCTTGGCTGTGGCAATCCTTCCCGAAACTCTATATTCAAATTACCGGGTATTTTGAATTCGTTCCTATACTTGTACTCGTATCTTGCCATTCGCCATAGTAAAATAATACGCGATTAAAGTGCACGTAGCACATTTCAGGCAGATTAGCGAGAAACCGTTTTACGAATACGGTTTTTCCACACATCGTTGGGCCTGATATAATGCATGTGAACGGATGCTTCCAACGAATATTCATCTTTGTTACTGACAAAAACAAACAACCATCCACCTGTTTTATTATCGACGATCCCCGCGGCGGCGCAGTCGAGGCACGTCACAGTCAGCTCATCGCGTGCCTCGTTATCAGCTGTTTTCCCGGGCGGGTGGGTGCAAGATAAGCTGAAACGACGCGACCGCTGCTCTCTAGCCTACTACACGCGGTGTGATCAGCTGATGATCGGCCGCCGCGGTAATAAGCTGATTTTTGGAGTGATGGGTAATGGTAAATATATTTATTTTTTTACTTTTACAGTATAGATAAGAATACATCAAGGTAAGGTTTTTCTTTTATTTTCAATCATATTTATTGAGATGTAGAAATATTTTACAATGGATTAGTTATTTTTTATAACAAAAAGGAAGAGAACAGTTTTTCGACCCAGATCGTCTTTTTTTAAGAACAACGCTACAAGTTTTGAACTCGTCGCGAGTCACAACCTCGTGACTAAGTGCGCGCCTGATTGTTGAAAAGTGTACCTTAATTGTACGCTTGTCCTTGACGGTGTCGTTGTCGCTTTTGTCGGCATTTTCACCAAATTCATCGTCAATTAGAGATTTTATGCTGTCAAAATTTATCTTTAACGAATTATTGTAATTTAGACGTATACCTTTGAATTTACAACATTCTATAGTGGTACCAGCGCCCGGTGTGATTACCCGAAAAGCGTAAAATTTCGGCGCTGCAGACATCATGGTTTCTATGTACCCACGCCATAACGTCTTAACTCATCCGTCATAGTACCTAAGAGATTACCTATTGGCGACTCATATTCGGCCGGGTCGTTTTCATTTTTCACAAAAATGCACGAGTCTGTATCGCAGTATAGTAGGCGCGATCCGAGTTTTTCCAAGTAACCATACAGTTCAAGGCGTGCCTGCGCCATTATGTACGCTGCTATGACGACATTCGTATAGAGTTTCGATGTTATAGCTTCTTCTCTGAATTGCCAATTTACATACAGAATATCATCATTGATAGGTAAGATGTCGAAAACCTCCTTATCGGTAGTAAATAAAAGATTCAACAAATTTTTGCGTGATTTGACAACGGTGGTTTGTTTCATATTTGTGCGCTGACCGAATTTACTCCATAAGCTATTTAAACAAAGTTTGACAACAGCCCGTAATCCAGGATTTTTCTTAATTTTTTCACGATCTAGAACGATACCCTCATCGCGCTCGTACTCGGCTAAATACCGCGCTTTCGCATTTTCGTTGATACACCAGCTGGGCCAGTCGGAGGCTTCTTGTTTTATCTTCAAAAATAGATTTACATACTGCGCAAAGAGCCCACCTTTCGTACCATCGAAGCGCATCGTGTCGTACTGCCAAATGATGTATATCTCGCTTATGCGATAACCGAGCTCAACGGCTTTGCGCAGCTCGTCCGCCACCCAAGTACCGGTAAACTCACGATCCGCTATTTGCTCGTGATGACAATCTTCGGTGCGCGCCTCGGCGCAACAAGAGTGACATAGCGCAAAGAGGAGGCGACCGTGCATTTTAACAGGCAGCAGCGGCATATACAAATTTCGCGGCGGTAAAACTCTGCACTTGACCAAGCCCTCGACACCGTCAAGATTGTTGTAATCATCGCCAATCAATTCGCGACACTCTTCACCTACGAAAATACGCGGATGAGCGATTGGGAATTTTCCACGCTTACAGATGTACGGGTACAGCGAACAAATGTCTGTATATTTGATTTTCTCGCCGTCTTTGACTTTGTAAAAAGGTATTATGTTTTCTGTTCGCCCTCCAAAAAATGCATCTCGCGGATTTAAAGTTATTCGACTCATTAGAGGATTATTTTTCACGTAGGAGGCGATCTCTTGGTTTCTCAATTTCACCTCGTCAAACTCGCATTCCCATATACTACGAATGTCGTAGCCACAATCGCACATTTTTTGCAATTTAGACATTGTGTTTTCGTATGCGGCGTTAAAGGTGCGACCATAAGCCAGCGATTTCTCACGCGCTTTATCAAAACATTTCGGGCAGCCGTGCGTGTAACAACCCTCGTACTCGTATACTGTGCCTTTATGCTCTCTATTTAAAGGTGGTAAAAATACGTCCACTAGAAAACCCTCGGGTAATCGAAACTCTCGAGCGCGCCCCGCGTGAATGATTTCTCGACCACACTCGCGTTCGCACTGAACCAACCACTCTATAGATTTTTGAGAATGTTTGTCACCGCGGCGATAACCGCTAGCAGGTATAATACCTATAGTCTTATCGCATAAGAAATGTTCTGTACACAAGCGAGCAAGCACTTGCTATAGTAGTTTCTTCAACGAATGGGCAAATTTTACCCACATTCAGAAATATCTCTCGAAAAGCAACACAGGCGCGTCGCAAAATCTCCACATCCATACGGCAGTATTCTACTATTTCTTTTTGAAAATCGAAAACATAATCACGCCGAGTTTCGTTGTTATACCACGCGTAGAACGCTTGTCGCTCTTTGACAGACATAGAATCTGGCGCGTAAAATCTTTCATCGGGTAGAGGGCCGACGTAATTTTCATTCTCGGGGATATTAAACAAATGCGGGAAATAGCCCTTTTTCGCGCACGGTGGCAGACCAAAAGTTTCGGGCAATAAACTTAAGCGCATGTGAAAATAATTTAGACTGTCAATAAATTTGGTACGGCCACATTGTAGCAAAACGATATTTTTTCCATTGAGCACGACACGAGGATTGGCATTTTCACACTCTTCGACTAAATACTTCAAACTAAACTGGGCATCGAAACCACTAGCATTGTGCGCGATGCATATAATACGCTCAAACACCGATTTTTCACGAACGTATAATTCAATGAAATGCTTTATGGCGTTTTCTCGAAAGATGTGTTCGCGTATACCGCAGGTGTCGCAACGTATTTTCATATCATCGGCGCGTGTCAGACAGTCCGTACACAAATGTTGAACAACGCATAGATTTGGAGTATGCAAACGCGTATCCGCTCGCATTTTATACAGCGTATCTTGTTGTGTTTCAAAATCGTAAAACACGTAAAGGTACTTTTTAGATTCTTTTAGCTGTTTTGGAGCGCGCACAATCTGCATGTAATACGCGGCGTTTGTAGAGTGCCGTGACCGACAAATTTTACAAAATAAAATACCACATTCATGCTTTCCACGATGTATGTGTACGCGTTTCTGACATGTTTGACATATTTTCAACAAATCGCAAATTTTCTTATTTCGCTATTTATACGCCCCCACCGTTTTATGATTCTGAAAACAAGTGTTTCCGAAAAAACTTCTAAAGCAGTCGTTGCACTTAATCCGCTGAATGTCGTCTTTGCTACAACTAGGTGTAACAAAACAACGCGGGCATATCGAGTTACACACGTGTCGATCAACGTAGTGATACTTTTTATTACAACGGTCGCAAAAAAATTTACTTTTAGCAGCACCCGTTAAATTCAAAATTGTATCAAAATGATGCACGGCTGCATCGTGACAAATATTAACGACTTTCGGTGATAGAAGATTGTATAACATAAGGCGACCGTCGAAAAAAGGAGCCTCCCCAGAACCAAAAGTTTGACTATCGTAGACGACTATCGCTATATTCTTTCGCGCATAATAGTATTGAAATTTTTGAATTTCGCGAAACCCACACCCAGCCGGCGATATTGTAACGCCAGCTGCAGCAGTTAACTCTAACGCGCGCTCCTTTTGTAAGGCGCGACGACTGTCACGTATTGCAGTCCATGCTTTTTTCGTTGTGTCAGTCGCGTCTTCTTTTAAGTTAACAAAAGCCATACCAACAACTAATGCTCGCGGCAAGCACTAATTATTAGAGTTTCGAATGATGGAAATTAAAGACCGTTGACCCAGCATATTTATACCAAAACTTTTCTTTCGTCCAGCCCCAAGCGGCACCTCCACGTACGTAGCTTCAATAGAAAAATTATCGTCTATTTCGAAATTTTCATTGCTCTGCGTTACTCCGCTGACAAGCATCCATAAATCATCCACGAAAAAATTTGCGACTGGCCGTAGGGAAATACCAGCTGAACCGCGCGCGAAATTTTGACTATTTATCGTAACGCCTATCAAATTACTACTGCCAATTGAAACTAAATACGCGTGAATATCGCTCATTACTAACTCAAGCCACAAAATAGGATCCAAATTTTCAGGCATAGTCTCTAACACACGCATGACTATTCGCACACCATTTACACGAAATCTACGTACATAGTGATTACGCTCTTCTATGATGGCAAATCGAACACCTGGGTCTTGAATTCCCATATTATTATCGTTTTCTCTAACGCTACTCTCGACGCTATCATTATCGCTGTGTACACGTTGCTCGTCACCGCTATGCGCGCACTTTCCTCATGATGCACACTACTGTCGCATTGTATACTACGCTCACCACTACTACTCCGGCTGCTGCTGCTGCTGCTGCTACTACGGGTGCCGCTGCTGCTACGGCTGCTGCTGCTGCAGCTGCGATATATGCTGCCACTGCTGTTTCGGGTGGTAGAGCTGTCATTATCGCTACTTTGACGACGAAGCCGACGACGTACCTCTGATCCCCCGCCTATCTGTGTTGGCGTGTTTACAGCAGTATTTATGACACTTTCGGATGAGTCGAAATCGTCGACATGGTTCTGCATTTGAAACTCCGGCGATATCGAGGCACTACAGGCTGCTGCAATAATAGATTTACAAAAAAAAAAAAAACAAGTCTATTATTTTATATAGCCATTATTTTTATTTATTTTTAAAAACACACATGTTTTCTTTTGAATTCATTCTTCTGGCGGTCCATTAAAACTTTCATGAACACGACCCAGTAAATCTACAATGTCCTGCGCCGTATACAGAGGAGAATTTTCGTCTTCGGCGTGTGTATACAACCATCGCAACTCTTGGGCTCTACGCACTTTGCATATATGATCAATATAAACATCTAAATTTGACGCGTTGAACCGCTCTATGGAATCGGTGCCATTTTCGACTCTTATAACTTTTCTTTAAAAAAAAAAAATGAAAAAATATGTTGTAAATTAAAAATTTAACTATAAAATATCAGAAATAAAGATTAAACTTACGCTCATTTATCCTATTGTCAAAAGCATCTCTTTCATCGTACCGATGATACGTCATTCGGGCGCGATCGACGATCTGATGATAAGAACGCTCGGCCACTGGGACGGGCCGCGAGTAAAAGTTTTGTATTGCTGCGCGCTGAGCATTGTTTGTAGAGACTGCTGCTGCTGCTGCTGTAGCTGTGCTATTGGCAGGTTCATCATCTTTGTCACTGCTTTCAGATACTGATCGTGCATCGATAGCACACTGCACAGCGTCGTTCGGCACAACATAATTACGATGAATCACACGTACCAAATCACTTCTCGGATATGATCGTCCGATAATAGCCCGATTAGAAGCTTCGACATCTGGAGACGAAAAAAAATCTTCTTCCGAACACGACTCGTCATTCTCGTTATCAGCACGTGGGGTCAAACACGCCTGCGGAGGTCCTATAGGCGACGACGGCATGAAATCAGAATCACTCTCCGCTACTTTCAAGCATCGTAAATCCGCTCAAAATTTCTACTTGATGACCGTCGTTTAAACGCTGTGTCGCGGGAACAGAGGTTGCACACGCACTTGTAGCTGTGTCCTCGTCGGTATATGGCACAAGCGCTGATGGATCCGATACACATTGGCGTGATCGCGGTACACTCGTACCAGCGCCGTCATCGTCACCGTCGCCATAGTCCAAATCGTAAGACAATCTACGTTTTGCAGATCGCAATGGTACCCATCGACGTATAGTGTCGCCGTCGCTGTCATCAGTCGAGGACAAAACGGTATAAATTTGCCTATCTTCTTCATCGCCATGATCGTTGTCATCGCGCATTTCCCTTAGAAGATTTTCGCGCGCTATAAAACATATTTTATAAGAAATGTGTTGATTTAAAAAAATAATATTACAAAGTTGAGTACTTACCAACATATTCGTCGTATTCAGTCATTAAACACTGCAAAGGAACCATCTGATGTAGATCACGTAGTAAAATTAATTCGGCCGCTGTGCTTACAGCCAAATGATTTCCACGAAATATCAAGCGATACAGACGAGCAATTTCACGAATAGTACAGCAGCTAAGAATCCAACGAAACATTCTTTTCAGATGTACGCAACTCATGCGTCTCAAGCGACGACGCCACTCAAAGTCGCACACTCTCCAGATAGCAGTATGATTTGCGCTTAATCGCAACAAATCCACTACACGTATAATAATACCGCGAAACTTATATTCAGTAGAGTTTTCCATTATGAACGGTAAATGAGAGAGGTCTTTTCCGTGCACAACACTCATGAAAAGTGACACACACTTCTCGTTGTGCTTCGCCTTTTATGTCTAATAGGGAAAATAATTAAAATAAAAACGGATTTCTGTAACACCCCCGCCGAAATCGCCACGCGTATACAGAACTCATTCAGCTGCAATGCTAGCGCCATTGCGCCACTACCCCCTTGTATACTCATACACGACGGACGTCGTCCGCCATCGATATGCGGTTGTAACGTACATATGCCGGTCCCTATAGATAATCATTCGTTAAGGCATTTGTATACATTCCGTGAAAGATGTTTCGGAAAACACGAACATCCTAGCGTGGGCTTAAACAGCATATTACCACCTCAACAGCCGCACACTTTGAGTATACAAAAATATACAGATGTCCCTTCGTCAGGATAACGACGATATTATTAAGACCCACCGTTTTTTCCAAAGCACACAGCTTCTCGGAGATAAAAAGTTATTCTGCTACGGTGTCTTAAAGGACGAAATTCAGTCAAATACATTTCTCCGAACCGTATAGTTCGACACGTAGTTCCACGTTCAAAGCTTAGAAAAAAAGTAGAAATGGCCTCTTTCGACAACAGTTTAATCGATCAGTTGTGCGCTATGACGGACGCCCAGTACGACCCTGAAGACTTGGACACCATTCTGCACGAATTGCAGTCCAGGACTGCAATAGAGCCTGCTGCGACTATTACGACTAGTGATGTGCCAGAGCGTAAAATATGTGCTGCGTATTTCGACCCGGATATGATACGGGTGTTGACCAAAGCGATAGGCGATCAGTGCGAAGAAGTGAAAAATTCTCCGAGAAACGACGCGGGTGAAGTGACCGACAGCGACAGTTCAGCGTTCGGCAATGAGCCCACTATTGCAGTGTCTAATGTATGGTCTGAGCAAATTGACGATAATTTGTTCCAAGAATTATTCGAAGTGCCAGCCGAGGGTGAGTCCATGGATATATCGTCACCTGCTAACGAGTGTCGTGAATCCGTACCCGCGATACCTGCCAGTACCGTCATCAACAAAGTAAACTGTGATAGTACCGACGTCGATCTCGCAGCATATGACGAAGAAATGTTTGGCCTCATGACTGCCGAAATACTCGCCCTGATTCCACCGACTGATTGTGAAGCAGAGCAGCAGCAGCAGCAGGCGCAACAGCAGCAGCAACAGCAGCAGCAGCAGACGCAACAGCAGGAGCACCAACAGCAGCCGAAGCAACAACAGCAGGAGCAGACCCAAGAATTGCAGATATTTCAAGATATTCTGCGCATAGATGAAGGTTTGATGCATAATCAGCACACTGATAGTCTGCGTGTACACAAGAAAATGCGCCGCCATCACGAGCGACTATCTTCGGGCGCAGATCAAACATACCGCGCCGACCGTGTCCATCGCACACAAGCGTTTTACACGTCCAGTTTAGAATTCTTGGAGCCCTTCAAGAAACTAGAACTTGTGCAAACGCTCCAGCGGACAATCAACAGGAGTGTAGCGTGTATTAACACCGCAGTAATGGACTCGTGCTTAAGAAAAGGTCACATGTTTATGTTCGCCTTAGCGCGAAAAATATTAGATGAAAATGCTGCTATCTGCACTCCACCCTTGATGACGCTTTCGTCATCAAGATTTATCGATAGCATCTGCATCGTAACAGACGGATGTATTGATAAAGAAAACCTACCACGTGTGACGAGAATAGAGGCGTACAGATTGTTGCACGACCTCTGTATGCTACAAGTATGCTGTACCGCATAGTAAGCATAACTTTTTTTAATATTTTTTTCTTTATACATAATTTAATAAAAAAATATTTGTTTTATGTTACAGCTGCCGAAGATATTCTGGCTCGTAGTTTCGGAAAGCGGCGCAGGAAACGTTATGCATGTGGCATGGCGACGCAAATCAGCGCGCTACGAGAGCGATGGCTAGGAGACAACCGTGACCAGTAGGCTGTGGACGGTGCCGTTCAGCGACCACGTTTTCGACGTCCTGATCACGCGTGAAGATATGGAGAGAATCTTCACACCCGTTGAGGTGAAAAATTTGGCGGATAGACATTTTGTCTATCCACCGAAAGAAGACAAAGAATAATTATCAATATTATGATCTACAATGTATCACATACAGCCATTATATGTAAGTTGTTTTTTTTTAAATAAATAAAAACGGTTTACCGTTTATCGCAAAAAATGTGCGAAATTATTTTAAAGTTGCCTAAAAATTTAACCTCTCGCGTATACTATGTTTTTTCCTGAATAAACTTTTAATAAATTTATAAAAAAATACATTTTATTATTATTTACCATAACACCTTTCCTTCATTTATACCGCAACATTTATTAAATCTCCTTCTACGGCCATCAGCCAATAAGCAAGATGGATGTATTCTCTGGAAAATTAGCGTTAATAGAAACCATCGAAACAAAAACATCCATACGTATAGAACAACTAACATTTGAATAAAAGAAACGAGACGCTGAGTATGTACAACAGATACATATACACACATGAAAGTGGAAAGCAAATATAGCGCTTCTACACCATGTCAGTGTCAAATAAGGACATATCTGTTGCATTATCCAAAGTCCACTCAGCAACAGGTACTCCTTATCAGCCCCCGAGAAATCAATAATGACCTACGCCATAACAGCCCCCCCAAGCCGCGAGAAAGATAACGAGATAGAGGGGGATGTACGCTATACCGACCTAGGCCCCGAAGCCGAGGGGAGGGGGAAAATCAATAACGCCTGTCTCGCTATATGGCCCTTCTTACTACTTAGGTTATGATATCCTATCTCACGTCATCACTGTTGGTGCAACGCGACTTCAGGTAGATTTTGCGGGTAGTATCCAAACAGCAAGTCTGTAAGGCTCTTTCCGGTCCCTTTGTTAACCGTATTATTCATTCTCCAGCGGACCTTCTGCACTTCTCTGTCCCATTTATCCTTCGCTGTCATACTTGTCGTGAGCGCGTCGAGGATCGCTCAGTTATACCGTTCTACCTGCCCGTTTGCGCGAGGAGTGGCCACCGCAGTTAGCGTATGCTTAAGATTGAACCTCTTGCAATAATCACCAAAACGCTTGCTCGTGAAAGCACTACCGCGATCCGCGATGAGCCGGCCTGGATTACCAATGTTAGCAGCGATCTCGTCGATAAATCGTTTCACGCAATTCGCTATTGTGTTAGCTACCGCTTCCATAAAAGCAAACTGCGTAAACTCGTCGACTGCCACGATCAAATAAGCATTACCCTGCGTGCTCTTCGTGAAAGGTCCCAGATGGTCGATATGCAGCGTATGCATCGGTTTTGGCAACCTTTCTATCGGAAATAGTAAACCTGGTCGCTTCGCCGCAGGTTCTTTGCGATACAAGCACTCGATTCGCGACGCTATATCGTCGGTCCCTACGAAAACTAGCATAACTCAAATTTCCAACAAAAACTAGCACAACTTGAATTTTTTGCTCTTATTTTTTTTAGTTAAGTGATTTTTTTGTAGTAAAAAAGGCAAATTCAAGTTATGCTAGTCTTCGTTGAAAATCTGAGTTGTGCTACTTTTCGTAGGGACCGACGATATACCCCTTAACGTACCGTCGTATACCCGGGAACCAGTAATCCTGGCACATTTGGGATAGTGTCTTATGTACAGCATATGCCGTATTTCATCGTGACAGAGTCGCGTGACTTGTCATCTCATTTGTTGGTAGATATAAACTATGTGACTGAAAAATATTTTTTAACGTTGTTACTCTAAACGATCAGTGGACTCAATCTATTAATAATTATTTGTGAGAAAACTTTGTAATATATTTTCCTGTGTGTCTATGTGTGCGAGCAATGCAGCATTCATTGGCATTGCAGTCTACTGCATGCACCAGAATATAACTGAAGATATTATTGACGTTGGTATCTGAAGCATCGCAATCTTGGAGTTGGAAAAAAGCTTCATCAAGACTCTGGCTGGAGGGGAGCAGTATAATTGAGGGCACTGGTCTCATGCCTGATCATCGATAACACTGGATCTTCGTTAGTGTGTAACTTTCAGGTACAATATGTTTTATATAATTTAAATACATTTTATGCAATTGATATAATTTTTATTTTTGCAGATGCAGTGTTTCTAAGATGCAGGTTATACGTATGCACAACCATGCATTTAGTGCATAAATGGTTTCACTTAGAATATTATTTACATTGCAGAGGTTATTTTTTTATTTTAATTTTATCCTTTTCTTGGGTGAAAAAATTGAACATAATGGCAAGCAGTTACAGCAAGGGATAATTTTTTCAAGAGGATTCCATGGAACAAAATAGAAGATTTTTATTAATTAGTCCAGCCAAGATTTGATTTAGTAGTAGGGCATAACTTATAAAATTGATTGTTCAGAGTATAGCCTTAGTTTAGAGAGACGTGTCAGGCTTCTCAGAGCCTTTCTTTAATCTGAGTAATTTTCATTATTATTAAGTTTAGGTTTTCTAGTTCAGTACAATATACTCAAATTTTGAAAGTAAATTGTGCTGATTCAATTAAAAAAATTACAATTATCTGTTGTCAAATTTCATGCGCTTATTGCGAGTTTATACAATTACGTTTATGTTGTCTTATTTATATACATGTACGGGATAATGTTCAGAATTTAAATATAAGCTTATAATAATAAGGAGATATCCCTACAAAACTTGGGGCCTGTAGGCGCGTCGCATCTGGATCGTTATTAAACTATTTCTATCAAAAATCGTTTTTGAGGCTTTGTTTTGTATGAAAGCATTTTATATATACAAAATATATTTGCCTTAGTAATAAGTTGTGTTTTGAAAATATCTACAACTTTAACATTTAATATTTTCATGTAAAACGTAAAGCTGCAAAGGTTTATGGCCAATAATCGGATTTTTAGCTCTTAAAAAACGATTTTGGGCTGTTTACTCGAGTTATAAGTGTTTTCATGATTTGATGTTTAGAGGAAAAAGTTGTATTTTTCAAAAATCTACACCTTTTTATCAAACTTTTTTTTTTGTAGAATGCTTAGAATTCGAGTTAAAGCCAAAAAACCGTTTTTAGCGATTTTTGGAGGTGACGGCATTCTGCGCATTTGTGCAGGATCAAGCCCAAAATAAAGTTGGCACCTTACTATTATAAGAGGAGTTGGCACACAAATTTTTAGCCTGATTGATTAAAGTCTTTCAGAGATAATCGTGTAACACCAACATTTATATTCAAAAAACACGCCAAAATTGAACAAATTGTGCCCGCATTTTAAAAAAACGTAGACAATCGGGATAAAAAAAATTCAGTTTTAGGTTTATGCGAGAGGAGACCTCCCAAAATTTCAGCCCGATTGGTCGAAAATTGCGTGAGATATCGCATCTCACAGATTTTTCGATGACAAAACTATAAGGCACTTCCGTGTCGCGGTCGTGCCTAAAAAGGACGAATGACTTAACTACTGATTTTCCTATTATAGTAGATCAAGAAAAGTACATTGATTCATCATTAAAAAACAAACGATCGGGAAGAAGTAAGAGGGGAAGTGCCCAATTCAGTAGAAAAAGATTAAAGCAAAACGAAAGGAAATAGTATAAAACCAATAAAACTGTTTCAAATCCTAAGAGAAGAAAGAGAGAAATTCACAGTAATAACAATAAATAAAAAAAAAAAATAATAAAAAAAAATATTTTACCTTCTTTTGAATTTCTAGAATGAATAAAAGGAGACCATTAGTCGAAAACAGGCCTTGTTGGGAGGATGATTTGGAAATATTGCTAATATAATACATGACGATCTTTTAAATAGCGAAATGCCTATAGTTGTAAATCTAGACGACTTCCAACCTCTGAATTTTGACATTGAAGAGTAGATCGACCAACTACTATATTCCCAAATCATAAATGAAGATCAAGAAAACTATAAGACGAATCAAACCAGAAAATTAGCCAAACAATTAATATGAGAAGAAATTAGAACATTTGAAAATTACTTAGAAGAAACATCCGATAAAGATCCTCTCGGAATAAAGAGACTATTTGAAGAACAGATACGAGAAATTATAAAACGGCAATACTCACTTACAAGGAAAGGTACCCAACCCGAACTCACCGATTTTGATGATTTTCATATATGTTGTAGAACATACAAAAATAAGAGACACGTATTTTTTTTTATCGGCTAATTTTCACTTTTAAGGGGTAAAAACCTCCCCTAAAGTTAACCCCCAAAAAGCGTTTTTTTTAAATATCTCGGCTTAAAATTAATATTTTTCAATGAAACAAATTGGAGGTTATTTCTTACAAAAAGAGCAAGTATTTCATGGTGATTTGAAGAGTAAGGGTAGCATCCCCTATTTTTTAGGGGTTGAAAACATATATTTTTTGGCAGAATTTTATAATAAAAATGTTTAAACCGACTAAAAAAAAATTGGAAAAAATGTTTAAACATCCTTAATAACAAAATTTAGTTGACGTCTTTCGGTGTTTTCATAAATATTATCCCTAAGGGGGTAAACCACCCCTAACACAAAATAACTGTAAATATGTAATGCAATACATAATATTTCGTAGAAAGTTTGTATATAGAGGTTTTCGAGGTCGCTGATTACAAATCTGTTATCAGATTTTGAAAATTCAAAATGGCGGAACCAATATGGCGGACGGAAATATCGAAAAAAAAATTTTAACTTTCATAACAACTTGTTATAAATGTGTGATCTTTGTAGCCTGTACATGTGAACTAAAGAGCCTTAAACCCTAAACCCCTAAAGAACAAATAGGCTAAATGGTTGTGCTTTTTAACCAAACCACCTCAAATTCCTAAATTTGTAAACAAGAAAATTCTGTGTGTGAAGCAGTTTTATAATTTCCGTAGAAATTGTTATCAGAATGTTATTGAAATTCCTTTATTGTAAATTCAACTTATAATGTATTTTTGTTTATAATATTAGAGTATAATAATAATCTACAATCTTTTATCTTTTGCCATAGTGCATTTTTTGTATTGAGCATAAAATATATTATTTTACGATGTTTTTACAATAATGGTAGTCCTCATAAAAGTGTTTAAAGCACAATGCTTTTTTGCACCAACCACATCGTACAATTGCAATGTTTGTGCACCCTTCTATTTCACAATGTGTTGCACAAGACTTTCCAAAACTGAAATCTATAGGATTATCAAACTTATCTGGTTTTTCATTGACGTAACCGCTTTTATACCAGGAATATTTAAACAAATCTATATATCTCGGTGAAGACAGTTGGTTGTGAACCAATGATTGAAGTTTAATTATATTATTTCTCACATGTAAATTCATATCATGATCCATTAACATTACATTATCAGAAAATGTTCGGACAAAGTTTTTCCAAATACGGAATCCATAGACATCAAGTGGTTGTATTTTTCCTGTGGTTCCAGTTGGAATTTTTTTTATGTTAATAATTTTATTTTGTGGCATTGTTTCTTCTATAACTTTGTCACAATGACCACTCCAAGAATCAAGTAATAGTATTGAGTGATGGCCTACATAGGGATAAAATATTTTTTCCAACCAGATTTTGAAGTGATCTGCAATTAAACGACTTACTAATTAACTGATCAACGATATTACAATGTAAAAATTGTTATTAGTTCCCTTACTTGTTGTTAATTTTCCAGATTTGGATGCTTCCACGTACACGTTTTCTGGTCTAAATATGTTTTGTTCTACAATAGGGCCAAACTTGCCACTTGGTTCCTTTAAAACAAGAAATAGCGGTGACAACAGTTGTCCAGTAGCTGATATTAGTGGCTGTATAGTATAACTATGCGTTGTTGCTGAAATTGACTGTACCAGACATTGCACTTGCTTTTCTCCTTCTATTGCTAATGTTCTTCCAGAATGCATTTCTAGCTGAAATCCGCTCTGATCTGTATTATACAAATTTTCGAGTCCAATCCTTGGTATACACGATTTAACGTCATCGATAAATGCTTCAGCTTTAGCCGTAAGTTCTGCACTACTTTCTAGTGTTTTTCTTGTTATGAACTTATTTATTTTCCTAGAAACTATTCGGTGTGCTTGCTTAAATTTGAGTAACCAATGTTTAGAAGCTTTGAATCTAATATCATCAAAACCAATTTCTTTTTTAGCTTGTAAGGCCCATCGAATTATATCTTCATCATAGATAATTGAACCACTGTGAAGCTGTGAGCTGCTTGAAAATTATCCAGGGTATACTGACAAATTTGTGCTACTTTTTCTCTATACGTGCCACCTTTATTAATTGAATGAGCCCAACGACGTAGCTGACTAATAGATGATACTTTTTTGAATCTGTTTTGCACTGTTTTGAGACTTAAATTTTGCTTCGTTTTGCTACTTCTCCAAAATTCTACAGCTCTTTTTTTGTATTCAAAATCTTGTTCTTCATTATCTGCTGTACATTGATTTGTTGGTGCTATATCCGGATCAGGAAAATGATGTTGTACTTCATCTTCAATTATTTCCACATTATGGTCTTTATACTCTTCTTGAAAATCCAAAGAGTCATCAGTAATCATTTCTACATCGTTGAAATCATGTGTTGCATCTATTAAAATTTCTTTTATTTTTTCGGCCAACTCTGTTTTATGATAATTCGTGACACTATCTGGTATGTTTAACGCTTGAAAGTATGCTAATAATAAGTTTAGAACGTTTAACGGATTAATTTTCATTTTTCAATCTAAAATGAAAACAAGCGGTAAAATTTATACAAGCTGTGTTTTTGCATGTAAGGCACGACTGCTACATTTCTACCAGAATAAAACGAGTGAATGTAAATTGAACCAAATCATTAATTTATGCATTGGAGAAGAATTCTCGTTCCACTTTGTGATGTTCGGAAAAGTCTATTTTTGGTTTTATTCAACTTTTATTCACTTTGAAATTGAATAATATAAATCTATATAAAATCACTAAAGAAAATTTTCTACAACTGTATGATACCACTGACAAACAAAAAGACGTACTATTTGTACTTTCCGGTATCGAACTAGAATACCCACAAAACTCACTCACTGCCTAAAAAATAACACAGGCAGCTGAGGTAAACACTCGATGAAAACAATCTAAAAAAAAAACATACTGATTCGCACATATTGTCAACAACTTTTATGAGTGAAAGACATTTATCTGTGGAATTATCATTGAATGTACGATAACATTCATTAAACTAATGAATGCATATAAAATTCCCTTTCAATAACAACGTGTTCTTTAATTGCAAATGAAGTTCGAGTATTAATATTCTTTTATGTATTTTTACCAATAACAAAAATTATCATAGTAATATAATAATAATAATAATAAGAGGAAGAATAAGCATAATTGCAATAGCAATAATAACAGTAATACTGATAATAGCAATGATAATGAAAAATAATAATAATAATTAGAATAATATTTATTATTAAATTTAGATTTTTTGATAAATTCATTAAATCGTAGCAAATAGTATTATTATGGAATTCCAGACTGTAAATATTTTACTATAGATACAATAATCATTACTTCGAGAATTCATCTAAAAAACTTTCGGCTTACGAAATAATTGTAACAATGAAAAACTCCCAAGTTTGACAACATTAAATTTTATTACAAAACGCAAAAGAGTTTGATAAACTAATTTTATTAACCTATGTTTTTTCATTTGCAAAAAAGTCTGGACTTTTTGAATTTATAAAATTATATAATTATGCAATTTATGAAATACTTTATAATTTATGAAATTACTTTTGAAATTATGCTAATTTATAAAAGCAGAAAAATAAATAATCTTTGATTGAAACATAAAACGAGACGTTATTTGTTACATACAAAATGATAGAATAAAATATCGGTAATATGTCTATACTCGTGTCTACGGTAAAGCATAGGCCTTCGGCTTGTCTGGAGGTTAGGGTTTTGGAGTCGTTTGGTTAAAAAGCACAACCATTTAGCCTATTTGTTCTTTAGGGGTTGAGGGATTAAGGCTCTTTAGTTCACATGTACAGGCTACAAAGATCACACATTTGTAAACAAGTTTTTTTGAAAGTTGAAATTTTTTTTCGACATTTTCGTCCACCACATTGGTTTCGCCATTTTGTATTTTTAAAATCTGATATCAGATTTGTAAAGAGCGATCTCGAAAACCTCTATATACAAACCTTCTACAAAATATTATGGATTGAAGTATACTTATAGTTATTTTGTGTTAGGGGTGGTTTACCCCCCTAAGGGGAAGTATCTATGAAAAAACCGAAAAACTTAATTTGTTTATTATAGATGATTACAAATTTTTTTCAAATTTTTTAGTCGTTTAAAACTTTTTTATTATATAAAATTTTTTTTCGATATTTCCGTCCGCCATATTGGATCCGCCATTTTTAATTTTCAAAATCTGATAACAGATTTGTAATCAGCGACCTCGAAAACCTCTATATACAAACTTTCTACGAAATATTATGTATTGAATTACATATTTACAGTTATTTTGTGTTAGGGGTGGTTTACCCCCTTAGGGATAATATTTATGAAAACACCGAAAGACGTCAACTAAATTTTGTTATTAAGGATGTTTAAACATTTTTTCCATTTTTTTTTAGTCGGTTTAAACATTTTTATTATAAAATTATGCCAAAAAATATATGTTTTCAACCCCTAAAAAATAGGGGATGCTACCCTTACTCTTCAAATCACCATGAAATACTTGCTCTTTTTGTAAGAAATAACCTCCAATTTGTTTCATTGAAAAATATTAATTTTAAGCCGAGATATTTAAAAAAAACGCTTTTTGGGGGTTAACTTTAGGGGAGGTTTTTACCCCTTAAAAGTGAAAATTAGCCGATAAAAAAAAATGCGTGTCTCTTATTTTTTTATGTTCTACAACATATATGAAAATCATCAAAATCGGTGAGTTCGGGTTGGGTACCTTTCCTTGTTAGACCCACCGCGAGTAGACTCAATAAAACTGTTTCAAATCCTAAGAGAAAAAAGAGAGAATAACTTTAAAGATAATATAAAAGAAAATATAGTAAATAAAATAATTAATTTCAGAAAATGAAGTTATCCTCATAGCTAGAACAAGAAAAGATTTACGGAGAAATTCCCACAGTGAATTCTAAGTTGTACTTCGACTTAGACATACATCTTTGTTCCGTCGAGACCCGAGGTGTAAGTTCCGCCGTGAAAACGGTGTCGAGCGAACTCAGCGAGGTCGACGTAGAGCATGTGGCTCCATCTCCCGTGCTCGAGTTGAACAAGCGGAGTCGCGACTTGCCGCGCTCGCCGGCAGCGCCGCCGGCCTCGTGTCGCGCGCGGCCGGACGAGCGCCGAGTCAGTTGACGATAAGACGCCAAGCTTGACAGCTCGTGCAGTCAAACTAGCGAACGATCGAACGACACTTTGGCTCTTGCGAATTCGTCCGTACGTCCATCGAGTGTTTCTGGTGCTGGTGCTTGTGCTACTCTCTATCTCTCTCTCTATCTCTCTCTCTCTTTCTCTCTAAATCTCTCTCCTTCGTCTCTTTCGCTGCCTGCTACTCGCGTTCGGCTCGCGCCCGGTTCCGCGAATCGTATCTCGCGCGCGTCGAAACGTGCAAGTCGGTAGAACTGCGCTACCGACTTGAGTCTGTGGAACTGCGCCACTGACACGAAGCGAAGATTCTATCTGAGAATCGCACGAACACGACACACACACGAACACGACACACATTCTTCTTTTTCTTCGCAGCTTGTAAAATATTCGAGAGGGGTTTTATGCCTCGCGGCTTTCCCCTCTCAATTTGAGCGCGATTAAATACTCTCGATTTTCGCTCAATCGACTTCTTTATTTCTCCCACACCTCACTCCTTGCGAACTCGAACACACACAAAAAAAGCGGGAATATTCGCCTCAGAATATTCCGCGCGCGACAATTCATGGTGCCTCCTGTGAGGTGTGGATCGACAGTTCGGCCAATCAGCTAAGGACAAAGGGTTCATCAAGGTTCCCCAGGTCATCGCATAGACGTCTTCCCCTGGGGTCACCTCTCCAGCTGCCGCTTCAAGGTCAACGCATTGTCAACGCAACAGGAAAGATAAGTAGCGTTTATCTTTTTCAAAGTGTGTGAATTTCGAACACAGCGCGGCGTTTGTTTGACTTCGCGCGTAAACACGAGGTCGCGCGTTGCGGCGAGCGGCAAACCGTTGTTGTGCCGGACGAGCGAATTCCGAGAATCTGAGCGCGTCGAGACACGTGCTCGCGCTTCAGTCCGTATAAGGGATTTCGGTATTTATTATTTAGCGTGCGTATTCACTGACTACTAGGCAACATGGACGCTTTAGTGGTACAGTGGAACAACCAGACCGAGCAACTTAGGGATTTATTGACAGACCTGTCGATAGTTATTAAGTCGAAATCTGCTGTTCTTCACGAGTGTAAAGCGCGCATGGAGGAAATCGTCATGCACTACAAGACTCTCGGTAACTTATTCTATAAATTAGATGCAGTCCACAAGGAAGCCGAGAGGGAGAAGTTCAATGACTTGAAGAATTTCTACTTCAAGGTAACCGCGTACATCCGATCCGCCGAGGATAAGCAGAGCAAGACTCTCGGTAGCGATACTACCGTTCCGTTAGGGCATTCGACTCTTCTAGACATCTCTCGATTTTCTGGGTTGCCGACTATTGACTTGCCGAAGTTTGATGGTCGTCTAGAAAAATGGAACGCGTTCAAAACGACTTTCAGGAACGAGATGGTGCGATTGAATATCGACAACATCACAGCGTTCCACTATCTAAAAAAGTCGTTAGTCGGAGCAGCCGCTAATTCGCTCCACATCTTGGATCCAAGCGATGGCAGCTACGATGAAGCCTGGCGACTTTTGGGCACGCAGTACGAGCACGTTCGGCTCATTGCTGCTTCTCACATTGACGCAATTTTATATTATCCTGTCATCACGGAGGTCTCCCATCGATCGCTAAAGGACATGGAAACTTCGGTCCGGCAGCATCTGGCAGACTTAAAATCTCTCAAGGTCGTTCCTTCCGATTACTTCGTGATCCGCACTCTCGAACGAGCATTGCCCACTAACATCAAGGACAAATGGATCAAAAGGATGTCCATCGATGCAATTCCCGATCTCGAGTCGTTTTTCAGATTTTTGCAGGAAACTAGCAATTATCTATATGCCCAGGAAGGGGAATCCAAGGACGCCAAGGCTTCAGCCAAGCGGACGGTGGCGCAGAGCGAGAAAGGGACCAAGTTCCGGCGAGGTAACGGGCAAGCTCGAGCGCTTGTAACGAGCTCGTCCATTTCCTGCTACTATTGTAGCGGCGAGCATACGATCTATCGGTGTTCGTCGTTTGCTGCGTTGTCCGTCCAGCAACGATGGGATGCTGTGAGGACGAAAAAACTATGTAGGAAGTGCTTGCGAACGCACGAAGGCAAATGCGAATCCCGCAATTGCAAAAAATGCGACAAGGATCACAATACGCTCTTGCACGAGGAACGAAAGACAGATTCCTCAGGCAAGAAGCCGTGACTAGGCGTAGGAGTCCTTAGCACCGTGTCCAGGGCTCTCCAGTCTCAGCTCATGATGAGTGCTGTTGTTTTGATTAGAGATGCCGATGGGGCGTACATAGAGGCTCGCGCGCTCCTGGACACGTGTGCAAATGCGAACTTTATGACCGCGGATTTAGCTAAACGATTGCGTCTCCCTACTAGGCCTTGCTCGATTCCGATCGGAGCAATTAACGACTTGCGAACTACCACGAAACATTGCGTCGATGCCCAATTTAAAGCGTTGCATTCGGACTTTAATAAGCGTTTAACTTTCCTCACCGTTCCCAACATAACTAGCGTCACTCCGGAGGAACCGTTTCCTCGCGATTCGATCAGGCTACCCAAGAACATCAGGTTAGCGGACCCTCAATTCCATCTCCCTCGACAAGTCGACATTTTAATTGGTTCTGGAGCAACGTTGTCCATGCTTTCTATAGGTCAAGTTAACTTGTCTAGGGAAGGAAGCGAGTTATATCTTCAGAAGACTCAGCTAGGATGGGTGATCGTTGGTGGTATTGACACCGACAAGATTTCAACGGTGTCGTGTCATCTTTCTCAGTTAGAAAAGCAGCTGGTTCAATTTTGGTCTCTGGAAAAATGCTCCAGTCCGGTTGAGCAGGCTGACGACAGGTTAGAATGCGAGAAGTGGTATGTCGACACTACGGTTCGACTGTCTGACGGACGGTACATGGTGAGATTGCCGTTTCGGAAAAAGGACCCGGTACTAGGGGACTCGAGGGCGCAAGCTCTCAAGCGGTTCCGGGGATTGGAACGGCGATGCAGCCGTTCGTCCGGCATGATGGAAGAATTCAGTCGTGTCTTTCAGGAATATCTCGATTTGGGTCATATGTCTTTGGTGGTCGACGAGAATGACTCGGAATATTATCTTCCATTCTTGATTGTCGTTAAGAATTTGAGCCTTACTACCAAGTTTCGAGTCGTTTTCGACGCATCCGCTAAGTCGTCGTTAGGTGTGTCTTTAAACGATCTGTTGCACGTTGGACCTACGATTCAGGACAAACTTTACGTTCATCTAGTAAGGTTTCGATCGCATAGGTACGTTCTCACTGCTGACATTGAAAAGATGTATCGGCAGATACTTATCCATCCCGAGGATCGCCGATACCAACGCATTTTCTGGTATCGCGACGGGAAACTACAGGTGTACGAGTTGAACACAGTTACGTTTGGCGTATCTTCTGCTCCATATTTAGCGATTCGAACTATTCATAGGCTCGCGGACGACGAAAGCGCGCAATACCCCCGAGCGGCCGAGATTCTCAAGAGGGATATGTATGTAGATGATCTGCTGACAGGCTCAGATTCTTTAGATGAGATTATGAAGGCGCGTGATGAGATAATCACCGTCTTAAAGCATGGTGGATTTAACATCCGGCAATGGGCCTCTAACCATAACCATGCATTAGATAATTTAGATGAGAAGGTTCTGAGCTTGGCACCAGATGGCGAGGACGCGGTTTTAAAAACATTAGGCGTTTCCTGGGCCTCTAAACGCGACGAATTGGCTATCGTAGTCAAGCCCGTAGAAATCCCACCTAACGTAACTAAACGCGTAATCTTGTCGGAGATTGCGAAGATTTTCGACCCAGTAGGTTTAGTAGGACCGGTAGGTTTGCACGCGAAGTGGATCATGCAGGAGTGTTGGAAGGAGAAAGTTTCTTGGGACGAATCAGTTCCACAGAGTTTGTTTACGCTTTGGATGGACTTCGCGAGTCAGTTGTCGTCTCTCTCCAGCGTTTCTGCACCACGCCATGTAGTTTGCGTTAATCCCTCGCGCATAGAAATTCACGGTTTCAGCGATGCGAGCAAAAAGGGCTACGGCGCTTGCCTGTACGCTAGGTCCACCGATAAAAACGAAAAGATCACTGTACGATTGATCTGCTCCAAATCTAGAGTCGCCCCTTTGAAAGAGCAGACTATTCCCCGTTTAGAATTATGCGGAGCCGTGATCCTTGTAAGACTTCTTTTAGAAACTCTTCCAGCTTTAGAATTTTCCATTGACCGGATCGTTTTATGGTCCGATTCCACTATAGTCTTACATTGGTTACGGAAATCCCCGCAAGATTTGAAGCTATTCGAAGCTAACAGAGTACGCGAAATTCAAGAATTAGGAGAGCGCGCCAGTTGGCGATACGTCCCTACCCAACACAACCCAGCTGACGCTTTATCCCGCGGGCAACTCCCGAAAGAATTCCTGCGAAACGAAACGTGGTTTACCGGGCCTACCTGGCTACGGCAAACGGAGGCTTCATGGCCCGCGAACATCGTCGAATCGTCTCCGGATATACCCGGATTGAAAAAAGGAGTCTGTCTCTTCGTCGACAGTGCTAAGGATCGCATGTTCCTATCGCGTTTTTCTAAGCACCGCATGATGCTTAATGTCGTTGCAATATGCTTACGATGGCTTCCTTCGGGCCGACAGTACCGAGGAGAACCCATCACGGTCGCGGAGAAACGCGATGCTGAAACCCGCGTGTTTCGAAGCATTCAGCAGGACGCGTTTTGCGATTCAATTGCATGCTTGACGAAGGGTATTCAGGTGAAGGGGTCGCATATTGCGGCACTTAACCCGTGTTTGGACGCGAATGGAGTTGTACGTGTGGGAGGACGTCTGAAGAATGCAGATATCCCTATAGCTAGTAAGCACCCCATACTATTGCCTTCAAGGAATCATGTCACGGACTTGATCATCCGTGAAGCTCACGAGTCGAACTACCACTCCGGTGTTCAAAGCACTCTTTTCTATTTGCGACAACGTTTTTGGTTGATTGACGCAAAAAATCAGGTTCGTCATGTCATCCGCGAGTGTGTCACGTGTATTAGGCACAAGCCCCCTCCAATTCACTGCAAGATGGCAGATCTCCCGACCGCTAGGGTCACCGAATCTCACGTTTTTTCTCACGTAGGCGTAGATTTCTTTGGTCCCCTTTCCATTAAAGAGAAAAAGCGATATAATCGTACAGCCCTCAAGGCGTATGGGTGCGTTTTCGTATGCATGGCCACAAAAGCGGTGACCATAGAGATAACCAGCGATTTGACCACCGAAGGTTTCCTAGGCGCGTTCGCTAGATTCGTAGGACGTAGAGGTATTCCCCAGCATGTATACTCCGACAACGGGACCAATTTCGTTGGGGCCAACAACCAGCTTAGAGAACTTTTCGCACTCCTCAATTCAGAAGAGTTCAAATCTAAGGTGAATGCCAAAGCTCTTTCGTTAGATATTCAATGGCATTTTAACCCGCCCTTATCTCCGCATTTTGGTGGTCTATGGGAGGCCGCGGTAAAATCATTTAAGCATCATCTCAAACGCGTAGTGGGTGGGCAACTTCTCACATTCGAAGAGCTCTATACTCTCGTGATAGAGATAGAAGCAATTTTAAATTCTCGACCCCTCTGGTCAATCTCTGCCGACCCCAATGACCCAATAGCGTTAACCCCAGCTCATATTCTGATAGGTAGGCCTATTACAGTTCTGCCAAGCGCTGATTTAACATCTATTCCAGATAATCGACTGTCCATTTGGAAGTTCATCACCAAAGCCCGACAGGACTTCTGGAAGCGGTGGCATTTGGAATATCTCCACGAGCTCCAGCAGCGTCAAAAATGGCATGACTCTACTGGAGAACTACGGAAAGGAATGGTCGTCATCCTCATCGATAAAAATCAGCCTTGTACGCAGTGGCAGCTGGCAGTCGTTCAAGAGGTGCACCCGGGAACCGACGGACTCGCTCGAGTCGCCACCGTTAGAACTTCACGAGGGACTCTGAAGCGGAACATCACTCAGCTGTGCCCTCTTCCCACGTCTTCAACGGAAGAAGCTGAATGAATTATATATATTTACACTCACATACATACACACTCAATCACATGTACAACCGTCGAATGTACACCCTCTCGAACGATGATTTCGTTTGCTCGTGTTACTCGCAACGGGGGGAGAATGTTCCGTCGAGACCCGAGGTGTAAGTTCCGCCGTGAAAACGGTGTCGAGCGAACTCAGCGAGGTCGACGTAGAGCATGTGGCTCCATCTCCCGTGCTCGAGTTGAACAAGCGGAGTCGCGACTTGCCGCGCTCGCCGGCAGCGCCGCCGGCCTCGTGTCGCGCGCGGCCGGACGAGCGCCGAGTCAGTTGACGATAAGACGCCAAGCTTGACAGCTCGTGCAGTCAAACTAGCGAACGATCGAACGACACTTTGGCTCTTGCGAATTCGTCCGTACGTCCATCGAGTGTTTCTGGTGCTGGTGCTTGTGCTACTCTCTATCTCTCTCTCTATCTCTCTCTCTCTTTCTCTCTAAATCTCTCTCCTTCGTCTCTTTCGCTGCCTGCTACTCGCGTTCGGCTCGCGCCCGGTTCCGCGAATCGTATCTCGCGCGCGTCGAAACGTGCAAGTCGGTAGAACTGCGCTACCGACTTGAGTCTGTGGAACTGCGCCACTGACACGAAGCGAAGATTCTATCTGAGAATCGCACGAACACGACACACACACGAACACGACACACATTCTTCTTTTTCTTCGCAGCTTGTAAAATATTCGAGAGGGGTTTTATGCCTCGCGGCTTTCCCCTCTCAATTTGAGCGCGATTAAATACTCTCGATTTTCGCTCAATCGACTTCTTTATTTCTCCCACACCTCACTCCTTGCGAACTCGAACACACACAAAAAAAGCGGGAATATTCGCCTCAGAATATTCCGCGCGCGACAATTCAATCTTTGTATGAAACAACTAGAATCCAAAAGAATTGTGTATGTTGACATGTCCCAATTTCGATGGACATCTGTTTGCGAAAATTGTTATCATCCAATTAATTATCCATATCTTGAAGCCATAATTTCATGTACCGAATAGCATCATCACGGAGATGATGTCAACTTCATAAATTGCCACATTTGTGCGGAACCGTTACTTCAAGTTCATCCAGTGATAAATTGCCTATCGTGTCTGGACGAATATATAAATGTACGGTTAGAAGTAGACGATAATATTATCAATAGAAGGAGAATCGGACCTCGAGCACAAGATCATCGTATTGGGAGACGTTAAAAGACAAGAAAAAGAAAACAAGAAGAAAGTAAGGAGAATCGAAACGAAACCAAAATTCACTAGAAAAGTAATCAAGAAGCCATCTTCAGGACGACCCAACGATACAACAACGGCCAACGATCCAACATCAATTTATCCAAAACAAGATAAGAAAACAAGAAAATAAATATTACTTAAGTATAAGCGCGAGAACGAATTATAAACCTTTTTTTCTCGTCATGTCACATTTATAATCTTGGAAATCATAAGCTAGTAAATGAAAATATATCAAAATTTTGTAAAATCAAGATATTAAATGTATAGACAGGTTTCAGAAAGGGAGAATATAATATCGTATCAATATATCTATGTATCTCAAGGGACGCAATAGCGCCCCGATAGCAAGTGTAAATGGAATACACTATGCCATCGGGAGCGCATCGCGAATTATATAATTGAAAGAAAACAACTATTAATTCATACTAAAAATTAGTATTAAGTATTAATAATCAAACAAACAAAGAGGTTATACAGGGTAAGTCATTTTAATCTTTAATCTCAATTATCTCGTTGGCAAAGCATGCCAGCGAAAAAAGTTTCGGATAAAAGTTTTAGGATTTTTCCCTGGTTATCTGATGATGACCTTGACAATGTCATTGAGCGTGACCTTCAAGGTCATTTGAAGGTCAAGTCGATTTTTTCAAATAGAAACCCCTACTTTTGGCACCAGAAATGGAAAGAGCGGGAAATTTTACGTTTGAATATGACCTTGCCTTGACCTTGTATTCAATGGTCAAGGTCATTGGTCATGCCGATAACAGTACAACTGGTTAGCTGAACTCGAATGCATTCAAGGAGAAAATGTTACCCACAAAAGTTTTCAGTTTTCTCCCCGGCTGACGAATGGTCATCTTGACCCTGTCGTTAAACAGGATCTTCAAGGGCATTTCAAGGTCAAGTTGATTTTTTGAAATGGAAACCCCTACTTTTAGCCCCATAAATGAAAAGAGAGTGACATGCGTTCAAAAATGAAAAAATTTTCAATATTTCCAGAAATTTTCAATATTTTCTAAAATTTTCGTAATTTTTTCAGTTTTCAAAAATTTTAAAGTCATTCCATTATTTTGTATTAGTGTCAATTTTCAAAATTCTTGATGTAGTTAAGTCATTCCATTATTTTGTATTAGTGTCAATTTTTGAGAGTAAACTACTCTTAACAGTTATGTAGATAGCAAATTAGTGCCGAAAAGGTTAATCGTGTTTTTTACTTCTTGTAAATCGATAATTATTATTGAAAAAAATCTGTTTCCCTGTTTACTGGTCTGTAACAAATTATTTTGATTTTGATCATGGCTGATTATGGTCCCAACGAAATCGTTGATATGATCATGATTTTGGGAGAAAGTCGAAATAATTATGCAGCAGCTGCCAGGCTTTATGCTGAACGCTATCCCAATAGGAGACACCCAAGTAATGTTACTATTCAAACCTTAACTCAGAGAGCTCGAAATGGAGCTTTTGTTCGTCAACGCCGTCATCATGAATACGACGAAAACGATCCTCGTGTTATTACCATTCTAGCGATTATTCATCTTGATCCTCACATTAGTACTCGACAAATAGAAAGAGAAATAGGTATACCTCAATCGACAGCATCCCGAATATTGAGAGCGAGAAGATATCATCCTTATCACATAACATTAACACAACAGTTAACTCCAAATGATATGATTTTGCGAGTACGTTTTTGTCGATGGGCAATACGAATGATTCAACAAGATCAAGACTTTTTCAGGCACGTTCTTTTTTCAGATGAATCGACATTCAGAAACATTGGAGAATTGAATAGACATAATTGCCATTATTGGTCAGATGAAAATCCTCATTGGTTCAGGCCCATAGACAATCAACACCGCTGGAGTGTTATGGTCTGGTGTGGAATCATCAATGGCTATTTGATTGGTCCTTATTTCTTTGAAGAGAACGTGAATGGGGTAAACTTTTTGAGATTACTTCGAGACATTTTACCTGAATTACTAGAAAATATAGACCTAGCCACAAGGCTAAGAATGTGGATCCAATTAGATGGAGCACCACCACATTATGCACGCATTGTTCGTGATTATTTAAACACCCGCTACAATGGCAGGTGGATTGGGCGAGGTGGCCCAGTTACCTGGCCCCCTCGTTCACCTGATTTAACCCCTCCCGATTTTTACTTATGGGGATATCTTAAGAATGTTGTTTATGCTCAACGGCCAACAACGCGAGATAATATGATCGAACGCATTCGTACAGCTTGTGCAGCAATCCCTCGAGATGTTCTACTTAGAACCATAAGACAATTCAGAGCTCGACTTGATCTTTGCATCCAACAAAACGGCGGTAATTTCGAACAATTAATCAATGGTTAACTCCAGTTAACATTCCATAAAAATACCAAAAAAATAACAAAAAGGGAAAAAACAAAAAAAAAACAAATAAAAAAAGTAAAACAAAAAACAAAAAATGGGATGCTAAATCCTTTTGACAACCTCCTCGATGGTGCATCCTGGGTTCGGCTGATGTCAAAGGTAATTTCCGCACAAAAGATGATTTGTTTCCAAAATCACATGTTCGAACGTAAAATTTCCCGCTCTTTCCATTTCTGGTGCCAAAAGTAGGGGTTTCTATTAGAAAAAATCGACTTGACCTTCAAATGACCTTGAAGGTCATGCTCAATGACATGGTCAAGATCAGCATCAGATAGCCAGGGAAAAATCCTAAAACTTTTACTCGAAACTTTTTTCGCTGGCATGCTTTGCCAACGAGATAATTGAGATTAAAGATTAAAATGACTCACCCTGTATAGTAATACCAAAATTTATATATATATATATATAAAAGAAGATTTAAAATCATGTTAGATATAAGGAAAATTTTATTATACTGTAACTATTTTATTAAGAAGTCAATACTAGATTAGTAAAGAAAAAAAAGGATACGTAAAGTGGTGGATATAATATTTAATTTTTCTTGTTTGTTAGATTATTTTATTGTAAATATCGAGCAATAACTGATATTCTGAGTGGGAATATTTTTGGAAAAATTATTGCTTATGTATACGTAATTCAATTTCAAGAAAGAGGTCTTCCGCACGCACGTTTATTGTTAGCATTGGATCATAAGTCAAAATTAATAAACCCTGATAAGATTGATGAACATACTTCAGCTGAAAATCCTGATGAGAATAATGTGGAATTACAAGAATCAGTATTCAAACACATGTTACATGGACCTCATTCGAAAGAAACACTATGTTACGATGTAGTAAAAAAAACTTGTTCAAAAAAATTTCTAAAAGCTTTTTATCATGCAACGCAATTTTAAAAGAATGGTTTTCCTAGATATGTTCGTTCTAATAATGAAAATAAAAACTATGTCTATAACAAAAGACTTTATGATAAACCTGTAAAGGTTGATAATAGAATGGTTGTTTCCTATAATCCAACTCTTGTTAGAAAATATAACTGCCATATTAATGTTAAATGGGATAATGTATGTTAGAAAAATATGAATAGGTATAAATTTACGCTGTCCGCGAATATTATTATTACACTCATACACCAATATTTATGAAGTGCACCACCTAGACCTTGTCATCGGCCACCCTGTACACCTAGACACCACCATTGAATGATTTTCACACCAAGACACGAAAAACCACGGTGCCAACTACCTAGACCTCGTCATCGGCCACCCTTGTATACCTAGAGACCGCCCTCGAATGATTTTAACACCTAGACACCAAAAACCATGGTGCGAACTACCAAGATATCGTTTTTGGCCACCAGGTACATCTAGACGCCGTCCTCGTATGATTTATTTACCTAGACACTAAAAACCATGGAGCGCACCACCTGAACGTCGTCATCGGCCAACCTGTACATTTAGACACCGCCCTAGAATGATTTTTATACTGAGACACTGAAAACAGTCTGCACCTTGTCATCTGCTACCCTGGTCACCTAGTTACTGTTACTGCTCCGGAACGCAGAGTATGCACCGGCAACTTCTTAATCCTAAATATTGTGATATATTATTATATTTTCTTGAGAAAGCAATATCGTTATATATATATATATATATATATATATATATATATATATATATATATATATATATATATAATTGTATTATGCTAGTGATTTTGTCTATGCTTGATAGACAAAATCACTTTAATAATACAATAATATAAACTTTTAATTGAATACGACGCCACAGTAATATTTTTTTGTATGTAACACCGCAATGATATGAGAAATGTAAGGATATTTAAAATATGTGGAAAAGCCATTCCCTATCATTTTTTTCTGTGCAGCTAACTTTCCCGTCCTCTCACATGTGACAATAAACGAACAGCCGATTTATAATAAATAGTATAACTATCATGCCTTAATTAATTGTAAGATTAAAACATTTGTAGATGAGATGCGCCCAGTATGAATATTCTCTTACTATTAATTATTTTTTATTTTTCAGCTTTTAATAATAAATAGAGGCTCCTTAAGTCGGGTATTTTTTGTATATTTTAGGAACAAATACACTTTAATATCCACACTGGGGCATTTCATCTATAACTGTAATCTTGAACTCAAAAAGATCATCTTTAGCAGTTAAAAATTGACATATGCAGTTTGTTAACACAGTTTATTTAGCACAGCCGTCGCGTTGTGATATTTATTAAAATTGTTATTTTAAAATATCTATTTAAGAAAAGCAATTAATGGCGAACTTTTCATACAATAAATTTACTTGCTATGGAAAGAAGGTCAATCTATGTGAACACTCTAACAGTGCCGTCTCATATGTATCCAATTTCTTTGCGAATATTAAATAATATTTTTTAAATATATACGATGCAAAATACCGCGATCATGTTTTTATAAAAAAAATAGAAGTGTGATTGCCCAAATAATTTATTTCGCATTATTTGAAGGGATTATGGTAGTAAAAAGATCGCTGTCAATTCTTTGCTGCAATTCTTCTTCTTTGCAATTTCTCGTAGCTTCCTTCAACATTATGTATTGCTTAATATCCGAATTGTTTTTACTTCATATATAATTCTATCAAGTTTTTTTTTTTGTTTGATGGATAAAATTATTTAGAATCAATTACACACACCCGCACGCACACGCACATATATATATATATATATATATATATAATTTAATTTCTCTCTCTCTCTCCCCCTATTTTATTCGCATAGCTCGCATGGTAATTATTAAACTGGTTTAACAATTAGCTATGCGAGCTATGCGAAAGAAAGATAAGAAGACAGAGAGAGAGAGAGAGAGAGAGAGAGAGAGAGAGAGAGAGAGAGAGAGAGAGAGAGAGAGAGAGAGAGAGAGAGAGAGAGAGAGAGAGAGAGAGAGAGAGAGAGAGAGAGAGAGAGAGAGAGAGAGAGAGAGAGAGAGAGAGATAGGTCTTTATTTGCTAAGGCAAAAAAAAATAATACAATTAAGGTCACATAGACTGTGTCGCTACAGTCTAACAAAATTATAAAATACAATATATACAAATATCGTCACATATAATCACATAAAAACATATTTGGTCACATATAATTATCACATAAAACTTTTCAAATATTACGTTGCACATTTATGGTTTGGTCATAGACCTATCTGTATTGCACATTGGAAATCTAAATTACGTAATACTGAATGAATTTTTACGGTCTCAGGGCCGAGTCTGACTAGATTAAAACTAGATTAAGGTTAAGAATCAAGCGCCAGAGGGCTCAGAGTCGTCAAGATTCCGTGGCCAGCAGGTGCCGCCGTAGTGCTCCCTTAAAGGAAGCGAGAGATGGCAGGTTTCGTAGAGTAGAAGGGAGAGAGTTCCAGAACCGAGCACCCTGGACCTGGAAGGCCCTAGCCCCGGTTTCAGTACTGACGGTAGGGATGCTCAGTTCCGGGGGAACTCTCCTACTGGAGGGTCTCGGCTCGTGTTTGCTGAAAAATGAGGCCAGATACGAGGGTTCACCGATCCGAATTACCTTGTAGAGTAGAATGGTCTCATAGTAGAGCCTTCTGGAATCGGTGCGAAGCCATTCTAGACGCCTCCGGTAGGGACTGATGTGTTCATCCCTCCCAACCCCGAAGATGAATCTCACACACGAATTGCTCAGTCTCTGTAACCGTATTCGTTGTTCGGTAGACGCGTCCAGGATAGTCACAGCACAATAGTCGATGTGCGGTTGTATAAGTGTCTCAACTAGCCTTCTGCGGAGAGTCTCAGTGGTGCAGCCCCTGATAAACCGCAGGCTATACAGGGCTTTGTTGACTTTTTTCGTGATAGCATCCACCTGCGGTCTCCAAGTAAGTTTGCTATCCAGTACAACACCGAGACTCACGACCGTCTCACTGAATGCGACGATCACTCCGTCCGGCAACGGAACCCCAGGCATGTTCCATGATTTAATATCATTAACGTTCTTCATGGACCCGAAAAATATAGACTTAGTTTTGCCGGAGTTAAGTCGCAGACCGGAGCTCTCCGCCCAGTCCGAAACCAGCCGTGCCGCTTCAGCCAGTCGACCCACGCCGTCCAGGAAGTTATCTTTGTTGGTGTGTAGATAGATCTGGAGGTCATCCGCGTAAGTTTAATTGCGTTGCCGTCGAGTATATTTTGCAGGTCGTTGACATAGAGGCTGAATAGCAAGGGTCCCAGGACGGAACCCTGTGGAACTCCCAGATTGGTTTCAAGCCACTCTGAAGTTCCGTTTTTATTCGAAATCACCATCTGAGATCGTCCCTGTAAATATGATTTAATCCACAGGAGAGCCGCCCTAGAGAACCCCAGCTGTCTCAGCTTAGATAGTAATTTGGAAGGTGAGATGGTGTCAAAGGCCTTGCTGAAGTCAAACAGCAGCATACGCGTCACCTTCTTTTTGTCAATAGCCATGCGTACGTTGTCGGTCACTTTTAATAACGCAGTCTGCGTACTGTGGTGTTTTCTGAAACCGGCCTGGAAGGGGTCGAGTATATGATTTGTATTAAGATACTCCGTGATCTGGGTGTGTGCAATTTTCTCGAGTACCTTTGAGAGGAAGCAGAGCAATGCAATCGGACGAAAGTCCTTAACGTTTGAAGGAGCGCTGGTCTTTCTTAGCGCGATCAACTGTGCCTGCTTCCAGATTCTCGGAAAGATCCCCTGAGCGAAGGAGCAGTTAAATAGATTAAGAATAAATTCGCCAATAATTGGGAGGGCTTTGACGACCACCCCGCATGGAATACCATCGACACCCCTCGCTTGGGAGGAAAAATGTGATATAGCAAGGACGACGTCACTCATACTAACAGGGCTAAAAGTAAAGCCCTCCTCACTTGCAAGTAAAATAGTGTCCATTGCATTGTGTATATTTTCGAGGGGTGATACCGATACTCCCGCGAAGTGCTCGTTCATCTCTCCCGGCGTAAAACCAAAAAACTCCTCCTTACGCCCAGGCAGGAGGTCGAGATGACGCATTACCTCCCAGATATTTCTATTTTCATCAAGGGCGTCTAATAGTTGTTGGCGAAGGAAGGACTCACGCTCTTGAGCAGAACGCATGTCGACCTCGTATGTGAGTCGAAGGACCTCATCGAAAAGCTCCGCCCTCCCGGTGCACTCATAGCGCCTGAGTTTAGCATTGCGTTTATCGACGAGGAGCCTCAGCTCTGGTCCAGACCAAGGAGCATATTTCCTACGTGGGCAAACCGTTTTCAAAGGCGCCAATTCATCAATTGCTAGTTTTATATTATTATTAAGAACGCATAAAGCGCCCTCCAGATCTGTTTCAATGGAATTCATGGCTGTCCAGTCGCAACAAGACAAGACGTCTACTAGACTAGTTGTGTCAATGCACTTGTAATCCCGGTACGAGAAAGTGTCACTCGTAGGAGTGGGAGCGTAGATGTCTAGCGAGACATCTATGACACAATGCTTGCCGAAACTAGGCAGCCACTCATTCTTAGAGTCCAAGATCGTGTCGTTCTCGTCGGTCATAATGAGGTCAATCCACGTGTGAGACGATGAGGTATGATGCGTGGGACCATGCTGGATGATCTGAAGAGATAACTCTTCGGACAGGCGCTTGATAGTAGCAGCGTCGTCCGAGTCGGATAGTAAATCCGAGTTCAGATCACCCATTATGATCTTATGACTAAATTCGCCGCATAAGTCCCGCAATACATCAAGAAGGCCTGAGTCCTTTTGCATCGGAATTTTCGGGGGCCTGTAAATAACTCCGAGTAGTACCGGAGGTGAGTCGCCCCTTTGTACGCTACAAAAAAGATACTCTCGGATTCCAGGTTTTCCTAGACCCATAGTATCAGATGAAGCAAGCTTTTTGATTTTCAATCCATTGCGCACAAACAAGGCGACGCCACCTCCGTTTACATTTCGATCCTGCCTAATGATGGAAAATCCCCCGATGCTAACTAGGCTATCATCCACAATCGGACCCAGCCATATCTCCGCAAAACCAAAGATGTCAAACGATGGGCGCTCTGCCAAAAAATTACGGACGATCCCAATGCGAGCCCTGAGCGAGTTCACATTGAGAAAGCCCGCTCTCAAACCACACGCAGCACCCGGCGCATTGTCAGAGGGCCTCGCGAGTCATATAGTGGGCGCAAGTGATGATGACGATGATGACGACTGTATGGATGTTAGTGCAGATGATACAGTCGTCAATGATGGCGACGATGTCGGCAGAGCTGCAGCCGACTTGCCTGACAGGTCCGACTCAGGTCCGTTACATGAAGTAGTGTCAGAGTTAACGTCCTTTTCAGTGACTGTCATGCGAATCTTCTGTCGTCGAGGTTGTTTCAAGCCGGCCTGATACGCCGTGAGAATGGCCTGCAAATCGGCAGCAGATGCGAACACGTGCGCGCGCTCACCCCCCCTACGCCTAGCCAGGAACCTGCCACCTGCGTGCCAGACATATTTGAAGCCCAGTCCCTGTGCAATGGGCCTCAAGTTTTTAAACTGCGAGAATTTTTCTTGGGACAGCATTTCATTTATAAAAACTTTATGCCCGGATAAGCAGGCAGCAGCCTCCGGGTCTAGAACACCGGGCTTGATATCGTTTGTGGTCAGGTAGTTGTTTGCGAGCGCGCTTTTCGCTCGCATGACTTCCCTGACCAAGCCCGGGCTCGCAAGCCTGACCACGAGAGATGGCAGCACACCACGAGGAGTCGCCGGTTTTGTCGCGGTCGTGCCGTTTCTCTGAGCCCTATCTGGTCTACGCATGCGCAGTACTCGAGTATTGGCAATGTCGCTTTTCTTCAGGGCCGGAAGGACGGCTCCGAGCAGTGCAAAGGCAGCTACATCCGAGATTTTCTCGTCGAAATTATCATGTATTAGGCCATTGATAATGACCTCGCACCCCTCGGCTCCGTCCCTCTCCGACCCCGCGCCGCCGCCAGTGGGTGCCAACCGAGGAGGGGAGCATTTTCGTGCTCCCTCTACCTCGGTGGCTTCACGATTGGTGGTAACACTAGGACCCGAGGACAGCATCGGACCGCTGTCCGAAACCGGCGTCGAGCCCGTGTCATAGTCTTGGCGAGCACGATGAAGCCTTCCGAGTAGTTGTAGCGTTTGTTGCAATTCGTCCCTAAGAATACTATTTTCGTCCAGAAGCAGCTTGTTGGCGTCAAACAATCTATTAGACACACTGATGTTATCGGCTAGCTGGGTCTCAAGAGCAGAGATACGGGTATTCAATTCAATATGTGGCACCGAACCCCTGCTCACGAGAGCCCTCAGCCCATCAAGCTGATCCTGGAGCATGTCAAAACGTTGAAAGAAAAGCTCCATCGTACTCACTGGAATTAAAATATTAGAGACACCCAAAAGGCTGGTGTCATCCAATGGCGCATCCTTTGCTCGAGTCTTCTGTGTGTTCACGGTGTCCTGTGCAGATGACTCGTCAGCCGACGCCGAAGTCAGCAAAGCCGGCGCCTGGATGTCAGTGACCCGCCCGGCAGAGGTATCGCAGCTCTGTAGGCTACTCTCTCGCTGTTCCTTCTTCGTGTTAGGGTGGAGAGGGGGACTGGTTGTCGCGCAACTGACGCTCCGAACACCTGACCGCGTATTTGCACACGGCGTCGACGCCGCAAGCCGCGTCTGGTGGTGGGGAGAGACGCGAGGTGTTGCCGATTTGGTTCGGAGCACTGGCCCGGTGCGAACGCTCACCTGAGATTTTCCAGGAGGCGGGGAAGGCTTCCTCCGTGCTGATTTGTCACTCTCCGGGGTGGACTTGGTTGCAGACGTCAACACGGCAGGAGTAGAGGTCTCTGGCGGAAGTGTCTCTAGCGTCTCCGTCTTCCGACAATTATTACACACCGCGTTCATCTTCTTGCTCGAACAGCGGGTATGGCACGGAAGACGGCAGGTCGGGCACGTACTTGTTGGTGGCTTGGAGTCGTCATTGCAGACTGAGCAAACCACTGGTGCCATTGCGGTATCCAATTGAATGATGTTCAAATTACGCGCCAGTCTTGACGTCACCACCAAGGAGCAGGGATGCCAACGGCTAAGATGGAAGTCTGCCAGAATCCCGCCGAATTGCTCTGTTGCCCTCCTAACCTCTCCAGAACACTTCAACTTTTACACGGTCTCCCTGGCTCTTTTTTAAGGAGCCATGCAGTTATACTCCGGCACGTGGAGCCTGCGGGAGGCCAGATTTTCTAAAAATATACAGACTCACACGGAGTCAGTCAGAAAACAAGCGAAAACTAGTTTCGGAGATGGAGCGATCTGACACGCGTGCGAGACTCACCTGAGAGAGAGAGAGAGAGAGAGAGAAAACGAGAGAGAGATTTAATTATATACATATAATTGATTCAAAATAATTTTATTCATCGAACAAAAAGAAAACATGATAGAATTATATATGAAGTAAAAACAATAATACTGATTTTATTCTTAGAGTTTGTAGGTAAAATAGTATTTAAAATTTTGTTATCATTGGCATATTCTCTTTCCAACTGTATGACATGAATAATTTGTAAATTAGGCTTGGAGTGAGTCCGTGCGAAGAA
The DNA here is from genome assembly GCF_009193385.2 of Nasonia vitripennis. NCBI lineage: Eukaryota > Metazoa > Arthropoda > Insecta > Hymenoptera > Pteromalidae > Nasonia > Nasonia vitripennis. The sequence continues at coordinate 742,879 of NW_022279643.1, read as the reverse complement.
AAAGGATATCAACAACCGAATGATTCTCAGGCTGCGCAATCAACCAGTTCCTATGCAAAAAATAATGCAAATAGAAGGAAGCCATCAAATATGATATTGAAATTATTATGTGAAACTTTGAGAGTACACAAACAATTAATTGACATATCTGCTATTTCACTCTAGATCTAGATAAAAAACGTTAGTATCAATTTTCAAAATTTCTTAAGGGTGCTAAATATGTTCAGATTTTGACGTAGCGGACAAATCGGATAGAAATCAGTGTTGAAGATGAAAAATTGAATACGAAAGCCAAAAAAACAATTAAAAGAGATTCTTTTTAAAGAAGGTTTATTGAATTCCGCTTGCTTCCTTGAAGGGTTTGCTGTCTTGTACGAAGTATGATACATTTTAATAAAAATTGCAATTGGTACATTTTATTTTCCATTTCATAGTTTATATCGTGTTTCCTACAAAGAGTATGCAATTAAGGATCTGCCGGCATCTTAAGGCATGTCGTGTAGACAGACTGTATCAAGCGCTACTCTACCGCGGTTCAAAAAGGTTTTTGGTTAGATCCGGCGGTTTTCTGTCAGTATCGGGTACTGGCAGTAGTACAAGCTTAAAAAAAATATTAAGCAATATTAAGCAATATTCCATGTAACTGCATATATTGCGCGAATGTAGGTGCAGGTGCATTCGTCTAGTATATAGTCGCGTTGGCCGCACTGTCATGAAGATGGCCCAAAATACTCTCAGGTACCTTCGGGTATCTTCGGTATATCCTCAGTATACCCTCAGTATGCCCCGGTATATCCTCGGTATATTCGAAGATCATACCTTCGATGGATTCGAGTAACGGAGGGCAGCCGTATTGCCATGTACTCGCACGTTAGAGTTAAAATTATTTAACCCACCCGCCACTGTGAGGACGCCAGAGATATAAGCGATGCAGTTTACAATTATGTATTCAGTTATTTTTAATTATAACAAAATTTTGAAGCTTAATATCTTTGAAACTAACTAGTATCATAAATAACCCAAAAAAAGGGATTAAGATGCTATATAATACTAAATAAATCCAAAATTTTAAATTGATTATTGCCTTTTTACTCCAGTTATCGCAACACGTAAAAAAACGATTTATAGTATACAGGGTGAGAAAAAAAATTTGAAGCTTAATATCTTTGAAACTAACTGGTTTTGTAAACAACCCAAACATAGGGATCGAAGTGCTATATAATGCTAACTAATCCAAAATTTGAACTCAATGAATGCCCTTTTACTCCAGTTACCGCGTCACGTAGAAAAACGACTTTTTTAGTTGTTGATGTTTTGCTCAGGATCTGCCTCATGAAATGACTTAAAATTAAAGTGAAGTATAATCCTAATAACTTTCAATAATCATGATTTTTTTAGAAAGATTCAAAATTTAGTTTTTGAGTTAAAACAATTTCAAAAATTTGCGCTTTATAGTGTGTAATAAAAAAACAACGAACGATAATATAAATTTTCCGCGGTAAAAAGATAGGTAATTTTATTCTCTCTCAGGTACATATCAAGCAATTCACTTTCATCAACTTTTCGAATAACTTTATTAGAAAAAATTGAAATCTCAAAACTAAAAAATCGATATAAAAAAACGGGTCCAGAAAATGTTAAAACGGATTGTTATTCCGCTATGTACTAGTAAAAACGAAGAAAATGAGACTTGGTGGATTGAAATCCACTGAGTAGAAGCCGAGTTTGAGTCGATACGAACGAACACACACACACACATACATCTATACGGACATTTTCTAAAAACACTATTTTCCGACTTAAACTGCCTCAAAACATATTTCCTAGATGTTTTTTCACAAACTTTAAAATATACCATTACAAGGCTTCCTTAGGAGAAAGCAATATATTTCACATCTGAAACATTAAGCTATGAGTCATTTATTGTTTAATATACAAAAATAAAATATTCGCTCTTGCAACACTAAACTTCATATCTTGTTACAATGTAATCATCATTTTTAACCCTACAGATTAGACAAAGCCCCACTTTTAGTAACATTTTTGTATTGCATATTGCAGATGGAGTATTGTGTTCAATAACTTTGATACCTATAATTAAAATAAAGGTTTACTACTTTGCTTACTAAAAAATATACGTCCTGCAAAATACAATAAATTTTTATTATCTTTTCAAATTGTATACCAGAATCGTTGATATCAGTAACAATAATAGATCCACAAATTAATTTTTTTCCACAAATTTCAACGAATTGATGTGATTTAGCTGCTTTAATATGTGGGAGAAAGTTGTTCATGTACGTGTCAATATTATCGCTTAGAGTTCCTAGAATTGTGGCACCTATATAATTATTAGCCATAACTTTTAAAAATTATTTCAGCAGTTGATATCTATAGCCTATTATTAAAGGTACATTTCTATGCGATGGTGTACTTATAGCCATTTCTTTTAATTCTTTATTTTTTCGTTCGAATGGTATACTCCAAAAATGTATAGGTGGGTCATTGTCTAATATTATTTCTGGTATGTGTAGCATAAAATGCATCTTTGGTTTCAATGATCCAAACAGATCTAAGTACATCTCGTTGTGATGCCTAATGAGATGTCTAAGTTCATAAACATCAGCTATGTTGAACCTTGGTGCAGTGCTTATTGCAATTATCTGTCTTAAAATTAAAAATAAGTCCCAATAAATATTGTTGCCTGGTATCAAATCTTCAATCATTACTCCTAAGTATCTACATAAACATAACATTTCTGCAGATGATTGCTTTATTTTAGTTATAACCTTGTCATTCTTATTGCCAATTTGCATTTTTATTTTTGATGATTAGAGGTTTATTCTCTTTAACTTCTCCGGAATAAAAAGTACTTATTCGATGATTCAAAATATCTAACAAAATAATTTTTTATGGTAAATTAAGCAAGTTAGAATTTTTGCAAGAGTATACTTGGCAACTCCTTCAAAAATATCATGCATAATATCAACACTCTTATTTTCTGTGATACGGAAGTCAAATAAATTATTGAATATGTATTCAGATCTAACGCCGGAACTCATTGATCTTCGTAGCACATCTATTTTATAATTGTCTTTTGTTCTTAAAATGGATTTATCTTCTACTATCATCTTTCGACATTGCATCAACGCTCCTCTACATGTCCTGCAGTACCGTGTAGTCGAAAAACTCCGGACAAATCCGCATATGCAATTTAAACCGAAGTTATCGCCAAGTACTAGAACACATCTAAAATATATTTCGACGGTTGATCCTTCAATATTTACTTGAATTCCTTCTGTGGACAATTTATTATTCCGTATTTCGAAAATTTATGGATTTCATCAATAAATTTTCGAAATACGGCTGAGTTATCCATATTTTTCGATGTTTTGAGTAAAATATAGCTAGTACAAAAACACTGATACGATTTTGCTACAAGTTGTGGCGAAAGAAATGACAATGACACGTATACACCCCCCAATTATTGCTGTCCACCATGGCTACCCAACGTATTTCCTGTCTCGAAATCATCGTAATACATAAAACAAGGTAAAACTATTTTTTCTGTATTTTTTTCGAAGCTGTACTTAGTATTCCACAACCTACCTAATAATATTTAAAATAACGAATTCTTTCTCTTTAAGCGATTTGATGTAACTTAAGATGGGCTTATGGGCTGCTTAGTTCACGAGTATCGTATACAATTTTATAGCACAGCAGCTTAAATCCGCCAAGTCAAGCCTATCCGTGATCTAAGCAGTCTATTATTGTACTGTGAGTTAGCACACAAGCGTAGCGAGTGCGATATACACGGTGCAATAATGGACTACTTAGGTCACGGATAGACGTGACTTAAACGCGGATTTGAGCCACACTGTGCTATAAGTAATAGTATTTTATAAGAAATCACCGAGCTGAGGACGTATAAGCAACTAGGAATTTTTATTGTCAATATTGTCCCGGAAATTTAGTGGAGGATCATTGCCATGAAACTGAGTAGACTGATTGGAATAATTAGAATTCACTGTAAGGTATACATAGACACAAAAATTGAGTACATGAAAACAATATATGAGCTAACCCTGCTAAAAATGTCCTATTGAAACCAATTTATACCAATTTAGCATGTGATTGGTTTTAATCGGGTCTTCTAATCGAGTATTAACGCATTAAAACTAATATAATCGATTAAGTCCTAGTAAGACCAATTATAAAGTTTAATCGGTTTTAATCGGATGTTATTAGTTATTTTTTTAAATAAAATAATGGTTTTTTAATAAAATATATTTTATTAAGTCCGATTTTTTTTTCCATTACCGGCGCAGCCTTCCACCACCTCTGTTTGGAAGTAGTGCCCCATCTCTTTCCTACGACACTATCTCCCATGCCTATATTTTTCCACTCTGAGAGATTTCTCCCATAAGGACCATATTTTCAGACACACACCATGCTGGTTAAGCCAGCACTCTCTGCCCCCTAGAGGGCATCGGATCCGTCTCTCAGTGTAGCTTTCCTCGGAGAAGGTCCCGTATTAGACCAGCTCCATACCGGTAAGGCCGGCGCTCCATGCCTAATGCATCGGGTTGGCTACCTCATTTCCTACCTTACCTTCAGTCCCTACCACTGTTTCGCATTCGCCCAGGCTTACGCCTGTGAGACAGGGAAAAACTCGGAATCACACTGAAGGAGAATTCCGGGGAAAAAACCTGCCTCAAAACAGCCGTAGTCTTGGGTACTTTTGCCTTTGAAAGTAACTCAGAAAAAATCCGAGTGACTTCACCGGGAATCGAACCCACGACCCCCTGAGCGAAAGTGTTTCGGACGGCTAAGGCGTGCGTCTTAACCAACTGAGCCACCGACGCTCCTATTATTAAGTCCGATTAGAATCAATCAAATTTTATAATTGGTCTTAATAGGATTAATTCGATTGTATTAATTTAAATGCGTTAATACCAGATTAGAAAACAGGATTGGAATCAATCAAATGCTTAAGTGGTATAAATTGGTTCCGTTTAGGGCAAGTTAAATAGTAATTATCTTGAGAGTTGCTTCTTGCTTCATTACGCTTAAATATGATAAACTTGACTTTGTTTGATTGATCTCAGTTCTTTTCTATCTGTAATTTCGTTGCGGAATATATCAAACTCGCCTAACCTTTTACATTTTCAAAAGTTAATTTTTTTTAGAGATTTTAATCCTTTTTGGTAAAATTTTTTGAGTATTTTATATTCGACGTCGTAAAAATAAAATATAAGCATCTTTAACCCTTTGACCACTTGATAAAATGTAGCAAACTGTAATTAAACGTAAAAAAGGTTCGAAATCCAACAAAAACGTACAAAATGGTACGATTTGTTACATTTTCTTATATTTTATTACACATTATTACATTTTTTATTTCCACTAGGACACGAACTAAATCTGCTCGGCTGAGGAACTCTAACATTAGGCTGAGAAAATCTATTATTTTGATAGGGATTCATAATGATTCAAATGATTTTTTGCTGTAAAATATGAAATAAAAACCATTCAGATTTATAACAATCTATTTATTTAAAATTTTTTTTTTTACTTTTGCCCCGCTGATTTTACTTTTGCCCCTATAATTTTGCTTTTACCCCGCTAATTTTACTTTTGCGCCGCAAACGGGTTTACGAGGTAAAAATTCTACTTTTTCCCCGATTCTTAGGCGCAAAAAATAGCTATATAGGTCAGGTGTGGAGTAAAAAAATTAATGACTGAAGCTGGTGAATAAGGTATTAATGTCGCATGAAATTCAATCGATTTTTGTAAGTGTAAGCAACATAACCCAACGGCGCCTTGAACTGTCAGTATGTCATGTCTATCATGCCTTTTGCATTGTATTAAAGCTAGATAACTAAATTCTTGTACAAATATTTTTTGTTATTTAGAATCAAATCACTATATCAGACTTTACTAGATTGTCCGAGTTCGAATTGTAAGCCAGAGGCCCATGAGAAATTTTGGATTTGCCGGGTCACATTTCTTGATAAGGTTGTTCCAGAGGATCTGATAACTCTAGTCAGTTGTATTTCTGATTTCCTGTGTATTTTTACATGTAAAAGGTTATATTCTCTTTTTCACTTTTCCTAATGCATTAATAAGAATTTTCACTTTTGAAAGTTATGAGTGGTTTTGAACACGATGCCTGATTTTTAAATAATGTTCAAAATTTGTTCAATAATAATAAACAAATATTTATAGGTGGAATTATGTTAAGTGATATACTTTCAAATTTTACTCGTACACCTCCCCCCCCCCCCAGTGGAAAAAAATTCTGCGCTAAACTGTGCCAAAACCGTGCCAAAACCGTGCCAAAACTGTGCCAATATATATCAAAATTGTGGCATAACTGTGTCAAAACATGGAAATTTTGGACATTTGACACACTTATGGCACAGTTTGGCACAATATTGGCACAGTTTGTCATACTGAAAAGTAATAAAATTTGTGCAAATTTTATCGCAGTGTCCGGCACAGTTTGGTACAGATTGGCACAATATTAGCACAGATTAATAGAATATTGGCACAGTTTGGCATAGTTTCGCACAGAATTTTTTTTTCATTAAGGAAGTTGTTTAGAATTATTAAAATTCATAAAATTTACATAATAGGGCCTAAATAGGTGTTACCATCCGGATGATAACACCAAAACTTTGATTGTGAGCTCCAACATTTCGTCGTTATTGGTCTCGGCCTTGACTTCTATCAAACTTAGACCTCTCAATCTTATTACTTGTTATAGCCTGATGCGTTAATTTTACATTTCGTATTTCGAATATAATGACCATAACAAATACGAGAAATCAAGCCTTCTCTTACTTTCATGTTCTTGAACAAACTTTTCAAGCTGAGCTTTTCGGGTGAAGGCAACCATAACGAACATACATTGTACATCCTTGCATCCAAAGTACATCTTCATTCCTTCGTGTATTTATCCTTGTGATGCCCTTCACTGACGTAGTAGTAAACCATCCTTCTCAGATGAAATTACGTGGTTTATCTCTCGAACTAGAGAAAATGCCGCGCCAGTACTCTCTATAGCAAACTCCGTCCTTGTCGAGACGCTGTCCACGTCGAAGTCCACGTTGAACGTAGTACTTCGAACTGAGAAACTGGCTAGCACTTACAACACTTTTCACTCGCGAGTTATTTCCACCAAGCATACAAAAGTCCAGCAAAGTCTCAGCGCGCAGTGGAAGCTTACTGGACCCATAACCTGTTGAGACTTAATCGTGCTAGGACCATGCATGCTTGGGGAGAAAAAAATGTGTACACAGGATTTCACAATAAAACACTATTTATTGATAACACCTCAAGCTAATCACCTATTGATGATACAAACCTAGTCAAGCTATTATATGAGAATATAATTGGTATAATAAAAGTAATCGAACAGACAAGCTAAAACGCGTGTTGACCGCTCGAGTGCACAAGGCGAAGTAAGCACCGCCGCCGCACAGCGACGTCGGCGCTGGCCGTCTCGCGGCATAGAGAGAGGAGCGTTGAGCCTCGTAGCTCTGTGTTGGATTTGCTGTATCTAGCAAGCAGACATCTACTCGTTTATACCCAACGATTTTATTTAAACAAAATTGTATATCGAATAATTCAATGTGTTCATTTGTACCAAACTGTGCTAAACTGTGCCGAACTGTACCTATGTCATGCCAAACTGTGCCAATACCGTACCAAACTGGCCCAATATCGATGAAAACTATACCAATATCATGCCAAACTATGCCATAATGCACGAAAATTGAGTAAATGATTGTAGTAAAACTGATTATCTCAAACTGATTATCACAAACTGTGTCTCAGCTGTGCCAAAACTGTGCCAAACTGTGCCTCAGCTGTGCCAAAACTGTGCCAAACTGTGCCTCAGCTGTGCCAAAACTGTGCCAAACTGTGCCTCAGCTGTGCCAAAACTGTGCCAAACTGTGCCATCAGTGTGTTAACTGTCCAAAATGTTCACGTTTTGGCACAGCTCTGCCACAGTTTTGGCACAGATTGGCATATTTTTTATTTCCACTGGGTCCTGTGATCATTTCTGAGGGAAACTTTAATATTCACATGGGTATCGAGTTAAATTCGAAAGTATATCACTTAACATTCATTTAACTTTAAATTTTGTTCTGTTATTGCAAAACAAATGTGCATGCAAAATATCAGATCTTTATGTACATTAGTTTCTAAATAATACGAGCAATAACAAAATTTGAAATCAGGTATCATGTTCGAAACCTCTTATAACTTTTAAAAGTGAAAATTGTTATTATTGCATTTGGAAAAAAGAAAAAGTTATTATAACTTTCTGCATATAAAAAAACACTAGAAACCAGAAATACAACTGACAAGAGTTATTAGATCCTCTGGAAAAACCTTTATATGAAATTTTACCCGGCTATTCGAAAATTTCTCATGGGCCTTAAACTAAGAAATATAACAGAGACAGTTAAGTGAAATCTCTCATGGTAACTTGTTTCTAAATAACTTAACAAATATCTGTACAAAAATTCAGATCTCTAGCTTCAATACAATTAAGATGGCATATTGATAACCAATATTTCTGTCCAGTTTTGTCTATTAGAAAAAGTGATTATAATCTTTTACATGTAAAAATACACAGGAAATCAGAAATACAACTATGATTAAAGTTATCAGATCCTCTAGAACAACCAACAGTTTAAAGAATATATACGCAATATTACTTACCTTATATTAAATAAAAAACTGCTTACTGCTCCGACACAAAATACTAAACCGAATTCACCTTCGCGCATAAACATCAGCATTCAGCGGCGACCGTTACACCGAGAATCAATTCTTTTTTTTTATATTTTTCTTTTTTGTTTTTTGTGAATCAATTTAGTACCACATGTGGATGTGTGGCGCTACCGTAGGTTTGGAACTGTCGCTGCTCGAAGAATGGGAGCCTGACGCTACCATCCTTAAAGCACTGCGCGCTGTTCTTGGTACTCTACGCGCTCACAAATCTTTGAACGCACACAATACGAAATTTGAACTATACTAATACTAAGTTGGCAGTCCCCATTTCAAATAATCATTGAAGTCTCGCAGTCAATCTGTTGTGATCCAGCATTTCATTTTTCGTATTATTGGAGTTCAAGGATGTTTGAGAGTGCGGCACTACAAGAAGTTGGTAATCCCACTTTACAATATTTCTTTCCGTGCACTGGAGAAAAAGATAATGATTTGAGCAAATTATATACAAGATTGTTCATATTATAAATGACAGCGTTTTATTTGACAACTCTTATTAAAAATCATTCATTAGCACACGAATGTGATAATATATAAAAATCACTTAGAAACAATTATGGAAAGTATCGTTTCTCTTAAAAGTAAAATCTCGGATACCAATATAGAAGTAAATAGTGTCGCGGACGCTAAAGCTTTATCTGCTTCTCAAACTCGCCACTTGATAATTTTTGTACTAGCCGTTTCTTTGCATGTGAATGTTACTATGTACTACTTTGGCATTCATAAGTATCATCAATTGTTTAAGCATAAAGCCCCGAAACCACAAGTGTTTTTGTGCAAAGTGCTATAGTTTTTGCGGCAAAAAATGAAAAGTACTACTCTTTCAGAGGTATTTGAAATGTGCTAGTCTTCGTAGGGACCGACGATATAATGATAAAAACATTAGACATGATTCAAATAATCAAACATTAAATAATTCAAATTTAATTATAGATACAAACAAAATTGATGAAGATGATAACATAAAATTCGAAAAATTGACAATAGAAGAAACCAGCAAAGCAAAATTTAATCAATTTCAATTAAAATATCATGATAATTATGACAGAATTGAAAGAAATATTTTGAAGCGTAAAATGAATAATAATGAAAAAGAAAACGGAACTAATTTTAAGAATATAAAAATTCCAGGTAAAGAATCCACAAGTACAGTTAAGGGGGCACACCACCTTTGAAATTAAAATCAAAAATTTTCATTAAAAATGTATAAATACTTATATAAATGAACCAAATTTTTATTACTATTCTTAGACATAATTACCTTTATTTTGATGGTTTTAGACCTTCTATATACCTCTATAATACCTACGTATAGTAGGGAGTCCATAATTCACTTACCGTAAGATTCCAAATGAGCTCAAACTCTAGGATATTGTTTAAAAGTACATTAGTTATGGTATGAATGAGGGGATTTGGTTTAAATTTCATAGAAAAAAAGTTACATGATAGTTATGTTAAAATTAATCAAAAATTAATCGAAAAAAAGTTACATGATAGTTATGTTAAAATTAATCAAAAATTGATAAAAAAATCAGTAATATGCTTATAAAACTTTTTCTATGAAATTTAAACCA